>NC_137955.1:11402700-12131348 GCF_963924665.1 Micromys minutus | reverse complement strand
GCTTCACAGTGACTATTGAGATGGCCAGAGCGTAACAAACCATGAACACCCAGTCATGGGACATGACTGCACGTTGTCAGTCACACATAGTTTACTTTGTTCTGTAGGGAACAGCCCTGCCAAAAATAAAGTGCAGGGCTGGGAATGTGGCTCAGTGGCTGAACATTTACCCAGTATGTATTAGGTCATGGGTTCAGTTTCCACTTATACACACACACACACATACACACACACACACACATACACACACACACACACACACATACACACACACACACACACACACACACATACACACAGTGAAAAGACAAACACAAAACAAAAAAGCAGTTCAGCATGTGATCTATTTTATGGGGTCATTTTTTTTTACAGCTGCTTTTGAAATGTGGCCACTCTGAAGAAAGAGGCTGGATGGCAGTGCCACCATCTGTGTCCTCATGACTGTGGCTGCTCATGGAGCTCTAGGACCCAGATTTCACTTGACCCAGTTCCAGAGCCTACAGACATTTCTGACATGTTGAGACCCAGGTGGAGCCCAGGATTCCACAGCCAGAGTGAAATTTGAATTTGCAAATTGAACAGCATGAGATAAATATGTTCTCAGCTGAAGACTGGACATAGTACATGTTCTTCCTGTCTCGACTTTGTAGCATTGTTGGTGGATGAAGTGCTTCCAGTTGTCATGATACCACATCACTGCTCAGGGCCTACAAGTCTTTGGGTCAAGCCTAGCATTCTGTTACTATGCTCTACTTTATTTATCTCCATGTTCAACACACAGCAAGACCTGATTGTCAGCTGCATGGTCAGAGAATATAATTGCCTTCCCATATTTAGAATACAATGATGTGATTGCATCAAAACTATTGTGTGTAATAGTATGATCTTGATATAGTCCTATATCTTCCCAAGCTTACCACATATGATTCAATAGAAGATAATTTGCACACAAAGTGATTCTGGATGAATCCAACCACTGTCCCTAGTTTCCTGACTGTGACAGACTCAGTATTTGAAAAGAATTACAATGCACTCTACTTCCCTGGCCCATTTACTGATTACTGTTAGATAAGGGAACATGTGTTCTTCACTTCCCAACTCCACCAGACCCCGGATCCCTTTTACTTTTTGAATGAAAAAGATTCTGTTCCCTTCAGGTATGTCCTGTTGGAATGATGGTTGTGTACTCTGGGCAGATACACCTTGAAGGTGCTCAGAATTAGGCACAAGGCTCACTGCCTCTCCTGGACACCATCATCTCCTCCTCTCAATTTTCTTGTTATTACTCTGGAGATGAATTTTGTAACTGGACGTTCTTCAGTTCCACTGACACTGAGTCTGGACCATGTTTCACGTGGAGTGAACCTCTCCACTCCTCCACAGCACCCCATGCTCAAGTCTCAGTCTATGATTTGCCAATAATAATGCTGGCGATTGCTACCCCTTGATACCTACATACAGATCTCTAACTTCTGTAACTTTTAGCCCAACTGAGGAAACAATTCATCAAACCATCGAATCCACTTGATTAATGAGCTCATTATTAGCTCCTGTTCTGAGATCAAATCATTTTGATTATCATGTAACTTAAATCTTATAGACTTTACTGCAATTATTACTATCTTTAGCAGATTTTCCTAGACAAGTTTTGATTCTGCTTGGATTTACTTATTCAGTTATCCCCCATTTATATTATATGGATGAACATGCTTCTGTATAAAAGTGTGCAAAATAGTGACAAATGGTACATTTTAAAAAAATCTCAGTGAAATGCTAAGTATGGTAGCACTCTTATAAAACCCAAGTATATGTGGAGGTGAGATATAAGATCAGAAGTTCACAGCTATCCTGGGCTACATAGCAAAATGGAGTCAGCCTAGGATACATGAGTACCTATGACAGAAAGAGAAAACAAGACAAAACAAAACAACCACTGCCACCATCACCAACAACACCATCAACACCACCACCAACAACACCATCAACACCACCACCAACACCATCACCACCACCACCATCAACACCATCACCACCACCACCATCAACACCATCACCACCACCACCATCAACACCATCACCACCACCACCATCAACACCATCACCACCACCACCATCAACACCATCACCACCACCACCATCAACACCATCACCACCACCACCATCAACACCATCACCACCACCACCACCACCACCATCACAACCACAACAACAACACCTTTCTGAGAGTTGTTCAGCCAGTTTACTTTGCTACTCTCTTCTATTCCACAGCTTATGCCTCAGCCCAAGTTCTTAAGGCAATAGTTGTGCCTCTTTTCAAAACCCCAAAACATCGTTTCTTTCTATTTTCAAGGCGATCTTCTATCATTAGAAATAGGCATATTGGGAGGAGAGGTCTTTGGTTGAGCGAAGGCTCCTTTTCCCAGTGTAGGGAATGCCAAGGCGCTGAGGAGGAAGAGGGTGGTTGGGAGAGGAAGCACCTTCATTGAGGCAATGGGAGGGGGACTGAGATTGGATTGGGGAAAGGGATAACATCTGAAATGTAAATACAGAGAATATTCAAATGAAAAAGAAAAAAATAGAAAAAAAAAGAAATAATACAATTTCAAAGATCAAATGATTGGACATTTCAGGACTGTGGTGGGAGAGCAGTAGGCTGTGAGTCAGTGCCTTCTAAACAGGGGGCCCTATATAGCTGAATTGGCCGCAGGTGTAAACTTGGCCCATCTCAGGCTCTGTAGAGGGGAGGGAGGCGCCGCAGAGCTGGCGGCAGAGGGATCCCTGTGTTTCTGTCTATTGGCACACAGTACAGGTAACTGGATATCAGTTCCATGTGTTGAATGTAACACTACCTGGCTGTGATCGAATTAATCATTAAAATGGCCCAGCTAGGGAACACCACACAATCCTAAGAAGAGAGAGAATGGAAACAGTAGAGCCAACAAAGACATTGCTACAAATAAATGAAATCTCAGTGCAATCATTACTGTAAAAGTTGAAGAAACAGTAAAATAATTATTTAAAATACTTTTAGGATATACATCATTTGTTTTGGAAGGTGCATCACTATAGAGCTCTGAGTGGCCTGGAGCTTTGCTATGCAGATCTTGAACTGCCAAAAATCTGCTTGCTCTTACTCCTGAAAACTGGAACTAAATGCGTATACCACCAGGCCCAATAAAAATGACGCGGCTAATGATGAACGTCAGCATTGTGTTATGTGTCTTGATGGGCTGAATACAGTATGTGTATTTGTATGTACATACAATCGAGTTGCTTAGTCACATGTTTCCTATTAACAACTCTGCTAATCTCTCCATTCCATTACAACTATGCTTTACAACTAAATAGAATTAAAGATAAAGACAAAAGTAGATCATGTCCTGGGAACTGGTCTCACATGTCAACTTAAGTAGTCCAGAAGAATTAAAGCATACTTTCGACATACGTATGAATGCGCTTGGTATTTGCTGCTGAACGAAGTGTAGACAGGGCTTTGCTTAATGCAGAACTTAGACTTCTGAAGACAGCTTTATTATTAAAATGTTTTCAGGTGTGCACATGCACACACATACACAAAGAAAAAGAAAGACACAAAGAGTAAATAGATATACACTATTTTCTCCCTAAAAGACGTTGAAGAGTTAGTTAGGATACAGCAGTATCCCCCTCATCTGAAGTGGAAATACTGTGCTTTAAAACATGAGTTTCTCATATGGTTTAAACACATGAGATGTATAGGTCAGAGCACAAGTGTGGGAGACAATAGGGTTGGATTTTATATATAAACTTTGAATACTGTTTGTTGGGTTAGTTTTCATTGTAAACTCAACAGACTCTGGAAACACTTGGCAAGAGTCTCAGTGAAGGAGGTGCCTAGATCAAGTTGGTCTGTGGGCATGTAAGTGTAGAATTGGCTTTATTGTGCTAGATGATGCAGGAACATCAGCTCACTCTGGATGGCAGCATCAGAAAACAAAGTTAATGAAAGGTCATACCACACATGCTATGCTAGCCCTCCAAATGCCAAATTTAATACCGGCAATCTTTTAAACAATCATGGTTTAACATAGTGATTAAACATTGTAAGTGAGAAAACCCAGGTACAAATACCATATGCTTTTAAGTATATGTAAATCTAGAATAATAATCTCAAAGAAGCACACTGTTAATTAATAGAGGCTAGGTGATGAAAAAGGTCAGTTGGGGTTAGTTACTAGCAAGAGGCTTCATTATAAAGAAATAACAAGAGTTAGAATAGTGCATATGCCAATATCCCTGATTTATCATTGGGCATGTATTAAATTATGCATGTATCAAAAAGCAGTCTGTACCTTATAAGCATGTACAGTTACTGTGTCAGTTAAAATATTTTTTAAAGTATCTTTTGTTCCTAATTTTACCTTTTGTGATATTTGTCCCATTGTGAGCCATGAGGTGCAATCTTATCTGCTAGAGAAAGCAAGAAGCATAAATTCATTGTCTGGTACATAAATAGACTGCACATTTTAGTGTTCACATTTGGAAACATTTTCACAAAATTCTGCATCAAGCAAGGCCTTGTCTATACTTGGTAGTGATGTTTCAAAAAAGTTTTAGGGGTTTTTGTGTTTTTTCTTGATTTTTGCTTTTTTGCTTTTTGCTTTTGTTGTTTGTCTTTTGTTTTTTAAGAAGTGATTAGCTCTTTCATACCTATGTTCAAAGTACAGTTTAACCTTTAATGTTTATTAAATATATAGTTTCACTGAGAAAATTTATATTGTATAGAAGTATTCCAACTTCCTAAGATACTCTCTACCTTTGTCCTTATCTTCACTTCTGCCAAGTTATAAAGCATAGATGTATGAACTGAAAATCTTGATACATTAATTAACTTAGTAGGCCTCTTTTTTTCTCAGGGCTTTCATTTAAATAAAATGAAAAACTTAGCATTGCTGTAGTTTTAATGTTGAATGTCTCCCAGAGACCTGGGTATCAAAGGTATCAAAGACTGTGCTCTCATGGAGATGTTGTTTGGAGATGAGAGGGAATGTAGGAAGTCAGGTTCTATGAGTGTTACTTGGGTCTTTATGGGTACTTTCTTTTTTATTGAATAGTTTATATATTTGCATTTCAAATGTTATTCCCTTTCTCCTGTCTCCCATCTCCTCTCCCCTAGCTTCTATGAAGATGCTCCCACTCCCACCAACCTACTCCCACCTTACCACCCTGGCATTCCTCTACATTGGGGAAACATGCCTTTATAGGACCAAGGTCTTCTTCTTCCATTGATGCCAGACAATACCATCCTCTGTTACATATGCAGCTGGAGCCATGGGTTTCTCCATGTGTGCTCATTGGTTGATGTTTTAGTCCCTGGGAGGTCTGGGTTTCTGGTTGGTTGATGTTTTTCTTCCTATGAGTTGCAAACTTCTTCAGCTCCTTCAGTCCTTTCATTAACTTCTTCATTGGGGTCCCTGTGTTCAGTCTGATGGTTAGCTCCAAGCATCCTGAACTATATCTGTATGACTCTTGCAGAGCCTCTGAGGAGGCTTCCATATCAGGCTCCTGTCAGCAAGCACTTCTTGGCATCAGCAATAGTGTCTGGGTTTGTTGGCTATATATGGGCTGGATCTCCAAGGTGGGATCTTGGGATGTGTCTGTCTGTATGATATTTTTCCACATATAGGTGCTATTACATTTTTGAAGTAGTAACATATGCTATTTAGGTGACAGGCATATTTTTACTTATATACTCAGGATAGTTTTCTAGGCGATCACTTTTCAATATCTGAAAGATATTTTTATAACAATGCTTGCCTTTAGATTTTCTTTCCTTTCCAACAGTAGGGGATTAAGTTCAGTGATCACAAAGGTGCAAATCAAAGTGGCAACTTTCTAAACTTATTTTCTTCATCTCTGGACCTTTCCTAGAAGGTGAAATGCTTCTTCTACATTCTACGTTTGTCCTTTTCCCAGAGTCTTTTCACATCCCTGGGGAAAGATGTTAAAAGGAGGAAACCAATGCAAGCAAAAGCAACAGTTGGTGATTTCTGGAAAGAACAGAGCTTGTAGCAGAGCTGGACTGAAGGGTGTGAGGTACTTTCACATAAACTCTCTCTGGTGTGCTTCCTTCCACAATCCAAGTCTGTGAGAACTGAAAAGCTGAGATTTAGTGAAAGGTGATAGGGACGTTTTCACAAGGCACTTCACAAATCTGTCTTGGCTCTAGGAGATCTGTTTTTCCAATGATGGAAAAGCTTGATGCCTAGAACGTACTATCAAATTTCAGGTATTGGTTGATACCCTGGAGGGAGGGGGTATTAGGACTGCGGGTCTTGATTCACATCAAGTAGTCAGTCAATCAGAGAAGAGTTGCCTCCCCATGCCATAAAATGGAGTCATAGCTGAGGCAATTGCGGAATTGCTGGACTGGCATTTCTTTCTGATCCTAGCATTTCCAATCTCCGTTGTAGCAATGTCTCTGTCTCTTCCCACTATCCTTCAGGGTGAAGGCAACTTCTCTTAAGCATGACAGTGTAATCAAAACCTTTCTCCTGTATTAGCCTGCCCTCTGTGTGTGTACTGGGGGTGAGGGGGTTGAGGAGACGAAGGGAGGTATTCAGACAAATAGAAAATCACAGTGTTTTCAGCTGTTTCAGATTGCATGCCCCAAGGACACTAAGGCAGCGAGCTTCTAGAAGACAACTTGGACTTCAAAGCAATTCCTGAGTTTAAACCCTGTCTTTCCCATTTACAAACTGTTAATTTGAGCCTTAGCTCCTGTTTCTTTACAGAAAACTGCAATTCTGCATGAAATGTCTTTAGTTCCTGTGCAAAATCCCACCCCAGCGAGAGGGCATTAGGCATGGATCTTTGGGGATTTTGTTAGGTCATGAGAAGGGGACTCTCAGGATTGGGTTTTAAACCTTTAAAATGAGGCACAAGGCCAGAAGACTTTCAATACCAATATCCAGGAGGTTGAGGCAGGAGGTGTGCTATGAGTTCCAGACCAGCCGTGGTTATAGACTGAGAGCTTCTCTAAATAAATAAGTAAACAAACAAAAGGCACAAGCTAGCTTTCCCTTTCTATCCTCTGATAACAGAGTCTACAGACAAAAGATATCTGAGAATCAGAAAGCAGATCTTTGCCAGATACTACATTGAGCAGTACCTTGGCTATGGGCTCCCAGGTTTGCAAAAGAGACACATCTTCTTTGTTGTTCAAACAACAAATTAAAGGTACTATTGTTAAATGATTGCTGTATTAGGACGAAATTGTGAAGTTTTACTTAGAGAATTTCACTTATATTTCTCACCAGTTTATTGTCCAATGACCAAAGTCTTGCCTTTGTAATTGAAGTATAAAAATGTGAGAGCACTGTTGTTTTTAAATTATAGTGTCTTTGGCCTCAGCTCATACAATCTCAGATAAAATTACCCAACCTGTACTGTTTGCTGCCTGGAGGCTGGTTGATAAGTTTTGGTTTGTTGTAATTATTCATAATTTACCATTTTTTATTCCTACTTGAACTCTCCTTTTCCCTCTCATTGTCTTCATCCACACCACACCCATCTCACAGCAAACCACCAGGTTTACATTTATAGCTACTGATAAAGTAGCTGCCACGTATTTTTATGTTAATTTTCTCTGCCCCAGGGGCTTTGTAAATGTCGTTTAAACCTTGATCAAAGAATACCACTCAGCTTTCTACAGACTTCCTGTAATCATGAAGGGTTTGGACCCATTAAGTCTTATCTGTGACAAAAGACGATTCCTGACATTTCCTCTCCAGCTGGGGCTTTGGCCCAAGACTGCCCAAAGAAATAACAGTTTTGAGTTGGGGCCAAGCTGAGGAATCCACCACAACCAGAGTCATGGCAAAGACAGAACTGCTGAGCATGTGTGTCACAAGAGCTTTCTCTGGCAGGAAACTGTGGCTTCTGCAATGACAAGGAGCTAAGAAGAAGGCTGAGCCAGAACCCGGGAAAAGACAAAGATCGTGCCCCCGGCTTTTAAAGGTTTGGGCTCACATCTGGCAGCCTGTGCTCAGACACAAGTATCCTGGAAATTGTCAGACTTCAAGACATTCGTAAACTGGAATGAGAGATCATTTGCCAGCATGTGAACCCCATCTCTCTTTATTCATATTGTTGCACTTCCTTTCCAACTTGTTTCCGACACATGCTAGAAATGAGCAGAGGAAAGATGGACTGTTGTGTGTTCAGGACCAACTGTCCCAGTTGTGGAGATTTAGTGTTTTCTTTGACACTGTATCCATCCTGCTCTCCTCACGCCTCTGGGACATGCTGTATGGTGTGTATGATTTAATTGTCATGTAGACTCTGTAGCCAAAGCATCTCTGTTCAATAAAGGTTTCGTTTTACAGTGATGGGTGAAACCTGGATAGGGATTGTCTAGGATTTTGCTCTAGTGATAGCCACCTGTCCTGGGTGATAACTAAATTTTGTCTGATTTGGAATGAGGCTGACAGAATTAACTGTGTAACTCTGTGGAGAAGATAGGAACTACCCAGGGGTGAGCTAAAAGAACCTTCTCTATTACTTAGGATTCCATATAAAGATATCAGGACTCCTTTATAATCTTACCTCCACATCATCGAAGAAAATGACAGCTTCCCGCTGGAAACAATTCCAATGACCTGAGACTTCAACTATGTAGCATGAACTTCTAGAATAACTCCCTAGAATATTCTACACTTCAAAAGTTATAAAGAGTCAGTGGAGAAGCACAGACTATTGGCTTATTTGACACTATTTTGTTTCAGTATAGGTTATTAAGTAGACATACATTTAAAATAACAATGAAGCTACTTGCAACAATCTGAACATTATGTTCCCATTAATTCCTGTGGAAATTTCATTCCTAAGGTAATGGTATTGAATCAAGGTAAGGCTTTGGGGAGCTACTTGGATTCCAAGAATGAAGCCAAATCCATTCTAAAAGAGGCTCTCGAAAGCTGCTTTTTATCCTCTACCACATGAGAATATAACAAGAAGACAGTGCAGAAACCAGAAGCTGGGCTGCATTCAGATATTATTCATACCAGTGCCTTCATCTTTATGGCATTAACTACTTTAAAACTCTAAGAAATAAATGCCCTGATGTTTATAGTAAATTTTGCTATGTAATGACTAGAATGAATTTAAGTAAGCAATTTTTTTAAATCTAAAAGAAACTTCCAAATAAAAGGTACAAGCCATTTTATAGTTCATAAATCTTAGGCAGATAGATATTTGCTTATTAAAATTCTCTGATCAAAAGCATCCCTCTACGATAAAAAGTTGCATAGACATGTAACAAAATCCCATGCTAACTGAAGCTTCTTACTGGAGAATGAGATAACGGAATGGGCATGAAAGAAAAGTGTTGAACTGATGAAGCTGGTGTTACCACTGATAACATTTTCAATGGAATCGAAATAAATCTGCCTGGTTCTGGTAAAGTATCAGAAATGAGAGGGGGAACAGCAGCTATCAGGTGCCACACTTGTTAGGACCTTGTTAACAGTGTACATGCATGATGAATTTGCTGCTGTTTCTGCCAGCATTAGCATCTTCCTTCCTTCCATCCCTTGACCCTTGAAATGTAAGTCTCCACAGTGTTTGAGTGAAGTAGTCTGTACTTCTGTCCCAGAAAGCATTACCAGATACAGAAAACCCTTACGGTTCAGTGCTCCCCAGATGTCTATAATGACCTCAGAACTTTCCTTTGGGTCAAAGATTGATTGATTGATTGATTGATAGATAAAGATTATGAAGATGTAGCTCAAGGAACTGTTGCCAGCTTTCTCAGGACTATAAGATGACACTTCCCAAAGTCAAGTCATATGAAAGAATTAATTGGTCACTAAAATGAGGTGAGTATGTATTAGGGTTTGTTGATCATTTATTTAAAGAATATATTAATTATCACTTGGAAATTAACAGTATTTTCATTTTTCCAGCTTTAATCAGGTTTTTCGATTTGATTTGCTTTCTTTTTGATTGGAAGCATATTTAAAAGTATTGCTGGAGCATGTGTGATAGCCGTGAACTCTGCCCTACATGTCTGATTCTGGATTTCCTCTTCATTTTCATTCTAAAACCACACATCTACCAGCTGCTATAACTCAGTAAGATCCCCAGAAATTAATGTTCTTTAGGAAATAATATGCCTATCTGGAGATCATCTTGTCTCTGTCTGGAATATGTTGCAATTAGAAACAGCAGAGGCACAAAACACCACGATCAAAAGCAACTCGGTGAAGGTTTATTTGGCTTATACTTCCATATCTCTAGTCAACATGAAAGAAAATCAGAACATAAAGTCAAACAGGGACATAATTGTAGGGAGGAGCTGATGCAGAGACCGTGGAAGAATGCTTCTCACTACCACATTCATTATGGTAGGCTTCCTTAGCCTGCTTTCTTATAGATCTCAGGACCACAAACCCAGGGGTAGAATTACCCACAATGGGTTTGGCTTTCCCCTATCAATTACTAATTTAGAAAATGCCCTAATGACTTGCCTATAGCCAGAACTTATGGAAGCATTTTTGTCAATTTAGGCTCCCACCTCTTGGATGACTCTAGCTTGTGTCAAGTTGACATGAAAGTAGCCCATCCATGGGTACACACATGTAATGATAATCATATTTAAGAACTATCAGGCTTGTCTTAGATGTCCTGACTGAAGCCTCCAACTTCTTTGTGATACTTTCACAGTTGTTAATATTTTACCTTAGTGGGTGAATCTGAAAAGAAATGGTAGAACATGCAAGTTCACAGCACTACAATTTCAAAGCATAAAATGCTTCAGATGAGGGTCCAAGAAAGAAGCTGCAGGCAGGGCGTGAGTTGTGTGTGGTACTTTTTATCAGAAGATATGCTTGCTTAGACTATAGGCCTCATTGCATTAGTAGAAATTATTAGAGATGCTATCAACTTCTCTACCCAGTAAAGACAATCCTTGATACTGTTACTTGAGCTATTGTCTGAACTATCCTTCTCATTTACATTGTTCTAAAAACCAAAAATTCCTGGCATGATTTGACACAGTATACTGTCACAAGGTTTCAAGAACAGAACATGGCAAGTTTCTGTCTTCTGGATCTAAAAATCTTCTGTTAAAATAATTTTTAAAAAGTAAGTTTTAAACACCATGAGGGGGCTCTAAGGATTAACTTTAGTGATTTGATAACTGCACCTTGTTAAAAATCTATTCTGACAGAGTCTCAGCTAACTAGCATTTGAAGAAGGTTGCTTTAGCTGAAGGAATTGTGAATAAACAGACACAGGCTTTTTTCATGTCAAAACTATAGCTAATTATTGCTGTAAGAGTTAGTTTAACCTCCAAAAGTGTTTCCCAACCTGTGGCACATTATCTAAATTTGGAGACAGAACTAAAATTATGCCTGTGGGTCACCCACCTTCTGTGCTGAGTTTTTTTGGAGATGACTGGGTTAACCACAAAAACAAACAAACCCACAAAAATACTTTTCTAAGAAAAAAAATTTCTCTCCTTCCCAAACCAATTTGGATATTTTAGATCAGTGAAAAATAATAAAAAGCATTTCATGGTTGGTTTTAGATCAAGCCTTAATCCCCAATGATTTATTTAAATAAGAGACTATGTGGCTCATGGGATAAAATGCTTGCTAGAGAAGACAAAAGGCATCTACATGCTAAACATATATTCACTTAATATATAGAATATATATGTCTTAGATACATACATATACAGAATAAATATAAATTCTGAAATCTTGTATTTGGTAAGTGCTTGTTATAGCATGTTTGTTATGTAGAAAAAGAAATCTCAGGTTTAATCATCTACTTAAAGATTTGACAAGTTAAAATTAGATGTGTAGTTTATGTAAGATGTCACTAGGAACAATTTCTTTCCAAACCTTTACCTTTCAGGTTAAAAAAAAAAAAAAAAAAGTTTAATTCTTAAGACCCAATGGCATGATCTTCCACTTGTTAGTGTTAACCTCAAGCAAAGCAACTTTGCTCACTATTATTCTTGGGAAAGGAGATTAGAATAAAAAAAAAGAATACAGAGGCAAAGAAAATCATAGGTGTGAAATACTAAGAAATAAATCTGAGAATAGTCCCAATCAAGGAAGAAACGAGGTTATGTTGATCTGGGGGGCAAGGGAGGTAATTGTAGGTTGATGTCTAAATGCAGGTGAGAGCTAACACTAGTTAGGTCAAGGCTATGCACGACTGGACGGTAGAGAGTGGGGCAGGAACAAAGTTTTCATAAATCGGGAAAGGAGGAGAAGCAGGAAGAATCCAAATGAAGCCAAAGGAGGCGGTTCTAGACCCTGGTTGTCTTAATGGCAATAGGTAGATATGATTATTTCTAAGAGTTTCTATGGGTCAATTTGTTTTATCTAGGTGGGCAATTTACATCTTTGTCAAATGGATGCAACCTTATTGTGTAGATGCACTGTGGGTGGAGAATTTAATTATAAATCTGTTTGATAAATTATTGATTGTTGAATCATGATTTTACTAGGTTATGGAAAATGTGAGCAAAGGCCCCGACAGCTAGGAGAGAGCAGCCTGCAGACTGCCTGAGTCTGAGAGTACTTGGGGGCAGCATGGGGGTGCTGAGATAAAGATACCCCACAGTGTCACCTGGCCCTAATGGTGACAGCACTAGCATGGGATGAAAGATTACCATTATTATTTACTGAAACAGATAATAACTACCATTATAAATAATACATTTAGCAGAGGTTGCATTGGTCAAAACCACGAAGAATTATGTGGTTTCATCTTAGGTTTCTTAGAGATGTGTCAGCAGACAATAACATGTTTCAGAGTGACATTCTTCACAAAGCTGATAGTGGGGTTCACTGTGGGAGCCCAGGCACAAAGGCCAGATAAAAAAGCAGATAGTGGGGTACACTGTGAGAGTACAGATGCAAAGGCCAGATGGAGCTCTGAGCATAAGCATTCAGCTTTGCCATTTATAAACTAAGTCGTCAGATGCGAATAAGTTCTGAAGGTTGTTTTCCTTCCAAGTAAAACTCAAGACTTGAGAATTTAATCTGCCGACTTTGCTTTGAAAATGAAAGCCTACAGATTGTGAAGGCTGACTGGTGGCCTCCTCTCTCTGCTTCCTTCTTTATATTCTTATGTAACAGCAAGCTCTTCCAAAAATAGATGATACAATTTTCACATCAAAGGTACATGGCAAAAATTCTACAGATTTAAAAAATTTTCTTCCTTTGAGGAGAAACAACATTGCCAGTGGCTCTTCTCCAACAATTAAAATTTACTCAGGAGTCCTTGGTGATACAATGGATACAATGAGTAAAGAAGTATGTTCAGAGGCAACAGATGCACAAAACGGAGTCCTTTGCTTTCCTTGAGGTAAAATGTTATTTTCCTTTTTGACAAGCTTAAAAAGGTAGGGATCAAAATGAACTATGTCTTAATCTCTTTTCATGAGTTAATGATCTCTAGTAGTGGGAATTTCACAAAAATATTTTATTGGAAAATCACCCAATGAAATAGCTACAGTGAACTGTTGATACTCTTGACAGAAGTGATGAATGTATAGATTGGCTAGCCTTATTGTTTGTCTTAGATGGTTTTTTACTTACTGTTCTCTTCCTGTGAGGAGATACCATGACAAAGGCAGCTTACTGAAGAAATCATGTAATTGGTGGCTTGCTTATAGTCCCGTGCTAGAGCAGTAACTGAGAGTTTACATCCCTATCTGTAGGCAGGAAGACTGAGATTGAGCTTTGGGTCACTTCCTCCAACAAGGCCACACCTCCTAATCCTTTGAAATAGTTCAGCTAAGAGCCAAATATTCAAATATATGAGCCTATGAGGACCATTCTCACTCGAACTACTACATTCCTCTTTCTGACCCCCATAGCCCTGTAGCTGTATCATAATGCAAAATGCATTCGGTTCAACTGCAAAGGTTCCCATAGTCTTACACAGTCCCAAGACTGTTAAATGCCCAAAGTCTCTTCTGAGATGCAAGACACTCTCTTAACTGCTACCCCTGAAAAATAAATGAATGAAAATAAGAGCAAAAGACAAATTCTAATAGCAATATCACAGACTATGCATTACCAATCCAAATGCAGAAAGGGGAACATGGTGAGAAAATACTGGACCAGAGTGAGATGAAAATCTAGTGTCGCAAACTCTAAAGCCTGACTTTAAAGATGCCTCTTCCCATTTCACACTCCCTATAGCTTTGTTGACTGCAGCACACTTTTTCTCTCTTGGGCTTTTTCCACTTTCTGACTGCACCTTTCCTTGGCATGTATCCCAAGATTAAAGTATCTCTGACATCTTTGGGACTCGACTACAGTCCAGGCCTCACTTTCACAGCTTCACACAATGGCCTCTGCAATTTTCTTTAACCTTCATGGAAGATTCTTCAACCCCTGTTCTTCTCTACTTTTCTTGATGAACCTAGAACTCTGTGCCTGAAGCTGCCAAGTTATTCTTCTGGCTTGGGATAGACTCTGGCCCTGCCCTTGAGTTACAGTTGCATAAGACTTGACTTGTTCCTTTGCTCCACAAGCTTTTCATTTTTCACAGTTTGCAGGATTAGCCGTACGAGGACTTGCCCGAGGGGTACCACTTCCTTTACTCATTTCTCCTCGAGCTCTAACTCATCTCTGAACTAAAGACTTGGATCTAACAATGACTTTTTTCTCTTCAAGCTGTACATTTTGTATTTATTTTTAAATCTGCACAAGAGTGATTACTAATAACTATGTGACAGGGTCAATACCAGGTTGTTTTAAAATCTCATCTGCTATTGACCTTAGTTGAACACTTCAATTTAGCCTCAGGACATATTCTTAGGACAAGGGCACAGACCAGCTACAGTCTTTGCCAAAATATCACAAGAACAGTGTCTAGGCCACTGGCTATTCTTCCCATCTTAAACCTCTGCCACAGTCCACCATGCTGCCTCCTAAGATTCTAGTATAATGGCCAGTTCGGCCCCACTTACAATGTCCAAATGCTTTTCGAACACAAGGTTCCACATCTGTATTATACCCAGAAGCAGCATGGTCACAGCAACAACCCAGTCCCTGGTACCAATTTCTGTCTTAGCTACTGTGCTATTGCTGTGAGTAGGTGACATAGCAGAGCATTAGAAGAGAACATTTAATTGGCATCTTTATCACAGCTTCAGAGAAATAATCCATGATCACAGCAGGAAACATGATGGCAGGCAGGTAGGCATGGTACTGGAGCAATTGCTGAGAGCTTATACATCTTGTTCTGTATACAGAAGGCACACACAGAGAGATAGAGACACAGAGAGAGACAGAGACACAAAGAGAGAGACAGAGAAAGACAAAGACAGAGAGAGACAGAGAGGGGCTGACAGACACAGGCACAGACACAGAACAAAACTGGTTCCCATGGACTTCTGAAACTTCAAAGGCTACCCCCCATGACACATCTTCTCCAAGCAAACTGTTCCCCCTAATCTTTCCTAAACACTCCACCAACTGGGAATCAAATATTCAAATATATGAGCCTATGTGGGCCTTACTTATTCAAAATAGCATAAACAATCAATTCCAGGTAATGGATAATTATTCCTTGACAAGTATAGCCTGGTTCTTTGTTCCTCTGTTTCACTAACAATCCAACCAGCAGCCTTTCTTCTTGCATAAAGTCTGATCTATAAATCTGGAGGATTTACAGAGCTCTGGATTAGGATTGGATCATTATAATGATATGACTCATTGGGATACTTGAAGGTTAATTCTAATCTTATGGAGAGAGTTTCCCAATTTTGACTCCTATTTGCAGATAACTTGATGACTCTAGTTTGTATCATATTGACATATTCCAATAGCACAAACTCTATTCTTTAACTTTTTACACTATCATTCAGCTCTGCTTTTATGGGACTGGTGAATTCCCAGATTGAATGTTCTCATTTCTCCACTAAAATGGTAATAGAAATACAACTTTTACTTTATATCCTTGATCCTTCTGGGACTCCCAGCAAGTATAAGTGCCCTTTATTCCAACTTTTTCTAGCTGTAAACTAGACAACTTGGCATAGCTGCAATGTAGGGGTCAGGGTATTTATTACAGGATGTCTACTTATAGGTCCTGAGATTCCTAGTCCATGTAGAGCTACTCATCTCTGCTTGTCAATCTTTTCCTTATTTATAACCAATAGTAATGACTTAATGGTGATTTATGAATAATTTAATAAAAACCGATAAGTCCACTGCAGGTTTTTCAATAGTGGCTTATTTCACATGTTCTCAACACAGCTTTCATCGCAAACTCCTGTCCATTTTATAGTTATTCTTTTTGCTCATTCTGGTGTAATTTTATCAAAAGGTTATGAACATTAACTAGAAGTGTATTGTCTTTAAAGAGAGACTGAAGAAATAGTAAAAACTCTAAAGCAATTGAATATGCAAATGCTTATTTGAATTTGTATTTTCATATTTGAATATAAATTCAACTACACAGGGAAATTTACCAAATTATATTACACCCTAGGCCATACAATGTTTTCAAGAACATAAAAAAATAAAATGGTACATCCTATGGCCTTTGTACACAATGAATTTCAGTTAGAAAGCTCTAATGTAATGCTGTATAATTTTAAAGATTAAATATTACTAGATCTAAAAATTTAAAAATAGAAATCTAAATAATTCATAGATCAAAAAATTTTTGAAATATATTGAATTGAGAGATACCTCAGTGGTTTGGAATGAATGGTGCTCTTAAAAAGGACCTGTGTTTGGTTCTCAGCACCCAAATAAGGTAGCTTATAGCCTCATCTTACTGTAGCTCCAGGTCAAAGGCCCCTTTGTCTTGGACTCCAAGGATGTCTGAACTCAAGTGCACACTCACTCATAAATATACAAACATGCAAGTAAAAAAAATAATACTTGTAAAAACTAAACGAAAACTTTAAACTGAAAAAAAAATGAGGACACATTTAAAATATTGTGGAATATTATTAAACCCATATTAAGAGATGTCATTCTAAGTACCTTTCTTTAACATTTGGTTTTATTTGTGTGTGTGTGTGTGTGTGTGTGTGTGTGTGTGTGTGTGTGTGTCTGCTGTGTGTGCAGGGACTCACAGGCTCCAGAAAAGGGTGATAGATTCACTGGAACCTGAGTTCCAGGTGGTTGTGAGAAGTCTGATGTAAATACTGAGAACTGAATTCAAGTTCTCTACAAGGACAAAAAGCACTCCTAAGAGCAAGGGCATCTCTCTACCTCCATAAATGCCTTTCTTTATATAGTCAATAATTTATATGTATATATGTGTGTGTTTATATATATATATATATATACATATATATATATGAAATATAACTACATATACACAGCATAAAACAAA
This sequence comes from Micromys minutus, assembly GCF_963924665.1. Classification (NCBI taxonomy): domain Eukaryota; kingdom Metazoa; phylum Chordata; class Mammalia; order Rodentia; family Muridae; genus Micromys; species Micromys minutus. Next base: position 12,113,984 of record NC_137955.1, on the reverse strand, counting down.
TAACATCACATCCCATGAAATTTTTTCCTAAGTATTTGATGCCAACGTGATTAGTATTTTTCTTCCAATGTAGTATTATAATTCTTTATTATTGCTGCACAGACATGACCTCTGCAAAAATGTTACCCGGTAAGTTTTGAGAGTAGTAGTTTTATTGGGAAATTTAAAAACTGCTTTTTTTTAACCCACCATGAGTTTAAATATTGTTATTTCACAAGAAAATCAATAACTGAGCTTCACTGTGTGAAGGGATCATATCTCCTGCTGGTGACATTTACTCTGCAGTAGGGTTGAATTATGAGTTCATCAAACATCAGACCCCGTTAATTTTCTCTTGAGAAGTTTAAGTGAGGTAGGAGAATAAACTGTATTGTCTACCAACATTTTAGCAATGATTCCCTGGATGGTAAGTACTTTTAAGTAATTCTGCTTCAGGACTCTGTTGTTAGGCTTATAGAACAGAACGTTACTCATTTGGCAACAGTGCTCAGTGGAGGATCAAAGCCTTAAACGCAAGGTCAACTGACAAGCCTGAATCCCTTAAGGGTGCCTAATGTAGCACATTCTTCTGTAATTCAATAGTGCTCATACTGTGCATGTGTTAGCCCTCACTGCTCAGAATACACCAAGCATCATTCTGCCTGGCAACTTGCCAGCCTTCTCAGTGGTTTCTAAAACGCAGAGCACAGAGAAGTGTAGAATGAAGATGTCTGTCCAATTCCCACTTTAATTAACTTCATATATTACTGAAATTCATTTCTTCTTTTGTATTATTGCATTCCTGTGTGTGTGTGTGTGTGTGTGAGAGAGAGAGAGAGAGAGAGAGAGAGAGAGAGAGAGAGAGAGAGAGAGAGAAGAAGAAGAAGAAGAAGGAGGAGGAGGAGGAGGAGGAGGAGGAGGAGGAGGAGGAAAGAAGAGAACTAGAGATAAATAGTTTTGTTACCCACAGTGTACCTCAAGCTTTGTGGCAAACACCTTTATCTAGTAGTCCATCTGCTTGGACTTCATTTCTGTCATGTTGTGTTGAAAAGATTTTAAAAGAAAAGTATTTTTACACATTTTTAGCTCATATTTGATAAAAATCTGGCAAAGAAGATTCTATGGTTGGGTTTGAAGGGAAGAAAAAGAAGAGCAAAATAATGAAATTATATTAAAATCTCAAAAATAAAATACATTTTAAACAAGAAAATAACTATCAAGAAATTTGAGTAAACAAAGCTATAAGAAGCTGAGAATTACCCTTACCCAACATTCCCTAAAACATTACACTATGTTTGAAGCTGGAAATAAATAGAACTGTTCTCATCACTTCCATTTCTATGGGAAAGAAGAAAAAAGGGAAATGTTTGGGTTATTCGCTGGTGAGGGGAAGTTAACAAACCTTCAGTAAAATGTCAACGAGATAGTAATATCTGGGCTTCCTGAAACATACTGCCAGTTTCATGTGGGTCATATTTTTATCTCATCATAATGCTGCATTTTCCCACATGCTGTTGGGTTGACAATTGATAACACTGCTAAAAAATAAGACACATCAACCCAGAAGTTGCTGAGTTAAGGCTTCCTTGAAATTACTTGAAAATAACCTCTGGAGGTACCTGTTATTTATTATTGTTTAATAAAACATAATAAAGACTGGCAGATGCATGTGTGGACCTGAAAAAAAACTTTACAAGGTAGATCGAAATGATGTTACTAGTGTAGTCATGGAAGTTTTTATTTTCATATGTTTTGTTTTCTACACACTCTACAGTAGATGGCTGGGATTCACAACTGATAGATTCCACCCTACCCAACTTGCATGGGTAAAAATGTTTTCTTAACATCATTTATTCACAGAAAAGGATCATATATATCTCTAAGACCAAGACTGTCTCTCCCTAAGGAATACTGGCCATTTGTGTTCTTGAATGCAGGCAAGATGAACCTCCTTGTCTCCTGTTTTACATTTCCATTTCAAAATGGAAACTCCAGTAACACAAGTAACATGAGTTCCTATAAAGATCTCCCTAGAACACCAACAACAAAAAAAGTAGGCCCAGATTTCAAGAAGACATCTTTGGTATTTGAAAACCATCAACAGAATAAACCATAGAGACTAGCTCAGTTCCAAGTCCATCTTGAAATGTACAGTAGGATTTCTGAAGCTACTTTAAAATCACCAGGGCAACAAGGTATAAGTCATTCCCAAGAAGTCAGCCACAGGTAAAGGCAGTGGGAAAAAAAGGCAAGAGGAAAAGATGCGTGTGGTAAGAGACAACTTAATGGCCTACTCCCCCTGTAGTGGGTAGAAACCCCTTTCATAACCCTCTAGGTCTAAAAATATCTACATCACAATTCCAAACAGAAAAATCACCATTATGAATCAGAAACAATACTGATTTTATGGTTGGGGGTTGCCACAACACAAAGAACCATGTTAGAGGGTCACAGCATTAAGGAGGCTGAGAAACACTGCTCCAGAGGGTGTCCAAGGCCACCTGTTTCAGTGACAGGGCTCCGTGAACATTGCTTCTTTTCATACTCTGCTTTCTCCCCTTCTAGAATTCATCTCCATGAATTCACATTTTTATATGCCTTCAACCCTGGAGACCTCGATTCCGTAACTGTTATGTGCACAGTCAAGCTCCAGTGAATGCTTATGATTTCAGGACAGAATTATAAAAAAACACAGGCCAAAGATGTAAATTCTCAGGACCATATAGTTTTTATGAGTGATAATTCCTGGGAGTGAGCCAAAGGAAGGCATAGCAATTGGAGGATCACATTCTCTCCACAATTCCATCCAGGAATTTGAACTAAGCCGGGATCAGAAGTAAACAGTGGAGACCATTTTTCTCTAATCACTTCTCTCTCTTTTATTTTTGAAGGAGTTGAAGTCTATAAATGTTTAATGAGGGCACACCCTCAGTTCGAAGAATGTTTTTCTACCAGGAGTATAAAATCTGTCCAGGACATTTAGAGGAACCTGAGTAATGGAATATGTACAAATAGCTTAAATGAATTATTAATTTTCAAATAAATTCAAATTTATTATATATGCATAGCATTAAATTGGGAATCGTTCCATTATGACCAATTTCTCAAAAGCAAATCAGTCAAGCTGAATCCTGACCCACTGGGAGATGCTAGATAATGTTGAGTGAGTGAAAGAATCTCTTAAATTCTTGGGATCAATAATATGATCCTGAATTATCATTGTTCTCAAAATACAAAAAAGTTAGTAAATTAAATAGTCTTATTTTATAAAATAAGAGAATTTTTTTTTTTATTCCAGAAACTCGTTAGTCTGTAAAGCTGTTTGCAGAGTTTCCCATTGTTTGTACTGTTAGGAGTCGGGGCAGTCACCACTAAAACTGAGAGTCTCTGGTAAGAAAGGTATATTAAAATCAGCTAATTACAGGTAACTGTTGTAATTATTCTGTAGTATTACAATTTTTCTGAAAATGAAGGAGCATAGAGTCTTAGAAGACAGCTTTCAAGGCCTGGGCAGTGTGGCTCACCTGGGCTTCTCGGGGTACATTTCCATCCTCAGGCTCCTTGGCAACGTTTACTCCGGTGTATTATCTTGTATTGTAGAACAAGAGAACATTCGTATAGCTAGCTACTCATCATGCAGAAAGCCTTTGACTCCTGTAACTGCATGGTTGCTCCTGTTTTACTTTTGGAGGCCGTGGAGTGAAACACTCATTCCTTAATAGCTTGAAGTTAACGAGAATGAGGATGCATTCCAAATGAATAGAAATAATAAACTGATGTTTCTCATCAATCAAAACTGGAGAGGTGTTTGGATGAAGTTTTCAGACAGACTCTAAAGCATTTACAGAAATGCAGACGCATCCGCCACATGGGGTAAGCTTGAAGAAGAGTCCGGTTAGAGAATCCGTGCAGGCTGATTTTGATATTTTTAAGTAACTAAGGATATGATCACTGCAGTGATTAAAGATGACCTGATATTGGTGCAAGTAAAGGTACATTAATCAATGGAGCAGAAGAGGGACTATTAGGCAGGCCAATCGTTCCTTTTCAAGAACAGAGCTAATGCAATTCCGTGAGATTCTTTTAAAAATTGCTCTCATATATTTGTAGTGTAAAACTGAGTCTGCTCCGTGCTTTTTAGCCTAGACAAATGTATATGAAGATGGACTATAAGTGCTAATTTCAAAACTAAAGCAAACTTCTAAAAGTAAGTTACCTGATGAAAGTAAAACTTCCCTTCCCCAAAGACATTAAGTAAGAAGAGAAAGAAAGCCGGTCTTCAGGGAATGTTCCTGTTGCTAGGGAAGTAGTTCAGGAGGATGGGCACAGTTGGATTCCATCTGAGATGCAGTTAAACTCTGTTTCAAACACACACAACAGCAATAAATGAAGAGCTTGCCTGAAAGCACAGGCCTGAACTTCAAGCTACGTAGGAGCCTAAGGAAGGAGGGTCATACTTGCAATGCTGGCCAAGGCAGTACAGGCAGGTCAAGATCAGCCTAGAAAACAGTGGGGGAAAAAGGTTTTCTCACCCTCTGGTAAGGTTCAGGGCTCTTTGCAGAAGAGAAGATGCAAAACTTGTAAGAGACAGAGGTAGTTCTGCAGCAAAGCGGTATTTGCCCGGCGTGACCACACAGTAGCCCACACATGGCTGCATGCCTGAGACCCATTCCAAATCCATGCACAGGCTGGAGAGGAAAATCATGAAGTGCCATCCCAAGTTTGGGAATTATTGCCAATTGGTGGCTCCCGGGGAAGGGAGTCTGTTTGCTTCTGTGATACAGCAGCCCCACCCCCCACACTGCTACTCATGTTCCAACACGTGGTCCTATGTTCATGTACATACAGGCGGCACTAACCGAACTTGGTAGGTGTACAAAAGAAAAAGAAAGAGTACATGAAGATAGGGAAGGATCTGGAGGAGAGGAAAGAACACAGACCTGATCAAATCATATTATATATATCTATAAAATTCTCAAATAAAACATAGGGGTCAGGATAAAGCTAAACAGTTCAGTATTGGCCAAGCATGCTCAAGGCTGTGGGTTTTTATTTGTAGCCCTAAAATTAAAAAGTTAAATGATAAATGGTAGACTGAGAGAAACCATTTTCACATACCCATGTAAGCCAAGTCTTTTGCTCAGAGTAAATCATTCCATGGACGAACAAGAAGACAACCATCGGTAACAAAAAGAAAAGAGATCTGAACAAATATTTCACAAAAGAAATTTGCCAGACAGGCATATAAAAAAGTATTCTCACATTATTTGAATGCCAGGAAAGTACTAATTCAAACCACAGTGAGGTCATGCAAGCATAGCCAGCTGCCTTTGTTGAAGGGAGGGACCATGTCAACCAGGAAAAGGATAATCTGTTCAACAATTGGTTCCCGGACTTGTGAATCCCTTGGGCTACTTTACATTGGGAAATTGTTGTGCGAATAGAATTAACATCAATACATAGTTGACATATTTAGAAAGGGTTTCCCACTGCATTATCCATATGCACCGAGTAAAAACATGAGTCAGGAAAAGCAAAAGGGGGCACCAGAGGGGGGTCGGGAAGAGCAGAATAAGAAGACTTGGTGTCATGTTCTTGGCTTTGAAAAAGAAAGAAGGAGACCAAATGTCCAGGAATATGGGTCAGCCTACGGTTGGGAAAGGTGCTCGAGCAGATTACCTTGATGGTTGAAATTGTACATTGTTTTTATTCCTTGAGGCCTAATTAGAATTTTGATCTCGAGAATTATAAAAGAATACATTTGTATCGGTTTAAGCCATTCTGTTTTAGCCGCAATAGAGAACTATCATTAAAAAGAAGCTAGGAATCCTATCTTTGACAGAAAATTAACCTAAAGTGGAATGAATGCTAAATGCAAAACTAAACTTACATTAAATCCATACAAAATCATGTGGCCACACTCATAAGCCTGTAGAAGTGTTGGTACTTGTTTAAGACAAACAAGGTTAAGGCAGATGCGATCTGGCTTCCGTGAGGGAGGCGTTCTGCAGGTTCCACTCCTGAAGTGCTACTAGCAAGTGACAGTGCCAATTTAAGATGCTAATGACAGGGAATCTGAATCTCGGGCATACACAACAGGTAAAGATACTTTTGATAATTTTTTGGTTTAAAAAGGGTTTGTTGAAAATATAGTAAGAGATATTGATCTCTCCTAGTTTGACTAGAAACTAAAAGAGCATTGGTCCCAAGATAACAGATTCCTTAGACAGAGTTGGATAGATGACGATGTGGGCAGGAGAAAGAAAAAAAAGATAAAAGTGTCTTTACAGAATAGGAAAGATGGACAATCCAATGTGTTTCCCATTGCCATGCTCTAAGCTAAATTCAGAAACAAGAGCGACCTGAATACCAGCTTGGTCTGTCGGGACACACAGCCAACTCCCCATCTTATTATTTGAGGAGAGGTCTCTCAATAGAACCCGAAGTTTATCAAATTCCTAGTTTGACTTTCCAACTGACTCCAGGATCCCCTGTCTCTTTAGAGTGCTGGAGATGTAGGTGGTTGACATACCCACCTGGCTTTCCTATGGCTCTTGAGAGATCTGAACTGATATATATGAAATAGACTGAGAAGAAACCTTTAAGCCAGAGTCTTGGTCACTCAGTGTAGACTCCTCACATCTCAAATCATTAACTTACATTAACCAGCACAGAGACTCTAATTTTGACTCGCTCCCTATTCTCATTCTCTGAAAGCATTAACACATACATAATCCTCATGGCCTTTGAAGATCACATCAAGGGACTGATAGATGGAGACATGGCGGTGGGAGAAGAAACATCACAGAGAACAGTGGAAACTGGAGAAGGTCTCTATGCTTCCATCACATACACAGAGGCACTGGGAAAGTCTTTATTGTACTAGCATTTAATGATAATATAAAAATTATTTTTTGACTCTTTTTGTGTTGTTACTAAGGGAACAATAATAAATCCCAGAAACTTCACAAGTAACATTGAACTATCATAAATTCTTTTCTGGAAGCTCAAAGGGACCTAATTTGATGGCTTAGCCATTAACTTCTGTTAAACTAAGTAGAAATGAAATGTGCTGTGGTCAAAACAGCAAAAGGCTGAATTTTCCTAGTGACCCATTTTCTGCCATTCTCCCAAATGTCTCCAGGGTTCGATTTCTATTCCTTTCAGAGAAAGGAAAACCTTGGCACAGCAGTGAATTTTTTTTTTACTTACCACCTTCGTGGTGTCTGTGTGTGGTCCCTATGGCAGAAGCTTGAAACCTATGAGCTTGGGGGATTGGGAAAACTCAGAGGTTGTGTAGATAGTTTGCAGATAAAGAAGCAGGAGAAAGCTAGTCCTTCCTCCTGCCTGTTAATCCAGGAAAGTGAGTGTGAGCCATCTGAGAAACAGTACTCACCTTTGAAGGTATTGCTAGGGGAGATGGGTGTGGTGTTACAAGCTGCCAAGACCAGACAGGAAATATGGGTGGGGAATAGTTAAGATTCCAAGATGCCAACTCACTAGGCTGCATAGTCCCCATAAGTCCCACTGGGCCATGCATTTAAACCTAGAAGTCTCTTATGGGTTCTTTGACTCAAATGTATTTTCCATGTTTTGATGTAAACCAAAACCAAAACCAAGCCAGATTAGACTACTTCTAGAATATTCCTTAGGTTCACTTGCTGTAGATGAGGTAGCCAATGGGGATGTAAGGCACATCTTACTTCTTTCTGATCCTCTCTGTTCACATGGACAAAAAATAGGAAGAACAACCAGGCACAGACCAAATCCTCACTTACATCTGGGTGAGGACCCTCAAGCCTGAGCTTATTCACGCCTAAGCTCTGTTCACCCCCTCCCGCTACTGCAGCCTTGTGCCATGAGTCGTGAGCACCGGTTTACAACCTGCCTCTCTCCATGACTTGGGTTTTGCTCTAACATTAATATCACCAGTCTGCGCTCCCTTCTGCTTCAATACTCCACACACTTTCTGCCAAGAGACACAGCTCTTTGAAACGCCTTTGAAAGAACTAGTAGTAGAACCAGGAGCAGCTTTCTGGACACAAAGTAATGCAGTCCACTTCTGAGGGCACATAGTTTATTAGGGCTTAGATCTCACAAGTCCCACCATGGGCTCATGCTTTGAAGACTTGGTGTAGTTTGTGACTCCTAATTCAGAAATTATGAAACCTTTCTTGGGGAGGGAGAGAGCTGGCTCATGGACAAGGACCGCTAAGGGTAAACCTTTGAAGATTATGCCCACTGGTTGTTCCCGGTGCTTTCTTTGCTTCCTTGTTGGCCATATGGTGAAAAAGTCCACATGGTCTTGTGCTGCCACTACAATGGACTGAGCTATTCCCATTGCCTGCATTTCCTGTCGTTACAGACTAAAGACTCTAGGAAACTATCAGAGAAGTTGACCCTTTCCTCCCTTAAGCTGTTCCTGTCAGATATTTGTTCGCAGATGCAAATTATGCATTCATTTATTCCCAAAGGATTAATATTGATTTGTCTGTTTATTCTTCAAACTTTTAACTTTGGCAACCTGATATATTCAGACAAATTACTATTAAGAAACATGAACCAGTGGGTAGTGGGCTGATAAGATGGCTCAGAAAGTAAAGGAGCTTGCTGCCAAACCTAAAGACCTGAGTTCAGTTCGTATGACCCACACTGTATAATGACAAAATCAGCTCCACATAGTTGACCTCTCAAATCCACATGTATATTATAGTGTACACACACACACACACACACACACACACAGCAGAAAACAAAACTAGAGGATAAACTAATCAGCCTAAGCATTAGTAGGGTACTTGATAACATGCTTATCTTTGGTTATCCAAACACTGGAGTTATTCTGTTTTCCCTAAATTTGGAAAAAGAAATACATTTTTTTTTCTAAAACGTTTGTCTCCTTAGGGCTGTTGAATCTAGTTTGCACCAACTGAAATGCAGAGAAGGAGTAGCATTGAGACTCTTCCAACATTAAAGTTAATTTATGTCCAGATCAGTTCAAGAACTCATTTTCCACAACTTGGCTCTAATGCTTCATTTTAGTTTTTAAATTTAACTTTAGAAATCTTGTCACTGTGCAGTGAAACCGAAGGACTCGGTGAAACACCCATCTCACATTAAAAAGAAGCCACTGAAAAATGCTAACCAGGCGGCCAAAGAAGACATCTGGATGTTTCCAAGTGCGGAGCTGAAGGATGCCGAGTCCCAGCTCTCCAACTCCACACCAAGACTTTGAATTTCAATTTCAAATTAAGCTAAAACTTTCTCTCTATTCAAAGGGGAGGGGAGCTTAAAGTGCCCCATCAAAGCTTAAAATTTTCTGGAACTTTTAACAGCTCATATTAAACATCAGAGCAAACAAGATGTAAATGAATAAGAAACAGATGCTTCACCGTGATCTGGACACACTTATGAATTTTAATTTTAGGAATGCTTGCAGAGAAAAGAGCTGCGGAGATAATAAATGGATCGTGGCTGTATTACATTATCCTATAATCAAAACAATCTTTGCCACTCAAACCTAAAAGGTCTGCTTCCAATGAGTTCTCAAGTTTACAGTTGTCCCAGGATCCCTAATATTGCCACACTGTGGACTTACTTATGAAATAAAAACTTTTGTGCTGCTTTCTAAGGAAGCATGTATTTCTCAAACAATAATTGTCTTTTTTTTTTAATTGATTACACATTCGATATTGTTCTCCCGAAAGACATTTAATTATTATACATGATCACCTAAATGATGTGTGGCAGATAACCACATGGGGACATGCATGCCTAATTTTTGTCCACTGGATCTGCAAGAAGAAGGCAAGATACAACAATATTTTATTTCCTTGCATATATCAACTGTTTTTTTTTAATTGTGTGAAACACTTTTATGGGAACATTTGAGATCAGAATCCGGTTACATATTCTCAAAGATGAAGGTTTCAAGGGGGTATTTGTTGACTTTTCTACTGCTCACGAAGTTGGGAAGGAGCATTTCACTTTCAGACTCACTGTGCATGCTCAGATCCAGATGAGTATAGAAAACAGGCTGCGCTACTGAGACCTCAGCTTCTGTGCTTCGTGAAATTAATGCTGCTTGCTCATGAATATGTAGAGCAGAAATAAATATAGAAGACACCACAAATGGAGACATGCCCCATGTCTTTGGAACACCAAAGACTGTTCAAAGTTCCAGAACTTAACTGTCATTATGATAAGCTGCACAGTCTCTCTTAGATGCTCATGTAGTAATCCCTTCTTTAGAATTCAGATATGACACATCCCAATCAGGCAGAACTAAAGAAGAGTATGTGGACATCGGGCCTGAAAGAAGTGTAACTATAGCTTACAGAGAAGGCATCTCTCCAGATAATTGAACTCCATTTTAAAATGTAGTTTTTATTATGTGGGGGTGTTTTGCTTACAGGTATATCTGTGCACTACATATGTCCAGTGCTGTCTGAGGCTGGAGAAGGCATGGGATCCTTGGAACTGGTGTTAACCACCGTCTAAGTTGTGGGGACTGAAGCCAAGTCTTCTGGAAGAACAGCCAGTGCTCTCAACTGCTGAGCTTTGTCTCCAGCCCCTAGGTAGTAGTTGTTGGCAATCAGTCAGCCTTTCTAGCCAGCCCTGCCTGGTGACAGTGAAACCTTCTGGCAACCCAGCAACAATAAGACATGTATGTTATCATTAGTTGCCTAGAAGCCAGGCATTCCCATTGCCTCCTCTGTCACTTGTCCCCTCCACATACACCACAGTCCCTATAAAGAGCTACATTTTCCTCCCCCAGAGGCAGCCTCTGTGTCTCCTTCACCCGTCCCTTTTAATAAACCTTTCACATGATGGGATTTTGTTGGAACCCATGGCCTGGTTCCACCAACAGTTATGGCTGTTCTAACCAACTGTGCACATACTCTATTCATTTCTATGCCTTAGGCCACTGCATTCTGCTACACCATTTTAATATTTAATCTAAGGCTTCACTCTCTAGTAATAAAAAACAATAATGAAGAAAACATCATTAAATTACATTCTGGGTCCTTCCTAATCTATAACCTTTGGCCCAGGTGACTGACTGTGAACACACTTTCCTAGCATTCATTCTGTTTTGAGACTGATGATACTTCAGGAGCTCTGCGGGGGATTAATGGATGGGAGGATGTGTTCTCTCTACCCTTAAAGTATGCAGCTTTGCCATAATGATTATTTGAGCCAGACATTTTAACACAACAGGGGCCATGCTGGAATCCTGTACTCCCTGATCCCTCTATAATAAAAGTCCACCCTGTGAAATGTGTATTGGACCTAGAGATCCAGAGTTAAAGCTGAGAAAACTCTAGACAAGTAATCTTCATCTGCCTGGTTACTCTTTTACTCTTAACTGTCCCAGCCTTGTCCTGGCTTCATAATTGTGTACACTTGGTTCACTCTGGGTATTTAAGTGTTTTGTTGGAATTTCTTCTTTGGGTAGGTCTCTGTTTCCTTCCAGTGGCTCCCACAGCTTGAAAAGTTAATATACATGCTTTACCTCTGACTTTGTATCAGGCCAGACTGATTGTTAGATCCTGCTAAAGGTCCTCAAAGCGTATGAAGAAAATGATTGCAATTCTTACAGTTTCCAAAAGTTCTTTTTCTTGTGCTATGTGGACACTAGCAAGGAGTCTGTAAAGTCAGATTTCCAAAAGAAAGATTAAGATTTGTGTTTTATTGGTGTGGTTTGGACTCATTATATAGCATGTTGTCAAAGGGGTGCATATTTGCTGTTCCTATGTTGAGAACCGTTACGTTCTTCTACGTTCTTCCACGTTCTTCCACGCAGTATAAATAGAATCTCATTGTAACAGTTTCTCTTTCTGCTATTTTCTTTTGGCAGATGGATTTTTTTTTGAGTACTCTCAGTCTTGCTTGTCAACACGTTTGTATGTACAGCGGAGATTTTACTGTAACATCACTTGACAGAAACCTACGAAGGAAGAAGATCTATAAAGAACTCAGCCTCCAGTCGCTGAAGACAAGTCGCAACTGCAAGCAGGAGGCAGGTGAGGCTGCTCTGTTGACATCAGTCCTTCTGATGTGGCATCTTCTCACTACTATGGAGTTTGCACTAGTGGACTGATTATGCTACAAATTTACCCACTTTCCTGCATCCTGTAAGATGCCAGGGAACATAAAACAGTCTATCTCTGGAAAAATCTGAAGATTTTTACACACCTTACTGATTTTTTCATGCAAGTTCAAAATGATCAACATCATAAAAATTCTTTCAAAAGTGTGTGTGTGTGTGTGTGTGTGAGTGTGTGTGTGTATGAGTGTGTGTGTGTGAGAATGTGTGTGAGTGTGTGTGTGTATAAGTGTGTGTGTGAGTATGTGTGTGTATAAGTGTGTGTGTGAGTATGTGTGTGTGAGTGTGTGTGTGTATGAGTGTGTGTGTGTGTGTGTGTGTGTGTATAAGTGTGTGTGTGAGTATGTGTGTGTATAAGTGTGTGTGTGAGTATGTGTGTGTGAGTGTGTGTGTGTATGAGTGTGTGTGTGTGTGTGTGTGTGTGTGTGTGTGTGTTTGGGGATAGATTGATGATGAAGGGAAACATTATAAGAAGTACAGGTGTACTCATTCGCTGTAGCAACACAAGGACCTGGCAGAAGGAACAATGAGGGTAAAACACGACACAACAGGGAAGTATGAGGAATTAGCTTTAGCTACAAATTATGAATAATCTTTTTTTTTCACCTCTCCTTTAAGTAACCAGTTGTTAGAGTCTCATCTGACATCCCTAATGACATTTGGTCTTCTGGAAAAGATCAAAAGATGCCTATGGAATTTGAGTACAAACAGCATTCCAGACTCACTGCTAACCAGATCAATAGATCCATAGCCATGTGAGAAATGAGAAGGCACTGCTGACGTGGGTTCAGCTGTGGGCCTGGAACATGTCCAGTGTCAACAGTTAGAGGGCCAGGGAAAGCCTGGATAGAGGAGGAAGATGCTGTCTGATGTTCACCCATGTTTATCAAACACATCCCTTCACTCTCAGGGGAACGCTTGACTTGCAATTCTTTACCTACAGTTGTTCCTTCTGCAGTTAAAGTGATGGATAATGGATTTTTCCTAAGACCCGTTTTTATTTAAAGGCACACCCCTCTGGCGATTGACATGGCTTTTCCCCTACATTAATTCCTAAAGATATCAGCAATCATGGGACACCGTTTGTCTCCCATTTCCAGTAAACATTTGGACTGTCTATTGCAGACCAGGCTCTAAAGAACACAGCCCGGCTCTGGCTCTTTTTTCTGGGAGACCGTAGACTGATGTTCATCATAAAAGAGATGAACATCAGCTCTTATCCTAGAAACTCTGGAATGTACACCCGAGCCCCGCATGGGAGGCTGATTGTGTCTGTTATACAGTTAACAGAAAGTTCATATAAGGCAACATAACATTTGCTTTTGGCTCCAGTATTTTGCTGTAATATTTGAAATGTAAGTTTTTAAATGCTTTAAAATTTGAGACTTTGGATAACACAGAGTGTTTAAAATTGAACTTTAACTTTAGAGTCTAGACTGCTCTGAGGGATGTGTAAACTGTTTTCACAGACACATCTACAGATAAGGGGAATTTCACAGATCCGGCTGAACCTTACACACACACACATTTCCCACCACAGTTCCCCAGTCCTATTGCACTATTACTTAGTGAGAGAGTGACCAGGAAGGAAGGGTGTCTCCTCTGCAGACCCATACATTTTTGCTTTAGGAGAGAAGATGTAATAAGGAGGACAAGTGAGGACAGGGCAGAATTGCCATAATTGTATAATATATTAGAATAAAGGCATAACTATGTATAAGAAAAGTTATATAAGAGTTAAGTATTTAGAGAAAAATCACCAAAACTGACCAAAATTTAATTTTTTAGGGCAAACATTGTTACAACATGAAGAAATAGCTAAAATGCCTGATGAACAGTTTTGTAAACTTAAGGTTGTGGCTTTTCTAGGATAATGTCAAGTTCAAAATCTAACCAAAAAGTTAATGACGTTTAACAATGTCTTCCACTCGATCCCTTGTAAAACTCTGTGGCTTCATGTTTAGAAATGTTTCCAAGAAAATGGAGTGATACAGTTCTCCCTACCTCCCCATCTAAGTACAACTTAAAACTGTAGACAGTGTCACTACAATAAACAAACCAACCAACACTTAAAATGAAACAATTGGAGCCTCTGAAGCACAGACGTGAAAAGTAGACTGGCCAGAGAACTTGGACATATGATACAGCCACGTGACCCCTGAATGCACTTGTCTTGTTTGTCCCAGACCTGGGGTTGCAGAAGCCAGCCTCCTGGAAACAATAGTGAATGCAGGCAAAAATAAAAAAACGAAAGCTAAACAGAAAGAAAAACCAGCCAGAGCATGTTTTCTTTAGGCAAAATACTATGAAAGAGGGAACCAAGGAAGAGAGAGAGTTGTTAAACAATAGCTTCCATAATTTAGGAAAACACAGGGCAGACGGGAGATCCTGAGAGCCGAGGCTAGTTCCTTGGTAGTAACTACAGTCTCATGAAGTTGCCATAATGTGTTCCAGTCTTCCGTGGGATAGTGCCAGGGAAAGCCAAGAGGGCTCTGTTGTCTGATAATAAGACATCAGCTTCATTCTTATAAGTCCAGATTACCAGTGTTTCATATCTACATTTAAAGACTTAAGGTTTGAAGTTGTTGAAATATTTATTATGGTTGGAAGAAACACTTATTCAATAGCATCGCTCATTCAAATTATGTTATGAGTGAAATGGGCATTTTACATAGCCCGGGAAGCCAGCCATTGTGTATGAGATTGTTTCTCAGATAATATGCGTTCCCAGATCCTAGTACCCAATACAATAAATTCCAACTACAATAAAAGTCTGTGAACACAATGACTATTGTCAGCTTAGCTATTTACTGAACAATAGAAAATATTAATAATTCAGCCTGTTATTCAATTCTTCACTCTGCTTTCCCGAATCACAACCTTCCTCTGTTTGGTTGGTTGTCTAGTCCTTCTCCAGGGGTGTCTGCTGCTTTTCCATCTGGGTGCTTTTGTTCAAGAGCCTAGCGAAAATAGAAGGGTGGAAATGAAATCTGTGCAAATTGTGGTTGAACTACTTTAGTTACAAGCATGCCTGTGAAAGATCCATTAGGAGAGTTTCTCTTCCCTGTGCCTGTGTGCACATTAGCTTGAGGAACTGTGTGTGCATTTTGCACAGTACAATTTACTACACTCTTTTTGAGTGACTAACCTGTCAAGGCACTTGCCAAAGTCTGTGAATGTTTGGATGAATGCTTCCAAGTGACTTAAAGGTAAGTCTGGCCTAATTACTGAATGTCACTCGATGACAGTTTATCAGACTCTAAAGCTAAAGTCTCCAGACTGATGCAGGTACATCACCTGGACTACATTAAGCTCTGAGCCTAGCACAGGACCAGAAGCCAGCAACAAAAAATTATTTTCTAATGTGGTACCAGAACCACTGGGAGGGAATTAGTTAAATGTGGGATGGCTTGCTCCTGGACTCTGTTTTCTTTCTAAATTTGATAATCTCCTCTCAGGATGCACTCAAGGTAAACCAGGGAGACATAATCCAACACATACAGAAAACAACATGCATATGAAATTGAAGCAGGAATCCAAGGCAATGCAAAGTCTCCAGATGAAAAAGGAAACCAATTCAGTGTTAGGATTAGTGGTCAGGTGAGATCAAAGGGCTTGCTCTCAGTGAGCTCAGCAAAAACCCTGACATCAGAGGAGATGCCCACTTCCCATCCCCCAAGATCTAAATCTCAAGGGATTGCAGCATTTGCTGGAAAGTGCTTCTCAAACCTGTCCCTAATGCTTGCAAAATTGCACACCCTTCCAAGACTCACAGTAAATCAAGGGTTCAGGCTGAAAACACTTGTAAAATTTCTTGGGTCATTTTTTTTCTTTCATTCTTCTTCCATCTGTGGAGCTGGAATGAGTCAGCTTTTGATTTCATCTGAAGAACGCGCAATGATAGCTGAAGTAATATCCAGCAAGTTCTACTGAAAGACAGTAATACTCTAAGGGCTGTGCAGCCGCCACCCTCTGAACTCTCTGTGAGATCTCGCAGAAGACTCTGTAGAATGAATGTGCCACCTTTAGAAATGAAATTCTGCAGATGGTCTAGGAATGGCTTCCTCTAAAGGACTTGGGCATTCTCCTTAAAGACAAAGTGCTTTTGCTTTTGTTCTTGTTGTTCTTGGCCTTTGTTTGTTTTTGTTTTGAAATATGGTATCTCCATGTACCCCCGGATATCCTTAAAATTGCAACCCGTATGCTTCTAACCAAATTCTAGTAATACAAAAGACAGGCTCGTAATTTTCAAACAGAAGGTGAGTGCTACATCTCTATGTTGCTCAGAACCGATGGATCTAGGTGTCAGCTCACTTCTGCATCCACAAGACATAATTAGGTTTGAACTATGGGGGTTTATCTCCATTCTCATAATTGATCTTAAGGTTCCTTTTATGCATCCACTGAGACAATATTCTGACTTTGCATACCCCTGGATATAAAGGAATTTACAAAGAAATGAGTGAGGTCTTTAGGGACTTATCCAATTTTCCTGCCATGGTGGTAGAACTGGATAGTCTTTAGCTATTCCTTTCCCCTTTAAGATAAACAAGAATCAAATTAGAACAAGTAGAATATGGAAGACCTCAGAGAGGTCACCAACTAGGAGTGTCTTCACCCACTGCTTGACTAGTCTGTGGGATGCCTGTATGAATTTGTTGGATTCAAGCAAAAGCATTTAGAGCTACCTCACCCTTGCTATTCAGGAAGGTGGTAGATTAGCTTGCCCTCTTGCTTAATGCTTTCCTCATTTCTCTCCCTGAGTATGGGAAGGGGCTTCTACGTATTGATTCTAAAGGAGAAGAAGTGGATTAACTTGAGATTGGGCCTCTAAGCTCAGTCAGCAAGTACTTCCAGACAGCGGTGACATAGGAGTAGGTGTTTTTATTTCCTGACTCGTTCAAGTTCAGATACCTGCATGTGCTCTGTAGGATACAGAGCATCTGCAGTTGAGGAAGCAGATACTATGACCTGTGCTTCCAGCAGACATAGCAATTGACTGTGCAGAAGAGATCATGAACCTAGAAACACCCAACAAGCAGCTGCAAGAGTCAGATGCAGATATTTGCACCCAATCAATGAACAGAAGCTGCTGGCCCCTGTGGTTGAATTAAAGTAAAACTGGAAGAAACTGAGGAGGAGGTCGACCCTGTAGGATGATCAATGATCTCAATTTACCTGGACCCCTGAGATCTCTCAGACACTGGATCACCAAGCAGGCAGCATACACCAGCTGATATGAGGCCCCAAACACATACACACCAGAGGACTGGTGGGCCTGGGTTCAGTCAGAGAAGGTGCACTTAACCCTCAAGAGACTGGAGGCCCTGGGGAGTTTATAGGTTTGATGGGGTGGGTAGGGCGGGGACATCCTCATGGAGACAGGGGGCAGTGGGTAGGAGGTATGGGATGTGGAACAGTAGAAGTGTGGACTAGAAGGGGAATGACATCTCGAGTGTAAAAAAAAGAAAAGGAAAGAAAAAAATAATAAAAAGAACAGGAAATATGTAGCCCTCTCTACAGGCAGAAACCTAGACCAACAGGACTTGCTCTTGAGACTATGCAGAGCATGCTCAGAGCTCCCAGTGCTGAGGACACATTTGTCAACTGGATTTGTAAGCAACATGCAAGGCCAGGAGGCAGAAAAACACGGTCCATGTTTAGAAATCCTTGAGAAAACAGATCAGCTAAGAGTTGATGTTGTAATCAACATGAGAGCTTATATAAGTTTCAATTAGGGAAATAACAGGAGGATTAAGTTAATTGGATATACTTAAATGATGTTACTGAATTGGAATTGACAGAGAGTCATGATTTATTTATTTATATGGGTGATGAATATTCACATGAACCAAAGAAAAGGCCATCTCTGGGAAGATTCCTAAAGTTCTACTTAGGATGCCAGAGGGAAGTAAAGTCCTTCCACAAAGCCAGTGTATTCTCCCTGGATCTTAAATTGGCCTTCTTAGAGATAGGGAACTTTTCTCCCATAAGAAAATGAGATTTACTCTGGGGATCACATCAATTTCGTTTCTTGTCAAACGAAATTTAAGAAGCCCAAAGAATCAAATTTAGTTCTGATCTGAATTGTACCTGTTCCATTATCAGGAGATATATTTATTCGGTTTATTTGGAGGATTGGTTTGAACCTAGCACATTTATCATGCGAGCAGCTCTCGTGAGCCACAGTATTAGCACTGGATCTTGTTTCGTTTTATTTAAACAAATATCAGAAGGTAGACATTTATTTTTACAAAATTAAATTCGAAGTGAAGGGACAACTGATCTTTCTCACCAATATTAGAACCTGCTCTGGCTGGCTAATTCCAGTCTCCCTAAAACAGTTATTTGCCTTCTGGGGTGTTACACATATTTACCAGTAAAGTATCACTTCCCCTTGATTTTCTATCCTGTTCTGGGAGGATGCAATCGGAGACCAATTTTGGCTCTCTCTTCTGTGGAGCATCTCTGTATTCCTGCAGAATTTTGGACACATTCCCAACCCCGTGCTACATGTCACACTGTTTTTCTGCCAGTGACTTGCTGTTGGCCTTTTATCAAGTACATTCTTCCCGAAATGGAATCTCCTGGGGAGTTTCAGCAAATACTATTCCCCGGGCTCTGTCGTGAGAGATGCTGATGGGTACATTCTAAGCACTGGGGTGTTTTAAAGGGCTCCCCTGACAATTCTAATGGGGAACTAGGGTTTTTTAAAGATGGAAAAATCTGGGTGGTGTGTCTGAAATCCTAACACTTGGGTTGCTGAGGCATGACAGCAAGGAGCCTGAAGTTCACCCTGCTATAGTAAGACCCTTACTCAAGACCATAGCTCACAGAATTCAATTGTATTTGACAGTGTTTAGGGGAAAATTAAAAGTGTATGTGATACTGAAAAGCAAAAAAGAGATACATTTTTATATAGCATTCATAAATAATCACATATATTTTTCAGCTCATCACACATTCCGCTTGAGATTTCAATATCAACCAACAATGCTACATTGCAAAAAAGTAACTGAGAAGGAGCTGAATTGATTGATGAGTTGGAGAAGATGTAAAGAAAAATCTCAATGGGAAGAAAACTTAGCTGTAATGGGAATTTTGCATATATTAGCTTGTTAGATTACTTCTGCCACCATACAGAAAGTATTACTGCCATTTGTAGAAGGGCCATTGGTATCCAGAGAAGTTGAATCACTTGGGTGAAGTCTAGTAAATACCACAGCTGTTCCTCAAGTGGGCCAAGTGATAGGTATTCATGTATAATCCACCTTAATTTGTCACATCTGTCTAGCAGTGGGCACACAACATCATGACAGGGTAGAGTTCATAGTCTTCCAAACGTTCAGAAGCTCCATCAAATTTAGAACAAATGACTTATTCTAAACATCCTCACCTGACACACTTATAGAAAATTACCATATCATTAAAATCATGTTTATGTCTATGACATGGAAGTAGAAATGTAACAGTCTAGTGGACAGACATGCTTAATTGGAAGTGGGGCAGAAAGAGACACCAGTGTGAGGATGTATGGGGAGGTCTGCTCCCATTACAGTAAATCCACAGGTGAAAATGTACTCACGAAGCTGAGTAATGTTGACAATGAATATATGTCACTTAGAAAGTGTTATGAGTTACAGATGAAATAAAAATACCTGTGCATGTTAGAAAAACTATTAAATCAGAGTATTCACCTTGACATTTTCTTCCTTACAAAGGAGGTTATAGCAAGCTGTCAATTTACCACTTGCTCAGTGAACTAGATTACTTAGTGGGCATTTTCATCAAGCCAAGGAGACTCTCATTGTCAGGAAATAACAATCATGACTACCCATGCTGAATACCAAAATATTCTCCAAACAGTGCGAGGCCATGTGGTCATTTGCTTTGTTCTTTTCCTTCTGGCATCTGTAAATACCCCTACCTTCCTCAGTCCAGATCTTCTGTTCAACAGGGGTTTAGCTTGTGGCTGCTTTTTTTTTTTTTTTTTTTTTTTTTTTTTTTTTTTTTTTTTTGCTGTCAAATATTTTATGTTTGTTCTTAGACAGGGTCTCATCAAAATAATAAAACCTAATAATTCAAGCAATGGCCAAAATCCTCTAAGTGAATTTTACAAAATTTATTCAAGTAAAATAAAATATCATTAACCCTTCCCTATTTTTGAAAATAAAAGCCTTTTGAACAGAGAAATAAAAATAAGGACTTATGATATATCTATAACACTAGAAATAGTAGATTAAAGCATTTTTGGCGATGTTAGTGGCTTAACATCTGGTTTGTGTCATAGCATGGTTGACTTAATTATCTCTGATATTTAATACAGCTGCAAAAACATGTAGAGTTGATAACTGATCGCCTTTGAGACCCTAAAAGATGGGGGTAAGAGCCAGACTTGGTCAAGAAAAGGCCCCTGGGAAAGGGATCCAAGTGGAGAGAGGAATGGTCTCTTTTGTAGTTGATCTTAGGCTAACCCAGCAGCCCAATACAAATGAATACACCATAAATGTGATTTTTATGAAGTCATAGGCTGGCATTTATTTAGCCTAAAGTCTTATCTTGAAGGATGGTAGTCAGAATGGACTAAGGCCTTTCCTTGCAAAAGGGAGATCTATGCTTTTTATTAGCCACCCTGAGTTCCCACTGAGACGTGTCTGCACACAGGCTAATGGCTACACAGCTCTGTGTTACCTCTCCTGAGCTCAGATGGGTAGGTGAGCTGGAGAGGGGCTTTTGTGCTATAACCAGGCTTGCACTAGCTCCAAGTAAATGCTTTCAGTCAGAAAGAATAGTGAAAGATGTTCCTAGGAAAACACTTTTCTGTGCCTCTGTAGAGAAGCTTAGAGCTGGATTTAAAGCGTTGCAAAAATAAGCATGTCATTTTGACTTTTGTGTCTCTTTCCCTCTGCCTCAAGCTCAGGTCTTAAAAATGGGAACTCCTATGTCTCCCTCAGACACCAGCTGCTTCTTTATTTTTTTATTAACTTAAAAAAAAAACCTTTGTAGCTATATTACTAAGCATGTAAGAGTGCTTCCATCAAAGCTAATTAACACGTAGGATGCTCCCATCAACTGTGGTGTATTTTAAAAGACATTAACATGGGGCTAAACATTCAAGGCTATTGAAAAGTAAGGAAAGCTGACATTTTGACTTCTATTTAGTTCTCCAAAATTAAATGTTTATGGCAAATTTACCACAAAGCCCCACACTGAGTTTAAGGCTGAATTACATTTCAGGTCATCACCGGGGGCTGTAAATTGTTGAAATACTCAGACATGTGCTAAACCTTAATGAAAAATAGTTTAGATAGACAAACAAGATTTTTTCCCTTAATTATACCAAAATAAAGACAAACTGAGCGCCTAAGTTTTCTCCCTCAGATCATTTCCTCTATTTGGCAGTGACATTACTTATAATATCTTAGTAGGTTTTCAAAAAAATAATAGTTGGATGTCATATCCTAGGCAAATTCAGACATTGCACAGGAAGTCTTTATAGGGTGATGAAGTACCTGGGTCCACAGTATCTTCTCAATCCCAGAGTAGTCAGCATTGTACTTCGGAGTTGTTAGTCCCCCTTTTCAGCTGACTGAGTCTGCAGGTTGAATTTTGCTTAGTGGTTCTATTGTTTATAAGTGATCAAGAAGGAGCTGGATAGAAATGAATGAAGATGAAAAGAAAATGGAGATGGAGGAGGAGGAGGAGGAGGAGTAGGAGGAGGAGGAGGAGGAGGAGGAGGAGGAGGAGGAGGAGGAGGAGGAGAAGCCAATGAAAGCCTGGAGTTTGAGAGTTTTTATATTGACAATGGCACATAACTTCTCTAAAGTTTTAAAAGAAATTCCCCGTTTTAGGCCATTTCATAACTGAGCAATGTCACATCTGTGATTAAGAAACATGACAGGCATATGTTAGGAGTCAGTGTCCCATACCTGCAGCCTGGAGCCTAGATACACAGGAGCTAATTGTACCTTCTGAAATAGAACTGCTTTCTTTCTTCAGAGTGTCAAATGACACAGCTCCACCTCCCAAAAATGTTTCTCCAATTTCCCAGCCTACTCTGGCACAGGAAGAAGCTCAAGCAATATCTCTCAGATTTAAGAATGTCTAAAATGAAACTTTGGCCCTTATGCATTATGTAAAGATGAATTATCTTTAAATTAATGTTAGAAACCCATAACAAGATTTAACGGCTAAATCAGAAATTAGTTCGGACCAGAGGACCTATTCTGAATGCCTACTCATCCCACAGGTAGCACTTCCTCCCTCTGGGATTCCAACCTTACCATCTGAGGACTTACACTGGGTGCCTAGTCACCTCACAGGCATTTCCCTTTGCCTTTGGAACTCAATAACCTAGCATTTGACTCACACCTGGGTATATACCCAAAGGATTCTGTATCCTACTCTGAAAATACTTGATCAGACATGTCCACTGCTGCCACATTCACTATTAATTGGAGTGAAACTAGCTTACATGTCCGTCAACTAATAAATAGACAACAAAAGTAGTAACCAAGTAACCAAGACTCAGAGGGAAAAAATGCCACATGTTCATTCTGACACATGGATTTACCTACAAAGTAGTACATTTATATGTATAGTTTGGAATATCTGTACTTCTGAAGTTATTATATTCCAGACAGGTAAACTACACAAAGATCATTGGGATGGATCTGGTTTCACCTGGGTGTTATAAAAACAGAGGGATACTCACGAAGGGTGGAAAGCTTAATTTAGAATTTGGGTGGGTGGGGAGAAGAGGAGGGGGGGGAGAAGTAACTAAATCTAAGGATGTGTGGGGATAAAAAAACATATAGAAACGTACTACTTTGTAAATCAAGAAAATATATGTAAGTTTGAGAAGACAGGTTTAGGAGAGAAATATTCTACAATCTTCATAGTGCTGCTTCCTAAAGGTAAGGGTTTGAAGGGGGAAAAACAGATGTGAGATACTTCCTTATGGTTGTTGGCTAAAGAGGCCTCAGTGACCCCCAAAACAAAACAAGTATTTGTCTCTCTTGTGCTTGCTCACTAGAAGCAGTTGGTAAGATTCTACTGCTAAAGACTCCAAACATGTTGATTGCAAAGTATAAAGAAATCAAATTGAAAGCATCTTCTCTGCTGGCTAACTTTCCTAATTCTAGAAGGTTCAATAAAGCCTGCTGGGTAGCGAGAAGCATCAACTGCTTTACTCAATTGTGCACCTTACAAGCTATAATACCAGCCTCCAAGGCAACACCGGCTCATAGGACAATTAGTGGTATGACAGTTATAGGGTTCGCCACTCTCTGATTGGATTTGAGACTCAATTCATTGGAAAGAATAAATACTAACTACTGAAAAATTGACAAAACTCTATGGTTGAAGGATTCAGGCTTTAAGCAGGAATGTAATACTGTTTTATAGCTAAATTGTTAAGGCATCAAGCTTCCTCCTAAACAATTACTTCTATATCCATAGATAAATGCTATTCTCAGCCCTATGTGGAAAAGCCTCTCTTTATAATGAATGATAGTAGATGAAGAGACACATGGGTGCTTCAACTGCTGAGAATAAATTATACATGAGTTCTCAGGCTTAAAGAGGGCATTTATTCCACCCCAAGACTGTCCCAAGGACATCATGGGAAAAGTAGAAAAAAATGTAAAAGATAGAATATATGGAGAAAGACTTAGAACACTGATCCTTTTGGTTCAGCGTAGCCCATACAGTCATGACCAAATGATAGCTATGTTCTCTTGCAATGGATCTTATCAATAGTCATTTATAGATAGGGGAAGGACCTACAGGGCCTTACCTTTACCTGGTACATGGTTGCCTGCTAATCGAGTCTAGGGAAGAAACAGTTATTGCCTTCAGTTGGGTACCAGTGGGCTCCAAGAGATGCTTCTAATCCCATGGTCACCCAGACAGTCCTGCCTAAATTCAAGGAGTCTCAGTACATGGGAGATCAACAGCAAAGATTAAACTTGGAAGTGTGGAAGGGGCAGTTACAGAGAGGCATGGACAGTGGTGTTGGGAAGTAGATCACAAGGGTGCTCCAATAACCAGGGTGAACACTATATGTACATGATAATGTCACAAATATACTCAATTCAGGTTAATGTTTAAAGAAATAATGAGCTTAGAAATTGTTTTTTTTCCATTTTTATCCATCATTCACTTGCCAGTGACATCCAATAACAAATCAATTTAGCCAAGTAGTCAGATAGTATTTCTTTAAATGAATTAAATTGTAGTTTTGAGGTCTTCAAGGCATTATCTTTGAGCATTCATTATGTCTCTCCCTCCCTCCTTCCCTCCCTCCTTCCCTCCCTCCTTCCCTCCCTCCTTCCCTTCCTCCCTCCCTTCCTCCCTCCCCCACCTCTCTTTCTCTCTCTCTCTCTCTCTCTGTGTGTGTGTGTGTGCATGTGATAGTCCAAGAAGAAACATGGAATAATAACTCTAAGAAAAAGAATATGCTTTTGAGTGACTGTATAGTGCAGGCAGGCAGGCTATGTACAGACCTGAGTAACTTTGTTTCTTCTTCATTGGAAATGCTAGAAGTCTTCCCACTCGGAACCTAATATCTCAATATTTGTACAGACACTGCAAATGTCTTCTTTGTATGCAAAGAAATAGTAATTTCAGGAATATTTTAAAACATTGTTTGCAGTTGGGTTTGATCATAAGGCCTATAATCCTAGCACTTGGGAGGAAGAGACAGGAGCACCAAAAGTTCAAGGCTGGCTGTGGCCCCATAGTCAGTTCAGTTGCAACCTAAGCTACATGAGAATCTGACTCTACACAAACAAAAACACATAAATGTGAATTCTATCGTATCTTCAATCATATCTTATATTCATAAAGCAAGATGATCAGTGATATCCATAGCCAATACAGTATCACCATCTCCACCTTCACCAGAAACCAGTTAAAAATGAAATCGCTAAGATGTGTACACTTAGGACATTGTAATGGTAATTTAGGGGTCTGGTAAATTTAAAAGTAATACAGAATGGCTGTTCTTACAAAGGAAGGAGAGAAATACAATCAAAGATACAGAAGCAAGTAATTCTCTGGTCATGTTTTATTCCTTGTTCTGAATATAGGCTCAGAACACTTAAATTATGTTTATATTAAAATAATTAATGGTAATTGTTTACGTACTTCACAGCCAAGGAGAGGGCCTCAAGAAAAATGTGAACATATTTTTAGTGTAACTTGTGTATTTGGCCTACAGAGTCTTTGACCTGTCTTCCCCAGTTCATAAGGAGTCTTTCCTCAAGGCTTGTGGGTTGCCATAAATCACAGGATCCTGGAGAAAAAACAGCAAAATAGTTTGTTCTGTTTCTGTGTTGATACATCCTACAACTTTTGTTCAAATAGGAAATTGGTGCCAGGAATCGGCATGGGTTATATGTAAATTGCAGTAGGTCCCTAAGTGTAAAGGGAGAAACTGCTGACTATGGCTGTAAAGACCACTCCCACCCCTCCCAGCTTCTGTGCTGTACCTACTGTGGGCAGAGAAGTTCCTGGAGAGAAACTCCACCCTTCCATAGACCCTTCTGTAAGGCTGATTGACAAATTAGAACTTCAAAGATTGTGAAGAGGTTGGAATGTTGCAGGTCTTGAGCTGAAGTAAAACTTACCTTAAGCTGTTTCCAACCCCCTTATTAGCCATTCCTTTCCCACCCCTGTGGGATCTGTCTTCTTTGTCACTATGATATAAAACCTTTGAAGTGTAGGAACTTAGCAGATTACTAGCTTCTGTCAACCCAGAAGCCTAGAGTCATCAGATAACATCAGCTTTCTGGGGCTGCCCTATAACTCATCCACCTGGTATTTCCACCCATGTATTTGATGAGTCTCAGTTTACAACCTTCTTTGTTCTATTTCTATAAAACATGGTGAAATCTCTACCTCACTGGAATGTGAAGGTTAGGCTAATCTAAATCTCTGTTCCTATGACATTGTAACTCATAGGTGGCTCCAAAATAAACTACTTTATGTCCCCTCTGAGGTTAGGGTTAGGTGACAATTGAGGGTTTTGTGTTGACACTACTAATATTTGCAAAACAGTATATTGTGTTCTTGTCAACAAATTATCAATCTTTTAAAACATTTATTTATATGAATGCATGTATATATATATATATATATATATATATATATATATACATATATATGTTTGTATGTGTGTATTTATATGTGTGTATGTATGCAGTATATGTATGTTCAGGTGCCCAGGGAGTCCAAAGCAGTGTATTGTATCCTATGAAATTGAAGTTACAAGTAGTTTTGAGCCACCTAAGATGGGTACTTAGAACACAAATCTGGACCACAAATCAGAAAGCATCCCTAACCACTGAGCATTCTCAACTCCCCAGGCTCAGTTATCAAATGTTCAATGTTCCCTATAATTAGACCTTGTCCAACTGTCAAGCATTACACGGGTTTTATTCACCTACTTGGTATGTCTATAAAATATAGTCCTCATGTTCAATAACAACTGATCAGCACCCCATTTTGTCTTTCTCTGCTAAGATGGGCAGGATTAATCCTTTGGTGTGTGGAGAAAGTAGGAGGGAAGTAAATGCAGATGATGTTCTACTTTGCAAACCCTTTTTAGTAGAGAAGCATTTATAAGGTATCAATCCCATTTCAGAAATCGCCTAGCTTTTTCTTATGTGCATCCTGCAACCAAGATGATATCACTTTCAAGGTTGGTCTTATCCTATTAGGAGCCACCTCTATTCCTGAAGTCACAGGCTTCAAGAACAATGACCAAGGTCACCCTCACACAGCCTTCTGCTTTGTTTCATAAGAGATAGCCCTTGAATGCTGAGAAACCTAGCTTCCAGGAACTGCAGGCCTCAGCCAGCCACTGTCTTTCACGTAGTCCGTTGGAGAACAATTGTGTGAAGCACAGTAACCTCAGAAACCCATTGCCTTGTGGGCTATTTATGAAAACAGTGTACTCAAAGAACAGTGCAGGATGAGGAAACCCTATCGGAGCCGGATTTAGCTCGCACTCTGCCTGTGAAAGCATCCTATGAGAAAAAAAGGTAAATATAGCAAATGCAAGTTCAAAGGTAGAAGTTCAGTTGCATGCTGTGCTTTCCAACAAGTAGAACTCTGGTGAATTTTGATGAGTTCGATTTATCAACCTGTCTTTTCCTTAAACTTCTTTTTCTTGCATTGGTTTTTTTTTTTTTTCTTTTTCTTTTTCTTTTTTTTTCTTTTGTTTGTTTTTTTGGAGGGGTTGTTTTTTTTTTTTTGGTAAAAGGAAGAAAACAAATTTCCACTGTATATTAGAAAGTGTTTTATAATAAATCTGAGAAGGACTGCTGTGGTTGGGTTTTAAAGTATGACACACCACCATTAGATCCAGAGCTGTCTGGGTGCTGTCATAAGTTTCTCTCCTTGTAGTTCAGCCACTTTAGACCAGTGGTTGTCACCTTGCTAATGAGGTGACCCTTTCATACATTTCCTCATGCCGTGGTAACCCGCAACCATAAAGTGATTTTGTCACTATTTCATAACTTAATTTTGGTACTGTTATGAGTTGTTTTGTGAATATTCAGGGTGCCTGATGTGTGGGCCACCCACAGGTTGAGAAACAACTCTTTAGACTCACGCAGATGATCAAGTGCAGGAATTTTGCCTGGATCTGCAGGCTTCAGTGTGATTGCCTGGTGTGGCGTATGCATGTTAGCAGTACCAACAGGGGACACCACTCACACCTGTCAGTCACCTAGTGAAGAGAGGACTGGACTCCTCCATCCACTCCTTCTGTCACCATTTACTGGAGCATTGCTTTTTGGGTGGTTTATGAATTTTTTTTTAACCTCATAGATTTAGTTCTGGAAAAGTCTACAAACTACTTTAAGGCTTCAAGTTCTTTTAGAAAGTGTTACATACTTATGTTGAGGCAGATTCTAATTTACTGGGTGTGTTAAGAAACTCATGCATTATCTGCTACCACTGGCCTTCAGTAAACTATTTATCGACAGGTCATGGCAAACAGTAAAGGAAAGATATAAAGAAAGTAGGGATGGAAAACATGCCAACCTTCCTGAGAAGTATCAAAGCAAAGCAAGGAAGGTGTGATATTGGGGGAATAATAGTTGTTTTTTTTTTTTGAGTTTTCCATCAATAAAGAAGAACTCTCCCAAACTAGCTCTTTATATAAGAGCTCAAATACATTTTAATTGCCTTGTAAACACTCGAGTGCTCGAGTATTCGTGCACACACACACACACACACACACACACACACACACGGACACACAGACACACACACACCCACACCCCCCACACACACAGACACACACACACCCACACACACATACACACAGACACACACACAGACACACACATACCTACACACACACACACACACACACACACACACACACACATACATACACACACATATCTCAAATTTGACTCTTGCACTCATTGTTCAAATGGTCTTTACCAAGAAAGTTCCTGTAATCTTCGTGTATTTCTGTAAAATTCCCTGAAGGGATTCTTTTTTCTATATGAAAGCAAAACAAGTTTATTCTCCATTCATCTCCTCAGCAGAAGACCTGGGATCAGTTTTTGATCTCCTACTAAGAAATATGTATAGCGTTCTCAGTGCAAGGTAGGAAACCAGTTCTTTGCTTCTTATTAACCATAGGCTGGTGACGCATTGCCTTTAAAATCCCAGGCCCATAAGAAAATAAATGAGGTCATGCCTTACCCTTCTCCTCAGCAGGCCTTTTCTAACCCACATGGAAAACCCTCTCAGGACAATGAAACCACTGTGAGACAATAAAATTCCCAGGAACACAATGACTCCTTAAGCACAAAGCTTTGTAAGTCATTTGAAGGAAATGATATCACTTCTGGATTGAATGGAGCCTGAGTATTTCATTGAGTTTATCCATATGCTTCCTACCACCCTGGAACCTATCGGATCGGAAAGTAAAGTCGAGACCAGAGCCAGGATGGACTTAAAGCTGGGGAAACAAATAAGTCAAAATGTTTTCTACTACTCTGCATATCTGTCCTGAGGACTTCTAAAACATGATGCTTGGACAGCACTCACTGATAACTCCAAGTGCCTGTGACTTTAAGGAACTGAAAAAAAAAATGTGAAATTTTCAAAAGTCAAGGAGAGAGCTCAGAACTGTGAAGCTGAAAACACTAAAGAGTGCTTTCACGAAATTCTTTTTCACCTCAGGGAATGTACTTTAAGTCTTCTCAGGACTTTGACAGATGAGTTGATGGACGTGTCTGAACTCCACAAAGGAACATCAAGTCAAGTAAAGATTGCATTGGGGGAGGGCAGAGAGAAGTTTAAAAGGCATAGAAATAGATGTTCAAAGAACTGTGTGCTTCTCGGGGAAAAGAGAGGGCAAATTCTCTAATGAGATCTCAGGCTGGATGTGAAACCCAGGGCAAAGGAAGAAGCACATAGAGGTTACCAGATGCCCATGCGTGGAAAGGCTATGTCTGCAGCCTGAAACACAAAAGGTCATTTTGTAGACTCTGATTGACAGGAAGACCATTCGTTTGTGCATCAGCCTCCGTAAGTAATTAGGATTTTGATTGCACAGTTCAGCTCCCTCCTGCAAAGAATAAATTGTCAACTTCACCTGTCTAACTCTGTCAAGAGTTTGATTATAGAGCATCCTAATCCAGCAGTTTAATTATAAGCTAGGTCTGCTCTGCAAGTGTCAATACTGCCTGCACATGTTGTGCGATGTCTGAGTACATTTTAGAAACTGGAATATAGCAAAATCAGCCACAAAGACCAGGTGAATCTAAAGACGTTTGTGAAATAAGGTATATTTCAAATTACAAGTAAGGTTTGAGTCTATGTAAGGCTCAGTTAGCATGGACATGCTGTACACAAGCAAGAGGCCTGAGTTCAAACACAAGCTACGTACAGTAGCAGCGGGAAGAGAGATGGCTGGAACCCCGACGCTCACTGCTAGCCAATGTAGCTGATAATGAACCCCAGCCTCACTGAGAAACCAATCTTAAAAATAAATAGTGCAGAACAATGGGGAACACATAGTGTAAGCTTCTGGCCTCTACATTCATAAATGTATACGTAACTCTTTTGCTGTTATATATGTTCTTTTATCTTTTCAGTTGCCCAAACGTCTTAAAATGGGGGACAATGTTCACTTCACCCATCTTGTCTCAAGGTGTGCTTATGACATTTATAGAGATTAAAGGTGAATTATAACATTTCATAGGGGAAATTCTTGTTATTGCTTTCAGTATAATGGCATGGCTTTAGTAATTAAATGAAATAAGTAAATGAGATTAAAATATAAATTGTTCTCCTAAGAGCATACTTACTTACCATGACAAAAATTGTTTTTAATTTAGAAAGCTTGAAATTTAAATACAGAGAGTATCCAATAAAATAATTTAGAAAAAAAATAGAAATCTTCCTTATATTTCTATGATCGATTTGTCCACCTCACAGTGGTGAGCAATGAACTTTGACTCGGGAAGAGCTGAGTTCAGAATCCATTATATTAACTAGATAGGCTCCTGAGAGGTTATGGCCACTTAAAAGACTAACTTCTCGTTCAGAAGGCAAGAAAGAAAGACTCACTAGGTTCATATCTTAAAATAGTTTTGCTAGTTAGTTTTTGTCAACATGATACAAGCTAAATTCCTCTGGCCCGGGAGGGACATCAATCCAGAAAGTGCTTCTATCAGATGAGCCTGCAGAGGTGTCTGGGAAGGCATTACTTTAATGACCAATGTGCGTGTGGGGTCCAGCCTACTGTGTGATTCTTCTCAGGCGTAGGTGGTCCCAGATTGTATAAGAAAGCAAGCAGAGCAAGCCAGTAGGCAGTGTCTTTTTTTTTTTTTTTTTTTTTTTTTTTTTTGTGGTCTCTTGTTTAGCTTTTGCTTCCAAATTCTTGCCTGAGTTCCTGCCCTGACTTCCCTTAATGACAGACTGTGACATTGAAGTGTAAGCCAAATAAAACCTTTCCTTTTCCAAATTGCCTTGTGTTCTGGTGTTTATCACATCAGTGGAAAACAAACGAGAACAGAGGGCATGGTGTAAGACAAACTTGCCTTCATGCACGTTTTGATGGAGTCGCACAAGCACATCGTGCCTCCCAGCATGCCCTGATGCCTAGAATTTGAACTTGCTCCTGATCATTTTTCTTTTATTTGTATTTATAAGACATGGTTCTATTTTATCAAGAACAAACGCTAGAAGAGCTTTGGTATGGAAACTGTTCAATGTGGGTTTTCAAAGAATGAACAGTGCAGCTTTTGAAAGCTCTTTTCCTTATGTTGAAAGCTTTAATTTACAAAAGAAACTCACATTTTACCAACCAAAGAAACACAATCTATTGTGTGCAAACAATAATCATGTGCAAACAATAAAAGATTATTGTGTGCAAGTCTTTCTTTACCCAACTCTAGAACTGCCGAGGCAATTGAAGGAAGAGAATGTGGTGTATGTAGCTACTCCAAGCTTGTGCTCCCCCTCGACCCACCCTCTTCACAAAGACTGAAGTCTGAAGTTGATTTCTAAGTTCAGCACAGTTTCCTAGTGGTTCTACATTTGGGAGAAGGAGATTTTCCGTGTCTAGAAATACACCCTTTCCTGTTCCCTTTACAGACACCCATATGGAACTTTCCCTAAGACCACATAAACAATATCAGCTCCCTTGCTGTTATCTGCTATTGGAATTACGATCAGAAGCTTTGGAAACATAGCTGGTAATTTGACAAGTGGAGTGATGCTTTGCAGTGCCAGATCTAGAGAATTGGTACCGCTGTTCTGTCTCATGATCTTCTACATTCTTTTATAGTTGTACATATGCAATACAAATGCTGTCTTCCTTTTCTCCCTGTTAAGTCACTGAGGCGAGAGGATTTAGGTTTTAATTCATAGTCCCCATATCATTAGCAAGGGTTGGCTATAGGTGAACAACAGACTGGCATCTGTTGAAGGGACAGGTGATTAAATGTGACATGTGTGTACCTGGATGTGTATTGCAATGTGGAGTGAAATGAATGATCTGAAACAGATCAAACGCATTATCAGATCACTTGAATCCGTGGTGGTAGTATGAGAGAGTAAAAGTATAGATTTAGGATAAGGTAGATGAACTCGTCACTTCTTTTGTCCCCTTTTAGCAGCTCCTATTTTGAGCAAGCCATTCTACCTCTGATAATTAGTTACCACATCTCTCCGAGCCCCCTTACCCTAAGTGAGGTATCAAGATTGAAAGGGTAAAGAAAATGTATAGCCTCGGTGTGTCAGCACTCTTGGGGGACTCCAGGTACACAGGTAGCAGAGGACTGCTTTATCTGGAATCCATGGGAGGTGATGTCCTTGGTCCTGTGGAAGGTTGATGCTCCAGCATTGGGAAATGCTAGTGCCACGGTGAGGTGGAGTGGGCAGGTGGGTGGGGAAGCACCCTCACAGAAGCAGGAAGGAGAGAGGATGGGTTAGGGGAGGTGCAGATGGGAAACCTGGAAGACAGCTAACATTTGAAATGTAAGTAAACAAAATAACCAATACATATTTTTAAGGAAAGGAAAGCTAAATAAGAAGCCATTTTGTATGGAAGTTGTAGAAAGGATTCCTACTATTTGTTTGAAGCTGACTTTATCTCTTTGAAATAAAAATTCTGTTATTAAAAAAAAAAAAAGGGAAAAAGAAAAGATAATGTATAGAGTAGTAGCAAGTCTCCTCAGGGTAGCAGTTCTTGGTAATGGCAGCTCTCTGCATTAAGTCCTGGCCATGATCAGAAAATAAGAGTTTAATAGTTTTAAAAGATGTTTTAACCAGTAGCTATGCCACGGCCTTTGTTTAAGCAATCTTATTTTTGCCAAACTTTGTGCTCAATATTCAAGAGTTAGAATTTTGCTCCTGTTATGTTACTCAGTTACCAGATTTTTTTTAAACTGGAAGAATTCTTTTTTTTTCCTATGATAAATAATGTGTGAGAACTGATAGTCACAAACCACTGACTTTCTTTGCAAGCTGCTTCATTGATTTCTGAGATGATAACAGACTTATAATGCTTCTATAAATATACTCATGAAGTCATAAACTGCTTGTGGCAGCACAGGAAACCTCTCTATATGCTGTCCAGGCATCTTCCTTCCCCAAAATACACATTTTCCCAAGGGAGAACCAGCCCGGATCCATTATCCTAAGTACAGCTGGAGCTGAGTCATGAATCACAGGGCAACTTTCCAGTTCCTCATCCTTTCTGAATTCACTATCGTGGGCAGGTTCCACTGGAACTCGATGGGCCAGAGTGTCTTACAACACAGGGCCATTATTTGTCACGGAATTCTTCTGTTATACGATTAGAGTCTGAATTCTCCAAAGATCCTCCAGTGAAATATATCAGATCCAGAAATGAAGGTGACATTCAGATGCAGAAAGAATAACAGTAATAAAAATGTGTAATGTATTCTGTACTTGCTAATACCCACCAGGTCCCCAGTGCCCCCCCTCTGTCCTCACAATCTGAGAGCACAGACACTCCAGGCTGCCAGATGGTAAGTTTATTTTATTGTATATCAAGATCTACGACAGATATCCAACTCAAAGCTAAATCAATTTTGACATCTTTACCTGGAAGGAGATCCCAATGTAGGGAGGGCTGAATGTGACTTTTGTGAAGTGAGTATTTACGATGAACCATACTGTGGATTTACTTGGGACGGTAATAGTAAAATTCACTTTTACCCGACATGTTGCCAGGGCTTGTTTCATACCCATATGATCCCTTTGCATTTTATTTCATTGTTCAATTTATTTGTTAATTAAAATACAGTTTCATCACCTCCCCTCTGCTTCATCTTCTTTCCTACCCTTCTCATGCCCCTCCCCATCCCATCTCAAATTCATTGCCTCTTTTTATCTAATTATTATGGCTACATAGACAGATGATAAATAGATGACAGATAAATGGATGTACATAGATGTACAAATATACGAATGCAATCATCCGAGTCCAGTTTTGATGCTCCTGTATATATGATTCTAGGGAAGATCGCTTTGTATCGGCTTTGTATTCAGGGGTGATCAGTTGTCAATAGTTTCTTATCTAGGGGTGGGGCCCTGTGAAATTTTCTCCCTTCCATGTTGACATTCCTATTGATATTATTGTTCAGGTCTTTTAGTATCCATAAAATATCCTTGATATGTCTAGGAGACACAATTTTATAGGATTCTCTGGCTCTTACAATCTTTCTGCCTTCCCTCGTGCAACCTTAGCCTTTTTTAAAATTTCTTCTATTGGAAACTCTATTCAGTCTCATTCCCCATATTTAAACTGGATCATTTGTCAGATGAATAGATAACAGAGATTTCATCTTGCTCTGTGTCTTTCCTGTTCATAAGATTCTTTCCTTAGTTGTGCAGATGCTTTTAAGTTTTACGGGGTCCCAGATGTCAATCGCTGGCCATAAATCTTGAGCAAATGGAGTCCTACTAAGAAACACCTTTTCTTTGTTTATGCCTCATAGCATGGATATTCCTTTCTGTGTTCTGTCAATTTTAGCTTTTCCCTTGAGGTCTTTGATCCAGTGGGAGTTCATTTTCGTGTAGAATTGTGATAAATACAAGTCTAACTTGATCGGTCGTTTTGTGGATATACAGCTTTCTAAGCTCGGTTTATTGAAGGCGCTATAGTTTCCGGTGTAGTTTTTGGCCATTCTTTAAATATCAGATGACGACCAGTATGTGCACTAATGCTTAGGTCTTCTGTTTTGTTCCATTGATCTACAAGTTTTCCTTTGTTCCAGTGCTGTGCTGTTCTTTTTACTATGGCTCTATGTTCTTCCTTGAGATCTGGAATGATAATCCTTCCAGCATGTTTGTTAATCGCAGGAGTGCTTTGCCTACTCACAATCTTTTCTGGTTTCACGTGAATTTTAGATTTCTTTCTATGTCTGTGAAGAGTATATTGAATATCCTCCTTAATTTTTATTAATGTTGTTGAGACTGTAGCAACATCTTTCTCACTAGCTCTAGGATCCTCTGTTACATGGGTTATTCAGTAACATATTTGATGCTACATGGAGAAACTTCTGAAAACACGGAGCTATTAAGGCAGTCAAGAGTCCCAGGCCTGAAATAAAGCCCTCATAACTAATTTTGCATACCTTTCAGGACTGACTGGTACCTTACTATTAGGAGTGTGCTTACTGCTCCCTGCTGTATCCAAAATGACCATCACAAGAAAACAGTCCATGTACCAAAGGGAAGCAATACCATCAAGTACAGAGAAATCTCTTTCGGCTTCTTTTATTTGTTTCTCACATGGCCTGCTTGAACTTTTAATCTCCATCGGAACAGGGATTACTCCTAGCACGGTTCAGGCCATTGAATTTGGGAATGGACACTCAAATCCTGCCTGCTTTCTTCAATATGTCAGCGTATCTCTCCACTATCCTGTTTTTGTGAACAAAAAAGAGGCAAAATAAACAAGCCTGCATTTAGATCTGCAGTGCCCAGCAAAGAAGAGGAAGATTGCAGGGGTAGGGTCCCTTTAAGTTTTTCTAATGACATGGCGCCCTAGTTAGATATGACCTCACAGAAGTCATTGTGTCCCTTTAGAAAAATGATCCCATGTTTATCCCTGGGGTTTATGTTGTTTCTCTCAGAGAAAATCTTCCAAGTGACTGTTATGACTCCTCAAAGCTGCCGAAGTTTAGCCAGAGTTGGTCATTAACTACAGATGGTTACTGAACAATTAGAACAAGTCTGGGTTTTAAATGATGTTTAAAAGACATCAATCATGGCTTTGCCCTTAAGGCTCCAGAGTTTGTTTCCTTCTGTTGGTAATTTGTATGGTCTTCTCCTCTTTGGGTTAGGTCAAGATTTTTTTAGTTGCTAGATAAGTACAAAATTCCAGCTTTTGCTGACCGCTCTCTTTTTCTATGTTGAGTAGTTGGAAACTTTTTGTAGCTTTCAGTTTGCTTGTTTTGAGACAGAACCTCACTATAAAGCCCAGGCTGATCTTCAACTCCCCATGCAGCCAAGGCTAGCTTTGAATAGATGGCCATTCTGGATCTCCTCCAGGTGATAGGAACATGCCATCACACCTGTATCTCAAATGCTCTCTTCTGCAATAGGAGCCTAAAGAGGTCTGGAGAAAGATTGATTCACTTCTTTGTATCTTTGTATTGCAAACTCTGCAAACCATGATCTTCCACATGTCAAAAACTGGAAAAGACAGAATGGAGCTAGTCTTTCTTTTTCCCTTGAGAAACAAATAATAAATGATTTCATATTGACAAATGTTGAAAAACTTCCTAAAGCATATTATGCAATTGATTTTCATAAAAAATGCATTATGAATATGGTTCTAGTAAGTTAGTAGTGATGTGCACATTGATATATTTTTACCATGAAGCAAAACATACATGAAAACAATTGAACTATTTTAGTTCTTTGCCCTTAACAAATGGCATCACTGGCCACATTTCTAATCCTTTCCTGGCTTTTGTAAATTCTCATTTTTCTCTTTTTGCGTAACTTCCTGTGGTGCTTTGAACATTCCTGAGGGATCCAACAAATAAAATACATAGAATCTGGTACAGGAACCTGAAGACATGGGTTTTGCTATTTGTTCTCTTGAGGACGCTGGATTCAGATCATTTATTTCTCACAATATAGCTGTGATGCACACTACTTGGGCATCGAAAGGAATCTTTCCAATGAGTTGCGCAAAATGGAGACACACAAGAGGCAGGTTTATTCTGTGACTCAAAACAAGAAAAACACAATTTGCCTGCAATAGTGAACCCAGCTTAGAAATGGTTTTTGAAGTTCACATAAGAATAGGCTGGATTATAATTTTTAAAATGGGTATTATTAGACTTTTTATACACCTACTGGGCCTGAATTCTGGAGATTGACTGACTCCTTGGTGGTTTGAGCAGGTAACCAAGATAATTCTGATCAGGAAAAACATGCCATAGTTGCAAAATAGTAAGTTAGGATTATTATTAACATGTAGAATCAGAGATTGTAGTTGAAGAATACTTTAGCTAACTGCCTATTGTCAGGAAAACTCTATGGAATAGAGCATTTGCCTCATTGTAACACAATAAAGTAGGTAGATAATTTATTCTCTAGAATATTTTAAATGAACTTCACTGGATATTTGGTGGGTCGGGCATTTGAGCAGTTGTCTGAATGAACCAGAAGCAAGTTCACAAGCAGAATAAGTGCCAAGAAAGAAAAGAGTAGCCAGGGCCTTAAGTTCATCAGCAGCATTATTCTAATAAATCCATACTCTTAATCCATTCTCTGGGGATTTTCCTCAATGTTATTTCCTAAAGACATTGTTTCCGGACAAAGGGTTGGGCAGACTACAAGGGACAGACTAGAAGAATGGGGGTAGAGTCAGTCTTATGTAGAACCTGAGGGACTTGGTCCTTTCTTGGCCTTTCATGTATAATTGTAGAATGGCCAGGGCGGATAGAGCAGATATCAGAGAAACTGCCCTATGGGAATATTCTCACATGATGAGGATAAAAGTTATCAATAACAATCTATGTTTTCATTAAGGGGCCTTTCTAAACCCGTGTTTTCTTTGATTTGCCCTATGTATTCTCCTTCCCCCACTGTCTCTGTCCAGTTTTGCCTTATCTATGGGTCATATTCTCCAGGGTCTTATTAAGAATAATAACAAAGAATAATCTATCTATCTATCTATCTATCTATCTATCTATCTATCTATCTATCTATAAAAATATCACAATAAAATCTATTCCCTTCTTTGTATGCAAACCTGTATGTGTTGCTTTAATTAATGGAATAAAAGAATGCATAATAGATTGTCCTGATGGATGTGTAAGAACAATAGTGAAGCTGTCAAGTTATAGCTGCTTACTCTCGGTGACGCAGATCTGAGGAAGAAGTCCATTGCTACTCAAAGAAGAAAGAGAAAAAGCTGACGAGGTTACATACCTTCCCCTAAAATCCTTTCAGGTATGGGATTCTCCTGTGTGTGGCCCTGCCAAATAGGGTAAAACAAGGCTGGCTGGCAGTGGACAGATGAATGCTCGGAGGGACAAAAGCAAGAGTTTGCAGAGAACTCAAGCAATGTCTCAACACTCTGGAAAACAGGAACCTATATGCAGCACACATTGGTTTCAAAGGCTAGAGGCCAAGGAAGGTGAACTTCCTAATTTAACAATAGTGACTTTCTCATAAGATTAAAACAATTCTTTTCCCATTAACATTAGCACAAATAAGATATTTATAGACTTGTTTGACTCATTAATTTACGACTGGCCCAGAAAAGAAGATAATCTTCTCTCAACACTTCAGGTTCTTGGTCAGACCTAGAAGCCACAATTGCACTTACCCTGTTGGGCTCTCAGGGACTTTTCAGCCCTGAGAGTCTTGAGCACACGGCCAAGCCCTCTTCGGTTTTAAAGCCATCATCCTGGGGTAGATGGAGACATGTGATTAGAAAGTTGTGGGCTTGCAGATTGACAAGTCAGAACATGTGGCAGAGAGGAGCATCCAATTTGTTTATTAGGTGGTAAACATCTCTGAAATATTCTAAGTCAGGGGTCCGTATTTAACATTAATATGCTATTATGCAAAGACTGTTATGATGGCAATTAGTGGAATGATAAAATACAAACATAGAAAATGTGAAAGTGAATTTTTTATAATCTGATGCTAACATGTCAAACCACACAAAAGAAGTAACAGCTTTGCTACTCGCTTAAACCACTGCAGGAAGTCTAAACGCCTTCTTATGAGATAAAGGAATCTTATAGATGCATAAAATTACGCTTCCCGCATTCCTTTGGTGCAGTAAATCTAAGTTTAGCTAGCACTGAAAGGAAACACAGCTTAGCTCAGTACACTATATTAAGGTTTATATTGTAAGCTTTCAACAGAAAAAAGCATGTATTTCCCCTGTGCCGGGTCAGTCTTCCTCATTATAAGAAGAGGCTGTTTGGGGCTGGATTTCATAACAATGGTTGCAGCTAATCATCTTCCCTTGTAAATGATGCTTGTCCTGTCAGATGTGGGAGACACAGATTTTCTTCAGTGATAGACTGCTAGGCAAACGATAAACAAAGCAGTTAAGTCGGGGGTGTGTGTTATGAAGATATGGTACATACCTAGGTGTTTATATTTTCAGATAGAAACTGCCCCATGGGAATAGCCTCATATGATGACAAAGATAAAAGTTAATAGTAACTGCACAGCTTTCTATAAACTAACGAGTCTTACCAAACCCTGCTTCCTTCCGCTGGTGTGTGTGTGTGTGTGTGTGTATGTGTGTGTGTGTGTGTGCCCTGCAGACATCATCAACAGGAAGAGCAAGACATAAACTCTGGAGGTGACAGGATGGCATCAGGCAGAGCATACCTTTGAGAAGCAAGAAGCTCTTCCGGGAAGAGGGGGGCTGTGGATAGCGCCACTTCTTTGCAATTCTCTATACAGCATTATTGTAAAACATCTCAGGAACAGAATTCTGGTTTGAGAGGAAGAACTTGAGACAGATGAAAGCCTAATTCAGAATGAAATTAGCAACATATTCTTCACAGACATGAGCATTTGGTTCACGGTTAAACACGTGTTGTGGGTGAGGTGGTAGTTTTTCTGTTTTATTGTAGTGTAAAATTCCCATTTTCATTAGGTGAGGTTTTCATATATCACAGAGTATTTAAGGGAGTTGCCTATAAAAAAATAGAGATCAGTGTATATGCAATGCTTATAAATTCACTTTTTACAATTTATTTTTCATCGAATATTTTCTTTACTTACATTTCAAATGTTATACACTTTCCTGGTTTCCATTCTGGAATCCCCCTATCACACCCCAATCCCTTCCTCTATGAAAGTGTTCCCCCACCCACTCCCTTTCATCTCCCCTACACTGGCATATTGAGCCTTCACAGGGCCAAGGACCTCTCCTCTTGTTGATGCCCAATAACGCCATCCTTTGCTGCGTATGTTACTAGAACCATGGGCCTCTCCATGTGTATTCTTCAGCTGGTGGTTTAATCTCTGGAAGCTCTGGGGGTCTGGTTGATTGATATTGTTGCAAACCCCTTCAGCTCCTTCAGTTCTTTTTCTAACTTCCCCACTGGGGACCCCATTCTTAGTCCAACGGTTGGTTGACAGCATCTGCCTCTGCATTTGTCAGGCCATGGCAGAGCCTCTCAGGAGACAGCTATATCAGGCACCTGTCAGTATGCACTTCTTGGCATCTACATTATTGTCTGGGTTTGGTGACAGTATTTAGGATGGAAGCTCAAGAAGTTGGAGGACCAAAAAGAGGACGCTTCAGTCCTTCTTAAAAGGAGAACAAAATATTCACAGGAGAAAATACAGAGACAGAATTTGGAGCAGAGACTGAAGGAAGGGCCATCCAGAGACTGTGGAGGTCCATCCTATATAAATTTACTTTTAGGTACCAATCCATACAACACTATTGAACATTAAAATAGGTCTGTTACTTCAAAATTTTATTTGGGGTGAATAATTCTATATTTTCTCTATTTACAACTTTCCATGGTTGTAATTTTACTAACTTTCCAATATGAATGAGGTAAGTTCTAGGAAGAAAGTCACAATTTGTTATCTTCGAGTGATCCATGTGTCGCTGTGCTGTTTTATTATACACCATTATCAAATTAGTCTCATTCAGTCCTCATCTTGTATTAGTTACTGTCATTGTACTTACTTTAGAAATGAAGAAATACAGTTTGGAGAGATGTATCAGTTTATTGTGCTTCTGAAAGAGTATCACAAACTGAGTGATTCAAAAATGCAGATTCGAGCCACCAAGAGGGCTCAGCAAGTGAATTGCTCATCTGCCTGAGTACAATTGCCTGAGCTTTTATAAAAGTGGAAGGGGAAACCAATTCTTGAGAGTTGTCCTCTGACCACTGTCCATAGATCTAGCGTATCTAACCCCAACTGAAAACTGTAGATCAGGTTTCTGAAGCTCTGAACCCAAGAGTCTTTTATTTCCACTACTTGCCATAGGACACAATAAATCCCATACTGAGGGTCACAGTGACCCTTTGCTGGGAAAGCATATTTTCACCCAATGAAATACTCCCAGTTTCTCAGTTTTATACTTAGCATTAAATTATAAATTAATATTCGTTCTTTATTATTAGTATTCTGGCCGGAAGTGTTAAGATTCCACAAGGCTGGAATGGGCATCTGTGGTGTGGCAGCATGTCTCAGCTATAACTTAAGGGAGGCTGAAGACTTTCGGGGCATCCCGATTTGATTTGTGCTGATCTCTGGGGGCCAACCAAACCAAAACATGCAGGAAGGATGTGAACCGGATATCTGCAGGCGTACCTCATGCTGCACTCTTATGACATGTTTGCTGAGTGAGGACAAGTCATCATTTTCCCACCAGTGGCAGTCAAACCCTTCCCCGAACTTCTGAGTCATGAGAGGCTTGGGGCTATTTTCCAAGCTTGAGCATCCCTTCCCCACATCTTAGCTCCTCTTCTCCCTGTGAGCAGTCCAGGAAAAATATCAAGGGCCAAGAATATATATATACACACACAGGAGAGGACAGGGATGCTCCTCGGAGCTAAGCACGGGCTAGAATTTTCTGAGTCCTCTTCCTGTGAACACCAGACTTCACCCTCCCTTTGTCTGCTCACACATTGGTTCTACAGAGGTCAGCTGCTGTTGTCCCTCTATACAAATGTTCCAGTCAATTCATTACTATCTACTCTGTTTCTTCGAGCAGGTTTCTGTGGAGAATGGTGAATGACACATGTCCTCACTGTAGTGGACATGTGAAAGACAAGAGATGAGACCTATTCTCCCAACCTTCTTCTGGAAGACATGTAAGCTGCAATTGCTTGAGTTCCATGGGCCAAACTGGAAACTTTTATCTTTCTGCTCATGGATTACTTCTACCCAGATGTGCTTATTACATCCCATCTTATATTCTTTTGAAAGACAATTTACATTGTCAATGAGTTTATGAAGGCCTCGACTCAGCATCACTGTGCACCACGTGAAAGACCAAACACCAAAATTTGGCAAACAAATTTTTTCCTAATCTAGCCTCTTTTTATTTTATAGCTCAATTTCCCCCCTGCACAGAGAAATGGCTAAATCCCCTGTGCTTCTCGATCTTGCATGTACCATTCTGAACACCCAGACAACAATTTGCAGTTTCAGACTCACTGGGGATATTACCACCCCAGACAAATCTGCTTGCAAATCTAAGAGGAGATTTTGAAGGCTTTTGTGGGACTAAAACTCAATCAGTACCAAGAGCTCTCAGCCTTGACTCTTAGGGCCAAATACTGAACTCCCTAGAGGAACTTTTAAAGCCCCAGTGTGAAGTTCACACTCCCATCTATTCCATCAGAATCTCTGAGTATGAGGTCCAGTCATGGGAACATTTTACAGTTTCCTGCCTGCTTCCAATTTTATAAAGCAGTGGCCTCAGGGGCTCTTTCCTACAATCTCTAGATAACCTGTTTCTAATTCTGCAACTCTTAGGCTAAATATAATGTTCTTAGCCATCTTCCTAGAGACAGGTGCTTCTGTTGCATGCTCATATAACACCCTTGGGCAAGGATGACTCTCTGGCACAACTCTGTTTGTTCATCTCTATACCAATCTTACACTGAGTTTTTGCAAGAGAGAATGCATAGTGCCCTCAGAGGCTAGGGCAGAACCTGTCATACAGGAAATGTGTAGCCATGATTAATTTAAATCATGTGTACAGCACCATGCTTGAAGTGCCGAAGGGTTTCCGTTTCCGTGTTCTTCCCACTGCTGTCCTAAAATCCCCCCCCCCCCCATCTTCACTTCTTTTCTATAGATAAAGTATAGCATCAGTCTTCAAACCTAGTCTTCTGTCCTAGAAACAGTAATATGGACATCCAGAAAAGCAGGGGGAGATTCTATTCCTCTCACTGTTTAATGTAGGGGAATCCTCAAAGTAAGACTGTTTGCATCCTTTTGTATCTCCAAATTAGAAAGACAGATTCATCCAGAAGATCTGAATGTAATCTTTAGAGAGTTCACTTAAATGATCCTAAAAATGTGGTACACAGTGATACTGTATTGTATTTATTAGAATAAAATGCTTCTTTCTTAGAATAGAATCATATGACAAATATAGACTGTTTTCCTAGGATTCCTAGGAGCTGTGTAAATTTGGGCAAATTATGTGTCTTCTCTGAACCTGAGTCTTCTTCCCATCCATTGAATGTAGACCGTAAGATTATATGCTTCTGAAAGTTGTGGAAATTTAGGTGTTAAGTACCTGAGTTAGGGTTTCAATCTGTGAAGAGACACCATGACCACAGCAGCTCCTATAAAGCACAACATTGAATTGGTGCAGGCTTGCAGATTGAGATGTTTAGTCTATAATAACCATGGCAGGAAACATGATAGTGTGCAGGCAGCCATGGTGCTGGAGAATGAGCTGAGAATTCTACATATTGATCGGAAGACTGAGTCCCATACTAGGTGTAGCATGAGCATAGAC
Source organism: Micromys minutus (assembly GCF_963924665.1). Classification (NCBI taxonomy): domain Eukaryota; kingdom Metazoa; phylum Chordata; class Mammalia; order Rodentia; family Muridae; genus Micromys; species Micromys minutus. The sequence goes on along the minus strand of NC_137955.1, from coordinate 12,070,392 downwards.
CTCAAAGCCCACTCCATACAGTGATACATTTTCTGCAACAAAGCTATACTTATGCAAACAAAGTCATACCTCTTAATAGTGCCACTCTCTTTCAGCCAAGAATTTACATAGGAGACTATGGGGGCCATATCTACCAAACCACCACAGTCCTTGCACAGTCAGTACTATATTACTGTGCACTTTCTATATTTAGATATAGTATTATATCACTATGATGATTTAATAGCAAATATTTGTTATTATGTTTAGCAGCAGAGAATATGGACCTCAGAGAAGAATTGGTTCTGGTGGCAAGTGGGCCACCACAAATGAGAGAAATCCATTAGAGAAAGCATCCTGCAGAGCAAGAAGTCATTTCCCAGCCACGGGTATTTAGATTATAAAGTCAACTGTAGTTTGCACAAGCTTCATTTCTCTTTACAAGTAGCATTTGGTTCTGTGTAATCGTTGCCCCAAACCATGAATACCTAACCATGGTTTTTTGTTTCTTGTACACTTCCTTGTTTTATCTTCCTTCCCTCCTTATATATGAGCAAATGTGACATTAAATTCTGAAAATGTCGTACCCAAGTTAAAGAATAGATCTGAGTTTCTGATGTCTTCAACTTCTTATTGATGAATTGTTAAATTATTCCAAACATCTTTGCTGGGCCTCTCAGTGATTTATATTCATCAGTTGCTTTTTTAAATCATTGGAAACAGATGTCTAATAAGGAGATTATTATGAAATGAACAAAACTCTGGAATGTAGTAGGGATATTAAAGTCTCTTTATTATGGTTTTAAAAAGTTACTTCAGTTCCATAGAAAATATTCTTATATCAATGCAGATGGTATAGCTTCAGCTATGGAATTTAAGTTATTTGCTAAGGTTATTTCTGAAGGAACATTGGATTGAGTATGTTTTGGGTAGAGAAGGATGATCAAGAGGGCATTGTGTGCCACATGCATTCCTATCTCTACATGTGGGCTATGGGCATGTGTACAAGTTTGCTTGTGTGTGTATGTGTGCATATTTCTGTGGGCATGCTTACATTTGTATATGCATGCATGTTGGGGCTAGAAGTAAGTGCCTGGTGTCTCACTCCATCACCTCTCCCTCTTAGTTTGTGAGACATAGTCTTTCACTGAACCTGAAGCCCACTTTGGTGAGACTAGCTGGCCAGCAAGAAACGGGAATCCTTTCACAAGCACCAGGGTTATAGGGGTGCACGCCTCCTATTTTTTTCATGGTTTCTTAGATTCAGGTACCCATGTTTGTGTGTTAAACACTTTATGAACACCTTTTCAACTGAGATATCTCTCCATTTCCTAAAATCTGTTACTACCCCATCTTCAAATTTTATTCTGATATTTTTGGGGATTTTTTTTGTTAAAATTTCTTTTCCTTTATCTGATTAATATATTTTTCAAATAGTGTCTATATTAAAATAGTTATGTACTCATATCAACTATAATTGGCAAACCAATCAGAGACTCTGATGTCAGAAATAGTGAAATCCAGTTTCATCTCAGGTTTTTGGTATAAATTCAGGGGAAGCAGGTTCGATGCTCAGTATCTGATTGACTGAGACAGCAGTTTGCTTCTGGATATAGAACCCACTGCAAGGGGCAATGTGTTCCACAGTGCTCACCAGCAGCCCTTTCTTCTATACAGCTCATTCCTGATATGAAGTTCTGATCTTTATCTGTGTTTATGGTAATGACTGTCTATAACAAGAAGTCAATGTTGGTGTATTGAATTTACTCATACCCTTGGGTTCCTATGGTCTAGCTAATCAATATAAATCCACTATCACTGCCACTAAATCCTTTTAATGACCTCATAGTAATCAGGGCAGCTATTTATAGTATACCACAGATATTTCTCTCCCTCTCCTTCTCCCCCTCCCTCCCTCCCCCTCCCCCTTTTGAGCATCTTGCTAATTACACTGACCATGTTGTATTTTCTTTCACTGTGTCTTTTAGACTATGGCTTTAATAGCATGGGTCCAGCTCAAGTCATTTTATCTGATGACTGATCACGTTAGTCCCATGGGTTCTTTCCTCTTCTGGAAGAGTCAATGATAGGAAGTTCTTTAGACAGAGAACTTGAAAAACAATGCAGTTCTTGTCACAATCAATATTCAACCCAATATTCTGTACTATAATTAAAATTTAAGCCAATGACTCTATATCCCTTTTTCAGTGTCTAGCTTACATATAACTTATTCCAGTTTGATATGAATACTGAATTCTCATGTAATGGCTAGGTGGAAAATGAGCTACATGTGTTTGTTTACTATGTTTAAGCTATAGTGCATTTCAAACTTTGATTGCTAAATACCAAGAAGGGTTTTGTTGACAATAATGCCATGATAGGGTGAGAGGAAAGAGCAGGGTGTGAGGTGAGTGCAAACATGTCTTGTTGGGTATCACATGACCTGGGGTGTGGTCACGCCAAGCTTGAGACCATGCCATCTCACCAGTCCAGTGCCACAAGATGTGGGCAACAAATAGCACTCCTGAGACAACCTCAGACACCCCGAGACCTCTTGAGCCTCTGAGATGAGCAGGGAAGTGGTGAAGAAATGGAAGAGAAGAAGCAGAAAGGTGTGTGAGAAGTAAAGAGAGGCAGAGCTGGAGACTCGAGGGTAGTGAGGAACTGCCTGATGTGAGGAACCAGCAATGCCACATGAGTCCATGCTGAGGTTCTTGTCCTTGCTACTGCTGAAAGCCATGTCTAGGTCAGTGACCCTGGAGTAGGTGGGAGGGGGTGTCTGTTGTCACCAAAGGCCATGTAGACATTCTGGTCCAGGCTTCTGCCTGGGGCCATCTTGGTGTGTGAGGGCTGTGCAAAGCTGGCTGCCCGCCCCTGATCTGCTGCAGCAGTTGGGAGAGCAGGTCCTCACCCAACACTCAGGAAGCAGAGTAGCTAGAGCTGCCCCCAATGGTATGAGCTTGAGAGAATGAGCTCTATCTTACGTGGGCCACGTGAGACGCAGTAAGGATGCCCCTACCCCTAGCTTTTTGGGGCAAACTGAAAAACTGGTTCCACCCCTAGGCTGGGCAGCAAGGGAGATCTGACCTAGAGGTCATGGAGCTGGAGTGCTGACCTGAGCCTCACCATGACCCCCTGAGCCTCTCTTGGGCAGCACAGTAGAGCTGACACTCGTGGCAGAAGCTGGGGTGAGCCAGCCCTAAGAAAATGAGCACAGCAGAGGTAGCCCTGCCCCTTGCTTGTTGTGGCACTAGGTAAGATAGCAGGGCCTGTGCTGGAGACCTTGTCCTGGGAGTATGGGTGCAGGAGATCTGGCATTTGAAAAACTCAGCTATAACCTAGGCTCAGATGGTGTTTGAGTTGGCTCATCCAACATCTACCTCATCTATGAACTGCTGGAGTTCACGAGGAAGTGGTTCTGCAGATCCAAAGCTGCAAGTTCTCCATGACACAGGGCAACAACAGGATAGCTGAGGGGAGTCTTGTTTGAAGATACAGTATTGAAATCATAATCAGGCTAGTGACTCACTACAGTGAACATTTACAAGTAAAAATGTGTGAACAAAAGGGCTTACTATGGGACATACTGTGTAACACTATAACTGCCACAGTGAGATTCCTGAGTGCGTGCATGTGTATGTTTTCATTTGGGATATAGGTTGTAAAGATGAAGTGTTGGAGATTGATTCTAATGCTTTAATTCAATCAGAAATCTGAGTGTCCAAACAACTGTCCTTGTCCTCAACTGTTTTTTGGTTAATCAATAAAAATGCCACCACCAGTGACTGGGCAAAGGGAGGAGGGATGGCACTCTTAGAGTTAGTTGCATGGGCTAAGATGCAGAGGGAAAGGATGAAAGATTGCCAGGATGTGGTGGGAGATGTAAGAGGAAAGAGAGAGCCAATGAGCCATGTGATAATTTGGGTAAGAAGCCACTGGCCACTTTCCTGATTGGGCCTAGGGTAACAGGGGAAGGTTTAGGAGAGGAGTACCCATCCTTTGAGGTAGCTAAGGCTTTTTAAAAATGTGTGTGTGTATGTGTGTGTGTGTGTGTGTGTGTGTGTGTGTGTGTGTGTGTGTGTGTATGTGTGTCTTTTATTCATGGGTCCAAAGATAGCTCCTGGGTGAGTGGGTGAGTGAGATCTACCAGTAATACAGAGAAGTATTGTAGCACAAACTCGTCTCCACAGTGGAGGGTAGGTATGAGGGGCCAGGAGATGAGTGGGATTGGGTTACATGATGTGAAATTTACAAAGAATCAGTAAAGAGTTGGAAACAAAACAAAATAAAACATGACTCTTCCTGTATTGTGGAACAAGATGTTTTCCTTTAAATTTCCGATCTTGAGTCTTTCTCATTAACAGACTCAGAATTTATTTAAAAAGACTTTTTGGAGAAGTAACTGAGGTTCACTGAAATCATGTGAGCAGCCCTTAATGTGACAGGACTAGTGTTCTCATAAGAAGGGTGGTACAGGGATTGCTTGTGCACAAAGAATGGCCATGTAAGGACACAGAGAGGACAATACTTTTGAATTAATTCATGAAGCCTTAGAAGAAAACACTCCTACTAACCTCCAGACTATGAGAAAACAAATTTCTGTTACTTAAATGACCAAGACTCTGGTACTATATAATGACAGTTTTGATTCATACAGAAAAAAATTTTATGGTGAATTTAAAGCAGATTTTTATCAAATAGGAAGAAATGGCCACATCACTTATATTTTTTATTGCTTGGGTATATCTTATTCATGTTCTATGAAGTTGATGTGGACCTTATGTATAAAATTACATTGTGGATGTCTCTAAATTTTATCTTTAAGGATGCTCCCACTTGTATCAGCTTTCTCGTCCACAGAGACCCCTTTCAGATGGTATTTTCCTCTTTGCACATCGAGATGGGAGACTGGGTGGAGAATGGGCTCAACAGCAAACATCTCTGAGTTTTCATATCCATACATGCCTGAGAACCTAACAAGTTTCCATACATGCCTGAGAACCTAACAAGTTTCTTTTCATAGCTCCTTCTTTATATAGAGAAAAACCCAGAATAAAAAAAAAGAAGATATTATCGAACATCCCTCTTTATTTTTCTGTTCACAGTACTCAGTCCAGAACATGTGACCACATGGGAAGTGCAATAAAGCATGGTTTATGATCATGCAATATTCCATGTGAAATCTGTACATTATTTTATACATCAAAGGCACATGGCTCAACTGTGTATGTTCAGTTCTGTCTGCTGTGGAAGATTATGGCTTGAAAAAATGCTAAGTGTAAGTTAAGGCTTAAAATTCTGCTCAGAGAATAGCATCATCTGTGAAACTCAGTTACAACCATCTGTCAATGCACCAGACCTTACGCATGAAGGAATAAGCTCCTCAAATAAGCCTCTGCAGTTGGGAACAGCCTCGGGGACCCTTCTACTTCAGTCTCCCATCTGCCACACTCCTCCTTGTGGCTCAGATAGCTTCAACTTTCTTGAAATTGTTCAGAACTGTCATATCAACTCCCAGAGTCTCCTTCCAAAGACCCAAAGCACAGGTTTCATGCCTTCTTTTGTTTTCCTTTGTTTTTAGTTGCATTTTATTGCACTAATGAGTAAAGTTGGGGTAAGGGCATGACAATATACTCTTTACAAACATGGTTTTTCTTTCTATCCATTTTCTACTTACCTGGGCATGTGTCAGCTGCAACTACAGTAGCAAAAAGAAGCCTAATTTAGTTGTTTTCCTTCTCACTCAGCAGATGCCTTAGCTTTTCTAAAACAGTTTTACATCCTATAAAGGAGAGTTAACAACACTTTGAAATCCTGAGGATTGAATAGGACAGGGCAGACGCTGGCTCCTAAACAAGAACTTGGCAGATGATCATAATCATGGGTATTAACTGAGGCCCCAGTTACAATCAGGCTCCAGTATGTCTTCCTCAGACATGGCCACAAGTTATTTGTGAGTTGTGGTAATAGAACTTGTTATGACTTTAGGTTTATGGGTCTTGTTGCTGATGTTTTTTTATTTAACCACTAACTCAAAGATTTATTCAATGCATCTTAGACACTACGTAGGTTCATTATTTAGTACTCTTTTTCTCTCTGGATTTTAAGACATACATTAACACATCTCACTTTTGGCCTTGTTTTTTTTTTTTTTTTTTTTTTTTATTATTATTATATATTATTTTTATTATTATATTTTTATTTTTATTATTATTATATATTATTATTATATATAATAATATATATTATTATATATATTATATATTATATATTATATTAGTCACCAACAGATTCCATTTTGTCACAGCAGACAAAGGTGTCATTTTGTAGGGCACACTTTTATATGTGGCTAGAGTTCTTTCACCTTCTGGACTTGCAAATTACAAAGTTAGGTTTCCTTGTCTTAACGAGCTAAAGTTCTGATCAAATTGATAACATCCCAGATGTGTCTAAAGAGTATAGAGCTTTGGCAAAAGTCTTACATTTCTTGCAGCTTATCTCCCTACTCCTCTCCCTCTGTTGAGTTCTGGGTTATAACTTTGGTGTTATTCTCGTTGTTAATTTGAGTTTGTATATGAGTGTTTTACCTGTATGCAATGTACCTCTATGCAATGCCTGAAGCTGGAGTTACACATTGTTATCGACCACTGGGTGCTGGGACTGAAACCTGGGTCCTCTGAATGAGCACCTATAGATAGATCTCTCTGCAGCCCTAGGTTACATCATTTTTTCTTTTTTCTTTTCTTTTCTTTTTTTTTTTTTACATAGTCCTCTACAATAAATTGTAAACTGATAAAAGAAGTCTCTGTCACCATGGAAACACATATTAATAGTCATAGGGACATGAATACATTCATTACACACACACACACACACTCACATATATCTATGTCTATAACCCTCCTGTTTTATATGGACTCCATTAATACTTGTTAATGGAAATGAAGCTAGTGACATTAAATTTCCTCAGTTGACTGATGGCTGGTGCATTGGACATACAGCTCTACACATTTGAGATTGAGGAGACAGGTGCATACTATTAAAGGACCTTCCTGGGTATCATGTGATATGAATTCCTTCAGGTAGACCCTCCTACCTTATTCTTTGCAGATAAGAGCTAAAAGTATAAACTGCCTGCTTTTTTTTTCTCTAATTGCCTCCATTTAGTCCCTCATTAGGCTAATCAATAACCATGACTGTATTTTGCTAGGGACCCAGATGCATGTATTAACTAAAATACCGATAGCCTCCCACAGAAAGCTGTAGATGAGGCTCAGACAAAATGAACTCGCTGACACTAGAAGGTTCATCAGACCCTCACTGAGATTTAAACACAGTGAGCCTTCATAACCAGGCTCCCTATTCTTTGTTCTCCCGGCATTAGCACACACCTGTCTGCCTTCTACATTATCTCCCACCGCATCTCCAAAAGGTTGCTTTGCTATTCAACAGTTTCACTTCAAAGCCTTTTCCCTGCTCCCTACAGTTATTCTTCAGGATTGTTCTCTTTCAGATTTTCGTATTAAAGGCCACCTTCTACTCCCTTCTCATAGGTTTCCTGCCCCCGGTGCACCCAGCTGGCATTGGGCATGTTTCAGTTATTCCCAGTCAGTTTGCATTTCCTTACATGTGTCCTATGTGACTAACTGATGTACAGCTGAGCTTTCAATGCCACTGTACAAGTCCTGTCCTTATTGTTCCAAGTGCATGGTTACTCCTGAACATGGAGTATTATAGCTCTAGGTCTCAGTCAGGGTTTCTCTTCCTGCACAGGCATCATGACCAAGAAGCAAGCTGGGGAGGAAAGGGTTTACTCAGCTTACTCTTCCACAATGCTGTTCATCACCAAAGGAAGTCAGGACTGGAACTCAAGCAGGTTGGGAAACAGGAGCTGATGCAGAGGCCATGGAGGGATGTTGTTTACTAGCTTTGCTTTCCCTGGATTACTCAGTCTGCTATTTTTATAGAACCCAGGTCTACCAGCCCAGGGATGGCACCACCCACAATGGGCTGGGCCCTCCCCACTTGATCACTAGTTGAGAAAATGCCTTACAGCTGGATCTCATGGAGGCATTTCCTCAACTGAGGCTCCTTTCTCTGTGATTACTCCACCTTGTGTCAGGTTGACACAAAACCAACCAGTACACTCTACTTACAGTGCCTTCCTGAAACTCACCACTGCCCCTTTAAGAAAGTCAGTAGTCCCTCTCAAAGAGACACTCATCAGCCCCACAGTCAATCTGGAGAAATCTTATAGAACTCCAATTGCTCTCTTAGCTTAGCTCATGCTCACAGCTCCTAGAGGTGTATTCTTTGCCATTTTGCTTATGGAGAAACAGAAGCCCAGAATGGTTACTCAGTATTTGAGAAACAGGAAGTCAGAGGGAGCTCCACAAATAGAAGCCATGTTGACGTGTAGCTTGAGGATAAAGCACGATTCCTGGAGGTATTCAAGAGTTTCACCTCATTGCTTTTCTCAGAACACTTAAAGGTCTATATTTTCAAGTAATCTTATACACAAAAATAGGTATAACTGTGGATTCTATTTCTAGCCACATATCCAGATGGTTCTTATATTAGTATGGCATTGTACCTTTCTCCAGGGCAGGCCATAAAAAAATCAAAAACAACTTCTCCAGTTCAGAATCAGTCAATGAACTGGGTAATTATGTGTGTATTATAGATTATTGCTAAAACATTTTGATAGCAGCATCAAACAGTATCTCAGTGAGCAGGTTAACTGAGGCTCCTAATAACAGTTGGCTCTTGTATTCTGAAAACAGGATTAGGGAAATGAAGTAAGTCAGTTCACTTATCCTAAGCAATTGCTGTGAGTTTGTGAGGCAGTTATTTTCAGAGAGATCTTTTTCCCCCGGACATCAAGTTATCTTCCTGAAGCACTGTGGTGTAAAGGAAGACCACATCATTATCTTCAAGGTCTCGTCATTGTTTGAATAAGCCAAACTTCCATTTTACAAGGAACTTTAAATGGAACTTCCTTTTACGTTTTCATTGGCTTTAAAACTATCATGCAAGATCAATAGCAGCTATCAATAGCGTGGGAAACACACATCCATTTGAGAAGTCATATGACCACTCATGTAGGTCTGAGAATTTTTCCCAACATAGCTCATCCTAATGCTATGAGGAAAAGGAAGGGCACTGTCATGCTCAGAATCAATTCATAGGTCAGTTAGTTTGAAAATAAAGCGGAAATACATCAAGGAGACCCCAGATAGGATCAGTGTCGAAACTCTTAACAATAATGGTTGTAAATATATATATATATATATATATATATATATATATATATATATATATATATATATATATATATATATATATATATAAACAAACAATACTGCTTATCTCTCGGGCTTCAAAAGAACACCCCTACCGAGCTAGGTTTCTTAGAACAAAATAATATCCCCTTCAAGAGACTGCAGAAAGTCTCTAAGCTTCAGTGATTTAAAAGGTGCAAGAGGAATCCACACGGTGCCTTTGCTCTGGATTCTGATATTTGCCATCAACCCACAACACTGCTGGTCTTGAGGAACGGTCATCAGCTGTCTCACTATAATCCCTAAATGTCATGGTCCTGAAGATGGCAGTCATCAGCTGGCTTTTTCCCAGGACATTTGTGTCTTTTTCGTGTGTGTGTGTGTGTGTGTGTGTGTGTGTGTGTGTGTGTGTGTGTGTGTGACTGGTGACTGTATGCATATGTGAAAATGTGGGACTATGTGACTATGGTATGCTACAGAGCATCTGTATATGGAGGACAAGCTCTGCCATTGATGCTCACTGTTCACTGAGACAGGTCTTTCACTGATCGTTGCTGTACAGGGTTGTCTGGCAGGTGAACTATTAGATAGTTTGCTGTCTCCACCTCTCACCATACCTTGGGAACAGTGAGATTACAAACCTATGGTACTATGTCCAGCCTTCAGTGAGTTCTCACAGCCAATCATGGGTCTTCCTACTTGTGTAAGGAATCTTTTCTCACTGTGACACCTGCCTAGATCCACCAGTTTTTCTTCTAAGGACACTAGTCAGATGAATTTCGGGTCATCATAACACAATATGACTTCATCATCACCAATTACATCAGTGAAGGCTTCCTTGGAGATTTCAAGCATGACTTGGATGAATGCTGTCACTGTTATTGGACCAGTACAAGTGTCCATACCTCATTATCTGAGTTCTACAGAGACGACAGGACATGATCAAAGAGTCCTGGACCTGGAATGTAGGGCTGATTTATGAGAAGATTGCATTGATCCTAGACTTCATCATTCATTCACATGTAAGAGGCCTGGAGGAACTCAGAAATCATAGATCTTAACAGGCTCTTAAGCCTGTATTACTCTTCTGAAATTGTACACCTATTGCAGTTACAAGCATACTTAGGCTTTCTGCAAAGGAGAATTTTCAGATTTTTTTTTCCCTAAATTCCTCCGAAAGTCTTTGAACAAAAATACTAAACACAACAACATCAAATTTTCTGAGAGCTCCAGCAATATACTCTGCTGTCTGAATATGTATTTGGTCTTTGCTGTGAACTCCTGACGGTATGATTCATCCAAGGTTTCCGGGTAGCATGTTGAACATCTAGCTTCTACAATACTTTTAGTTAGAAATGTTTCTGGCCTATTGATTTTCAATCTGTCTCATTCTACCCGAGACACAGATGGGTCAGCTTTCATTCAGCTCCTGTTTTATGCAAAGGAAAATGCAAATAAAACACTAGCTTGAAGAAAACAAGCTAAGGCCAATATAAAGAAAAGAAAGAAGCACATTTGAGCAGATTTGCAGCTAGATAGGCAGGGTCTGGTATCCAAGCCTCCGGAAGAATGAGCTGGTACACTGGTATATGGGGTCAGGTGGGATAGAGGGGCTGAGGCCACATGAAATCATGCTGTGGGCTTTGCCATTTTATGTGAAGATTCCTGTTGTCCCCAGTCCGGACTGTCGCTCACTACATACTACAATTCCTCTCTAACAAGTAAAAGTATATCGGTCATTAAAAATAATCCCAGCTGATGGTCACCACCACCAGATTGGCTGGCCTCTGCTGCATTTTTTCAAAGCACACACACAGCCTCTGCTGCTGCTGGTAACTTCTTGGGTACTCACGTGTTAAGAGCTGGCTCCACAGAAACCATGTGTACTTAATCTAAGCAATAGGCCATCTGGCCGCCTCTGAGTTCTCTGACCTCTTCATTGCACTCGCCCAGCATTTATTTATTCATCTGTTTAGAGCCTCTTTACAAAAGGAAGGCAGAGGGGGAGTAGTCGGTCCTCTGTTTAACCCCATGCTTCTTTTCTGTCAGGTAAGAACAATGTAGTCCAATGAGTAATCTTAACTATATACATCTTTCCTCTACCTACACACACACACACACACACACACACACACACACACACACACACACACTATATACATCTTTCCTCTACCTACCTACACACACACACACACACACACACGAAAACAATCAAAAGGTGATTTTAATTGGAAATAGAGTATTCAGTAAAGGGTGAAATTTAAATTAAACAGAAAAAGTAAAAGAGAAAATGAAGAAAACTGATTTCTCCTTAATACTGTAGGAATACTTTTTAAAATTGCTCTAGCCTAATTTCTGCCTCTATAAACAGAATGTGGGAAATATAACAACTAAAGCAGCCCTGTGTTTGATGTTCCTATTCTTTAGTCTATGGATGTTCCAGAGACTCATTTACACTTGACAAAGAATCAATAATTTCTCTCATGCATTCTTGAACTGATAATACTCAATGTTCTTTTGAGGATATTATAAAACACTCACACACACACAAAAAAAAAAAACCTTCACAAGTGAGTGCTAAGTCCCAAGAGTAGACTTTCTGCCTAGCCTTGTTAAGCAAGAGTAAACAGTAATACAGTATCCCCACAGAGCAGACTGAGTTCCTGGTTACTCCTTTATTTTTTATCAGTCAGGGAAGTGGATAAAAATCCCTGAGCATAGTTGGAAATCCCGAATTTTGACATACAGGCTAGGAAATCTCTTGAAATCTCACTGATCAAATGTACGCACACACACACACACACACACACACACACACAAGCACACATACATGCACATGCACACACATGCACCCATACATGCACATGCACACACACACACACACACACACACACATACATACATGCACATACATACACCACAGACATAAATAGTAAAATAGTTTTAAAGTTAGGAAGGCAATTTAAAGTTTACTTTCCAATAAAGTTTTATGTCCTAATAGTGCATGAAGCTAGATCTGCTGAGCTCATTCATAATCAAGCTCTAACATATACTTTGGCTTTATTTATCTATCTATCTATTTATTTATTTAGTTGCCTTCTTCCTCTAAAAATAGTGTAACCAGGAGATTATTACAGAGTGTCAGAATTAAGGCCAAGGACTTACATTTACATAACCAATTCTACTCAGCCTCTGACAAAAACAAGCTTTAAGTATCTTCCCATGCACCTCCCCATCTTTTATAGCTTTACTGTCCTCAATAAGGGGTGGAGCCTATGTAAAGCACATAATAATAACATCAAAGACACAGAGATGTTTCTTTTAACCTGAATGTGCAAGTGTTGGTGCCATTTCCAGATTAAAATGGGCAAATACTATATCACCAGGAAGAGGTGGCCTAGGTAAATTTCCATGAAGTTCATAAAGAATGTTTTCTAAGTAGAAAGGTTTCTGAAAGGCTCTAGAAAAATCCACTGATAGATTGCTTTGAAGGAGAAGGAAGAAAGCCTCTCTTACCTTCTCAGAGAATTGGCAGTTGCAGCTGTCCCTAGAAACTCCAGCTGATTTGTGTGATAAAAAACACAGCAGAAGGCCATTAAACATTCATTTGAGTGCTCCAAAGGGGCTTTGCTTGGTGCTTAAAATAGAAAAAAAAATTAAAGCAAAAGCTGTGTGTGCTGCAGAATCACCCCAAATATCTTCTTTACTCTTCCTCTATGTGTTCATGGTCTGATCCTTTCTTGAGAGTAAAGTTTTAAACAGTGGGTGCTTTGTAGTTAGTCAATGCTAGTGACATTTTTTTAGTTTGTTGTCTTTGACATTTTACTGCCAGAATAGACTTGGTCATCAGCTATCAAGTGTTTCCCAGGGCAATGAAACAATAGGTAGATAATGACTTAAGTCTCAACACCAGGTGGCACAAAGCTGTGCTAACTTCCCTCAGTGCGACCTGTGGGTCACTTTGGGGTGGGATGTCAGTTTGCATATCAGATATTTATAGCAATAGCAAAATTACAGTTATGAAGTAGCAACAAAATAACTTTATAGTTGTGGTCAGCACATGAGACCTCTATTAAAGGGCCACAACATTAGGAAGGTTGAGAATCCACTGCCTTGGTGCATGTAACTGTATTCATTCACATTTGCTAGAAAATACAAATAATGGTGAAATTCTGAAACTCTCTAAATGTGCACTAGCTTCTTAGAATCTTTAGGAATACTTTCAGTGAGTACTTTGCACTTCTGAACCTATTGCATGCTTGTGTGTCTAATTCTTTGCTGTGGGAGGTTGGCCTATGTACTTTCTGATGTTTGAGGAATCTGTGGCCTCTGCTTTACTGAGAGCTGCCTAGTACCTCAGTGCTCCAAAGGCAGAGAGAGCTAAAAACACCTTTAGATATTGCCAATTGTCCCCTCAGGCATCAAATATCTCTGGCTGAAAATTGTTTCAAATCAGTCCAGAAGGACACAATCATTCACCTTGAAATACCATTTTTCACTATGGCTTAGAGTTACTCATGACATGTTATGCTGTGGCTATAAGATAGGTCTCATTATATTGCTGGGCTAGCCTCAGATATGTGGGCTGAAATGATACATTTAGTTCAGTGTTCCAAGTAACTGAGACTACAGATGTGTGATAGCTACCATCTCTGGCTATTCACTGGCTATTCTGAACATTCCATTCATTTCCTACTATCTCTGAAAATGGGAACACTGTAAAAAGTCTGCTTCCTCTTGCCTGATGAAGGGTCAGAATGCACCACTTCCTTAGCAGGACTGATTGTTCTCTGGCTTCCTGAAGGTCTGGTATGTGTTTTCTGAGTTCCCTCCCAGTCCTTAAACCTCTTGCCTTATGGAGTTTCCAAAGTCACTGCACCTGTTCTGTACCTCCATTGTCTTCATCTTACTTAATGTAACTTGCCTTGGTCTGTAAAGGATGGTTTGAGTTTTCCAGACCTTTCCTTACATTGTTCTCCACCCTTCTGCTGCCACAGTTTCCTTTCTGTCAATGCTGACTCTACTTGTCTGGACGTCACTCTTGTGTGCCTTGTCCTCCTCCTCCTCCTTCTTTTTCTCCTCTTCCTCCTCCTCCTCTTTCTACTCCTCCTCATCCTCCTCTTATTTTTTTTTTTTTCTTATAGGTTGATGTCAAAGCGATTCATGATTGGACAGCAGAGAGTGGAACAGGGACAAAGCTGGTAAAGAAGAAGGGGAGGAGAGAGACAAGAGATTCATGATGGAGGCGGCAGAGGAAGATGGTTCAGATCAAAGTGAATCAGAACGGTTTGATCTTGTTTAGGTGGGCAGTTTATATCTTTATTAATTGGCAGTGAATTTATTGTTTAGATGTATTATGGATTGAGAATTTAACATATAAATCTGTTTGATAAGTTATTGACTGTTGAATCATGTTCTTACTGGGTGGTAGAGCGATAGAGGACAGTGTGTGAAAGCAACATGCTGGGGTGGTCGTGGACCACCCAGAACAGAAGCAACAAGGGCGGGTGGGATAGACTGCACCTGGGTCAAAAGAAACTGGTACCTATGAGTACTTAGAGATGTCGTGGAGCCGCTAAGATACAGATACCTCACAGTGCCATGTGGCCCTATGAAAGGCAGCACTAGCTCAGGATAAAAAGTTATCTCATTTTTTATATTTACCAGAACATCTTTTTTTTGAGGAACATCCATATTATTCCACAGTTACTACTGCATTTTCTCTCCATCCTTCTCTCCAGAGGGGTGCTTAAAATCTATGTGAGTAGAGTGTCTTAGGTTTAGGGTAGCAGTTCTCAATGGTAGGTTGAGGTGACTTCCACAGTGCTTGCATATCAGATATCCTGCGCATCATGTATTTACATTATGATTCATAACAGTAGCAAAAGTACAGTTATGAAATGTCTGTGACATAATTTTTATAGCTGGGGGCCACCACAACATGAGGAACTGAGGAACTGTATTAAATAGTTGAATATTAGGAAGATTGAGAACCACTTGTTTAGGGCGTGAACTAAGTCTTTTATGTTGCTTGGGATCGTCCTAGAATGCAGCAGAGATGGGATGCCTGATCCCTTCAGCCTGTATCCTGTAAGTCATCCATACATGCTACTTGCATGACAGAAAGTACACACTTGGGTAAAATTACATTTTATTAAAAATTGTTAGATTTTTATTTTACATACACATTTTATATGAAAAAAAATGAGGTTTGAGAATTAAAAACATTATTTCCCCCAAAATTTTGTGAAGATTTCAGAATTGTCTCTGAGATGTAGCACATGAGTTTGGGGGAGGAAGGGTGATGGATGTGACCTGCCTGATAGGTTTTCATCTCTGTGATGGAATAACAGACAAAAAGAACTCCAGGGAAGAAAGAGTCATTTTGACTCATGGCTGTTTAGCTCTCCTCTCTTAGTGGACCATGACAGGAAGTGGGGAAGAATTACAATTCTTACTTCATGGCTTCTAGGAAGAAAAAGGAACAGAGAAAAATGGGCTCTGTCAAGACTGCCTTCACAAGTGCACCTCAATGGACCTCCTTCTTTCTACCAAGTCCTACTTTCTAATAGACATTCAGTTTGAGCCAATGTATAACCTGTTATAACAGCCAACTCTCTTACAACCCAACAATGTCTTAATGCTGTCACAAGCTTTGGACCAAGGCTTCAACATAAGTTTTGGGAGCATTTCTTATTCAAATCATTGCATCTTAATTTTTCTTCATTTGGTCTATTGTGTTCCAACATCCCATATGAAGGCATAAGATAGGTCCTAACCAAAACTTATTTGAGCAAGAAAGACAAAAGAAAGAAGGAAAGAAAGAAAGAAAGAAAAATGAATCAATGAATGAATGAATAAATGAATGAATAAAATGAAGAAGGGAAAAGGGAGGGAGGGAAGGAAGGAAGGAAGAAAGAAAGGAAGGAAGAAGGAAGGAAGGAAGGAAGGAAGGAAGGAAGGAAGGAAGGAAGGAAGGAAAAAGAGATATATTGGTAATGTGCACCAAAATTCTGTCAAACTTCTGAAAATATCACACAGTACTACAAATCTTAATGGAGTTTAGGAGGTAAAAAAGAAGAACAAACTCATTAAAATGAAGTCACTGTGGCTATAGGAACCTAGCTAAGATGATAGAGCTCTCACTGAACTCCAGTCAAACGTCTGACATCTACACAAGTTCTTTATATTTATGTATATATAAAAGTATAGCAACAATTAGATGTTTATAAAATAAGTTTCATGACTTCATTTCTCTTGTGGCTTGTCTTATTACGTAGTGTTTAATACTTTATGTGAGGTAGAGCCCACTTCATTAGCAGACAACAGTAGAGGAAAATTATTGATATTATTTTAACCGCTTACCAAATCCTTCCTGGAAAAAATATTCTGCCAATTCCACATTTTTAAATAATGTTTATCTTAAATAAAAGACTAAATATTATTGAGGCTACTAGATCTT
This sequence comes from Micromys minutus, assembly GCF_963924665.1. Lineage (NCBI taxonomy): Eukaryota > Metazoa > Chordata > Mammalia > Rodentia > Muridae > Micromys > Micromys minutus. The sequence continues at coordinate 12,053,670 of NC_137955.1, read as the reverse complement.
CAAATATTTGAAGACAGCCTGTGTCACCTGTGCTTGCTTATCCAGCTTACATGTGATACCATCTGAACAACTGATACGATACCATTTACCGTAAACAATGTATCTCAATAAAACATGCTCCATGTATCCCCCCCAGTGGAACCTGAGCTTTTTTAATATAGGTTCTACCCTATTTTTAGGAACCCATTGCACTATCTCAAAAGTGCAATTCTTCTGATACCATGTGGTCCTGCTTTCCCGCCATGGCTAAAGGTTCCAAGGATAGATACTGCAGCCAAACGTCAAGCAAGTACCCTTTAAAGTAGTCTAGGATGCACACGGAAAAGTACTTTCTATTCATCTCTGTAGTATATTGTCTTCATGATTTAATCAGTTACCTTTCTGTTGCTTTGTAAAACACCATGATCAATAGTACCTTAAGGAAGAGTTTATTTTGACTCATGGTTCCCGTGAGCTTTATGCTCATACCGGTTGGGAAGGCAGGTGACAGGAACAGGAAGCTGGGCGATCCCATCTAAGTGGCACACAGGAAGCAGAGAAAATGACCAAATGACCAGGGAGTGGATTTGGTTATAAACTCAAAGGCCACCCTCAGTTCTGTACCCTCCACAAAGAGCACTACCAAGTGTTCGATTGAGCAAGTGTTCAATGCAAGAGCCTGTGGAAAATTTTTCACCTAAACTACAATAGCCATTATTCTTTTCACTACCTGTACTTGAGAGTAACATATCAAAAACTGTTATAAATATTTTCTATGTGGTATTCCAGAGAACATAGCTATAACGTGTCCCACCTTCCACATGGAGCTTCTACCGATATGTAACTTTCTTCTAAAAAAATAGCCTTCATATGCAACATAAAAATTAAACTCCAAAATATTATTTGTGCATTTTATGTCTCTGTCATCTCAGCTCTTACCTTTAAAGACTGTTTCTGTACACCTTCTTCATGCCTTCACTACATCCTCTAATTTACCATTTGACACCTTTCTACATCTTGGTCATGGTGAACCTGTGAACCGAACTGTTTAGTCTCATGTATCTGTTCTTCCTTATGTATCCACTCTTAAGAAGGAGTAGCCTGGCAGATTCCACACTCCTATTTTCATTTGAATCTCACCTCTTGCAGAAACTTCTTCCTATTTTCAGTTCCTATCAGTGATTTGCCCCCTCTAGAGCTTTCCCGGTGACAATTCCCAGGAGAGAAGCTAATGGCTTTCTCTTTGTCCCAGCAGTGTGCCTGTCCATCACAGCATCATTAGTTTCTTAATGTATCTTCTCAGGCATGCCCGTCTTCCCCTGAGACTGAATTATGGGAAGACAATGGTTTTATCCAAAATTCAAAGAGGAGACACCACTGTGGGTCTTGTCACTATCAGCAGCAGCTTAAGCCTACAGATATCAGAATACACATTGTTCTTCATGTGTCTATTGCTTAATTCAGCTAACAGCCTTATAATAATTAGAGTTAATAAGAATAATAAGAATTAAGAAAATTATTGTCATCAAATATTTTGTCATCAGGCTTTAATAAAATAGATGCTTGAATTGGACCAGTGTTCTCTCTACGAGTGCAGGAGAATAGCTGGTTCCATAAGCAATATTTTTTTAATTAATTAGTTTTAAAGCATAAAATATGGGGAGGGGAGGTAAACATTACAAACAGGTAACTATATAGCCAGATCATCCTCTTCTTTGGCTACAGAGCAAAACAGAACTTCTTTCTAGGAAAATGGGAATAAAAGGGAATGAAGACTATCACTGAGAGCTAGAAATTGTTCAGCCTGTTAAAGAGAGTTTAGTGTTGATTCATCTGGACTTGGTTTTTCATCTTCTGTAGAACAAACCTGTACAGCATCTTAGACCTAAACACATGGGCCATGAGCTCATGCATCTCTCATTCTTACCCTTCTTACTCTGTGCTTTGGCAAAGCTGTGAACTCACTATTTGTGCTTGCAGGTGTGATTTGCGCTTTTAGTGTATTTCACTTAGTATTTCATGTAGCTAATCAAAGATTATTTTAGATTTTTTTCTCCTAGAAATTATTCTTTAGCATTAGGAATGACAGCCACCAATGCTGCTAAGTGTTCTCAAGTTAAAATGTGGCTTTTAAAGAGATATCTCCACTCAGAATCATGCAAGAACTTGCAATAGCTCTGGTCTCATAAGAACCAAATGATCTGTAGTTTAAAGTATGAGATTCAAGGCGATATTCTTCATTGTCTAAATAATTTACCTACTTCTTTGTAGGTCTCCCATATAATAAGGAAAGACTCATTTACAGGTTTAAGTTTAAAAATGCATATCAATGACATTTGTATTTTAAAAACTTTTTAAAAATCATAAGAGGATGTACTGCCTTTAACAAAATAGATATCATCTCTCCCTGGCATCAGTGACCACCTTAAAGCCCAAGCACCGGCTCTTGAGTGTAATAGCTGAGATTTTTAAGGATTCAGACAGATTTGACATTGTTAATTACTCACACACTTCCAGGAATCTGATCAAGCTGACCTTTGGGTTATATATAATCCCATCTTTCCAGAGACATTGCAGATCCCTGCTGATCAAGTGGCTCATTAACAGAATATGACTTTACATGCCTATACATTACAGAAGGTCCTTGACAGTGATAAGCCATTAATACCCCGTAAATATGATATTAATAGCAAATACATATGGCAGCTTCCTCTTGAAAGCATTATAAGCTCTTTGTCAATGCTCAGGAATATTAATGAGTTCTCCTCCATGCTTGCTTTATTCCATAATTAAACTCCAATTCTCACAAAACCCTTATGTTTTCTGACTAATATGAAATATCCTCCATTCTTTGTTGCTGCATGACAAATCAGTTAGTGGATTAAAATATTAAGCATTAATAATCACCCCCTATCCATAGGCTAAGTGTTGATAGCAGCTTAGTTGGTGCTTTGGAACAAGAGGGATTGGGTGAACTTTTGGACAGCATGGCAACCACAACACCATGCATTGTGCCGTGTGCCACACTTCGTTCTAAGATTGCTCACTGACATAGCTGATGGCCAGAGACCTCAGTTCTGTGCTACGTAGACCTTTCTATGGAACAAAGGGCATAGAAAAGCTGCCAAAAGTTTTGATAGCTTTCCCCCCCCCCCGAAGGCTGATTTCTGAAAGAAAGAGCAAGGACACAATAAAAATGCTAAAAATTACAGTTGTAGGATTGATCTACAGCCATTTCTACCATATGCGATCCACAGGAACACATTGTTAGGTTCACTGGAACAAGGTGCTGAAATGGAATCCACAGTAAGACCAAAGAGTTGTGGGTATATTTTGACACCACCACATTTGCAAATCTATCATAAAATTAACTATTAGATAGAGTATCCATCAAGAGATGTAGTAAAAGCAGAACAGGAAATGTTTTCATTACATACTATATAAGCTATATCTCTGTAAAAATATTGCCTCTTTGAATAGCATAAATTATGAAGTCAATTGAGAAGACTGAATTAACATCTTGGAGGTTGGCATTTTATCTAAGTAGCTTATCAAAACTTCACAACAAATGTTTGAAACATGTGACAGTATTTTGGAGCTGTATTGGGAAAGATGATCATTAACATCTCTGCAGAGCTCCATAAAGCACGGATGAAACCAGCCATGGTAAGAACCTTTACATGGTGAAACAGATAATGTCTGTGATTTCCCATGAACTCAGGTGGCCATAATGATTTTGGCCATAAGTTTGATCATAATGTCTTTTTTAATTTCTATTCTAAATCTTGCTAATGCTTTTCTTCTCCTAGTGGTCTGAAAACTGGTTTGTGGGGAGGTGAGACTTTAAACCTCATGTTGAAAGATAACACTGCATCTGTTTAAGTATTGGTGTTGGTCCTAATAGGTGATTAACTGTTATGCAGTGTTCAAACCATTTCACTCATTTCAAGCATAATTTTCCAGACTGAACAACTGTCTACCTAGCCACTGAAGGTTAAGAAATAATTGTATTACATTCAAGGATCTACAAAAGATTAGTGAAATTTTAAAAGAGTAAAAGCAAAGTACAGTTTAATAAATAAAAATAGCGAGGAAAAGTAATTTAAAATAGTGGAGGCTTGCATTTTGATAAAGAAGAAATTGCTATACATTAAATTCATGAGGTATCTCAACATCATCCAAACATAATGTGAGAATATTATTTTAAAACAAGAAATGTCTTATTTCTCTAATTTGGCAATTTATTCTTCAAATGCAACATCAATTATCTTTATTCTCAGATAAACATCCTTGAAGAACCATTCTTAATTTATACAACAGTACTCTATTTTTATATTTAAACTCTCACTCATCTCTCTTTATATCTCTGTATGTATGTGTGGGGGGCTGGATGGGTGAGAGAGAGAGAGAGAGAGAGAGAGAGAGAGAGAGAGAGAGAGAGAGGGAATTACCTGTGTCGACAACCAACAACCAAAAATAAATGCATTCATCTTCCAAAATGAATGCTATAGATTCTTGCACCGTGGGGAGGACAGAAGAGCTGTCACTTTTCACCAACAACCCTAACATCACCCAAAGGATCACATTCACAAATAAGAAGACATTGTGCCACAGACTACAGACATGTGCATTAAGACTCATGCATCTAAAGTCTTACCACAATGTTAGGGATGAAAACGTGACAGCTAGGTTACCATGGAGACAGAAGCAAAGACACCAGCTACTAAGTCTGAATACCAATTAACAGCTAGCACTTCTTTATGTTACCAAAATTGGTTTCCAGGGCAACCAAAAGGATGGGCTCAGGTTGTCAAATTAATTGCCCACCAAATCCAAAAATGTCAGAGTCAGTCCTCAGAATCTTATGGGACTTAAAGAAATTATTTATGAAATTCATATACTCTTCAGGGTGTTATTTATAATTTGTCTGTGATTTCTTCTTATTTCCCCCCCTTTATTTCTTTTAAAATTTACCTTAGGCAGAGAATAAGATATAGTTCTCAATATATTCATTTGTTTTCCTAAAAAAAAGGAAAACGAATCCATAATTCAGGTTCTTTATTCGGGTAATAGATAGACATATATAGTACCTTATTTGTGAATTTATTATCTATCATGTTAGCTATAACATGTCATAGATATAAATATCTATCTGAAACACACACACACACACACACACACACACACACAGTGAGTAGTTGGCCCCTGGGTAATTATATTACATCAAGAAACTACTAACCATGTGTATATGTTTCATGATATTTGATTAGAGTTCTGAGCATGCATATATAAACCATGTCTTTCTAAGAATGAGTATTAAACTGACAGTTTGCTGTGCGAAAGAGTCACTCTGAACCCATACTGGCTATTTTAGTGTTTGCAATACGGATACAGTGAAGCCCAGTACTTAAGAATGAACCTGGATCATTTAAAGAAAGTGCCTGCTACTCAAGAGCTACGTAAGCTTGCTCAGGCTCTTGTTCTGTGGTCTTATTTTGTTGAGGGGTTTTGCTGAACATTTGAACACTCCTTGCTACCTCTCTACAGTTACTCCGCTCTACAATGCCAACTTATTCACCAACAACTTATCACTATCAGTCAGAATCATCTTAACAAAATAGATGCCAGTTTTTAGAATTGTAGTCAAATTAAATAAGGTATTCCATCAAGGAGACTCAGCATACATGCATACATCTGATCAGCATTTATTCATGAGGCAGATTTCTTGAGTTTCTACTACATGTCTAGTAGTAGGGATTTAGCAATGAACAGACTGAGAAACATACTCAACCTTTGTGGGGTACCCTAAAAGTATAGACTATATTGGTTATGGTAAATGCTAAGAGACCCGAATTGACAGAAAGCAGAAAAGAGGGAAGTGGCTGGGTTGGTTAGACATTTCCAGGATGGGAAAGCACTCATTACAACGGTTACTTTGGACTAACGATACAATGAGAAAGAGGGAACTATGTGAGCACAGGAGAAAGCTCACCCATCTAGAAATTCCTAAAGGTCAAGGCCATTCTCTAGAGCAGAGAGCAGACTCTGTGAGAAGAAGAGCCTGTTGAGTAAGTAGCAGACCAGCCTGAGACTCAGTCTGTGGCTTTGTGGATCAGAACAGAATCTCTAACTCTCACCAGCAAACATCACAGGCACCATTTGTGATTTGTTGGAATCTGTCTAGCTGCTGATAAAAGGTCAAGAGGCTGTTGTCACTGCCCATGGCAGACAGGCTGCCTGTGTATAGCAAGGGAGCAATAATGGCAGTGGTAGATGTGATCAGAGGATAAGGGAAAACTCCTGGGAACCATCTGCTTCACGGTGTTCTCACTTGAAGCTGGATTAATCCCGAGTTTTCATAAACTAGTGAATGTTTGTGATTAGCTAGTTCATAAAATCAAGCCAAGTTTCCTTTTTGTTAGTGACTTCCAGTGTTTAGATTTGTAATAACTCACCCCATCCTCTTATGCCATTTCACCCATGACACTATAAAAATTAAATGGGTGACATGAAAGTTACATAAATATTTGATTGAAAGATGAGAATCAAAATCATCTTCTAATAGTGGATTTTCTTGCCTATGATATTTATTGCTTGAGAATTACAAAATGGTAGTATTTGAATTAAGATAGAAGAAAGCCAATGAGCAAAATGTGTTGCTTTTATATCCTTTAATAAAACACAATGTGTTCAGCCATTGTCCCCTCAAATAAATTTCTTATATGCATATAATTGTAAAATTATTATGGAGACTTTTCTTATTTTTCAAAGAATTGCTTTTAATATACAGCATCTCCCCATGAGAAATAAGAATGTTGTCTGCTCCCTTTGCTAAGAGAAAAGTAAGGCATTTTCTAATGTAATAGTCACGGGCTTTCAACTGAGAGCCCTTGGCCATTTCCTGAAGCTTAAATAAATCCTTTTGAGTCTGAGAACCCATTATATTCCATTTGCACACTGATTTAAAAATTATAGAAAGAAGTAAGACAAATTTGGCTCATGATTAAAGCTAAACTGAGGGTTCCCTTTGTTTCGGCTATTAAGAATAAAAGAGCAACATGGCTTTTGATCATAGACATACTTAGCACCAATTAATTGAGACACTGAGTTTGTTTGTACCAGAGACTGTGTTTTAAGTCTAAAGACCATATATGATTGATGGAAACATTTCACGATACTGTTAGCATCATCCATATTTTACAGCTAGAGAATTGGACACAGACTCGGAAGCATACTCAAGGTACTCTGTAGGCTAGCAATTGCAAGTTGGGTGATAAGGCTTGGATTCAGATTCTGTCCTCTCCCAACTGTGTTCCACTGCCTGTCAGCATATGAGCCAAATCAGAGACGTGTTTTGACCACATTTTCTCTCTCTCTCTCTCTCTCTCTCTCTCTCTCTCTCTCTCTCTCTCTCTCTCTCTCTCTCTCTCTCTCTCTCTCTTCTCAGAACTATCCCTTCCACTTCTAGATGGTCCCTCCCTTCCAAAAGCTCAAGCCTTTGGAGAGATTCACCATGGATTGATAAGAAGTTACAATGAATAAAAACAATCGGGAAATGGGTTGTAACAGGGTAAGAATGCTTCAAAGAAATGAGAATGATACTCATCTCCACAGGTCAAAAGATATGCCTTCCCGTTAACACTTTAGGAAACCCAAGAATACAATGCAAATGCAATGATATATAGGCTCTTTCTTATCATCACCAACAGGGAACACTGTAATATGGTCTATCCCCTGCACCAAAGTTGATGAGAAGAATAGGAATGAAGGACGAAAAAATTCTTCAAGAGGTTATGGTCAAAAGTCCTGCTTGTCTGGTAGGTTTGTGGCTGGGCAAACAAAACAGAACAGAACAGAACAAAAAGACAACAATTCAAGTTCTCAAAGTGAAGGAATTCATACTTCTTACAAATTTGAGTAGAGGCTTCAGACCCATGCCCATGGAGTAGACACTGTGGACAAATGTCTATTCTAATATTAGAAAAGGCCTTCTCTATTCCACCAACTACCTGTGATTAAGAATCCTACAATTATTTTCTCCCAGGCTACAGATAGAATGTCATTACTCTTTTAGGGATGCTCAAATTAATCATTATGATAATTAAAATTTAAAATAATCACATGACACAGATATTTCTATTGTTGTTCAACAAGGATTGTTTTCCATAGAAAACCTGGGTGGATGTAAATAGTTTTAGGCCCATACTCTGTTGTGAAAATAAGATGCGGTGTGATAGACAAAGTCTCTAACATACTTTACAATCCTAAATGAGCCTGTTAGAGCTCAGCCACCAGAGCACTGGAAGTCAAAAATAAAACACTGAGTGGAAAAGTATTCTTTTGCCCTGTTCTTATACTTGTTCCTCCCCTAAATCTTCCTTTATTCTCACCTCCTTCAATTCAAACTGGAAAGGACTGTCATGTCATGGGAAGGCCTCAAGAGATATAGCAATGTTTGTGTGCATTGCTTAAAAAAACATAAACTGGTAATATTACCCAGGCTGATCAGAAGAAGCACTGATCTTCTAAGCTATGTGTGTGTGTGTGTGTGTGTGTGTGTGTGTGTGTGTGTGTGAAGAGAGAAAGAGAGAGGGAGAGAGAGAGAGAGAGAGAGAGAGAGAGAGAGAGAGAGAGAGAGAGAGAGAGAGAGAGAGGGAGGGAGGGAGGGAGACACAGAGACAGAGACAGAGAGAGAGAGGCCAGGAGAGAGCAGCAAATTCCCTAGAATTGAAGTTACAGGTTCTTGTGAGCTGCCATTTGGATGCTGGCAGAAAAACTCTGGTCCTTTGTAAGTACGGCAAATGCCCTGAACCACCTTAGCCACCTCTCCAGTTCCCACCTCCACCTCTGGTATTCTCACTGTGTTAAAAGTAATGATCTGAAAGCAAGCTTTCTAAGGACTCTATATTTCTTTGATGTGGCATGTTGAAGCAAAGAGTTCAAGTTAACAGTGCATTTTAATAACTTAATAACATAATTCTATTATGTTCACTGTTACCCTCTCAACTATGAAGATAATATTAAGTGTTAGCTACTTCTTAATGGTTTAAATAGAACTCAGGATCTTCCTGTGAATTCGCCAAAATGATCATTAGTCATAATTGTGCAGCAGCATCAATAAACAGGAAACATGCTTAACAGAGTGGTAATGGAGAGACTTGAAAGGGTATGGCTCTGCTCTCATGCAGGAATACGTCTTTTGACTGGCAGGTTTATAAAGTCGTCCGAGTGCAAAGATTTCCTATGAAGACATTCTGGTCTCCAACCTCAATTATGCCGCTTGGTAAAATGTGAGACCTTCAGAGCTTTAGTGACTCCATCAAATAAAGTAGGTATGAAAAACACATACTTTTTTAGGTTTGCCCAAGAGTTAAAGAAGTCAGTATGTGGTGTGTACTTAGAACAGAGAGTAGGGCATAGCTAGTGTCACTGTAAGAATGGCTACTGGAACAAGGAGACAACATGGTCTAGACTCTCCATTTTAAATACTGTGTTAAAAATAATCACCCTTGGACATACTTTACTATCTATATGCATGGTATATATATATATATATATATACATATACATATACATATGTACACCAGTCATTACTATTTTTCTAGACCATTATAAACAGTTAAAATATTTCAAGTCATCTAATATGGAAACAACACTCCTAAAAATAGTTTCTCTTTAAAATTAAGAGGAAAAAAAAATATTCCTCTATTCAATTATTTTATTTTAAATAATATTCTTGCTTTCATATTTACGTAGTGCTCCTATGTGTCAAGGTCTCAAATATTAACACAGACTACAAAGTAATTTTAATGCAGTCCAGGGGTAATATTGAGTTAGTTACACAGTACAAGTTGATATTCTTGGTATTCAAGACTAAAGCTAACAGTGTTGTTAACTGGTAGGAAGCTATTTTAAACATAGATCAACTAAATACCAGACTGGATCAAAGCTAATGTAGGGACTGAGTAAGCTAATTTAAATAATCACATGCATCTGTCCCACACCCAAAAGTTATATCTATCACCCTTCTTCTCCTAACACAGGAATGCCCAAATCTTTTCTTATATCGTTGTAATTAGCAACTTATGTCACCCTGGCTTTGAAATAAACATTAGTGGTAGAATATTTGTGTCAGCAAACGCTTTCCTCTGGAAGCAGCACTTTCGCCCATGTTAATCTGTGTTTCTGTAAAGAATACTCTCAGGTCTGCTGGGGCAAATATTTGCCTCTTCCCTACTGGATACCACTTTGCAAACATAGCTCACAGTTGTCAATATGCAGCAGAGGGAGTTGAGTTTCTGTGGAGAAAGCAGGACTGGACTGTTTGCTTATTCCCACAGATCCTCCAATTCTGTGCCCTCTGCTTGCTGGCACGCAGTGACAGCTGGTCATTCCAGCGCGGACAAAAACATTTCCCCCTGGCATGTTCTCTTCGATGGCCTATGTTGGATAGCGACCAAGTTCATTTATAGCCATTTCAAGGGCAGAATTTAAGATGATTCGAGGGCTCTCCAGCGTTTGCTTTTCCAAGGCGGCACGGCATGCTACCGGATCTTGGTTGGCTCTGAGACTGAAACCTACAACATCTCTACAAGCTGAGCAAACTTTCATAATTATAAAATACACACCCTTGCGATCCATGAGCCTTAACAAAACAACTCAAAAACAATGTACACTTTCTCCATTTCCTTCTGTATAAACTTCCCCAGAGCACTCCCAGGTTTCTTGATAGCAGAAGGTGGTTAAATAAAGGCTAAAAACAAACCATTAGCCTTGCCCTGCTGGATTTCTGACTGCCTTCCAAGTTCCAGCCTAGCCCCTTCTTTCAGATCTGCCCTTTAGAATCCTAAGTTACTAAAGCAGTTGGTCAACATTAGCAGCAGAGCCTCTTAAGGATCTTCCTGGGTGGTGGATGACGGAGTGCAGAAGTGGGAAAGTGGGTCTCTAGGTCTTCCCATTGTAGGTCTCGGAGGAACCAGCCATGTCCTGTTCTGAAAAACTGTTCACCAGCTAGAAACAAAGCCCAACCACCTGTCAGAGCTTCGTTGTCAGGTTCAGAATCTATTTAAAATAATTTCTTTGGGCATGAAATGCTCTTGGCCATGAAATAAGATGGTGAGTCTATTTCTTTAAGGCGAAGTGAGCAGGATTTCACCAGTGTGTGCTCCATTCCCCGAACACATCCCTTTTTGTTGTGGGTTTCCTTCAGGCTTCTTTGGCTGTGCCTGCTTTGGCTGGACATCCAGTACATTCTACCACCAGCCATAAGTTTTTTATACCACTTGCTGTGGTTGCTTCTGACCCCATGAAGCCTATCTGCACGATAATCCAATCTGTGTTGAAACTCAGAGACTCCTTATTAGGATGAGGTACCCATGGGGAAAAAATCTTTTAAAAATAAAATTAGACTCTGTGAGACAGAGAAGATGAAAGGGGTTTGGAATCCCTAAGTAAGAAAGCCAACAAGGAGAATCTTTTTTTTTCTTTCTTTTTTAAAGAATTACCAGCAAAACATCCCCACACAGGAATGGCCTCTTAGCATGGCTCCTCCCTCCTGCTCTTACTGCAGGGCGCACACACGGGCAGCCTCAGTTTGAGCCAACCTTGCCTGCAGTCAGTCTATAGAAATCCACCAGCTGCTATTTTGTTTCCACAGATAGATCATCCCCCCTGAAAAACCAGTCCTAGAAAAGTAAAAAGCAGAATTTGTGAAATAGGAAACTAAAAATAGACTTTTCTTGTTAGGAGAGCTTAGTGGAAGTGACTTGTGACAGGTAAAGTGGATTTATGTTCAAAACAGCCCCGATCTGCTTTCAGAATTGAAGGTACATTCATGTTCAAACCATGTCTCACTTAGCACTTCATATGTCCTCCCACCACTCACCAAATTTCGAAAAATAATTACTTTTTCTTTTTTTGGTATCAAGTAAAAGATCCTGCACATGCCTGCTTGTGTGGGTATGTGACTGTGTGTGTGTGTGTGTGTTCATTGTGCCTTTGTCTTTTATGATATTTTATTTATTTATTTATTTATTTATTTTTGGAAGAACATGCAAACGCTTGTTCCAAGGAGTAAAACAAAATCTTAGACATTGTTGTACCTTGTACCTTTAAACATGACACTTAATATTAGAAGATATGTAAGGAATTCTGTGGCTCTGTCTAACAAGGAGAAATTCTTAAAATTGCATTATTAATAAACATTTTGTAGAAATTGTCACAAGGGAGGCTATAAATTGTGGATCACCATTGCTCCAATAATTGCTATTTTTGGAGACTTCAAAAGAAGTTTAATTTACATTAACTTGAGCTAGGCAACTTTTCTTACTTCCCAGTGGTATGTGTTCTGCATACATGAATAATACATACAAACTCAGAGAGATAACCCAAAATTATATTTTCAATTCATAACATTTAAACAGCCTCTATGAAGATTTTTATAAGACAATAATGTCAAGATTGTCGTAAAGCTGTGTATTTAAGCTCTGTATTTCTATCTAATTTTAGGTTGCTGGGTTAATGATTATAATGACTTCAATTTATATTACACATGGATTACTCTGAATTTCAGGGAAATCGCCCTTCACATTATATTTGTTGTTTGTCTTTTGAGACAGCATCTTAATCTATAACTTAGGGTAGTTCAGATTTGCTCTGTAGTTCAGGTTACCCTTTAATGTTCTATGCCCTCCCTTAGCCTCTAGACACTAAGAATATCTATCTATACTGCCATTCCTATAGACACTTTTTAATATAATATATTAAAATGCTGAAGAGATGGTCTTGTCAGCAATGTGCATGCACCACAAGTATAAAGAACTACGTTTGGATGCTTGGGAACCACATGGAAAGCTGGGCATGGCGGCATATGTATCTGTCATCCCGGTATTTTTGAGGATACAGATAGATAGATACCTGGTGTAGAATGGTCATACAAGGTGCAGAATATATATATGATAAACTCTGTATGTATATATAGAATATATATGAATATATATGATATAGAATGTACATATATACAGATATTCTAGCCAACCTGATGAGCTTCAAACTCAGGAAAGATTGTCTCTTCAAAGTAAGGTGGACAATGATTGAGGAAGATGAACCATTTTAATGTCTGGGTTCTACATGCAGGTATGCATACCTGTGCACACACTCTCACACATACTCTCATGTGAGCATATACATATACCACACACACACAAACAGTATAAAATATTCCATTCTGCTGTTGCCCTTAAACCAACGTAATTTAGTTAGATCCAGAGTCTCATACAGCAATGGCATAATTTTGATTCATGTTCTGAAAATAGTAAGAACAATGATGAAAATGTTTGAACATTTCAGTTTTTAGCCTGTTATAGTAGAAGAACAAGTGCTTGGGATCCTGGGCCAAAGGATCAGAAAATAGTTTAATATTTGTATTTCCATGAACATGTTGATCATATGTTGCTAGCAATATTATATTACCTATGTACCTCAAAATACAATTAGTTTCTACTTATAGGAGAGATTATAGATGATTAATTTCATTTATAAGCTATCATTTGATTTATGTAAAAATATAATTTAAATTTCTGTAGAAATTAATAAGTTTGCCGTGTGCCGTAAGTCAACACCCTGGGGCAGGGAACTGGAGAAGTCATAAACTTTGTCAAAAATTTCTCAAGATAATATATTTCCCTTATCAGACCTCAAGCTCTGAGGGGCAGTTGTAGAGAACCATACAGCTGTTTTTTAGAAGAGTTTTGTTTCCCATTATTTTATCAAGTCATAATTTATATCATCTTATACAAATCAACCTACTTATACAAATGGATGTGACGTCACAAATATAAAACACCTTACACTAACAGGGCCCTTTTAAAATAAATGTTTTATTGATTCTTTGTAAGTTTCACATCATGCACCTCATTTCCACTCCAGTCTCCAAAAAAAATAAATAAATAAATAAAAATAAATAAATAAAAAAAGAGGAGAAATGGGGCCAACTTTCCAGAGAGCAGCAGCCAGTGAGAGCCAGGGACAGTTCTGCACAGTCCCTTGACATCCATGTGGTCCCCAGAGGGTGCCCCCCCCCCCAGGGACATCTCCATGTAATAGGAGCCATGGAGATTGTCACCCACCCCTGTTGTTTTGTCGAAACAGACCCAGACATGGCCTTCAGCAGGCGCTCAGGCTGGGACCTCACAACAGGCTCCTTACTCTTCTTGTGAGTCCCCGCGCTGCAATTCGTCTTCTCACCCACCTTTCCACCACATACTTGCACACTGTGGAGCTTCCTGCTGCAGACTGTCCGTGTGACTGTCGGTCTCGGCTGCGTGACGTGGCAGCAAGCACGTGTCTAAGGCCGACCTGCTCTGTGTGCTGGATGGTCCACAGGTCTTCATTCTGGACTAGCCTGGGGTATATAACGACATCCTGTCTCAGAAAAAGAAGAGGGGGAGGCAATGTAAAATGCAGTTACACAGACATTTGATCTGCTCTTTTCATCTAAGAAAGAGCTCGTACTTAAAGTGGGGGCCAGCGCCGACGGCTGAAGCAACAACAGCGCACGCTGACTCCTTTCGGTAAAGAGACGCCATACAAACGTTATTGTTCTTATTGTTGCAACTTAAAGTTCTACAGCGGAAACGACATTGATTTTATGAAGACTGCACACACATGAGATCATGCGTCCTCTTGTGATCATGGTTCTCTGTGTGGATGGGAATGAAAGAGCAGGAGGCGAGGAAGGGAAAGAAATGGGCTCCAAGGACATTGCATGAGAAACGAAAATGCCGTTGTGAAGACGGGAGTGATGTCAGAGCTGGTCCTTGGTTAGGGCTGAGGTTTCGGGTTATTTCCTGACAGTCTGGACCCGGGTGACTGATACATCATCCCCAAGCACTTCGAGATCTGAATCAAGGAGAAAGGAGCTCGAACCCTAAGCGCCAAAGAGCGTGATGCAGGTAATCAAGTTAAAATGAATCCTGATGGAATCAAACACAGAGACCCGGAACCGGACAAAGTGCAGAGAGTGAGGGACCTTGAAACCCTCCGTCCTCCATGGGAGGTCTCCGTCAAATCCCTCTCCTCGGAGCTCAGGGAAGCACGCAGAAAAGGAGGCAGAAAGATTGGGAGTCAGCGGGACTAAAGGACAGCAAGGAAACTGGCACATGTCTGAACTTACAGATACCGTGTCAGCACGCACGAGGCCTGGGAAATGGGGTCCTGGTGCTGAGAGGGGGAGAGACGACAAGACCCCACCCATTCCTAACCCGAAAGCCACCTACAGTTCTGTAGGTAACTGTTCACAAAGGCAGAAATAATCTTCTCTAATGAAGTCTCAGTGGGTACACAAAATGAGGGCAGACCTTAGCCCCAACTTTTTGGAGGGTGGTTCATAATGCTTTATATGAATATTTTCCACCATCTGCAAGTCATCGTTTATATAATAAGGTTTCCGATTTTCTAGCTTTATGAGATTTTAGTACAAACGCCTGTACTTTATGTCTGCGTGTGTCTCTTCTGCTTTTACTTCAGCTCTTTTTTTTCCCCTGTCATTTGCTTCTTTTGTCGTATTTGGGCTTGTTCGATTTTGTTATGTCTTCCGTTTTTCCTTCCCTGTTTCAGATGCTGTTTGTTCTCTAGAAAGAGAGATCAAGAAGGGACTGGGTTTGAGGGCATGAGGAGGTGGAGAGGATTTAGGATGATTTGGGGAATGGGAAACTGTAACCACACTATGGGGAAAAAATTCTATTTTCAATAAAAAGTAAATATGTCTTTAGCATGACCCTCAATGTTGGTGTGACTGATTTCTTTCAAAAGGTTCACAAGGACGTTCACAGAGGGACAGTGTCATGAATGGCTACAGGAGAAGCCAATTTTCCACAAAGGGGAAACACCTGGACTCAATTTTCTTCAGAAGGATCAAGCCAGTTAACAGATTTCAGACTTCCATTCTTCAAAATACGGAGACAGTGTCTTTCAGTTATTTAAGCCACACAGGCAAAGGCATGTTTTACAACATCTGCAGGAAACACAGTCACAAACTACTTCAAGAGTCTGTCTGGATATTTTATAGATTTCAACATCACCAGTTAGAACAATGATTCAGGATTGACCTCAGAAATTACTGTCACACACCCCAGGAAACTGTGAACTGTTCCCTTAAAATGTGTTGACTATCTTGAAAAGTAGTCCCTTCGTATATGGATAATACACAAGATTCCCTGAACTAAAGTCCGTGATTTGTGCCTATTTAGACATCTATGTACTGCTTGGAATGTCACTGGGGTGCACAGTTACCCCAAATATTCTCAGAATTAAAGTCCATCCTGGATTTAGGGGTACAGAATATCTCATGGTTATCTGCCCTCTGGGTGTAGGGAGAAGGCATACAGCCCCTCTGTAGGACTAACTCTCAAGCTGCAAATCTAAGTTTCAAATTTGTACAGAAGATGCCTCAATGGGCGATCTGTTTTCTCAACGCCTTTTGTGGCATACTGTTTTCAAATATAGTATTTCTCTCCCATGCTATCGTGATAGAGTTTGCAACAATGTAACTGTATGTGAGTGAGGTCACAATGATGTGGCAGTCATGGAAAACAGATTAGCTCAACCAGTATCATGTAACTGTGACGGCCAGAAAGCACCCAACATTACAGCCTACAAACTCAATAAGTATCTTTTATGACAAAATACCCAATGGATTATATATTTTCCTGTCCACACTGAAATAATTATTTTAATTTGGGCCTCCGGCTAGTTTAAATGTCTCATAGTGTGATATGAAAGAACCTGACTTAATTTTTTAAAAGGTGCTTGCCGGTAACAGATATCTTAGAGTGTTCATTTTACATATGTAATAGAGGTTAAATATTTGTTATTATTATTATTATTATTATTATTATTATTATTATTATTATTGCTATTTGCTTCAAAGTTCCATTTGACCTTCAATTCTTCTTTTCTGGTGGCCTTCATTGGATTAGTGAACTTCACCATATTTTGAAGACTGGTAAATATTTGGGATACCCTAGGAATTAAACAAGTGAGAGGGAATTTCTTGGGGTGAGTTATAATAGAACATCATGTGGAGTTCTTTAAAGTTTTTGGTCTTTGGCTGAATGCAGTGGCCTGAACCTGTAGTCCCAGCCACAGGGAAGCCTGAGATAAGAGGACCTTTTGAGGCCAGGAGTCTGAGGTCAGACTAAACAATAGAGCAAGACCGTCTAAAAGGAAATCACCAGCCACCTCTGAGATTCCAGTGTGGCCTGTGGACTTCTTTTGGGGCTCAGATTTGGTTTTATAACTCAGTTGAAACTCTTTTCAATTACTCCACTTGGAGCCTCTGGGATCTGTAGGTCTCCAGCTTGGTTTCTGTCTGCTCATTCAAGGACTGAGTGGCTGAGAGCTATGATCAGAGGCCGCCTCTCTGCCAGGGTAAGGCCGCCATAATTAAAGGCTGGCGATACTTCCGATACTTCCGGTTACATGCACTCATGCCGAGATTATCTGAGAAAATGCTGGAGAAGCAACACAGAGACCATCTAACGTTCCCACAACAGTGATGGTGCTGTCGCTGCGCCGTGTTCACTCCTGCGACTGCAACTCCTAGATAATATTTTATCTAGAGTTTATAGAATGTACCAGATGAGAACAGAAAACCTAAGCAAGGTGCAGATAGAATGCTGGATCTGTTAAGTTTCAGTACCTTTTCTCTGGCATTTATGTACTGGATCTTAGTCATTCAAACAATAGACCTTGAAATATCTATTAACCTTTTATTCTGTGCTAACGTTGCTCTCCTGGGAATAACTCCACCGACTCTTTGATTGATCTGTGTATTTACTGTGGTGCTTGTTTCCACTTTTCATTTGGAACTCCAGTCCCTGTTTCAGACTAAATTCTTGAACTCATAAACTCTGCAAATCTGTTCTGTCGTCTCAACCTATGGAGGATGTGAACCTAGCATGTCCTCCTATTAATTGAGGCTTCATCACAATTTGAGAAAGTATAAAGAGATGTTAACTGGTACAGTGTCTGTATGTTCCTGCACACAATGGAAAAGAACTTAGGGGACAGTGTAAAATAGAAGAAATACTCAGTTTTTTTCCTTATTGATAAATGAATTCTGTCTTTTTCTATACCTGATGTAGCTGTAATTACTTTATTTCCCCAACTTTAAGGCTACTAAGGTCTGACAGATACTTATACTAATTTCCCCAACTTTAAGGCTACTAATACTGCTTGTATTAGACAGAGGGAAACTATCCACTTATAAATGCCTCTGTAGATCATTCTTCACTGCCTATTTCATAAATGGTACGTTTGACGGGTGTCCCCTTTTGGGTAGACTCTCAGGTTTTATGTCTTACTCAATTGGCTATATTGTCCCATGCAGTACATGAAGAGTTAATTCCTCAGTACTTAATAGAGTCTGAGTTTCTTTATCAGCACAGGGAAGGACTAGGCTCAAAGCTGTCTAAATCTATAAAATCAATAAAGGATCACATCAGAAACATGAATTCCTCCGAACTTGGACTGGAAATGAATGTTCCTGTATCTATTAATCTGCCTACAACCAAGTAAATCACCAAAAAAGCTTCTGGCATTCCATCAAACTGACAGGGATGGGGAGGCGGCAAAACAAGAAACACACTTATCTCTTATAGCTCCTGACCAGATAAATAACCTTCATCACTCAGAGCAATGACACCAAGTAGAAACAGAAGTAAGATGTTCCTATATCCACCCACTAGCAGTGCTCAGAAACCACAGGAGGAACACAACAAATGAAAATGAAAAGACAGCATAGCAGTATGGTGTGGTCATTATTCTTTCCCGTCATAGGTCACTATCCCAGGTACACTCGAGTAATTTGTCTATTTAATGCGAGAGTAAACTTTGCAAGAAGACTCTAAATGGTCCCTATCCATAGGCCACATGATGTCATGAATATTTACATGTAAAATAATCTTATTCAATTTGTCCCATGATTGAGAGATACAGCTTTTGTTGTAATTCTTAGAAGAAAGAGAAAATTGATGGTTTAGTTGGTTTTATACTTTTTAATATTTTTTTAAAATCTCCTGAGTTAATAAGTAATAAGAAAGGAATTTGGATCCTCATCGAACTAGCCCATCTGTCTAACTTGCAGGCTGCATAGGAGGATGTGACCTAGGATAAAAGGAGAACAGAAAACAAGTCTTAGAATGTGTATTGTGAACATGGTTATTATTTTCTCTACTCAGTGAGAAAAGAAGCAAGAATGGTACTCAAAATTCAGAATATGTGCATGATTTTATTTTGAATATCTAATTAAAATTTGAACAGTGAATGTTAGGTGCCCTAGTTTGTACATAGAGAAAAAAATGAAACTTATCTCCGTAGTTGGGTTTTATGAATGTGGGTTTAAGCCACAAACCTTGACTATGTTTTACTAGGACATAAGTCAAAGAGAGAGAGTCCAACTTAGGATATAACAATCTTAAATGAAAGAAGCTAAAGCATACTTTAATGTATGAGTCCTGCATGTTGTATCCCAATTCTCTTTGTATTCTGAAGAAGTTTTGAGCCTTTTCCCGAAATTAGGTCTTTAAGTGCAAAAAGTAATAGACACAGAATAGCAAAGGAAACTAATTCTACTGGCATTTAGATACTGCAGTTTTGAAGTATGGTATAAAGAAACATGAACAGACTCATTCATTCATGTGTTAAGTAGCACGGTCTCACAGAAAATCTAATAGCTACCAGGATTGGATCTAGGCTAATTCAGAAATATTCGACAGTTAAGCATTATCAACTGTATTGTGATGTGTGGACCCTCTCTCACACTGGAAGGTCCAGCTAGTTTTCTTAGAGCTTAATGAATATAATGAAGCATGTTTATTTTTTTCCGTTTCCTTCTAAGTTCACTTGGAGGTTACAAAAAGGTAAGAATAGAAACCATCTTCTAATGTACTGGTTATCAATATGTGGTTTGCAATCCGTTTGGGGGTTGCATATCAGGTATCTTGCATGCCAAATATTTACATATTGGATTCTATTTGGTTCATTACCATAGCAAACAATTATAAAATAGCAGAAAAAAATAATTCTGTGGTTGGGGGCCACCGCAACATGAGGAACTCTATCAAAGGGCAGCAGCGTTTTTAGAAGGTTGGGAACCATTGAGCTAATTATTTGAACCAGGAGTGGAGACCAGAGCTTAGTTGAGACACAGACTTTATTTTTCCACGTGATTATTTAAAACACCACTCAATCCTGATACTTAATGTCTTCCTTTGCAACACCAATAACCAAAACAAACAAATAAAATCAATCAAGGAAATGACAAGAAAAAGCACTTTATGCATGCTCGAGGGAACTCAATAATGCTCTGTCTACTCTGAAGAAGAAACTTCAGATTTTGTGATGTTTCTCTGGGAAAAGATAACAAAGGTTCAGGAGAAGAGTTGTCAATCTACTTTAACTACAAGCAGGAAAATCAGCACTCTGTTCTCCTCTCAAAGACTTGACCAGCACGGTAGTAAAAGCATTGTGTAAATAAAAACAAATTAGTTGAAATTAGAAATAAATAGCTCTGGAAAACTGGGAGAGAACTATTATACTGAAATCCAGATAACAACAGAAAGAAAAAGGCACTATTATAACCAGCAGTCATTGATGGAATCAAGAGCAGATGAATTGTAATCAGAATGTTAACCATCAGCAGTGTGGAATCAAATTGTCACCCCAATGAATATTCACTGAAAGAGTGAAAACAGACCAGCCAGGACCACACAGCAAAATCTTGCCTCAAACTTTTCCCTTAAGAGTAAAACTAGTGACTTGCTTAAAATGGTTAGAAATCTTACAGGAAACTGTATTAGGAGCATGACCAACCATGGAACAAATGTAAAATACATACCTCATAATGTGCTGCCACTAGAAGCAGACTTGTTCATATGCTATGAAATAAAATGCGGAGAAGCACAAAACCGGAAAGGTAGAATCCAATCCCGATAAAAATTTGGCAAGACCCAGAGTAAGAGGCATTTACACAGACCATTGTGTCTATCTTCCATTTCTTTCCTTCTCTCCCCTGCCTTTCATCTTCATGGCTAAAAATCCTCAAGCCTATGTAGAATTCTAGGATGAGGGTCATTTGCTCTGTAAAGAGTTAAAGATCCCACTGTCATCCGACTTTTACTGTACTACTTAGAGACCAAAACAAATGCTTTACTAAGAGAACGTTCCTGACGTTTAAGTCTGAGACCAACAATTTAAACACAGAGTACCAGTGTGGGCTGTCTGCACCAAGGAAAGGCTTCTGCATTCATATCTACTTCTGCTCTGTCCGAACAGCAAACGTGGATGTATTAAAGCAACTCAGTTGCATTATTTTACAGTTCTACAGTGAATCATTTGTTCGGTACATCGAATGGACACCAAAATGCTCTGGGTCTCATCGTGCATTGAAGCAATTTCTTTGTCGAATTTTTCTTTTTCTTTTTCTTTTTTCTTTTTTTTTTTTTTTTTTTTTTTTTTTTTTTTTTTTTTTTTTTAGGTCTTTAGGCTGCTTGCATTCATTCACTTGGGAACTCTTTCTTCTCCTTCAAGGTCTGCCATCTTAATTTGCGATCTGGCCGGTTCTCCCTGCCTGAATTCCTCTTTGGTACTTCAGGACCCTGTGCTACTGTGGAGTCTCACCAGATAATCCAGTTTAGAGTCCTGATTCTACATCAGTGCATTGCCAATGCTAATTTCATCTCGATCATGAAAGTTTAAATCGTATTATTTATAATATCCTAGGGTGTTACCTCTGGAAGTAAAATAGAACCAAAGAATTAGAAGAGGTTGCTGAGAACTAAACCAGAATGCCTACCAATGGATGTCTCTACAAAGGAGCTTTTGGATTTTCTTACTCACAGGAGGAAGAAATGTATGTAAATGAGATTCCTTCAGTGAAATTCTACATCAAGCCAATGTGCAGACTGAATGTTTCTATTAGGTAGAGCTACTATGTCCACTTGGCGTGTCCACATTTTAACCTCCCCAAACTGAATTCTACATTTATTTTTAAAATTAGCTTAGATATTTTTTATACTCATGTGGTGGATTGAATATGTTTGGTTCAGGGAACAGCACTATTAGGAAATTTGGCCTTCATGGAGTACATGTGGCCTTTTTAGAGGAAGTATGTCACTTTGGGTATGGGCTTTGTGATATTTCTCCTAACACCCTGAAAGCCAGTCTTCTCTTGGAGGCCTTTTAATCAAGATATAGAACTCTCAGTTCCTCCTGCATCATGTCTGCCTAGCTGATGCCATGTTTTCTGCCTTCATGATAATGGGCTGAACCTCTGAACCAATCCCAATTAAATATTGTCCTTTCATGAGTTGTCTTGATCATGGTATCTGTTTATAACAGTAAAAATCTAAACTTAGACATCTCTAAAACATTTATTATTGTTATTTTACTTCCAGAGTTTTTCCTTTTATTCAAATGCTTATTAAATACACATTATTGTTATTATTATTATTATTACCATCATCATCATTATTCTTATTAATTTTTCTTATACCAACTCTAGTCTATCCCTTCACACCATGGCCTTTGGTGATACTTTTCCTGCTCAGTGAGTGCCTTTTCTTTCCTACTTGTGTCTATGTCTCAAAGGACAGTTTTCAGATGATGAAATGTGAAATCAAGAGATGAAATTTGGGATTCTTATTCAATCAGTCTGAAAGTGGGAGAGAAAAGCAGAATCCCAAATCTGTCTGATACTTGTGAACTATTTATTATATCTCACCAGAGGACAGCTCATCTTTGAATTATAAGCCCTCTAAAAAGACTGTTTCATAATTTTTCTGAAACTCCCACGGCAACCACCACAGAATTAACCATATGGCAGGGACCCTGTACACTCATGGGATGGTCACAAATGTGGGCTGCAAACAGAAGGGTGCCATTAGCAATGTCAATTGCTTCAGCTTTGATTTATTTTGCTAATGAAGCAATAACGCATCGAGTTAAAGAGTCCATTTCAAAGTGTTTTTATTTTGTGCCTGTAAAAGATGCTTGGTAGCGTAGGAGATCTTTGGGAATCCCCTTTGCAGCTTTTGGAAGGATGACGATGTGGCCCCATCTGGGAAGTCAGCTAGGAAAAACAATGTAGCCAGGAGACTATCGGTCCTTCTAACCACAGGATTTACATAGTTTTGTCATCCAAGCCGTTGTCACTAAAACAATCCCAAATAACTCCACTCAAAGGAGTGGTACAATGATGGGTTGATCTCCACGGGCAAGCTTCCTGCTCCCAGAGAGCCCTTTAGGGGAGTTAAGAGATGCTCACAGAGCCCCACCCCAAGATGAAATTCCAGAGCACTTACACTTGTGCCTAATGATAATAATTAAGGACTAAAAGGGCTCTTCAGTGCTGACAGATGATGCATTTTATTGGCTATGCAGCAAGGTATCATTTTTCTTTTTACCAGAACATCTTTTAGCATAACTTATCCAGAATCTGTTTCTGACCCAGAGGAATATAGATGACGTTTGTCACTTAAATAGCCACATGCTTATGCGTTTCCTAAGCCCTCCTTGATTCCTTGCAGACTGTGGAAAAGAGGTGTGCTAAGGGGGTTTTGAATAGCTACAACTGTAGAAGGTGAGCCATCATCCATGCTTGGACTTGAGGCTGATGGAATGGCATGGAGGTCAGAGGGAAGGGGCTGTTACTCTCATGCAGGCCTCAGGCCAAGATAAGCCTATGGAAATTGGACCAGTGAACAGAGGCACCCGGGAAGGCTTGCCGTTCTTGCTTTGTTTCTGTACACAGTTCCCAGCCCAGAGAAGATGCTTGTGGGTTGGATAATGATGCCTCTCAGCTCACTGAGTTCTCATTCAGAACAGAGACACTGCTCATGACAAAATTAAACAGAGCTTTAAAGTTGACACATCTTTTAGAGTTGCTATTAATAAACTCCACTCTTAACCCAGCTCAGTGTTTTCTTGTGTTCCCCTGAGTCCAACACTCTGGGTCTTGTCTCTAGGTCATAGCCTTGGGCATCCTCCCAGGGTGAAGAATTAAAATTATGGTGCCCCAAGCCCTCGGTATTCTGCATTGGCTAGATTGCCAGTTAGGATGTCGACCTTCCCAACCCACATAGCTGCACATGTTGTGACAAACAAGGAAAGGATGACTAACATGGTCATCACTCCTCACTGGGACAGGCAGGGCCTGGGAGCCATGTCTCTCCATGCTCCATCTCCATACATGTCTTCTGTTGTCTCCCTTGAATCACGTGACAAATATTTTCTGAGGAAACCATTGGTGAAAAGACCCAGAGGCACTGGAGTTCTGATTAAAGTCCCTCCACAGTGGGTTCAATTGCTACTGTACAGTGTACATCAGGTTCTCCATACTGGCTTCATGCTGCCTGAGCCATTGACCCCAGATTTTGACCCAATCAGCACATGATCTCAGGAGTGGATTAGAACAAACTATAGAATTTTTGTAACTTCTTAGCATAAAAGTGGGCATTTGTAGCAAATAATCCCCTGACTGGGATGATTTGTTCTTGTTTGTGGTACATGTGCCTTGAAACAGATCCATGTTATCTATTAGGAAAGAGGGAATCACCCAAGCTATGCAGACAGACAGAGGGTTTATTATCTGAAGACACCTCTCTCTGTGTTAATGTTTTTAGGCTTGAAAAAGAAAAAAAAACAAGGGATAAAAAAGGAAACACTGAAAATTTGATTATGGAATTTTTGTTTCTGAAACTCTACCCATGGTGGCAACTGAGCTCTGGGGTACCAGCTTAGCTAGGAGCAGAGCAGAAATACTTCTGCAAGGACACTCACGTTCTCCAGCAAGACTCTTTCTCATGGGGCATTTAGAAACACTTTCCTCATCTGAAATGCTGATGTATTGTGGAGAGTTTTCTTTAGAGTAGGCTAATAGAGAGGAATAGGGGGGCCAAGAGAGTATGACTTGCCTTTGGAAGCCACTTAGTTCACATCTTGGGGCATCCTCTCCTGCCCAGGGTTCAATGTGTGCATCTGAAAACTGAGGTGAATGTGAAATTGTAGTGTCATCTTAGCAGACACTTATGGGACTAGTTTCTTACACATATAAAAGATTTTTTAGCTCGGATTGCCCAAAATACAATTCACAGACCACATGATGCTCAAGAAGAAGGAAGACCAAAGTGCAGATACTTCTATCTTTCTTAGAAGGGGAACAAAAATCTTCACAGGAGGAAATATGGAGACAAAGTTTGAAGCAGAGACTGAGGACAGGCCATCCAGAGATGCCTCACCTGGGGATCCAGCCCATATACAGCCACCAAACCCAGAAAATATTGCTGATGCCAAGAAGTGCATGCTGACAGGTGCCTGATATAGCTGTCTCCTGAGAGGCTTTGCCAGAGCCTGACAAATACAGAGGCGGTTGCGCACAGCCAACCACTGAACTGAAAACAGGGTCCCCAGTGGAGAAGTTAGAGAAAGGATTGAAGGAGCTACAGGGGTTTGCAACCCCATAAGAACAACAATAACAACCAACCAGAGCTCCCAGGGACTGAACCACTATCCAAAGAGTGCACATGGACAGACCCATGGCTCCAGCTGCATATGTAGCAGAGGATGGACTTGTTCGGCATTAATGGCAGGAGAAGCCCTTGGTCCTGCCAAGGCTCGATGCCCCACTGTAGGGGAATGTCAGGGTAGGGAGGCAGGAGATGGTGGGTGGATGGGGGAGCACCCTCATAGAAGAAGGGGAATGGGGGACAGGATAGGGGATTAATGAAGGGGAAACTGGATAAAAAGGATAACATTTGAAATATAAATGAAATTCATCAAATACAAAAATAAATAAAGGATTTAAAATTTTAAGCTCTTACTTCTTTTTTGAAGATTTATTTGTATTTATTTTCTATGCATTGAATATTGTACCTTCATGTGTATATATGTACCCCCATGTGTGCAGTACCTATTGAGGCCAAAAGAAAGACTTGAATTCCATGGGGCTGGACTTACAGATAGTTGTTAAATGCCAAGCTGGTGCTGGGAATAGAACCTGGGTCCATTTGAAACAAAAGCATCTGAGTCATCTCTCTTTGCTAAAGGATAGCTTGGTATAATTATTGATAATAAAGCTCAGTAAATTTATAAATAAATCTGCTTATTAAATGCATAAAAATTAATAAAAATCAATAAAAATAGTATTTGATGAGGTTGATGTTTTCCTTGACTTAAATATGACTCAATATACAGTACATAGGAACATGACATCATAATCCCCACAGACATATATAACACTTACGTTTTTTATTTCAAAAGATAAAAATAAAGTAACAACAAAATTAAAATCTTATTTAACTTATAGGGACTTAATATTCAATGACTAACTGAATCACTTGTCAAGGAGTTGAACGTATTTTCTGTAAAAGGCCTTAGAGCATGCATCTCAAACATCACCTCCAAAGTCTTCACACATTATGCACTACTGATTTTGTGTGCACACTTACAGAAAGTTTGGTCAGCAGACAGAAAAACATGATTACACAACTTTAGCATGTCATAAAGTGTTCATTTTTTTAAACTCTTCAACAGTGTAGGAATATAGAACTCGGGTTTGCCATACAATTCGCACAACAGACAGGTGGACGGGGCTAACTTTTGAGCCTTGTTGAGGCCTCAGTAGATGAAATAAGCTTAGGCCAATGAGGACTCTGAAGCTCCCTGAAGCACAGTGCTTGAAAACCACAGAAAAGTTAGAGAGGACTTGGGAGTTGGCTCAGCTGTTAGCTTTCTACTATCACAGAGAATGCGTTCAGTTCCGAGCTCATAACGATCGGAGATTTCAGGTCCAGGGGACCTGATGCTGTGTTTCTGGACTCCTTGACAACACATGTAGTGCAGCAACATACATACAGCCAAAAACAAAAATGACAACAAATAACATATAGTATGCATACAATAAAAATAAATGTCTCTTTCTAAAAAGTAAGAAAGATTCCTTTCCGCTTCGAATCTGATATACTCTATAAAATATTAGTCAGCTTTTATGAAGAATCAGATCATGACACTTCACAAAAAATGGAGTTAATTATATTAAGCAAAATAAACTAGACTCAGAAAGACAAAAATTACATTTTTTTTCACATGGCCTTTCACTAGCTTAAAAGAGGATGTAAAGAAGAGGCCAGCTTTAGAGGAGGATAAGGAGGAGGAGGAAGAGTAAAAGGAGGAGAAGGAGGAAGAGGAGGAGGAAGAGGGGAGTGTAGGAAGAGGGGAAAGAGGAGAAGAGGTGAAGGAAGAGGAGGGGGAGAAGAAGGGTTTGGCAGGTAGGGAAAGATTGGCTGCATCTTGCACATATTTGGAAGCCATAGCAAAACCATTGTTCTATACAATAGCAGAAAATGACAGCAGCGTTGATAAAGAACCTCCTTTGCCTAATACCATCCCACTTGCCACATGGTCTTTACTGTACCAGCCTTAAGAGGGATGAGGAGACAGGAGCTCCTTCCATTACCCAGGACAGTTGGTATGGAGGAGAACAGGACCAGTGTGAGGCTGAGGCAGAAACAGCCAGTGAAGCTCTGAAGTGTCATATTACCTGTTTACTAAAGTTTTTAAATTATTATTGTTAACTTTAGAATTAATCTTTCACCCACCTTTAAACCAGCAGCTCTTACTCAACTCGGTGGACTACACACAAAATGAGACATGTAGGTAAGAGGTTGGCTGAAGAAGAAAGGTTACAAGTGGAGTGTGAGCATCTGAAGCTGGGAAATAAGACCAAAATGTAACTTGTAAATGTATGAAGAAGTTTTACATTTTATTTTATATTTTTATTTTTATATATAAATTTAATTTAATTATATATTACATATTTATAATACAATACATAAAATACATATAAATATGTATTTAATTTTATATTAATTAATATTAAAACAATATAGTCTATATTATATTTGATTATAAAATAAAATCTATATTAAAAAAAGAAACTTAGCGTGTAAAACTAAAACTTTTGAATTTGGAAGAGACTTTAGAGGTCACCAAATGTAATTTGATTCTCTGATGACAATGTTTGGCTTCCAGGGTGATCTGATCATGAGAGAGACACCACTAAAACCCCACTGATCAAGGCCATTCTAGTATATGACCTTTTTGTTACACATGAGAGCCTTCCCAGGCCTGATGGGCAGAATCTCACTGAGGGACACTCAACAGCTCTCACCTTGGAGAAACAATACTTTCCATTTTCTGTGTGGGCCACGTTTCTCTCCAGACCCTGATAGCATTCTGGTAGTCACAGAGATAAAATTATTGGCATGTATATACAGCAATACCTATAATACTTTCCATTCTCTGTGTGGGCCACGTTTCCCTCCAGACCCTGATAGCATTCTGGTAGTCACAGAGATAAAATTATTGGCATGTATATACAGCAATACCTAGCACGATGGCATCACTACGTTCTCAGTAAATGGTTGATAATAGGTAGGAATAATAGAGAGATAATTTGCATTTTTATGGGATCCATGAATATGTTCATGCATATTCACTAATCAGGACGACTTAGCTTATATAACAGAGAACCCTAAAGTTTCCATGGTGATCTTCCCTTTACCAGTAGCAATGTGTTGCATCCTCATCCCCCAAATCCTTTTAACAATTCTCTAAAGTTTAGTCTGCTACAGGCTTTTTCAGGGCCCTGACTATGTTACTTCTCTTCCGACCTAGAACCATGGGCTCTGCTTATGGAGAGAATGGACAGAGAGCTGTCCTCCCCTTTCCACCTTACCTACAACCCTTCATTTCTTTCAGCATTTCCACGAGTCGCTGGGAACCTGTTAGTAATACTGCAGCTGTCCTGGTTCTGAAGACACAGCAGCGTTTGGACATGCATACAAGGAGTATATTCAAGGCCACCACTCTATATGGCAGTTCAGACAAAGGGCACTAGGGACATGTGTCAGGGCAGCCATACAAGTCTTTGTAAATATGTCTTTGCAAAGAAATGGTTTAGCTGGCATTGAGCTTGCTATAATTCTTGGATCCTGTGTGAACCTCCACTTCTGCTCTCCCTCCTCCTCAGCAGCCTCCCCCTCCAAGCCACTGCTGGTGCATTCATGCGTCATTTGCAACCTCTCACCGTGGCTGGAACATCTCCGCATCTATGAATAGATTTAACAGCCTCCTTCACGCTTCCTCTTAGGGCTGGACTGACTCAGCTACACCCAGAACAGAGAGCACTTTGATTGACAGCTGGCTTTACCATCCTAGGTTTCCACAATGTGGTGCAGGAAAGAGAACATGGCTTACAAGAAAGTCTCCCGAAATAATAAATCCAGCCCAGCAAATGAACAGAGAAACAAAAGGAAACACTGTTCCTACTAGAACACTGGAGTAGGTGGTTGTAGATAAAATGATAATTTAGAATATGAAATTTATGATTTGAAAAAAAAAAGAGTAAAGCTATCTTTCACACTTGGCTTTGATCTCAAGATTAGAAATTGCTTCCCCTGAGAAAAGATACTTACAGATGTAATTTGCAAAGTAGCCAGGCAGAGGGAAACAGGCTTCACAGCCGGCAGATCCAGGTCACCTGGGCTTACGTGATGAATACTTATTGTGTATCACACTGAATTCACAGCTACTACCTTTAATTAGTAACGAGAACACAGTCATGGCAGCAGCCAGCTGAAGAACCTGCCTGTGGCCCTCAGAGGAACAGGGACCATGTCTGGCTCAGGAGGACACAGATGCTTTACAAACTCTGAATGTGTGGGAACAAACCCGGCTTGAGATTTCTGTAGTAGGGAACCAGCCAGGGAGGTTTTTCCAGAAAGAGATATGTTCATGACTGTTTATTAATAGGACACTAGATTCACCCAAGAGAAATGTTTGGTAGTGACTGCTTAATTGTTCTCAGGCAGTAATTACTGCAATTAAGAACCTGCAACATTGCAAAACCTCGTCTAGACTAGTATTAAAAAGAACCTGTTGGTGATTGCTTTTTGCTGGACAGAACAGATAAACTGTGTACCTGTGAGTTGCACTCAAGTGTTTACTGGAATCCACCCTCCCTGTCTTCTCCCTGACTTGTACAACAGCCTTGAAGTTGAGGTATTCTGGGCGGCACAATCACCATACACATGCATACAGTGATCCCTTTATTAACCCATATCTCCAACACGTGCTACGTATCCCAATAACAAATAAGGTGGGGATTCCCACAGCAATGACTCTTAACGTTTTGGAGGCAAGTTGTTTCCTTCATCTGGACATCCTACTTGGAAGCAAACTGAAACTAGAAAAGAGCCTCAGAAAAGAGACAGAATAAAAGCAGGAAAGACCCTCATTTCCAAAGACACTGCAAAGCCCAGGAAGCTCCTGAGGAAATGACCTCTTAAGAGATGTCATCGTTTCTGCCTCTGTGACTTTCCCCCACTGCAGTCATTCTTCTTGTAATTTCCCACAACCAGGCAAGTCCTTAATGCCTTCCTTCCAAAACGGGGTTAGTGAAGAGTTAAATTCACACTATTAAATCCGTGCCAGAGATGCAGGATCTCATACTCAAGATGGCTGTGCTAAATTACATGCTAAAGCCTTGGGGACAATGACATAATCAGGTGTCTCTGGCACCAACAACAGATTCTGACAAAGAAGCCTTGAGGTTTTGAAGATGCTCCATTTAAAAATAAGCTTTTGAAAGCTTTTGCTACACAAAAGGTTTCTTTTGTTGTATTGCTCTTGCATCAGTGAGGAACATTTGCTCGAAGTCATATATTAACATTACTACCAACTGTTATTAACTTAAGTACACCATTTCC
The DNA here is from genome assembly GCF_963924665.1 of Micromys minutus. Lineage (NCBI taxonomy): Eukaryota > Metazoa > Chordata > Mammalia > Rodentia > Muridae > Micromys > Micromys minutus. The sequence continues at coordinate 12,022,867 of NC_137955.1, read as the reverse complement.
ATTCCACAGGATTTTGGTCACATATGTTGTCATGAACGCACTGTTGTGATACCATACAGAATACTTTCTTGGCACTGACCCTCCAGTATTCCACCTGCTAATGTGCACCCTCTAGCTTCTGTGTTATGGTTAATCTTAAAGGTCAACCTGTTTAGATTAAGTAATATTTAGGGTGTGACTCAGGCATGTCTCTGGGTGTGTCTCTAAGGGTGTTTCCAGAGAGGATTAGCTTTGGGGACAGGATCCACAATGAATGTGGGTGGACCCATTCCAGAGGCTGTGGTTCTAGACATGAAAAGGGCAGAAGGAGAAAGTCAGCTAGTGAGAAATTCCTTTCTGTTTCCCAATCTTCTTAGATGTGAGCAAGCAGCCTCACATTCCAGCTGCCACACCCAGGAGATGCTTCTTCCCCAAGCTTCCCTCAAATATAGTGCATTCTCTTTCTGGAGACCAAATGTAGCTTTCCTCTCTAAATTGCTTCTTGTCTAATATTGGCCATAAGGCTAAAGAGTAATTAATACACTGCCATCAATGACCTTCTTGACATCTCTATACTGTGTTTATCTGGCATTCTGGTGTGGAACCCTTTCTGGCTGACGTTGCTTTGCAATGTTATCATCCATGCTGTGGTAGATTACCCTTTGTTATGAACAATTCTCTACTGTTAGGTTAATACACATTTATCTCTTCTCCTATTGCAGGGTATTCTCATTGTGTCTCCATATTGCTAACTGTGACTGAAACTTACGAACACCCATGTGAAGGCTTTTGCTGGCTACCCATTTTCAAATCATTAGCATGAATACGAACATGTACAACTGCATCTTTGGCAGGAGCACAGCCCATTTTGTAGGAAAATGACCAATTGTATCTGAAGTTGCTTTGCCTATTTTCAGCCTTGCCGACAGCAAACAGGGATTTTTAGTTACTTTCATTATTCTTTGAGAACAGTATTTGGTAAATAAGAACATAAAAGAGATGAGTGTGGTATAGAATTAATTCAGAGCCTTCCAGCTGTTGCCTTGGGCTGCCTTTGCTGTACACGATGAGGGTAGTGGGGTAAACTGAATAGAACTATGAACTAGACATTGCCTTCTCTTGGTACTTGTGAGCATATGAGAAAAACGAAGGTACTTAGGAAGTCTGAGCTTCATCTTTTCTAATTAGAGATTAGGGTAGTGGTGCCCATTCCTCTAATCAAGCAAAATATTAAAGGTATAATGCACGTGGAAAGACTAGCTAGCATCTTTATGAACTTACAGCAAGTATCCAATATGAGCTTCAAATTCCACCAGTGTAGACTAGGATGACTTTCACCAGGTACAACCTGTAACTGTAAGTGTATTCTTTATCATAATTGCAAAATCCTGTTTCTAAAACAAGAAAATGACCCAGTCTTTCCAAAGTAAGTGGAACGTCCCAGTCCTTTCCATCTGGTAGAACTCTGAGGAGATAGAAATGCCTCCCAGATCACAGACTCTAGCATCTTCTTCATCCACATCTCACTGTCGGTGTCCCTATGGGAATGGGTCACTGCAGGTCGTCCCCTCACTGGCCATGGACTCATCTTAAGGAAAATGGCCAGCAGCATGTTCTAACTACAGCACAACTCTAGCCTTGGGAGATGAAAAGATGCAAAGATTCTAAAACTTTTTCACTCATCTTCTGGCACCAAGTTAGCATTGGTATCCTGCTTCCCAGTGAGACTCTGTGTGGTGCAACAAACAGCATCCATTCATGGCCTCTGCGTTAGCTTCTGCCTCCAATGCCCTGTTTGAGTTCCAGCCCTTGTTTTCTTCACTTACAGACTACAGTATGGAACTGTAAGCCTAATAACCCTTTCCTCTGCCGCTTGCTTTATGATTATGGTGTTTCACATAGCAACAGAAACTAAGACAACCACCTCTGGGATGAACCTTCTCATATCAAATCATTACCAAAAACAATGCCTTATAGATTTGTTCATAGGCCAATCTGGCATCTACTCAGTTGACATTTTCTCTTTCCAAACAATTCTGCCGTGTCAGGTTAGTAACGAACTACCCACTACACATAAGCCTTACTATTATATCTTCTTTACTTGGATTGCAAGGTCATGGGTTCCTAAGGCGCTTCTTCATGCACACATCATTTCAGTTAAACTTCCCCAGGCCTCCTCATTTTGCCATCCTCTTCATTCCTCTTCCTACTTGAACCCTTAGTATTAGCCTCTCTGCTTTCATTTTATCTCAATCGTATCTCTCCTCCCTATGTGCACCTCAACTAATGGCCCATTTCTGGTTTCTCTGCTTGTGTTTTTACTCCATGTTAAAAACACAAAACAGAATGGCTGAATGTAGGACTCTCACTTGAGACAGAAGGTGTGACGTTTGTTTTTCTGCATCTGGCTGACCTCATTCAGAACTATCAGAATTATTTTTTTCCAGTTGCATCCATCTTCCTTATAAATTTCACTTTTCTTTCAGTTAGGTTCTTTACAACTCACCAGGTGTTGGGCATCTAAGCTGATTCCATTTCCCAGCTATTGTGCAACAGTGAACATGGATGTTCAAGTATCTCTATAAAGACATAAAGTCCTTTGGGTTCCTGCCCAGGAGTTGTAAAGCCAGGTCATTTGAAGATTTAGTTCTGCCTTGTTGCTTTATAAATATCTAGAATGGTTTCTAGACTGGCTACACTGGTTGCTACGCCCACTGCCAGGATGCAAGGGTTCTCTTTTCTTCTTGTGTATGTCAGCATTTGTATTCTTGATGACAGGTCTTCTGAGTGGGGTCAGCTGAACTAGTAAGGTGTCTAAATCTGTCTTTCTCTGATGGGTAAGGATCAGAAATGTTCCTTAACTGTTTGTTAGCTATTTGTGTTTCTTTTTTGAGAACCTTGTGTTCAATTCCAAAGCCCATTTTTCAATTGGCTCCTTTCTTGGTGCTTTGTTTGTTTGTTTAAGTTTTCTTCTTGTTGTTGTTGTTCTTTGAATATTCTAGACACCAATCCTCCATCCCAATCCTCCATCCAATGGATAGTTGACAAGGATTTTTCTCCCACTCTCTGGGTTCCTCTTCACTTGATTGACAGCTTCTTTTGATGTACAGAAGCCTTTCAGCTTCATGAGATTCCATTTTTCATTTCCCAGTCTTACTTCCTGAGTAACATGAATGTGTTTAGATAGTCCTTACCAGTACCTGTAATTTGAAGTGAAATCCCAATAGCTTTCTCTAATAGTGTCAGAATATGGAGTCTTCTGCTGAGTCTTTAATAAATTTGGAGGTGAACTTTGTGCAAAGTGAGAGGTAAGGGTCTAGTTTAATTTTACTGCAGGTATACAGTTTTCCCATCGCTGTGTGCTAAAGATGTTTGTTTTTCTTCAATGTATATTTTTGGTGTCTTTGTTAAAGATGTTAGTTCTCATTTCATGGCATTATATTCTTTTCTATTCTGTTCCACTGATTGGTGTGCCTGTGTCAGCACTCTGTTGTTTTCTACATAAGGCTCTACAGTATAACTTGAGATCAGATGCAGTGATAAGTCCTGCATCCCTTTCTTAATCTGCTGGTTCTCAATTAGAGACTAGCTAAGAAAAAAAGTGAATCTAATGATACTGTTCCATTGGGAAAGTGGGCCTGGCCTGGTGCATCTACATTGGTTAGTTATCATTAAACTACTGCTATAGGCACATGCACAGAAGTATGCTGAGTGGGGGATCATGAAGAATGACCAGGAACTAACGCTTAAAGTTTAGAACCTCATAGCTTCCCACTCTGTGGGTTTAGTCATGCAAGGAAATTATAGCACAGTGACTGCTAGCTATATTCACAGTTGTATGGCAAATGAGCTGCTTTTCCCATTTATCTCAACCACCTCATTCCATCCTCTCTTGTCTGACTACCATTCTGCTATCTGACCCCACGAGGCCAATATCTTTATATTCGAAATATAAGGGAAACTGCATGCTATTTGTTTCTTGCTACAATATTTATTTATATTTCTTCTATTTCCTTTTTGAGAAAGGCTCTTATTATTTAGTCCAGGCTGACCTCAAACTTTCGGTCTGCCTACCTCATCCTCTAGAATGTGGAGATCTCGGGCATCTGCTGCCTCCCCAGCTGTCTTCCTGTGTTTTAAAACTTAAAATTTTACTATTTTCAGAATGCTTTGAGAATACCTACTCATAGAGATGCTTTTCTATTTTTTTTGAAATACCAAAAATTTTCCATACATAGCAATAAAAAGCTGCCTCTAGCTCTCCGGGTTCTATGTCAAAGCCATGACTAACTAACAACTTCTCTCTAAGTCTCTTCTCTCACTAAATTCTCCCACATTATAGAAAATGCCATGTATACTTCCTCTTAATCTACAGCCTTTGGATACGGAAATAGGAGAAGATTCCCCTTTCCTCCTACGAACTGAATGGACCTTGGGACCTGATTTCATGAATAGCAGCATAAATTATGATACATAAATGGTAAGGTTTTGTGTGCAGCGGCTCTGTCTTCCTCGGAAACATGGAGTCCAACAGAACAAGCTGTGTGAACTTCAACAGAACAGGAGACCCAAGAGGAATAGAGAGGACCCATTCTAACTGGAACCACCTAAGGCCAGACTGAAGCAGTAGCTGAGCAAAAGTAGGAGTGAGCAAAATCAGGTAAACTACCCTGCTTAGCCATATGCAAAGGGCTGACCCTTACATTTATAAGTTGAAGAGATACCTCTAGGTTTTAGATAGATTACTGGTATACGTATTTTTAAGGCAGGGTCTTATTGCATGGTGAAGGCTGGCCCTTAACTCATATTCCTCTTACCTCTGTCTTGTTAGTGCTGGGGATATGGGTTATGGATGTGTATTACCATGAGTACACACTGACTTGAGATCCCTTCTTATGTAGAAATATTCATTGCACACGCATACTAGCACACATCATTTACAATATTGTCTATTCAGGTAGTTTGTCAACAACCTGGCATACAGAAGTAGCTGGTCCAGACAGGTCTTCTATAAACATGCCAAAGAAAGTCTCTGACTGTTCTGTCTATTCTGTAGCATGATTTGTTAGGATAAAAATGTGTGCCTCTAAAGTTTTATGCATACTTTTTGGAACCTGAAAAGTCCACTAAGTAGAAGTTATAGCGCAGCCTTTCTAGAAGGAAAAGACAATCTACTTCACAAGAAGTTTGAAGGATCTAGGACTATGCTGCATATATATTACATAGTTCTAACCATTATTGTCTGATGTATTATAAAATATCTTAGAGCTACTTTAGTTCATATTATTCACTCCAGCTTATTTTCAGGTATCAGCTCTCCTTGCCAATATTAGGTCGAGTAAGAGGGTTAATACTGAAACTAAATTTCTCTCCAGGCAAAAACTGAACAAAAGCAGATAAATACATTATTTTTTTTTTAATGAGAGAAAAACATTAACCAAAGATCATATTGACACAAAAATTTACCTGTGGGCATCTGTACCAACTGTGTCCATAATCAACAAAACATGAAAGCAAGCAAGATGTTTTTCAACAGATAAACTGATGAGCACCAAGAGAGTGGAATACTATAAATTTATTTAAAAGAACAAGTAACAGGGCCACAAAATGCAAGAGGGAAATGTAAAGGAGGAAAGCTCAAGGGAAAGAAAGCTCTCAGAATGGCTGTTATGTATCAACACTCCTACTTGGCATTCTAAACCAAGGCGAAAAAGAGTGGAGACAGGAAAAGAACAATGGTCCCCAGGAGTTTTAGGGGAACAGAAGATGAGTAGGCGAGGCACCTGGTATCCTCACGGCAGAGAAACATTTCCTTCTCATGCTAGAGTGGTAGCTTCATGTTGTGCATTTAGAAGCACTCACAGAAGAAAGGACGTCCTAATGTGAACTATGCATTTGTTCAGTGGTCAAATGAAAAAGATGATTCATCAGTTGCTACAAGGATGCCAGGATGAGCTTGAGGTCCAGAGTGGGGAGATGGTAGAAAGTAGGCACAGACACATATGGGTTCTGGCTATCTTGCTATGAACCCAGAGCCTCTAGTCTATCTGATGCCTACTTATTTTTATTCTATGGGTGTGAATGATTTGCTGTATGTGTGTATGTGCACCGTGTGCGCATGGTGCCTGTGGTGGCACGAGTAAGATCTCTTGGAACTGGAGTTATAAGTGGTTGTGAGCTGTCATGAAGGTAACTAGTCCTCAGTCTTCTGCAAGAGCAGCAAGTGCTCTTAAGTGCTGGAGCCATCTCTACAGCTCCTGAAGTCTATATTTAAAAATTGGAAGAAAAGCACTTTAGAATGATTGACCATTCATTACTGTCTTAGTCAGGGTTTCTATTCCTGCACAAAACATCATGACCAAGAATCAAGTTGGGGAGCAATGGGTTTATTCAACTTACACTTCCACACTGCTGTTTAGCACCAAAGGAAGTCAGGACTGGAACCCAAGCAGGTCAGGAAGCAGGAGCTGATGCAGAGGCCATGGAGGGATGTCACTTACTGGCTTGCTTCCCCTGGCTTGCTCAGCCTGCTTTCTTATAGAACCCAGGTCTACCAGCCAAGGGATGGCACCACCCACAATTGGCTGGGCCCTCCCCCCCTTGATCACGAGTTGAGAAAATGCCTTCCAGCTGGATCTCATGGAGGTATTTCCTCAACTGAGGCTCCTTCTCTGTGATAACTCCAGCTTGTGTCACGTTGACCCAAAACCAGCTAGTACAATTACAGTGAGTGAAATAATAGAAAAATGAAAGGAAGAAAGAGAGAAAGAAAGAAAGAAAGGAAGGAAGGAAGGAAGGAAGGAAGGAGGAAAGGAAGAAAGAAAGAAAGAAAGAAAGAAAGAAAGAAAGAAAGAAAGAAAGAAAGTGAGAAAGAAAGAAAGGCAGGAAGGAAGAAAGAGATTGCAATTCTGATCTATAATGAGACAGCATGTGTCCATCCAACTAAAAGCTAAAGGTTATCATTGAAAAGACAACATTGTTAGATACATGGGCACCCACATGCTTTGTACATTCCTCATAGGACAGAAACTACACAGCCATTATTTTTTAGAAAGTTAAAACACACATTTGCTTGAGTAATTCTACTTTAAAGTATGTCCCCATGTAAATGGTAAATGTAGATGAATAAAAATGTTGGTGTACAAACACCGATAGCAACGTTTTCTATAACATCTCTAAACTAGGAAGGAAACCATATACATCCCACCAGAGAGTGCATAAATACCCTGTACTATATTGTTACAGCAACTTCTACTCAGCAATAAAGCCATGTGGGCCACTGGAGAGATGAATCTCCCAGGATTGTGCCTGGAAGCAGGGTTTGCTTCATGGGCCTGAGGCATAGGGACTGTCACAGAGCCCCCTGTGTTTTCGATGGCGTTAGAGTAGATTGAATCGTCTACTGTCACCACCTGAAATTCTCAAGATATTTCTATCATGTTCCCTAGTCTTCAGACTTCACCTTGAGCTTCTAAGTGTACAACCTGTTGTATCTCCAGTTCTTGGTGTTATAAAAGTCCTTAAATCAACTCAACTTTAGATTTTAAGCTCCATGCAAAGTCTTTATATATAAAAAACGAGTATTAATTTGATCTATATCACTCTTTGTTTACTTAATACTTGGCTCCCGTCTCCAGACCAAAGAACAGCAAATCTCAGGCTCCTTAGTGACTACAATAGGCAGTTCTCTGGTGAACTTAAAGCTCTGAGAGAGTGTTTTTCCACGGGAAATATACCAGCTTATTTAGTGAGTAGGAGTTTAAATACAGGGTGAGGTACAGAAATGGAGAACTTGGTTTATTTATTTATTTTTTGTTTAAATACGATTTCTTTTTATGGCTTTAGCACTTGTTACATTGTAGGAGACAACGAAAGTCCTATACTACTGGTGTTTTCAAAGTTGTCTATTCCAAAATGATGTTGAATTCTAACTCTCTGGACCTATGAATGGAATCCAGTTTAGTGATGAAATATTTTCAGTTGATCACGTTAAGATGAGGTCACTGAATACCTCTAATCATATGCAATAGTTAGCACTCTTTTCACAAAGTGAATTTGGGACAGATAAGCATCCAGATGTAGGAATTTGTAAAGACACTGAGAGAATCCTATTTGCTATCCTAGGGATGCCTGAGGCTGCCACAAAGTAGGAGAAAGGCCTAGAATCATTTTCCCTCATGGCCATAGAAGGAAACAGCCATACCTAAGATTGAGTCACCAGAAATGGTAGAAATGAGCTCCTGCTATTTATTCCACTGAAATGAAGGAGCAGACATGTGCTATTAGTCGGTCTTCGTCTCATTTTCCACCTTTCCCTCCTTATGAATGCCCCTGCTTTCCACCACACTTGTAGGTGGGTTTTGCTTGGGTCTCTGTCATGGGTGTGCATTTTGTTTAATGATCATATGCATTCTCCCTCAGAGTGACACCATAGACCACTTAAGTGTTTAGACATGTTTGCTTAAAGTACGAGTTTCCGACTCACAGAACAGTAGAGTTAGGTTACAACTGCAGATGAATAGACTAGGAATTCATATGTTTTAGATCTCCCATACCTCTGTGATTAAATGAAATAAAGCTAAATTCACCTGAAAGAATCTTTTGCTGGTAACCAGTGTCACACAAAGAGAGAAGGCACAGGCTGAGGAAATCTAGCTCTTGACTTGGAGACATCTCAATTCTGGGATTACTAACTGTCCCCCTTTTCCCTGGAAATAATGTCTTGATCAAGGTCGTCCCAGATCAGAAACCTCATCAAAAGCAGCAGAGAGATTTCTGGAAGCAGAAGATTGCTCCAAGCTACTGGACACCCCTGTGTTTCTCAAAGGGAAGAAAAATGCTTAAGAAGAAGCTGAAGTGTTCATCACAGTGACTTTGTCTCACTTCTAGCACAGAATCCAGGTCACATATGTTAAGTTTATTAGGAGTCTTGAATACTTCGAGCTACTGAAGGTAGAGAATGATTACCCTATTGTGCCGAAAACTGACTTGTTTGAAACCTAGCATGGCCTGTCCTGATTAGGTAAATAAAATAATAATAATAATAATCCAAGGTCTAGAAGCATTTTTTCCCTCCTATTTGCTGGAATTTTGTACTTTGGTGCACTTAGTTCAAAAGATATAAGACAATAGTACCTGAGAGGACAGGATATGGTATATACAGGAAAGGAGAGACTATGGATTAGAATTATTTGGGCAGAATGTTGAAATCCTTGGACAAGTCTAAAGTCCTCAGAGGTGGTGCAGTAAAGTAATCTCAGTATCGTCATGGTCATTCTCAGTATGAAGGGTGACGCTGGAGCCCTGGCCACCCAGCCAGACCTCCTTTTTCAGATCCGAACACAGGGCACTCTATCCCTTTCTTTATCGTTTTTGTCATCAGAGCCACCATAGCCATTTTGGGAAGTTAGTTCATAGTTTTATTTCTTGAGAAGTTACAAATTGCAAGCTTGGTACCTGAACAAGAAATGCTGAGGTTTTTCTCAGAAGGATCCTATTCACTTAAGCACCGGATTTTATCTGTGTGAAAAGATTGGAAACATGGCCTCTTTTAAAGTGATCACTTCACTTCTGCTCCTCTCCTTTCTTCTACACAGCAAGTTCGGTGTAAGGTATAGATGAATCCACATTGAATGGAGCTTTACATTATCACAACACTGCAGAAAAATGACCCATGGGAACTCTTGATCAGGACTCCTATACCGAAGTGCTGTTTGGTCTCTGTGCCTTTCTTCGACTGACAACCCCTTTCCCTGTCCTCTTAATTTGCATAGTGAATTTCTTACCATCCTTCTAATGTTCAGGTGCCCAAGGCAAATGTTTTTAGAGGCATTATTATCTTATGTGAGCTTCCAGACTCTTACTTTCTATAAAATTATGCCAAAATGGTGTGTACAATGATGTACATGCATGTATGTGGAGTGTGTGTGTGTTTGTGTGTGTGTGTTTGTGTGTGTGGTGAGGTATGAGTGTCTCTGAGTGTCTGTAGGATACACACAAGAAAGGAAGTGGTTACTAATTGTATCCATTAGCAACTAAAACAAATTAGTGTAAAATCTGCTCTGCTTTCTCAATTTAATTTTAATTTATTTGGACTTATGATCTAATATTGACTAAAAACACATGACTTTTTATCACTAACTATAATCACACATTTGAAAACTAGTTTTAGGAGAAACCATGGAAACAGAAACTACTAGAATTTAAAGCATATGTTTGAGGACAAATTCAGATAAAGATCTTCTACTTTGTTTTATTTCATCTTCACAGTAGCTCTGGAATTTAGAACTCATTATCACCTGGATTATTGATGAAGAATGCTAAGCCCATGGTCTCCCTAAGTGATTTATTCTAAAGTCTATTCCATTCCTCTTGGTAGGACCCATGACTTGTTAAAGGCCTCATTTATTTTAGCCAGTGTAAAGGGAGGAACATTTATCTTGCCTGAGTTCAGCTTCTTAAAGGAACACCTTATCTGGAGCCTTCTACTGGGGAGACAAACATATCACAAGAAATCTAATATGATGCGGAAAGTACACATTATAAGCTGTTCAAGAATTATTTTGTAAATTACATGCAGGAAAGCTCACATTCAGGCTTCTCTCTCTGTGTGTCTCTCTCTGAGTCTCTGTCTCTCTCTGTTTCTACCCCCCCCTTCTCTCTTCCCACCAGTTCCTGACTGGCCTCTTCCCTTTGTTTCTCTTTCTTTCTCTGCCTTTACTCCCTTTCCCAGATCTCCTTCCCATGTCATAAATAAACTTTCTTCTATACTAGACCTGCCTTATGGCTGGTAACTGTGTGGGAGGTGCCTCACCATGGTTCTGCTACATCACGCCTCCTGCTACATCACACCATGGCTTTCTAAAACATATCAGAATATACATCAGCTCAGAAACCTAAAGAAAAATGAGACTATGTTGCCTTGTAATGGTTGTATCTGAAGTGAGTCTAAGGGCATGCTCAGGAAGAAGATGAGTTAGAGGTTCACGGCTGGGACTAGTGGTGTTGGAAGCAGGGGCTGAGCAAATTGCATGATCAATACATCTACTTAGTTTGGTATCCCAAGAGGGAAAACAGTAAGCACTAGGTAATAAAGGTCTTTCAGGAAATTTTAATGAGTTAGGAGTTTATCACATGATAATTAGTTCTCCCTTTAGGAACAGCACTGTAAAATATCTAACTTTAGAAAAAGTCTGTTGCTGTGCCAATCCAGCAGGCAAGGCAAGCATTCTGATCAAGCTGATGACTATTGTGTGGGAAAGAAGCAAATAAGTAACTAATTTAAAATATTAGGATTGGAGTTTATGTCACATCTGAAAACCGATGAAGTGATCTATGAGTCTAAGTTTCTAGGTTGTGTGACTATGTAGCATTTACAAGAAGGGACAAACAAGAAGGGCATGGGTGTCAGCTCAGAACTGGTAAGTCTGACATCCTGGAGGAAATACAGCAGACACCATGTTGCCCACAGCACACTTTTCTCCTGAACAGTTGCTTTGGAAGTATCCACTTGTCTACTTTCATGGTTCAGCTACTACTTGAAACAAAAAGGACGTCTCTTCATAGCTCAGCAACTTCCCATCTGGAGCAGATACCTGGATGCAACTTTTTAAGTAGATAATTGCTTGCACTTCTGTATATCTTTAAGGAAGATTGATTCCATGACTCTTCCAGTAGGCTGGCTACTCAACAGGAAGCATTCTGTCTGTCAGGGAAAAAACGGGTCTTTTTTTTCTTCTTTTTTTTTTGGGGGGGGGGGGTAATTTCATATGAGAATAGAATGGACCGTCTCTACTTCCATTCCATCTCTTCCTGGATATCCCCTCTTCCTCCAACACACCACTCTTGACACAGTAATTTTATAAGCTCAAATAATATAAAATAAGCCCGTATTGTAAGAATAAAATTAAGTTTTGTTCCATCCAAGATTAATATGAATCTATTTTTTCCACTTCACAGGGACCAGAGCAGACTAATAGAAAATTACTTTTTAAAGTGGTAAATCCTGCATCTATGCTATTCCTGAGAGCATTATTCAGCTGTCAGGCCTATATAATAACACCAGTTGTTCTTACCTGTGACTTTAGCATCTTTTGTGTATTGTGCAGGTGCCTAAGGAAAAGAGTCAATCACTGCACTGTGAAGAGTGCCTTCCTAGGACCAGGTATGGGGGCCATTCCACTGTGGGTTGTCTACAAATAAGTTTCCTCTTGACTGCAGCAATTTTGGCTCTAACTAAACTCATGATGTGGTTCTGTTGTTTGTTTGCCACCATCATTGTTTAACTTTATACTTTACTTTCTCAGTATTTCTTAGAGTAAAATGTCTCAGCCCTAGAATGAAAGAATTGTTTGCTGGGGAAAAAACAATACCAACATATGGCTTATACTTGTTGTTGCTATATATGTGTTTATTTGTTTAAATTTTAAAAGTTTCTTAGGCTTGAACTCCAGTGTTTCTTCTACATGCTAAACATGATCAATCTCCCACAACTTCCTAGCCTTGACGGTGGCTCCTTCTGCTTCTGCTTCCTCTAATTCCTCTTCCTTCTCCTCCTACACTTTCTCTCCTTCCACCATCCTCTTCCTTGTCTTTCTCCTCTTTTATTCTAAATGAAGTACTGTTCTTTTACCCCTGTACCTAATAAACAAATGGATGAGCTGCCTACCATATGCTCACCCATATTTAGAAGACTAAAAGATGAATGTTATTGATTTTAATGAGGAAAGAGAAAAAATGTCTTACATTGAGATTACTAGAAGCTATGAGATTATTCATATTAGTCCCTGGCTATGTCTCATCTAGAATCTTTACCCTGGATATGATTGTATGCATAGGAAAGATTTATACATGTTCTAATTAATAAGTTGTCAATTTGTTGTGTGTTTCTATTGCATATGTGTATGTGTGTCTGTACATGTGCCTACACACATGAATACATACACATATATATACATACATTCATACATATGTAGTACATATATACAGACACATACATACACATAAGCATACACATATATGTATGGTTTGGTACTATCTGTGGTTCCAGGTATCTGCAGGAGTTGAGGCAACCTACCTTCCATAGAGACATCATGGTGACTGATATCCAGCCTCTCATATCATGACCTTTTTTTATACTTTGCTGGGTCCAAAGACAAAGCTCTCGATATGAAGCCATCCCTGTTGTTTTGGGTTTCATTTGAGACCCTTAGAGGGAGGACCCCCAATCCTTCCATAAGTGGTTGTTTCCCTCAGCTTTTCCTCAGGATACCTCCACTAATGGCTGAGGTGACAAGTTAAATAAGAAGCCTTCAAGGGAAGCTTTCTCTATTTTAAGGAGCATCTGACTCCAGGGAATAAGACTCTCTTGAGATTGGCTAGAAATGTTGGTTAACCATATATGGTTAACTTCAGTCTCATTTGAAAAGGACAAATAGCTCCTGGTATCAATAATAAATGTGGTTCAGAAAACTTACTACTCAGCATGATGAAGAGAAATGAGAACTGGGGCAAGCAAGGAGACTTCCTGCTGCCTTGGCTCTAATTTTGACTAAATGATAATCAGCTACTGGGGTAGTCACCTGTAAGGCCAGAGTCAGGGAGCTTGAAATGACATCATTTGCATTTCCTTGTCTGTAATTCCTCAACACTCATCCTGGGGACAAAGTCTTATCTGTAGTGACCCTACCAGAAAGGTTTCCTTGTGGAGGTTGGAAGAGAAGGGTAGCTGATCCACTAGACCCAGCTTGAGGGAGAGAAGCCCTTTCTTGTGAGAAGTAAAGAAAGACAGGAGAATTTGCATTTTCAAAATTTAAATGATAAGTTGTAAGTATGTACAGTCTTTACATCAGTCGTAAAATAAATTTAAATTAAATTAAAATTTAAATTTAAATTAAAAAATGAAGCATAAAATAAGAAACCTGTAGATTGTTCCTAAATATAATAAGTAACTAGTTTAATCACTGATACTTGGTACTGTTTTTCTAATTCTTTGGGCTTCAGAAGAGTCTCACATTGCCCAAGGTAGAGAAAGTTGAGTCTTGAGTCTTCCAGTTTTATGTCTGGGAATGTTCTGCATCTGAGGACAGGGTTGCCTCTAGTTTGAATAATTTTCTCTAAGATCAAACTCCCCCAAAGAGTAGATCAGGTCTCACCCTTACTGTACAACAGCTACTGGTAGCTTCAGCACCACCATTCAGCTAATGCCCTGGACTAACCCTGTGTTTCTCCAGACTGTAGGCTCATCACTACGCCCAAGGCCTAATGGTCTGACTCCTTCTCTCCTCCTCTTTGGTATCCAAACTCTGCGTGTCTGGACTTTTATGTCAGAAGGCAACCTTAGATAAGCATTTTCTGTTACTATTCTCCAATGTTGCTGATGTGAATGGGAGAGGTGAGAAACGACTTAAGCAAAGTATTGTAGCAGTAAGAATTTAAAAATGGGGTAAACTTTTATCCCACCCTAGTGTCAGCATCTGTGAGCCCTATGGCACTGCAGGATATCTTTATCTCAGCGGCTCCACACTGCCCCCAAGTACTCACAGACCCTGGCTTCCATTGATCCAGGTGGTTCCGTGACTGGCTGTTTCTCACCCAGGTGGTCCATGGTCATCACACCCTGGCATATTGTTTTCACTCACTTTCCCTTGGTGGGTTGTTACCACGCCTGGCACACACACATCCCAATCCTCAGCGAGCTTTGTGCATCCCACCTCCACACCCTGTTATGAACTTAATTATGTCTCCACATCAGAGAACGTATCAAAATACTCTGATTCAATTGGTATGATATAATTTGTCCACCTAGAAAAGTCAGATCATCCTGTACAACTCCAACTCTTATAAATATTCATAATAACCTGTAACCATATAGAGATGTGCAAAGAAGAACATCTACGTCTGCTTCCATATTGCTTCCTTAGCTTCTTCTTCCTTGTTTTTACCTTCCTTGACTTTTCCCAGCCTACCCTTTCTTCTCATCCAATGAGACCCTCCTAGCTACATAATGACACTATCCTCAAATCACCCTTTCTGCTTAATTTAAAAAGAACCTTTTTCATGCAGCTAGGTGGTTTCGCCTATCATTGGATGAGAAGGAAAGGTAGGTAGGGAGAAAAGTCTAGGAAAGGGAGAAGAGGAGGAGAAATGGGAGAACCAAGATAAAAGATGAAGATGAGCCATCTCCATCTGTGCTGCTCTGAGTAGCCTTAGGTAGATATAATTATTTCTAAGGGTTTCTATGGGTCAATTTGTCTTATCTAGGTAGGCAGTTTACATCATTGTCAAATGGTTGTAAGCTTATTGTGTGGATGTGTTGTGGTTTGAGAATTTAACATATAAATCTGTTTGATAAATTATTGATTGTTGAGTCATGGTTTTACTGGGCTGTGGGGGATGTGAGCTAAGTTCCTGGATGGCAGGGAGACAGCTGGGAAAGGCGACTCGTGGACCAAGTGGTAGACAAGCAACTGGGGCTCACAAATCTGGTTCTGTGGCCTGCAGATTGCCCACAACAGGTATTACCTTTAAAGTGTAGATATAACCATTGAAACAGTGAGACCACTGTGTAAGATTTGGGGTTAGGGCTAAGGTTAGGGTAACAGCTACAAACTTAAACTCTCAGTATGAGTCACTGAAAACCCTAATGCAGCTAATTGTGTGCCTTAATGTGCCTGGAAACATCACTATTTCTATTATTACCTTATTAAAAAATACAATCACATTTTCTGATATAAAGCACAGGTTAGTGGGGGCAGACTACTTATAAGTTGTTTTGAAATGTGATATCTGTATATTTCCTGGTATCAAACAACAGAGACAATAAATGAAGTAGTACTGAACCCTTGGGACTAAAGACCCAAATAAAGGCCCAAATAAAACACAGTGAGTATTCTCCCAGATTAGTGGGAAGGACTGACTGTTGATTATTCTTTGTCACTGAAACCACCTAAATTTTGGGCCAAAAGTGCGCACTGTGAATCAGAATTGATGTAGAAACTTATGTTTTCCACAGAGATACTATTTTACATTTTATTTGGGCATGTTTCTGAGTACAGTTATGGGGTTTATAGTCTGTGATTAGGTGATTTGTTATTTGCTCCCTGTTGAACACCTGGTCAGACCCAGGCCTTGAAATCAGGAAGCCAAGGAGAACACATTATGTGTCTTTAGGGAGATCACAGTTTTGAAAGAGGTTCATTGATGAACACGAACCATTTCATTACAAGATTTACATCACTCAGAGCTTGTGCACCACCGACTTTACTTAGGATGGCTGGTAGGGAAGGACTTCAAAATAAGGTGACTATGTAAAAACAAGAAATGATGCATCTTTGTTAAGGGAAGAGCTCACTAGAGGCATAGGGATGGTCTTAGCTTAAACGAATATGTGCCGACATAAGACTAAGCAAGGGAATCATTTGACATGAAGCTGTCCAAGTGGCACAGTGTCAGATCATACCAAGGAACTTGGGTCTTTTTCTGGGCACAGCAGGCAGCCATTGAAGGATTCTTAGAAAGTGTCAGAATCAAGTTGGTCATTTAGAAACTGGGTTGTTTGGGGAAGATAAATTGGTCTAAGGAAATTATGGGGATAGGATAAGAGATGAGACAATTGTGGAGAAAAAAAAGTCAGAAGAAAAAGAACTGATTGCTTCAGTAATATCAGCACATACACAATTGTGTTTACAGTCAATTAATATGTGATACTTACATAGGTGACAGGAAACCTTGCCCCATTTCCTGAGAAGTGGATCTACACTAGTTGAGAGAACATATCAATTCTGTACACAGTTCAAGCATATCCCTGAATCCAGCTGAAATTCTCCTCAGGCTCCGATGATTTAACTGCTACATATGTGTCTAGAAAGCTGGGCTTGGAGAAAAAAAGACAAATGAAGTTCTTTCTTCTTTATTTGCCTATTTAGAACTCGAGTTGTCTGCTAGGTAAATAAATTTCAGGTTAAAGGTGACTGAACTTCATTCAGCTTAGCATTTTCTCTTTCATGCACATTTTAGTTTTACTGTCTATTTTTGAGACTGTGCCAACTAAATGACTGTCACATAAATGGCAGTGGCTCCATACACAAGCCATGAGTCATACTGGAATTAGCTGGATTTATCCATGACCTAAAGCATACTGATACAACACTAGAACTATTTTACACACACTAGGACTTCAGGGAATTCCCTGGTTTATTAATAATTTGTAAGGCTACTAAAATGAGTAGGAGAGAGCAGTAAGAATGTAAATATTGACTGACATGATTGACACGATTCTGTCATATATATATATATATATACATATATATATATATACATATATACATATATCAATGATGACAAGTATTACAATTGGAAATTACTATATAAGCAGATTATGAGTCTCTTTTTAAATCAAATTCTACACTCATCTCTCCCACCCCAATGTGTGTATATAATACACACATATACACTAATGCCCCCCACACACATGCATATACACATGCATGAGAGTACATGTGTGTGTGTGTGTGTGTGTGTGTTTGTGTTTGTGTTTGTGTTTGTGTAGTCTACATTTATCTGAAAATCCCAAACCAAATCACTCCAAAATGAGATTCTGGACCCTTTCTTTCTCTCTGTCTCTCTGTCTCTGTCTCTCTCTCTCTCTCTCTCTCTCTCTCTCTGTCTCTCTCTGTCTCTGTCTCTGTCTCTCTCTCTCTCTCTCTCTCTCTCTCTCTCTTCCTCCCTACCTCCCCCTCTTTCTTTTTTAAAATTTATTCTGAGTCTTTCGAGAATCCAGTGTCATCTTCCACATGTGCACATGCGTGTGTTGTACTTGAATTGTGCTGAAGCAGTGTTACAGAGCAGTTAGTTCACAAACTGTTAGTGATTCCCCAGGAGATGAATGGATGTCTTCCGGAGTGTGAAAGAACACCTTACTTCCTTTAAAGGAAAGTAATGCTAGTATAAAAACAATAGTGTCGGCTGTCATTGGCTCATATTCCGGTGAGGTCTAACTGCTTTGCTTCAGGCCAGCAGCAACATTGATAAGAGACACGGGTCCAGTGCACACAGGACTGGCACAATGGACTGACAGTGCGCCGAGTCATCGGGTGGCTGCCAAATTCACCTGACTAGGCTGTCCCAAAGAATCTGTGAACAAAGATGCTAAGAGCCCATAAATATATCATAGCTGACAAACATGTCACTGAGGAATAACCATGTTTGAGAGCATTTGAAAATTTTGAATCAGATTGCATACAATCTTAACTTTTTCATTAAAACTTGAATTACTGTCAAAATGGCTACCACAAAACCAAGAACAAATGCTTGGAGGGCCTGGGGAAAGAAAGAACCCTAATGCATTTTAGGTGGGAATGAAAGTATTAACTCATTTACTGTGGAAATCAGTATGCAGGTTCCTTAAATCACTAAAAATAGAACTATCATATGATACAGCTAGACTGCTCAAGGACTCGGAGACTGTGCAGAATAAAGACACCAACGAGTCGTGTTTCTTACAGCACAATCCCAACAGCTAAGCCATAGGATCAGTCTGGGTGCCTCTAAGTAGCTGAATAGACTAAAAACAGTGTAGCATATACACATGGTGGTATATTATACAGTCACAAAGAAAAATGAAATCATGTTGCTTCTATAACAATGTGTGGTTTTATCTCCATTCTAAGCCTTATTCCAAAATCCAAATACCATACATTCCAAAATCCAAATATCATACATTCCAAAATCCAAATTTCTCCCTTTTGTAGAATCTCTGAAACCAGACATGGAGGTAAAGGGGGATTGGCCTAGACTCATTTGAAACATTTTGAGCCAAAGCAGCTTGGGAAGGAAAGGTTGTTTTCTTCTGGGTTTGTGTGGTTTTTCTTTTTTTCTTTTTTCTTTCTTTCGTTCTTTTATTTTATTTTATTTTATTTTTTTGGCTTTCACCCCAGATCATAATTTATCATTGAGGAAAGTCAGGGTAGGAACTTAAACAGGAACTCGGAGCAGAAGCAGCCATGAAGGAATGCTGAGGGCTGGCTGATGCTTTGGCTCAGTCCCAGACTCAACCTCAGCCAGACTCACTTCCTTAGGGATGTGGTGGGAGAGCCCAGAGAGGGAGATGAGAGGTAAACACTGTCAGCACAGCTTGCTCGCATCTATGAACATATCACCAGAAAACCCACTATTTTGTAACTACACTAATATAGGAATTGGAGTAAATTCATCATACCAGAATTCCTGCTCAGGAGGCAGGACTTCTATATAACCCTGGAAATGTATTTTACTATATATATATATATATATATATATATATATATATATGATGTAGATGTAGATGATGTATATGTATATGTGTATGCCTATGCATATGTGTATGTGTATGTATATGTGTATGTGTATATGTATGTATATGTATATGATGTATATGTATATGTATATATAGTCATTCTTAAACTCATAAGTAGGGCTTCTATAGCCTTTAAAAATGATGTCTTTAATTGATAGCAAATAGTACTCTGAAATATGATAAGTTGTTTTCATTTTCATTTGGATGGTAACATTGGAATTCACCCTGGGGTTGGGGAAGGAAGGTGTAGAACTATTCATGCTTCTTGCCGTTTAGTGAGCTGAAGTTCTGTGGTTCAGCAGATTAAGGTGCACGGACTTGGAGCTTCAGGCTTAAATCTTGGCTCCATACATGGCTGAACTAGTGTGGTGTGTAGTGAGCTATCAGTGTCTTCTGCGTTAGTTTGCTTATCAATGATATGAGGGTGTTAGAGTGTTACTCTTGGGGTTTATAACGACTCAGTTGAATGCATATCAGATACTTTGGACACCAACCAGGACATGGAAATTCCATGCATGTTGGCAGTGACTCACAGATTTGCAGACTGCGTTTAGTATCCTTATGACCACGGGGTCTCCATCGCCTCTTGCTTCACTGTTCCAAATGCTGTCAACATCATGCTGGGCTGGAGAAAAACAGTGCTATCACAGAAGCAAGTCTTGCATTTGTAGTAACTGGTTCATTTTACATACCTAGGAACTGATATGTTTTCTTCAATTAGTCATTTAGAGGATAATTGTGCTCATGGAGGCAATTGATTTAGTAAGTCCTCATTTGCATGAGATCCAGTGCCATGGGAAAAAATTCTGGCTTACTGCACAGTCCATGCAAGAGACCTATTTATGCATATTTGGACATAAGGAAGTGAGAGCCAAGAAGCTACTGTGTGCAGGGAGCGAGTGGAGGCTGGTGATAGAGATCAAGGGTGAGTTTCAGGGCTGACTTGGCATTCCAGTGTGGGGAATGACACAGGAATGTGCTGACTCATGTCAGGTAATCTACCTCTCAGCCTGGGCACTCACAGCATTCTGAAGAACTCAAGTAAAAGTTAAAAGCTGGAGACACCTTTAATCTAAGCATTGCTGACTGCTTTCCTCTGGCCACGGTGGCCAGGTTCTAATACATTAAAAGTAATGAAATGCAAAGTTAACAGCTTTGTTGGTTTTTCAGTCTTGTGCAAAGCTTTCTGTATCACCTCCCCCCACCCTTTCCTTTTCAATTCCTGTAAAGTTTTCATTTAGTTTATGGCTTAAAATTTTTTAGGAATTTTTACTTTAAAGCCAGCCTACTAATTTTCTTTCCTCTTATATGCATCTAAAATAAATATGTCAGAACCCTGGGGCGGAATCACATAAAACATGATGTTCATGTTTTCAGCACCGTCGAACGCCTGGAATCTTCACATCCTCACTCATATTAAAGAATCTCTCTCTGCACTTAAGAGTGAGACTTGACCACCAAGCTTCTAAAAACAATGATCTCAATTCAACGAAGAAGGGAAAGGAAAATCAGAATTTGGTTTCCAGAAATTAGTTGTCCCATATTGTCCTGGTTCAAGGACAAGTTTTGGTCTCATCTCATGTTGGTGTTGGAGGGCATGTCCTGGCATGCTGCTGAAAAATCTGTGAGGATAAGCCAAAATGCAAGTGACAACCAGAACACTGTCTTTGTGGATTCTAAGCTTTACTATAATCAAATGTACAATATAAACCGATGAGGTAGAATGTCAGATGATACACTGTGAGCTCGAATTCTTTTATCTCTTCTTGCATAATGCAAAGAGCCACATTCTGTAAGTTTGCAAATTCTGGGTGTCCTGGAAAGCCAGTCTATTCAGACTAATTCTCCCGAGGAAATGAAAAGAAGAAAGGATCTGTAAGAACACACTTCAGTTTGAATTAGTTTTCGTGAAGCCATGATGCCTCTAGCCCCTTCTGGGACAGCTAAGATAGGAAAGTCTTTGTTCTTGCTGCTTGGATCCATTTCTGCTTTCAAATCACACTATGTTCTCATGAAGGAAAGATAGGATAAACACAGAATTGGTCCACTGTCCCCTCAGACACATTGAGACAGCTCCCACTGTTGAGGGGTATCCATAAGAAAAGACTG
The DNA here is from genome assembly GCF_963924665.1 of Micromys minutus. Classification (NCBI taxonomy): domain Eukaryota; kingdom Metazoa; phylum Chordata; class Mammalia; order Rodentia; family Muridae; genus Micromys; species Micromys minutus. Next base: position 12,001,446 of record NC_137955.1, on the reverse strand, counting down.
CTTGGACATTGGTTTAAACCAATAGTATGTTTTATTAGCCAGCTCTTGAATATACTCTCATCCCAGTATATCCCTGAGCTGTTCTCAGAGTGGGCTTTTAGTTCAAAATCCATGTTTTGGGTTGATACACTTTAGTTACCAAGAAGAGTTAGTCAGAAGTGGAATTACAGAAGCCAAAAAGTAAAGTTAGTACAGTAAAGACTTTCCAAGAACCAGAGACTATGGATTAGACCTTTGTTTTAATTTTGGAATGTGGTATGGTCTACATGCTGAGGTTTCTATTTTTTTGTATTTTTATCATTTTTATAGGATATTCTCTGTATTTACATTTCAAATGTTAACCCTCATCCCCACTACTATTTTCCCTCCCCCTCCCCTTGCTTCCATGAAGATGCTTCCACTCCCAACCACTCACTCTCAGCTCAGTGCTTTGGCATTCCTCTACACTGGAAAAACAAGCTTTCACTGGACCAAAAGCATCTCCTCCCATTGATGCCAGTCAATGCTATCTTCTGCTAAATAAGCAACTGGAATCATGAGTTGCTGTTTTAGCCCCTAGGAGTTCTGGGGAGGGGAGTGATGATACAGTTGTTTTTCCCATCGAGTTGTAAACGCTTTCATCTCCTTCACTCCTTTCTGTAGCTCCACCATTGGGGTTCCAGTGCTCAGTCTGATGGTTAGCTGGAAGCATCTTGATCTATATCAGTATGGCTCTGGCAGAGCCTCTGAGGAGAGACATTTAAACATGGTTCCTTCCAGTAAGCACTTCTTGGCATCAGCAATAGTGGCTGGGTTTGATGGCTGCATATGGGATAGATTTCCTGGTGAGGCAGTCTCTGGATGATCTTTTCTCAATTTCTGAAGAAAAACTTTTTCTTCTTTATTTGCCCATGTATCTCCCCCTGCCCCATGAGTGTTTTGTTCTCCCTTCTAAGAAGGACTGAGGCATTCACATTCTGGCCTTTCTTCTCTTTCAACTTCATAAGGACTATGAATTGTTTCTTGGGTATCCCAGGTTTTTGGGTTAGTATCTACTTATCAGTGAGTGCATACCATGTATGTTTTTTTGTGACTGGGTTATCTCACTCAGGATGATATTTTCTAGTTCCATCCATTTGCCTAAGAATTTCATGAGGTCATTCATTTAATAGCTAGGTAGTAATCTATTGTTCAAATGTACCACAATTTTTGTATTCCTTCCTCTACTGAAGGACATCTGGGTTCTTTTGAGCTCCTGGCTATTATAAATAAGGCTGCTATGAACATGGTTGTGCATGTGTCTTTGTTAGATATTAAAGCTTCTTTTAAGTATATGCCCAGAAGTGGTGTGGCTGGGTCCTCAGGTAGAACTATGTACAATTTTCTGAGGAACCACCAGACTGATTTTCAGAGTGGTTGTACTAGCTCGCAATCCCACCAACAATAGAGGAGTGTTCTTCTTTTTCCAGATCCTCACCAGCATCTGCTGTCACCTGAGTTTTTGATAATAGCCATTCTGACTGGTATAAGGTGAAATCCCAGGGTTGTTTTGATTTGCATTTGGCTGATATCTATGGATGTTGAATATATCTTTTTTAATTAGATAATCTCTGCATTTAAAATTCAGATGTTATCTCTTTCTCCCAATCCCATTCCTGCTTCCCCTCCAATTGCCTCCATGAAAGTGCTCCTTCTCCTAACCAACCTCTCCCCCTCAGAACCTTGGATTCCCCTATACTGGGAGAATGAGCCTTCACTGGACCAAAGTCCTCTCTGCCCACTGATGTCAAAAAATGCTATCATCTGCTGCATATGCACCTGGGACCATGTGTCTCTCCATGCAAACTCATTATGCCTTCATTTTCCTTAAATTCTAAAATGTCTTGGATTTCTTTCTTTATTTCTTCCTTGATTAAGCTATTACTGAGTAGAGCATTCTTTAGCTTTCATGTGTATGTGGGCTTTTTGTTATTATTGAAGAACAACCTTAGTCCATGGTGATCTGATAGGATGCATGGGATTATTTCAATGTTTTTTTTTTTATCTATTGAGGCCTGTTTTGTGACCGACAATATGGTCAATTTTGGAGAAGGTGCCATGAAGTGCTGAGAAGAAGGTATATTCTTTTGTTTTAGGATGAAATGTTCTATAGGTGTCTGTTAAACCCATTTGGTGCATAACTTCTGTTAGTTTCACTGTGTCTCTGTTCAATTCCTGATCCATGATCTGTCCATGGATAAGAGTGGGGTGTTGAAGTCTCTCACTATTTTGTGTGAGGTGCAATATATGCTTTGAACTTTAGTAGCATTTTTTAATGCACATGGGTGCCCTTGTACTTGGAGCATAGCTGTTCAGGATTGAGAGTTCATCTTGATATATTTTTCCTTTGATTAGTAAAAAGTGTCCTTCCTTGTCTTTTTTGATGACTTTTGGTTAAAAATCTATTTCATTCGATATTAGGATGGCTACTCCAGCTTGTTTCTTGGGACTATTTGCTTGGAAAGTTTGTTTCCAACCTTTTATTATGAGGTAGTACCTGTCTTTCTTTCTGAAATGAGTTTCCTGTATGAACAAAATGCTGGATCCTGTTTATGTATCCAGTTTGATAGTCTGTCTTTTTATTGGGGAATTGAGTTATTTATGTTAGGGAATAGTAAGGAATAATTATTATTGTTTCCTGCTATTTTTGTTGTTAGAGATAGAATTATGTTTGTGTGTTTTTCTTCTTTGGGCTTTGTTGTAAGAAGTTTAATTTCTTGCTTTTTCTAGGTTGAAGTTTTTCTCTTTCTGGAGGAGTTTTCCATCTATTATCATCTTAGTACTAAATTTGTGGACAGATATTGTGTGGATTTGCTTTTGTCCTGGAATATCTTGGTTTCTCCATCTATGGATGAGAGTTTTGCTGGACATAGTAACCTGGGCTGGTATTTGTATTCTCTTAGAATCTGGATGTTATCATTCCACGATCTTATAGCTTTCATGGTCTCTGTTAAAAGTCTGGTGTAATTCTGAGCAGTCTGTCTTTATATGTATGTTACCTGTCCTTTTTCCCTTACTGCTTTTAGTATTCTTTCTCAAAACATCCAGGAAATCCAGCACACAATGAGAAGACCAAACCTACATATAATAGGTGTAGAGGATAGAAAAGACTTTCAACTAAAAGGCCCTGGTTGTTTTGAGTTAGAAGCATTTTGATTGTTGTTGTTGCTGTTGTTGTCTTATTGTTGCATCAATGTTTCCTATGGTATCTTCTGCTCCTGAGATTCTCTCTTTTGTCTCTTGTATTCTGTTAGTGATGCTTGTGTCTATGACTTCAGATGTCTTTTCTAGGTTTCCAACTTCAAGATTGTCTTCTTTGGCGATTTCTTCATTGTTTCTATTTCTGTTTTCAGTTCCTTCACCTGTTTGTTTGTGCTTTCCTTTAGCTTTTAAGTGATGTTTGTGTTTCTTTGTGTTTCCTCTTTAAGAGCTTCAACATGTTTGCATGTGTTCTCCTGGCTTTCCTGTACTTCTTTAAGTGTGTTATTTATGTGCTTTTTGAGGACCCCCATCATGAAGTATGATTTTTAAGTCTAAAACTTGTCTTTCTGTTGAGTTGAAATAACCACTATTTGCTGTGTTCTGAGAACTGAGTTCTGATGTTGCCAGGTTGTCTTGGTTTCTGTTTCTTAGATTCTTGTGCTTCCTTCTTGCCATCTTGTTATTGGTGATGCTAAGTGATCTTGTTGTCTCTCACAGGAGCTTGTCTCTCCTGTGGGTCTGGGTAGGTCTGTGGGCTTGTAGTCTCCGGAGGGAGATTGCTCCTAGGAGTTCGGCTCTCTTGGTCAGCTGTGAGTTCTGATGGCAGGGCCCAGTCCTGATGCAACTGGGCTGCCTCTGGCCTTGGACTGGAAGCGCTTGTTCTCAGGCAGCACAGCTGCCACCTGTGCCCTGAGTCTTCTGGGCAGTTTCTCTCGGGAGAGTCAGTGGAGAGGGAGTGTGGACTCACCCCTGTGCTCAGAAGTGAGATCCCCACGGCAGCTCTCCTTGACACACAGCAACCTGCATTCAGGCCGGCTGATGAAACCCTGAACATTTCTTTAGGTGCTTCTCAGCCATTTGGTATTCCTCAGTTGAGAATTCTTTGTTTAGCTTTGTACCCCATTTTTAATAGAATTATAATTTATTCTTCGAAGCCACAATTACACTTATACCTAAACCACACAAAGACCATACAAAGAATCAGAACTTCTGACTAATTTCCTCAAGAACATCAATGCAAAAATACTCATTAAAATTCTTGTAAACTGAATCCAAGAACATATCAAAACAATCATTCACCATGATCAAGTCAGCTTCATCCCAGGGATGTATGGATGATTCAGAAATCTATCAACTTAATCCACTATATAAACAAACTCAAAAAAAAAAAAAAAAAAAAAGAAACACATGATCATCTCATTAGATGCTGAGAAAGCATTTGACAAAATTCAACACCCCTTCATTATAAAAGTCTTGGAAAGATCAGAAATTCAAGGCCCATAAATAAACATAGTAAATGCAATATATAGCAAACCAGTAGCCAACATCAAACTAAATGGTGAGAAACTTGAAGCTATCCCACTAAAATCAGGGACTAGACAAGGCTGCCCACTCCTCCACCCCCACTTATTTGATACAGTACTGGAAGTCTTAACAGAGTAATTAGACAACAAAAGGAGGTCAAAGGGATACAAATTAGAAAGGAAGAAGTCAAAATGTCATTATTTGCAGATGACATGATAGTATACTTAAATGATACCAAAAATTCCACCAGAGAATTCCTAAACCTGATAAAGAACTTCAGTAATGTGCCGGGTTATAAGATTAACTCAAACAAATCACTAGCCTTCTTCTACTCAAAGGATAAACATGCTGAGAAACAAATTAGGGAAACAACATCCTTCCCAATGCACACAAACAATATACAATACCTCAGTGTGACTCTAACCAAGCAAGTGAAAGATCTGTATAACAACAACTTCAAATCTCTGAAGAAGAAAATTGAAGAAGGTCTCAGAAGATGGAAAGATCTCCAAGGTTCATGGATTGGAAGGACCAACATAGTAAAAATGGCTATCTTACCAAAAGTAATCTACAGATTCAATACAACCCCATCAAAATTCCAACTCAATTCAAGATTTAGAAAGAGCAATTTGCAATTTCTTTAGGAATAACAAAAAAACCCCACAAAACAAACAAACAAACAAACAAACAAAAAACCAGGATAGTAAAAATTATCCTCAACAAGAAAAGAACTTCTTAGGGAATTGCCATCCCTGACCTCAAGCTGTATTATAGATCATTCATGATAAAAAAAAAAAAAAAAAAACTGTTTGATACTAGTATAGAGACAGGCAGGTAGATCAATGCAATAGAATTAAAGACCCAGAAATGAACCCATACACCTATGGTCACTTGATCTTTGACAAAGGAGCTAAAAACATTCAATGCGAAAAAGATGGCATCTTCTACAAATGGTGCTGGTTCAACTGGCAGTCAGCATGCAGAAGAATACAAATTGATTCTTTCTTATCTCCTTGTACACAGCTCAAGTCCAAGTGGATCAAAGATCTCCACATAAAACCAGGTACACTGAAGCTATAAGAAGAGAAAGTGGGGAAGAGCTTAGAACATACAGGCACAGAAAAAATTTCCTGAACAGGACACCAATGCCTTATACTCTAAAATCAAGAATCAATGAATGGGACCTCATGAAATTGCAAAGTTTCTATAAGGCAAAGGACACTGTCAATAGGAGAAAATGGCAACCAACACATTAGCAAAAGATCTTTACCAATTCTACATCTGACTGAGGGCTAATATCCAATACAAGCTGAGTTTTAAAGCCTGAATGGTACTGCCATCATGAAATCTTTGTGGTAAGGTCCAGGGCAATATTCTACCATGTTATCCCTCCCAATTGGAAATTTGGAATTTCTTTATTTTGGAATTTTTAGTTTCATTTGTCTAGGATTCAATAATGTTTATCTAGTCTAAAGATATAAATTACTGTATATGTAAAATTTGAGGCATCTTATAATCAATAGACATGCTATTTCACAGTGTATAAACCATTGATTTTTAATAATGTAACTTCCAGTCCAGTTAAAACAACCAAGATTAATGTAGAAAAGGAAATATCAGGACTATAGAAGGGCCTTCTCAAGTACTACCTTCCAAATGATTTTGTGTACACATGATCACAGATGACTGACGTAATTCATATAGAATGTATATCCCCCCATCCAGCTTGTCAGCTTGCTGAATCTTGTGATTTTAAGCTGATTTCTGCTTTATACAACAGAATTCAAATTTCTTTCTGAACTTTCCTGATATGACTACCAAAAACATACAATGTATTTATGAGCGATTGTTGACTACTTATAGAATATTTTAAAATTGTGAGAGAGTGTGACACTTGGAAACCATTTTTCTTCTCATTAAATTTGTTGCTAATCATGGGAATAGTTTTCTCAGTCCCTATTGTGGTGGTTTGAATATGCTTGGCTCATGGAAAGTGGCACTATCAGGAGGTTTGGCCTTGTATAGGAAGTGTGACACTGTGGGTGTGGATTTGAGAGCTTCCTCCTGGCTGTCTTCTGATCAAGGTGTAGAATGTTTGGCACCTTCTTTGGCTCTATGTCTTGATGCTGCCATGCCTCCTGGTGTGATGGCAATGGATTGATCCTAAGCCAGCCCAATTAAATGCTGTCCTTTATAAAAGTTGCTTTGGTCGTAGTGTATCTTCACAGCAATGAAACCCTAAGTACCATTTGTGACATAATGTTCAATGTACTCTTCAGATTTTTTAAGGTAGTTTTCTAAAGTCAAAGAACAAATGATGCACAAGCAATACTGAATATGAAAACAGGTACTTTCTTTGTACTAACACACATTCACCATCCTTCTCTTGGATACGTGCAAGGAAATTCTGCTTGTGGAGTCACATGATGATGAAGTGAGGAGGTGAATTCTTAAAGTAATAAATGAAAAACCTTCTACCCTTGGTGCTACTCTTTCCAAGGGAGACTAATATTCCTACCTGCCTTCTGTCCTTTCGTTTTGTTTTGTTTTCTCTTTAATTTCAGAGGGTTTTCTTTCATTAGATTAGCAACACCTACAAAATTAATATTTGGCCTCTAAGGTAATCAAGCACAGAGAGAATTGGTTTTTATCAGTTTAGTTCTAGGCCTTTGGGACTGACTTCCCTTGGGTGAAATAGTTCCCTGCATGGGTCTTGGTAATTAGTAGTGTTCCTCTACCTATATGGTTTTGTTCTTTTTTTCCCCCTGCATCACTGTAGAGTTTGAAAAAAAAATTGAAATCAAGATGGGGTTGCTGGCCTTTCTCTAAGTCAGGGACTGGAGTGGCAGGAGTGTAACTCTTCTTGTGCATCTCATCTGCACAGGGCTTTGCTCCTCAGCTTTATCTTTGTGAGCACTTTCTCCGCTGTTCTGCCTGCATGCCCTCAGCACTCACTTTATTAAAATTTTCAATTACATATGTACTATGTGGCTGATATCTATTTCAGTTTTCTTGCAGAACCAACTCCATGAGGCAAAGATTTTACTTACATTGATCATCAGGCAAACACATGGCTCTGTGAATACACCTGAGCCTGCTCAGATTCTTCACCAGTCACACCAGAGCCAATATACCACAGCTTACATTCACATAGAGCATCATATAGTTTTTGTCTTACAGTGACTGTATTTCAGATTTTTCCAGATGAATCCTTGAAAGAGTTCCAACACTTATTGCTAAGTTCTACCAAGTCTGCCTCACCAACTACATTTATAACGTATAATTCTTGTGAGAAGCACAATGCCAAGGCAAAGAGCCAGAATGAGAAAATGGTCACTTTATATTGACTTTATGGATTTTCATTCAGAGTGTAATGTTTTTCCTCTTCTTAGACTCTGGGAGCACACTAATATGTGATGAGTGTCTTATACATGCATAACAGTGTCTTAGAGACTGATCATTCATCAATCACCTCCATCCAAAGGTCTAATGCACAATGAGAACTCTACTAGGCACACCTCCCACCTTTACCCACCTGAATAGAATACGGTAAATATAGAGAATCAAATATACTAAGTTCAATGAAAGACCCTTTATCTAAAAATAAAAAAGTGTGCAGAAAGGAAACTATACATCATTAACTTCTGGATTTCATACATGCACACAAAGGTCCAAATACCTGTTCATACGTTCATGCAACACATAGAGAGACACAAAATCCAAAATCAAAGGTGTGGGCCACCACACTCAGCAGTGTATTTTCTAAAATTTTTGAGGAGCAAGAGCTGGCAGCTGAACATCTGCAAATGTCATTCTTGTCACTTAGCAAGATGAAGTAAAGACCATCCTTAAATTTGCCTTGTGCCACCCTACAGTGTGCTTAGTCAGCCTTGCTATTTTATTAGTGCAATTGCAATCTAATGGGAACAGGCACAGTGGTGCCTCTGACAGACAGAGAATGCTGGGCACACCACTGACGTAATACTTCGAATATAATAAAAGCTGTGGTTGCAGTGAACACAAGATGAACTAGAATTCTATAAAGAGTGTGCACACACACACACGTGTGTGTGTGTGTGTGTGTGTGTGTGTGTGTGTGTGTGTGTGGTGAGGAGGTGGCTTTGCTCAAGGTGAGCAGAGAATCAAAAGTATTAGCTTACCAGAAAGTTTTGCTTTATTTGGCTCAGACTAAAGATTAGACGTGGCCCAACCACAAAAGTCCTGCCAGAGAAAGGAAATCATCACTACTGTTAGTTCTGGGGCTAATATGAGAAACCAAAACCTTAAAATCACTCCAGTGCCATCATCTCCCACTGGACGTTTGCTGACTTCTGATGCTGTGTGAAGGAGCAGGGCACATTAAACTTCCAGAAGGCAGTCATGCGTAGAAAGATAAGGCCATTTTTTCGAGACATTTGATAAACATTAAATCAGTGTAGGGCATGGGTTAAGCAAAACATTGTTTAGGATGGTCATAAGTAAAGCAACAGAAACAGAAAGACAAACCACCTATCTGTGGGAGCTAGAAAACAAGGACTTTTAAAGTGATTTTTAAAAGAAAAAGGAGATGAATAGACAAGAGTAAAAACAAATTTCTCCAGAGGGGAATGAGATGTCATCCATGAAGCCAGACTAAACAAAGAAGCATTTTAGTAAGTGCATACCAAATTTGAAAAGTAGAGGGATACCTGTGCAGACAATGCATATTAAATTAAAATTCAAAACACCAACAAGATTAAAGAAAAGCAGTAGTGATACTGAATGAAGTAGTTGATGTCTACCAACCCTGGGGAAATAGCATCACGACTGTTTCAATATGCATAGTACTTTATCTAAATTGTGTTTACCAGTCTTTGTAGGGGACTGGAACACCTTTAACCCTTCTATATTCCTCCTCCTTCATTCTCTCCAACACTAACAGTTATTCTAATGATTGCTAGATAAAGAATGTCCTATTTTTAAATAAAGCTCATATTTAAAATATGGCTAGAAACACAATCGTGCCAAGGACCAGCCTCTGCTGGGAAAGGGGTTCCAAGAGAAGGGGCGTCTGAGAGCAACACAAATAAATGAGTGGCTGGGAGTCAAACTGTGCGTCCAAGCTAGTGGCCTATGTTTTGCTTAAAACTGCTTTCCAGATTGCTCTCTCTGTGTTCTGCTTTCTCTTTGGAGATCCCCAGACAGCTCTCTATTTTCTGCTAAAGACTGTTCTCCAAGCATATCTCTCTTGCAATTCTAAAAATTTCTCTGGATAGCTCATCTCTTGCAGATCATAAGTCTGTTCTTTGATCTTACACATCACAGTTCAGGTTCCCTTTTGATTATCCTTGAATCAGAATCCATGACCCAGGCCCTTCCTCTTAGGAGATAGCAAGTGCTTGTTTTGTTGTTACTGTCTTTTGTTTGTTTGTTTTTAACATTGGGACAGAATTTAGAGATCTGCCTGCCTCTGTTAAGTAAAGATATGCTAGCAGGGCGAGACTCCACCCTGAAATTGCCATTTCTACCACACCTGGGCCTAGATTCACACCATCCCTGGCTGACCTTGAATTCTGCCTGCCTTTTATTTTTCTCTTCATTTTTTAAAATTCATTCTTTAATTTTTCATATTATCTAGACTCTATCCCCCTCCTAGTCTACCCTGACTGTTCTACATCCCACACCTCCTCCCCCACCCCCCCTTCAAGAGGATGCTCCCACTCCCCCACCCCCACCCCACCAGACCTCCCCACTTCCTGGGGCCTCAAGTTTTTCAAGGGTTAGGTGAGTCTTCTCTGACTGAGTCCAGACCAGGCAGGCAGTCCTCTGTTGTATATGCTGAGGGCCTCATATCAGCTAGTATCTGCTGCCTGTTTGGTGGCTCAGTGACTAAGAGATCCCAGTGGTCTAGCTAGTTGAGACTTTTGGTCTTCCTACATGATTTCCCTCCTCCTCAGCTTCTTTCGGTCTTTCCCTAATTCAACCACAGGGGTCACCAGCTTCTGTTCATTGGTTGGGTGTAAATATCTGCATCTGACTCAGCTATTTGTTGGGTCTTTTGAAGGCCAGTCATGATAGGTCCCTACTTCTAAGCACACTATAGCATCAGTAATAGTGTCAGGCCTGGGGCCTCCCCCTAAGCTGGATCCTTTGCCTTTCTTCACTGGACATGTGACTGATTCAGGTGAAACACAATGGGAATCCATTAAAGTTAAAGTAGTAATTACTCATTGCTAGAGATTGGTAGAATTCCTTTCTCACAGAGAGTGAAGACCAACAGGTGAAGAATCCTCAGGGCAAGATTGGCTTTGAAAGGTTGTCTGTCTTCACCTCTCAGCTAATGGAAGACGACAGTATTCTAAATAAGAATGGTTTCCAATTCTGAGTGGTAATCCACTGTGCCAGAAACTGAATTTATTGAATAGGAGTAAATTCACAAAATGCAGCAGCTATAATGGTAGTTATTTGCCAGATAAGCTTGCCAACTTTGGTGATCTGGCCAAGATGGATGTGGGTTCTTTTATTCAGATTGTAATCATCATCAATATTAACTCTTATCGTATATCACTTCATAAATGTATCTCTTTTTATAGAAGCATAGGAGGTACACCAGGCCAGAGTGGCTGCAACTTAGAGAGAGGACAGCAAGAGTTCAAGAGGTTTCAACAGTAGGTTGATAGAAATGCAATGGAATTGCATTGATAAGATAAGGAACTCAAAGTAGCCACAGGGAAGAAACCCTGGCTGTTGGGCTCTAAGAGTCCAGGTTGAGAGGGAAGATAAGGAGAGGAGAAGCCAGAAGCGAGACTGGTTCCAACAGGTGAGCAGATGGAAAGACACGTGACATTTCACTAATCTATGTAAACAACAATAGGCCTGGGGAGTCATGGCCAAGCTGAAGCCCCAGGGAAAGTCCTCTGATGTTTGTCTTGCCTGCACGGGTGTAAAAGATAACTGGCAGATGTGGCGCCACTGCCATTGTTTTTCAATGTGTGTTGACCACTCTATGGAATCTAGGTGAGAAAATGATACAGTGCCCTTGGTGCATCTGAAAAATGCTTGGGCCTCTTTTCCTGATGAGATTTGAATGCACCCATGTGCTCTTGAAGATTCAGTTCACCCTGGTCAATTTACAGAACAGCACCTCTTCACTCCTAGGAAGAATTTACCAATAAGTCTTTGCTGAATAGGTGGTGGTGTTAAAAGTCACGGGGTACCAATGTTGTTAAAAGATGACGTCCCAGGTTGCACCAATGTTAGGAAATAGATGAAGAGAGTAGGGGGAGGGGATTTGGCCCATGGAGGTATGGTGAGGCCTGGGGGCAAGGGAGATGTCTCTGAGGGGCCCATGTTGGAAATTCCTTCCCCCTGAGGGAGCAGCCACATGACGGTATAGTACAGAATAGAGTTTATTCAAGTCATGGAGGAGTTAAGAGGGTAGTAGAGGCAGAGAGGCAAAGAGAGAGAGAGAGAGAGAGAGAGAGAGAGAGAGAGAGAGAGAGAGAGAGAGAGAGAGAGAAAAGAGGCTGGCCATGAGCACATGGAGAGAGGTGGGGAAGGGGAAGAGGAGGGATAGGGGCAGTGAGCAAGAGAGAGCAACAGAACAAGAGAGGCAAGAGAGAGATGAGGGGGCAAGCAGCTCCTTTTATAGTCAGGTCACTGGGGCAGAGCACACCTGGCTATTGCCAGGTAACTGAGGGGTGGGGTTTACAGAATCCCAACAGGTGGTATGGATAGATGGTGATGTTCCTGGGTCTGTCCAGGAACACAGTCATCCTCCAGCCTCAATGAACTCATAAGCTGCTTATAAAATGGCGTCTCTTAGGGCAAAATTGGTATGCAAGCTTTTCTGGAAGAGTGTTTGTTTGCTATTTAATAACAGGTGTTATTTGAATGTGCTAGGATTTACATTTTAGAAGGTATAGAATCTGCCTTTAGTAACTCTTAGAAATATATGTAGAAAGCATTAGCACTTAAATTCAATTTGGAGCCATTGAAAGTTGAAAGACTATGTGAGGCCTGAGAAAATGAAGTAGGCACTCCCACAACTAAAGAACATGGATCAGTACTCAAAGTGATATCTGGATGGGCAACAGGTGAAGAATTCTAACTGGAGCACCTTTTATTCTTAAGTACAATGGATAGTCAGTTAAAACTCAGACTATGCCATGTGTCTAAATTATATTGGCAGCCTGATTAGTCAATTCTGTAATTTTTCTCATTCTATTAGAGGCATTTAGAGATTATCAATACTTTCATTATATATAATATGTAATTATATATGATATATTTATATAATATATATAATCAGATGTTTCTTCAAATCTCAGTGAATTTTGTAAATGGATATGTCTTTAATCAATGTCCAGTCATTATTTATTATAACTATATATGTAAATATGTTATATTTACATATAATATAACTATGTATAGATATAGTATAATAAATATTTTTAATAACATATTTATTATACTATATTTGAATGCTCACATTGATTATTAGAGTAAGAAATATTTTGGTGTCTGGTGGGTGTGGGTTATGATTATTACTTTGGTCAGAAAATGTACTTAGAAAAGTCCATGTTTCTAGACCCTGTTTGTCTACTCTGACATTATATTTTGTTTTCCATAAACCCTTTCACCAAATAATATGTAAAAATTTACTGTATTTAGGGACAATGTTTACAACTATTTTTGTCTAGCTTCTCCTATGCTTCCATGGCTTACATAGGTTAATGAGGTCTTTAGGAATGTTGTCATCATCCAACCACATTCTAGGGTCAGTGTCTTAAATATTACTCTACATGGCCACATTACCTACTTATTATGCACAGATGTTCTGTGTTTCCAAGAGTTGATAGAAAAAGCACTGAGATTAGCTAAAGATTGGAGTTACTTGGCATACGCTCCACCTAGCAGGTAACAAGTGTGACTTCACAGGCTACTCCAAGTTCTGTAGAGACTCTATCTCAGGGATAACCTAGAGCTACGCACGGCAGTTCTTCCTGCCACCACCGAACAGTCCTGTCCACTGAGGGCAAAATTTCATGGAGAACCTGTGAGTTTCTACTCTGTGTTCTCTTTTCATTACACCTTTGATAAAATTCTACCCTAAAACCATGATACAAGTAACGGTTTTGCTGTTTGATCTTCTTTCAGAAGTGTTTCTATGGTTTCAGTATTACAACTCAGCGCTAAATCTTCGGGCAGCAAGAACACCTGATTTGGAAGTTTGGTAAGCTCAAGAGGATAGCATGACTATATGAGACAATACCAACAACCTGATAAGAATTTTCTGGGGAACAAGAACAACAACAACAAAACCAAGCAAAAAGCCAACCTCCAGCCTCAGCAGCATCAGTACATGAAACTGTAAGTCAGTGTTTTGTTCGAATAGCACCATCATTAAGCCTATTCAGAATTTGTTAACTGTGATACCCTCAGGGGAGCCCTGCTCCTGAAACTTGTCTTTGGGCAGTTCCAAACTTCTGAAGTGTGGCCTTTCCCCTTATAAATTAGAATCCTGTAGTCCCGCACCCAACTCTGGTGCCAGGTGTGAAGCAAAGATGAAGAAGACCAGCTGCTCAGAATGTGCTAAACCCCTAGGAAGATGCTATGTTGACAGGTGGTAATGTATTTCTCCCTTATTTTCATATCCCACGTCTTTGTCTATTAACAGTCTTTACCAAGCTCTGGTGGGTAGATTCAACAGAGCAGTTAAGACCAGTAGGGTATCGACAAGAGGTGGGGAAACATAGGCTTAGATGGGCAAATTCAGCAAAAGAAAGCAGATACTAGGAGGGCTCTTCCTTTTGAGAAGGACCATCAAGAAATTCCAAGCTGGCTTTTAAGGGCCATATTAACCTCTTATTTAACACTATCTTACTTTTCAGTGCTGCCAGTTAAAATAAGGGCACTAATTTCATTTCTTATTTAGTATAAATAATGACTAATCTTTAGCATAAATATGTCTCAGGTAGTATATGGACAGACACTAAAATATTTTCGTGTTCATCTGAAGTTTGGATTTAACTGTATTCTGTAGTTTGGAGGCAGGATTTGCCAGCCCTTTGATATTTCTTTGTACCGGGCAGGGAAAGCTGCTGAGGGCACAGTGCCTACTCGTGTCAACCAGTTACCAGCAATACCCACGGCTGATCTAGGTCAGCATAATACAAACATCACAATCTTATTAAATAATGTACACCAACCCCCCCCCCAAAAGCATGCATCTTGACCTCTATGTGTTTAGCCCCATCTTCTTTAGTAAAGAGGATGCTGACAGAGTTCTATAGAGTAAATGCAAAACTGAAACCATATCACCGAGGTGTCTATGTTTATGATATAAATAGATAGAAATAACACTTTGCTCCATGAATTCTGGTGATCGGTAATCCTGCTGATAACAGGATTTTATTATATTTTACTTCCTGTTGATTTCATTAGGCTCATGTCTGAAGGTCATTTTTTAAATTTATATTATTCTAAATGGTCGCATAGTGATTGGGTTGTATCGACAAAACAGAATGTGGAATTTGCTTAGGTATACCATGTGGAGTGATTGAACCAAGCTCATTAGCATTTCTTGACTCTTTTTGTAATAGTACATCCAGCCAAGGCCATGCCTATTGGCATAAATAAGAGCTTTGCCACAATTAAAATATTAATTTATGCTAAATTAGCACAAGCCAAACCATTAATTGCATGGTGAAATTATGCATACATAATAGCTTCTATGTGCAGTTCAAGGCTAATTAAAATGTCTGATGATTTACTTAGGATAAACAGTTATTCTGTTTATTTATTGCAGTGGAAAATGGCAAGATAAGTTACCAAAAGTCAGATTATCTCATGTTGACAGTGCAGTAGATGTTCCCTAAACGGAGGATGCTAACTGGTGTTTAATGACACTGCACAGCAAGTGCCATGGTAGTGCATAATGACTGTCTCACAGGGAGCAGAATCTAAACTCGACTGGCAAGAGAAAACACAGGCAAAGAACACACAGCACTTACGCTCTTAGTCTTGAGTTCAAGAAAAAATTAAAAATGTCATTACCAAGAAAAGCAAGTGAAGAAGGTTGTTATATTCCTGAACATATGGAAGCCAAAGGTTCATCAGAAAACATCACAGACTGCTATCAGAAAGTCCACTGTAACAAAGACTAAACCCATTCATTATAAGAATAGTAATAGGAGTCTCAAAGTTAGTCAGCTACAGCTATAGTGATGTTTGTTAGACAAGAAACCCTCGTGGCTCAGAGAGAAAACTGTCACCAGAACAGGGACGCAGGACAACAAACTCATATTGGGAAAAATGATCTCATCCAGGCTGAAAATCATCTTGTGTACCTCCCCCTCCCCCAGCCCCAACACATTCAACTATATAATCATATAAGTTAATGCTTTAAAATATCTCTTACCAGAGATGCTTATACTAACATTAGAGCCATCAATATATAATAGAGTCTACTCTCCTATCTCCCCCAGGCAGCAGAGTTTCGAATGATGAGACTCATTCCCTGTCTCAAATGAGATTAAGAAACTTGATCCCCCACTAAGCCAATAGATGGCCTCTTTGATCATTAGTGTTGATGTTCTATTATTAAATGAGAAGTCATCACTAGTTTTTCTTTGAACTCTAGGTTTTTCACCAGGGTCTGTGTCTCTTTAGGTTGTCTTGAAAAGTACCACAGAGGCCCAAGAGCCACTGGTTCATTCCACCACACACTGCAACTTCTAAGATGACGAACCAAACCAACCCTTTACTCAGTATAAGCTCATCATCGTATGTGGAATGACAACAAGGTAACACAAAATGTTACATAATGTTGTACAATATGTGCTAATTGTAAATTATTTCCTCATTAAACTGTCAGTGAGAACACATTTGCTTTGGGAAGGGTTATGTTAAATTTGATTGCCTGTGATTATTATATGTGTTTCGATATGACCATATTTGTGTGATGTATCTAGAGACCTGTCTGTCTTCGAAAAGCCACTGGTTAAGTCTGGGTCTTGATCTGAGAAATCAGCAAAATAGTGTCTGATGCTGTGGTAGTAAACAGAAAGAGGAAAGATTAATAAGCTCGCATTGTTAGCCTACTTAGAGCTTGCTGGGAAAGGTGCTTTGGAAATTCGTTATGTTTAATCGTTGCTCCATAGATTATATAATGCTGTTTAAAGAAATGCAGTATCCATTTTTCTAAAGCATTCTAAAATTTTACTTTGCGCATAAAAATACTCCTATTTAAAAAGATTCATTGCACCTATTATGTAAGACACATGAAGCTGCTGCATGTTTTCCAGCTTTATTCAAATAGCAAGAGGATGCTCACAACCTCAGTTTAATGCATAACTAATTCCAAAGTTCTTTTGGAGATACTGCATTCTGAAATCCTTGGGAGATTACTGAGAGGGGGGGGGAGAACAGAGCAAGAGAGAGAGAGAGAGAGAGAGAGAGAGAGAGAGAGAGAGAGAGAGAGAGAGAGAGCAGAGAGAGGAGAAATGGTTAAAAGAGTTTTAAGAGATTACAGTGCTGGTTTCTCTATGGTATTGTAGAACAGTCCTTTTTTCAGTAAGAAATTTTCTCTGACATGCTTGGTTAACGTGCGTCTGTGTAATTGTGCTGAATGGTGTTCCTCTGCTAAGCAATACTAAGCAAGCAACTTAATAGTTGCCTAATTTAGAGTAAGAGTCAATGAAATTGGTTTCTATGGAGAAAGTAGACAGTCAGTGGGTACGACCATAAAATATGTCATTGTAAATGCAAAGCCTGGGAAGAGAGAGCCACAAGTAGATAGGGCTTTGCACAGACTAGTTCAGCTGGGTTTGACAGAGTCAAAACAGATGGTCAGGCCTAATGTTCTTAGTGCAAAGGACTTTTCGACAGCCTTTTGGTTTCTGGATTTACTCAGTGTTCCTGATTTCAAGAGCAAAGTCATGTGCAATGTGAGCCTATGTGATTCCTCCAATTCCTAGCTTTCAATCAGAGCTGCTGTATTTCTGAATGTCTTTTTTTAAACAACTTTATTTTACAATACAAAGATAAATGTACAGATTTTAAACATTTTTTGCTTAAAATTATACATTTTTGTCAGTACTTTTTTTAGATTTTGACATAATTTTTACATAAAACTATATGAATATATTTTTTAGTCAGTACTTGATTTTTTTCAAGGTTTGACAGTATGCCTTGAAAACTTAATAGTTACAATGAGCTAAAGTACATGTAAAACAAAATGTAACATGGAAATAGTTAAAGTTTTCTTGTTTTGTAAATATTTTTTTGTTTTGTTTTGTTTTCTTTATTTCTTGTCTTGATAGAAAGAAAATGTGCTTATGCATGTGAGCAGATATTGCAACTGGGTGCAATCATATCCATCTTATTAACAATCTTCAGCGAAAGGAATCATTCCCAGAAAGATGGCCAAGGACACTTCTTTCCTTCTTTATGGGAGGGCATGACCAACATCAACAAGATTGCTAAGTTTTGGAACCAAATAATCTTATGTCAACTTACAACCATGGGCTATAAAAAATTGAAAGAGATTTAATATTTATAAAACCTGTGTTCTTCGTCTGGACTCATGGAATCAGAAGTAAACCCTACTGTCAAATATTACATTATGAGTAGGGTAAATTAAAATCATATTTTCTTCATAAAGATATGTTCTAAATAGGATTTATCACTTTTTATTGAGTTCCTACGAGAACACTACTTCATATTATTATCCTTTTAGATTTAAAGAGAATTTTCACTTAATTTCTAGTTTTTCATGGTTTCCCTACCTTAGAGCTGGGGTTAGTTCACAGTGAAGTCTGAAGTTTAGATAGTTTGTCTTGGTGTGTCTGTGAGGAGAAGATTCAGACTCAGATTTCATGGTTCTGCATTTAACCACTCTGGACCTTTAATTTGCTTAATTTCATCAATTCTGCACACAAACAGAAGCGATCTCCACAATCCATCTCTCTTTTGGAAAAAAAAATGTTTTTTTTAATTTATGTGTATGTGTCTCAGTCTCTGTGTCTCTGTCATCCACCTTTGTGTGTGTGTGTGTGTGTGTGTGTGTGTGTGTGTGTTTTCATATGCATGTGGGCATGAAGGGAAAATAAATCCCCTGAGTCTAGACTTATTATTCTCAACAATATGAGTTGTGAGCCACCCCATATTGTTGCTGGAAACCAAACTCCAGTTTTCTACAAGTGCAGCACGGGTTCCTAAGTGATGACCCACCTGTCCAGCCTTCATTCCATTTTTCTAATTGGCATTATCAAGATACTTTATATAGGCACATTTGATATTATTATCTTTGCATCCTGACAGATTTTAGGTTGAATTACTACATCAGCCATTAGAAGAAAACTTCCAAGTATCATAAAATTATTAGCTTTGTTGTTTTTTTATCAAAACTCCATGTGATGCTGCTGACATAAATAAGTGAATTTATTTTGTTGTTTATTTGCATGTTTTCTTATTCAGTGATAGTTAAAGGTGAAAGGAAAATTCAAGCACCATAACAACTCGTTTAATTAATGCACACCCTGTAAACGACTGCCCGGAAAAGTCTTCAGACCACAGAGCCACACAAAGAGAAGCCATAATTATTCAGCATGTACAACTATGAACTCTGATGAGAATTTTAAAGAGTTCTCCACAAGCAATCTTTTCACCTCATTTCCAACTTCAATTATTTAATCATATCCAATTCAGTGCCTGGTGTGTATGAGAACTTGGAGGGCAATAATGAAGAACATCAAATTACATTGTGAAGGAGAAATATTTAAGTTCAAGTTTTATCAGTAGAAATTAAGGCTGCCTGTTTTCTTCAATATACTGAAGTATGACCCCCCCCCCCAAATGAGTGGTTTGAGTCTGAATATAGAAAGGGAACTCTGGTGAGGAAGCCAGTCTCCTTTCACCCCATCTGTAGTCCTCTTGTATTTGATGGTGGAGGAGGACCAGTAGGCTCCTCGTGCTAGGGACTAGGCAAAAGGAGCTAATTCATGCCTACTTCTGGGGGGTTAGACACAGTGGGGGAGGCCTCCTTTGACTCTGCTAAACTTCCTGCCATGTTGAGTGGAAAACAAAAACTCAGAAGTCTAAAGTCCTTCCAAAGAAATACCGACTTCCTTTTGGATTAGGGTCCACAGAGAAGGCTCTGTCTAAATCTAATATCCACTGAAAAAGGCATACAGCCTTCTCTGACCAGGTCAACTCACAAGTCAGTCTCTACAGTGAGCAGAACACGTATCTTCCAGTTGGCAAAGTCAGAGAAGGATGTAAGAAAAATCGGTCATGTCTATTGTACCATCATAGACTATATCCATGTGGAAAAGATGTGTTCTGGGTCATTTTATCATTCAGCAAATGTCCACATGATAATGATAATAATACCTGTGTTGGTATAGAAACAGAGTTCTCTAAGTATTCTCTTTCTCTGTCTTACCAAAAGCAACTCACTTAACAGCCCTTCAAAGATAAAGCAGTAAGGATTATGTTAGCTAGCTAGCTTGCTCCAAATTGGAGCTATTAGGTAGCAGCATATCCATTCAAGTATACCTCTAATTCACATTATAGAAAGCTGAAGTTCAAGTTTATAGAGCTAACTCACAGCAGGACTATTTGTGGAAATGGGGAATCTGTCAAGGGTACTGTATATTGCTCAGTCGCCTGTCTGTACATTTCTGTCCCTTTAAACTTGAGACATACTAAGTATTTCAGGTAGAGAAAGTAAGAATGCCATTGTTTATTTAATGTCTCCAGCATTTATCCAATTACATCACTGAAGAGATAAATGACAAAAATTCCTTAGGTAATATAACTATAGTTTCAGGCTGATGACCATTGACTTGTACCCGACTGAAAAAGGAAGCATGTTATTTTATTACCATATGATAAAAACATCTTGGAAAACTGACTATTTTGGAATAAAAGTTGTTTCTGCCAAAGCAAATTTCTCTTATCAAATACTTTTCTTAGCGCTCTCACGTGGAACTAGCAATCTTTGGGGATTATTAAAAATCATTTTTTTCTGCATCATTTGCTCTCCCCCATGCTTGCAATTTTCTGCAGTACTCTTTCTGTGTACAATGCTGTATAAATCCAAGACTTAACTTCTATTAGGGAATTCGTAACCATAAAATGAAAATCCCACAGTAGGATGGAAACTTGATAGTACATGAACCTATAAAATCTTCTACAGAGAAAAACTACCTAGAAAAGCAGGTTTAACTAAACATGTTACAAACCATATCAGACTATGCGCACCTTCTTCCCCATCCATAGCTGAAGATTGGTTGTCATCAGGCCCTAAGCACTCTCTCCCAGTGTCCTTAGACCTAGCTGGTTGGTGTAAAAACTGGCATTCCATTGAGGGACCAGGGACTCGCTCTTAACCTCCTGTGACAGCAGAAAACATTCCAAGAGATGAAAAGAAAATTACAGATATAAAGGATACTGGGAACTAGGCTAAATACCACAAGAGGGGAATGTTGTTCAATGTTTAACTCTAGCTTAAATATGTTGTCGGAAATGTTGGAGAATCAGCAGAGGTTTTATTTAGCCCAACAGGAAAAAACACTAATATTTGGACTTCTTGTATGTCTAATTTTAGTTTCATAACACGGGGACAATTTCACTTTATTTCTCAACTCTCAGCAAAGTACTGACCAATTACCTTGGCCAACAGTTGTTTTTGTAAAAGGTTATTTTGATCGTCTCAGTGAAACTGTTGAAAACAAACTTGCTTTCTGACCTGGGAAAGGAAAAAGCCTTTATCAGACTTAGAAAATCATTGTAGTATTGAAAACAAATTTCAATATGTTATCCCTTTGGAAACTCTAGATAAAAAAACAACACTGCTTGAAATATAAAAGGTAAACAAAAAACAACCACAGAGGAACAATTAATACACATTCTGTATGAAGTTAAGAGAAAATAGTATGAACACACTTTTTTATTAAGCTTTTGTTTTGAAAGTGTCCATGAATTGAATAGCTCTTCTGACTATGATTCTGTTTTATTGGTCTATCACTATCATGGTTGAAACCCACATATTAACTTAGCTTTCTTCTCTGACTACTGAAATTTTTACCTCAAAAATAAATGAGAACACAAACTCCCACAAAAACAAAACAAAACAAAAAACCTAGGAAACCAGATCTCTAGTTTGTCTCAAGTGTCTTTATGGCTCAAAGACTTTGTTGTGAAAGTAGTAATATTTATCAAGGTTATCAAAAAATATAACAGACAAAGAGCTCTTAAACACAGAACAAAAGTCATTTTCTATAATAAAAGAAAATATTAAAATAATCTGAGATATTGAAAATACTTCCTCTTAATTGATATTGACATCATTTATAGCGAAATATGCTGTTTATAGAATGAAAAATAGTAAAAAAAAAAAAAGCACATGAGTAAAGATAGTGTATATCCAACAAATGTTCACTATTACATATCTATCAAATCACTTGTAAATAATTCTCCAAATTCAACAATTAATACACAAACACCCCCCCTTAGTAGATTGAAAAAGATTTACCCAAGAAGGATTGTAAAGATGACAAATAGAAACTTGAAAATATAATCAGCAACCTTAATTAGTGGAAATGTAAAATTAAATAACGTCACATATTTGTCCTAAGCATCAAATTCCAGAGAGACTAGGGCACGTGAGACTCTCATGCCTTTCTGATAGAAATGTAAAATGGTCCACTCTTCCTGGAACATTTAGTTACTTACTCAAGAGAAATGAACACCTACTTCCACACAGATATCTTTAATATCCTAATTTTCAAATGTGCCTTGAACAGGTTAATGGACAATTCTGATAATCAATACTATCTTGGGAGTGATCTATTCATCCCTCAAAAAACAGTCTTAAAGTTACTGCGCTGGGTGAAAGGAACTGGTCACCAAAGATTAACTGCATAATCAGTGTGTGATTCCATTCACATCATAGTCTCATTAACCCAAGCCTATCATGACAGCAGCAGATCACTGTTACCTAGACTTGAAGGCAGAGGAGGGTTAGACTGTAGTTGCATGTAGTATATAGATAATAATTAATAGTGGCAACTCGGTGTTCTTACTGTGATTGTGGTGACCTAATCCTATACATTTAACAAAATCATTATATTAAAAAAGCACCTATTCTTCTATGCCAACTAAAAATAACTTGATTTTATAGATAACTAATAAACAAGTGTTACTTTGACAGGATTTTGGAATATATCCCAGGCTAGTCTTAAAATCCTATCCCCCTCTTTAGGCTTTCCAGGGCCAAAACTACCAAACCTGCCTTAAACAGGGCTTTGAAATGTTTACTCCCTCCCATTCTACAATCAAAAACATTGCAAATAAAATTCTATTATTGATGAACAACTGAGAGAAAATTAGTTTTCTTCAGTCTCTTGGATCTTCAGGTGCAAAGTTGGATTCGTCCTTCTTCTCAACAAATCTAGTAGTGATGACATCACCACCAAGACCTCAGCCTATGCCGAGAGAGGTGACAGACACTTGACCTCCAAAGGACTCAGGAAACTGAGGCTAATGGACTTCTTAAGCTCATGAGCTAAAGATAACTTTGAGCATGAGACCTAGGCTCCATTTATAATTAGTAGGAAAAAACAAACAAACAAACAAAAAAAACAAAAAAAAAAAAAATTGAATTATTGCCAGGTCTTGTTCTAAGCACCCCAAAGGCATATCTAAATCCATCCACAGCACGTGGGAGGCAGTCCTCTCCTGCTGATCACCTTTGACTACCACAGCCCACTGGATCCTCTCCTGCCGATCACCTTTGACTACCACAGCCCACTGGATCCTCTCCTGCCGATCACCTTTGACTACCACAGCCCATTGGATCCTCTCCTGCCGATCACCTTTGACTACCACAGCCCACTGGATCCTCTCCTGCCGATCACCTTTGACTACCACAGCCCACTGGATCCTCTCCTGCCGATCACCTTTGATTACCACAGCCCACTGGATCCTCTCCTGCCGATCACCTTTGACTACCACAGCCCACTGGATCATGTAGACGTTGAACAACGGCATCTCTCAGCTGACAGATGACTGACTTCAGATTCAAATCTTGGCAGTGTGGCTGTGAGGTCTGTGCCTTCAACTGTGGTAGTGACTAATTCTCTCTTAATTCACCTAAGTAAACATTAATCGGAAACACATTCTATCTAAAGCCCTTGGTCAGACTTTGTACCTTCAAATTCTTAGAAACACAGAACAGCATACACAGGAACAAAAGTGTTTTTTCTTCAGCCCTTTCGGCCATACCTGTTCCCCTGCCTTTCCAGAAAGTATATTGATGAGGATGAAAAGGTTTAATAACTTGAATATATTCATTCAAATATGTAAAATAATACATTTGCCGTGATGTCGAGATCGTCACCCGTCATTCTCAGGTATTACCTTTTTACAGAGGTTAGATTCTCAGACCCTTGAGAAAGGCAAATACTTCAGCTTTATTCGCTTATTTTGTAAGTGAATGATAAACACCATACCATTGCCAGAAGTCCATTTGAATAGACCTCATGCTCGATGGCAGAAACGACTTCTGTCTCCTTCCAGTTTGCATGAAGGAGTATCAGTTTTGGATCTGTTGTCTTTCTTTCAGCAAGTTATTTCCAGTGAGAAGGAAGCAGAGCTGAGATATTTGATATTTACAGATGCAAAGCTTTGACTGAGGCAAGGTATTTGATATTCACAGAGGATAAAACATGACTGACAGAAAACAAATTATTTCTTTTAGATAGCAGAACTCCTGCTGCAATGTCTTTAGATGCAATGCTGATTTGCATCTCATTATGATTTCACAAGCCAACCATAGCTCTTTTCACTTGGCTTAATACTCCAAAAATAATAAGGAGGAAGAGAGAGATGACAACCATTACCAAGAATAAATCTGTCATTCCATCCTAGAGAGAGAATTTATGGTTGTGCATTTCCACACAGTGACATACAGTTTGGTCTCATCATGGGTCCCAGAAAATTGAGCCAGGAACCTGCTGAAATAATATAGAAAAAAATTGAGCAATGGAAGGAATTTTAGCTTCAGGATGATGGTAGCAAACCCCTGGCAACAGAGAAAAGGAACACGCATTACAGAAATAAACAAGAAGGACCAGATATTGGCAGCTGAATGGCAGCTGGGCAAAGCTGAGCAAGTCCATCTCAGAAAAGGCTATGGAACTGATACATTTAATTGGTAGATAAGTGGCAGATTTCCTCCTCCCCATGGCACATGTTAATCTTTAAATGTAGAAACAATGAATGGCCTATTTGTATAATTTTTAGTTACCACACACACACACACACACAGAGAGAGAGAGAGAGAGAGAGAGAGAGAGAAAGGAGGAGGAGGAGGAGGAGGAGGAGGAGGAAGATTTGTATACAGTTGGCATTAATCAAATTAACTAGGCAAATTCTAACCAGCTTCTACATGTACAAGAATAGTTGAGTTTGTGGCTTCCTTCCTGCAGAAGAAAGAGGCAATTGCATCACACCTAAAATCATGCATGTATGATCTTTTTATCTGCATATTTTCCATTTATTTTCAACTGAATATAACTCAATTAAAATACGTCATTCTACCTAGCTAAAATAATTAAGATGCACTGTTATATAAACAGAATTGTAGAAAGAAGAGATGGACTATAGAAGCAATCTCATTTGACCAGCCAGTTTTTAACTGATATGTGGTTTTATAGATTAGTTAAAATGATGATGCTTGCCACAGCAGAACTGCGATATTAAGATAATTAGCCTGGAACAGGAACTTGATTACAGAATGTTTATTAATAAGGATTATTAACAAAGGATGAAAAATTTCAACTAAATGCTTCCCGCTGCTAATGATGCCCTACTTTTTTTCGTGACATCAGAAATGCCTGCCTGCAAATGGCGCAATGTTTCAACTTCTTTCCATAATCAACCTTTTGAATTTGCATTTTTTCTTAGATCATTGACTAGAAACACTCACGGCATAAAGAATCTAGTCTCTGTTTGTATCAGCCTTTACTCTAGACAGTATCAGGCAGCCCTTGAGTAATATGCTGGCCTTTCTGCTCCCAGCCCAGCACTTGATCATTGAGATCCATTTTTCGGCTAGAGGATTATTATCTCCTTCTGAGTTTTAGAAATGCCATGGGCTCCCTGCATTTCCTGCTGGATCCACATCAAACCCTGGTTATGCCTTTATCAAGCTGCAGACATTTGCTACGTGGTATTAGCATGCTGCACACACCCCAGAACACTTCCTGCCGCCCACAGAAGCCCTGGTGGCAAGAAAGTGCCACATTTATGATTCATGAAGAGCCATGAAATGATCCCAAATTCTGAGACTCCCCCCTCCAAATGTGCCCTGGCTCCATTGAGGTTACATTGTCAAGAAGGAAAAGAGATGCCTGATAAGAACTGAGTAGAAAAAGAAGCCTCCCACATGCATTCAGTATTGATGGATAAATCAGTACATCCTCCCTGGAGGACTGTGTGTTACATGTGTCAAAATCACTTACAGCAGCTTATTTAACCAGCTAGTTTAAGTTCTAATAATACGTCCTAAGGAAATAGTTACCCAACTGAGAAAAGTAGATACTTGAGTGTATTTGTCCTAAGATTTATTGTAACAATACGACTAAACACAGCAGACTAAATGACAAGAGAATTTCTCAGTAAGTTGTGATGTATTCCTACCAAGGATAATTTTAACTGCTTAACCCCTTGTAACTTATCTGTGTTGACTGACATGCAACAATAGAATGTGATAAAAAATACATAGCATAACCAATACTCGGATGACACAGAAATTAAGTTTTTAATTATTTGTATATAATGTGATATATATGTATACACACATTCATATTACATAGGCAACATTTTAAAGGATAATGTGATGTAGTGTATATAATGTGCATAGATAGGTAACATTTCAAAGAGATTGAGAGATTATGCATACCAAAGTATAGTTAATGTTGACAGATAGAAGTTCTTTTTTTTTTCTAACATGTACTTTCTTGTTTTTAATTGTGTGTATGCATATGTCTGTATGTGGCTATGTGTATGTGAGTGTAGATGTCAGAGGAGACCAGTGGTGTCAGATAACACTGCAAGTGGAGTTCTAGGCTTTGTGAAGTACTTGATAAGGGGCTAGGGAGAGCACTTAGTGCTTCTGCCAGAGCAGTACCATTCCTTCTCACCGAGGCACCATCTTCTTAATTTTTATAGCAGAAAAGAAAATGTCTTCTGCCGTAGAAAATGGTGAAGGAAAATAAAATCTGTTTCCTTTTGCTTTCACCTCTAGATATCTGATTCTCATTAGGGCTTGCTTCAATGACACAGACATGAATGAGCAATCTGATTACATTGTCCCTTGTCAATAAAATGGCTCTGGGATACTTTTGGAATAGCGAAATGGCAAGCCCTAACATAGACCATAAAGATTAGGAAACATTGCATTACCAATGACCCCTTACAAATTTCTGATGCTTACAAAAGTTTCTATTTAAAACTTGGGCTGTGTAAGTGTGTGTACAGTGGTGTGGAGACAGAGCTGGTGTTAATGTGTGTGCTAGAAGAGTGTAGTGTGTCTGGGCTCTAAGAGCCAGCAAGCTCTCCAGAGTAAGGCTGAGCAGTAACTTTATCTCACAAATTCTCTGTGGATCTATCTTAACGCTTTTTAGTAATGATGATAGAATCCAGGATTTTATATGTGTTGGGCCAGCACTCTACCAATGAGCTACAATTCCAAACTGCTCTCCTGAAGACTTAAGAAACAATTACCTCCTCGGGGAGATCCCATCCCCTGGATAGATCTTCTTGCACAGTGTTCACACACAAAAGCATGCCCTTTGGAATTTGGGGTGGTGTCTCTGCAACCTTAAATGGAAGGGATGAGGATACTCACTTATGCACATTAGAGAAAATTTGTAAGACAGAATGATCCTTTTTCCTGCACAAGAGTCATTTTTATGTATCAGAACATATAAGGGTTTTTTTTTTAAGCTACTAAAACAATTGTTTGGAAGGGACATCCTTTTGTCATTGGTGTAGCCACACAGTAGTTGTCCTTGGTCTACAAAATAACCATGACCCATGCCCCAGCAAGCAGCTAATTAAAATCAGCAAGCCTCACACAAAAAGACATGGAAGTAAAACAGAGACTTGTTGAAAAGGAGTGGAGGAAAGAGGGAGTCATTTGGGCTTGAAATTTGCTCTCTAAGTGTATGAAACTACCATATGTATATGCATACATACATACATATACATACACATATATATACATATACATATATCAAGATCAAGCACAAAACTCAACTTTCTACTTTGTTTTTCCTGATGCATTTTATAATAACATTGCTTCTAGAGATGTCTATGAAAAATTTTAATGAGGAAAATTGGTAGTCTATCCTCAGAAGCAGTTTATTACCTTTCTAGGCATTTGAAAAGGTAACCCACGGAATCCACTGTGGCCATTTCCATGAGGCATGTTGAAGTTTAGAAATACCTTGCTTACTTTTTTCAGAAGTAAGTTAGACTGCTCCAAAAATATTAACTGTATCAACCTTTGTATTGAAATTTATAGTATAAAAATTAGTATTCTTAATATGGTGGTCAGCATTTTAGTAACATTTTAATTCTTCAGGTTAAATAACCCCGTTTTACTATTGTCTGATTTTACCACAAACTCAAATCAATACTTAGGCTGAGATATAAAATTACTAATACTAGACCTTCCAGCATAATATACCAATGTCTATTTTTGAAGATATTTTCATGGATCCATCATATAGACAGAATCCCAGCTGGTTAGATTATTACCTCACACCCCAGAAACAAGGGGACGCCAGAGCTTGGCAATCTTGTATCACAGCACACAGACTCCTTTCTCATGATTTCCAGAGTAATTTGCTGAAGAACTTTGGGGTCCTTGTTGACTTAATCTCAGCTATCTTCATGAGAAAATATAGACTTGGCTGTGCTCTTGGCGCCCAGCTGTGCCTAGTAGTCTGACACAAGGGCTGTCAGCACATAGACAAAACTGAAGATCTAAGCTTCCCAGAGCATGGTCAGCATATAGTCTCAAACACCATAAGCTTGACCCAGTCCTGAGTGGGAAGTGATAGGAAAAGGCAACTTTCACAAACTGTGATTTAGATATGCCTTTGTTTATCTCTAGCTCAAGTATTTTCCATTGCTCAAATTCCTCCAGTAGATCCTCTTCACACTCGAAATGAAGACTTCCCTATGGCCAGATATGCTGGCTCTGGATTCTGTCCTTATTGAGTGATCTTCTTCAGTGTATCTACAGAGACCCACCACACACTCAAGTTTCCATGACTTGACCATGTTGGTTTGAAGTCTCTCTCTTTCTTCAAAAAGATCCTTCACAGACTTCTGATTTTAAATGCACCCTTTGATTCATGCCATTTTAACTGCTTTATGTATTTATTTTGTCTTGGTCATTGTGTATTCTATGGTTTGGTAATAGTTTCTATTTTCTGCATTATAATATAAACTCTTTGAGAGTAGATACTTAGCCCTATTCTATCTACACTGTCTGTAATGCTTTCTCAGACATAACAAACATTCCTCAATAAATAGATGACGAATGATCCTCTATTGCCTAGAGTTATATGTGAGAGGTTCACTTTCCTATATTGAAACAAATGTGAGAAATTAGTCTTTGTTCTGTTGGATTTTAGAGATGGACCACAATGTTGCTAACATCATTCCAATAGGCACACTGCAGTGGTTGCATGTGGAAACAGCTGGCTGGAGTGTGGCATTAACTCTTCCTTATTCTGTGACATCTTAGAAACTTAGTGCTTAGATTTGCAGAATAACCAGGCTTTCACTAACCAGAGAAACTTTAAGTCTGATTTTTGCTCCCCCCCCTCCACATCCAATGTCCAAATTGAACGTAATCTACATGATGATGGTTTGGGGATGCGTGCATTTAGGGGATGAATAGGTAATGAGCACAGAGGCAATCTGAATGAGAGTATAGCCTTTCACCTAGGACTGCCTCAGCTCCTTAGGGTGCAGGAACAAGACAGCAGATCTGAACAGAAAACCAGACTTTCTTTGAACATGCTGGTACTCTGAGCTCAGATGCCAGCTGCTAGAACTGTGAGAAATTTCTGTTGTTGGATGAGAGCATAATGAAAATATAGTTCAGCAACACATCAGAATGTCAGTCAGCCATAGAGAGAAATAAAATCAGGAGGAAAATGCTCAGATCTAGATGCTCCTTTGTTACGTGGGTTTATGAATGTGTGCCTGTGAAGACAGATACTGAATGTTCTCTGTCATGAACAGATTCTAGTCTATAGTTTTATGTGGATGTAAATGTGTAAGGAGGTGAATATGGGTATAAGTCAGAAAGAAACTACAGAAGGGAGTAGATATTTTAAAGGAGGGGCAATACATTACATGTGATAAGGAAGAAGAGGATGGCTGTAAATGGAAAGAAGGTGGTGAGGGAGGAGGAATAAAAAGAGGTTACATATGAAAACTACACCTTGAATCCTATGACGCTGTATACTAACAACATAAACAAAATTTAAAAATAAAGACATTTCTGCTCCTTTGCCATTTCTGCTCCTTTGCCAGTCACCAGTTTGATTGTTTTGCTATAGCTTCATGAACTTACACTCAAGAAAATCAGACTCTTCGCAGTAGATATGAAGATGAAGCGATACTGAGACTTGGGTTCCACCCAATGCTAGAATAGTCACTGGAAGTCTTCAATTGAAAATTCTACTGGGCAAGAAGCTTTCATTCATTTCCTCTTGGTGTGTTTATTAACTAATTTATTTAATTGTGTTTTGGGGGCTAGCTTTCAGGAGTTCATTCTCTCCTTCCAACATGTGGGTCTCAGGAATTGAGCTGCGGCTTGGTGGCAAGAGCCTTTACCTGCTGAGCTACTTACTCAACAGAGGGTACCCGTGGGTTCTATGCCCAGCACCAAAGGATTAAAACTAAAATTAAATAAAACTTACTTTCTGCTTTCTCCACTGGCTGCGGGGTCTCTAAACAAATTTGTAGACATAGCATATAAATCTGCCTAAATTCTTTGTGTTGCTCAAGGTTTATGTAGGGAGATACCTACATCCAAGTTGTATGAATGGCTTATCTTTAGGTACAATGGCACAGAAGATACATTTCCTATGACAGCATTTTTTGTTTGTTTGTTTTCCTTCATATGCACAGCCACATGGCCATAAATAACTGAAATATTTGAGAATATGGTAGCACATGATTCTCTTTCAAGGAAAGCAGGATCTTCAGCCTCCCTTTCTCAACCACCCAACTGGTGGGTATGTCCTCAAACTTCCCCATATTTGTTGTCATTTCGTTGTCACCAACGTCCTCCTTATCAATCTCAACTGACATATGCAAACTTTACAGTAATGTCCTCTGGGGAAATGGTCAAGTCCTGGATAAGTATCTATCTCACATGTCTTTGCAAGCTATCACTGTTCAGATGTACGGGCTTGCTGTGTTAGGCTTACTAGTTCTGGAATTATAAAAGAAACTGTTTCCAGGATGACAGTCCTGTCTCAAGACACTATACTACTTACTCCTTGGCCATTGCAGTGCAGATATAACTTGTGTTGGACACAGTTGAAAATATGCTTTTCTCTTGAGAGAATCAGGATCTTCAGCCTCCCTTTACCAACCACCCAGGTGGTAGGCGTGTCCCCAAACTTCCTCATATTTGTCCCTGCTGCTGTGTAACAATGTCCTCATTATCAGTCTGAGCCGACCTATGCAAACTTTGCAGTAATGTCAAACCAGTAAGGAAACTGAACTCCTCCACACTGCCATCACACAAGAGGAGCCAACACCTTTTAGAGACCACTGCCTTGAGGATGCTTAGCCCCTTTGCACGGTCTTCTGCTATGATTTGTCATAAACCCAAAGGAACCTTTTATTTTCTTGAACTATCATGTTAACTACTTGGTTGCTACTAGGCAATTCTATAAACTCTAAATTATAATAATGCAGAAGGCAAGAAAAAGAAAGAAAAAAAAAGGAATTCCTCATTAGTTTATGATTTTGCAGAACAGGTTAGACCCTGCCTTCTTTCAATGCGTGCGCGCGGGCGTGTGTATGTGTGTGTGTGTGTGTGTGTGTGTGTGTGTGTGTGTGTGTGTACCATGTGTGCAGTGGTTACCCACAGTATGTGTTTGTGGAGATCACTATTGTGTAGTTGATTCTCTCTTTTCTTTTATGTGCATTCCCAGGCCTTGAGCTACGTCCATTAGGCTTGAGCACCCATCACATTTATCCACAGATCCATCTCACAGCGTTTATAGAGAATAGCTTAGTTATGTTTTTTTTTTTTCAGAAAAATTAAGAATCTTATTTAAAATGTAGGTATAGGTCAAAGTTAAACACAGTATGTCATCCGGCAAACTTACTTTACCTTTGCACGTCCGTTCCTCTTAGTGTTCTTTACTGTTCTCCATTTTCTGTGTATACTTTTTAGTCTAATTTTTCCCACATCGAGAAGCATAGTAGTGCAGACTGTTACATACACTATACTCTGCAAAGTTAAAATGTGTTAAAATGAAGTGATGCTCACTGGACCTTTTTATTTACCCAAAGCATAAAGTTTATTGGTTGAATAGAGAACAAAGGAATAGAGGAACCATATTCAAACAATTTAAGTGCTGACAACAAGAACTACCTAGCATACAAAAGCAAAACTTTATATTTGCACATCCAAGGTTTTCTTTTAGAAAATCCCATCTCCCCCACAGCCATCGGTAGAATGTATTTATAGAGAAAACGGACTCTACTCAATGTTCTTTGTGACGTCATAGCATGTTCCTTATTAGTCCTCTAAACATTTGCTACTCAATGTTCTTTGTGATGTCATAGCATGTTCCTTATTAGTCCTTTAAACGTTTGCTTTAACTGCCAGGTTCTGAAATCCTTGGGTTCTAAGAATAATTCCTGTTCATCTTCCCCTCTTGTGAGGTGACATCTGTAAAATGGGTGAGTTTTCTGTCCATTGAGTTGACAAGGACGACTTGGAATTCATCCTAACTGATGTCCAAGAAGAACTGAACCCAGACTGTTGTGCCATGTAGGGCCACATGAACAGACTCTTCTGGAAAACACTAATGCTGAGAAACTCTGACTTGGTGGCAATCCTGAAATGTATAAGGGGCATTTGTATACAACATGAAACCTAAATCATGTAAATTACTATGGAAAAGACTAAAGTAGGAAGTTTTAAAATTCATTGATCATTTTTTGCTCATAAAGCTGTCTACATTTCTCAAGAGAAAGAACCCATTCATCATTTCCCATTACTTCTTCCCTAGATTTGAAAGAACCTTTCCTTACATGTACTTTAAGCTGGAGATGAAACAGAGATACATTTTTAAGTATTTATTTTTAATTGAAAATAATTTGTTTTCATTTATTTATATTCATAATACATTTATTTCTAAATAATATGTTGTGATTTCAGTTTCTCCTCCCTAACTCCAACATAAATCCCTACCTTCCTGAGTCCACGCTCTTTTTGCCTTTCATTATTATATAAGCAGGAATCTAAAAATAATAAAAAAATAAGATAAAAATCAAGACAAGAACAAACTATCAGAAGAATCAAAGAAAAAAAATTACAAGAAACAAATATAGACTCAGAGACAGACATGTTCACACATACAGAAATTCAATAAAAATACAACACTAGAAAACATGATATCTATATGAAAAAGACATGAAAGAAAAAAAGTAATTTAAAAATAATAAAATAAAAATAATTTCCATACGAAACATTATGAGACTCCAAATATTTCATGGAGTTTGGTCTTTGTTGGCCATCTACTACTGGGCATGGGTCTATCCTAAAGCTTAGTTTATATACCCAAAGAGACTCTGTGGAGAAAATGATGTTTTCCTTTGTATTGGTTGAGTTAGGATTGGGGATTTCTTTCCACTTCCCCTCTCAGCACTGAGACTCCATCTGACTCAGACCTGTGTGGACCCTGAATGTGCTGCTTCAGTCTCTGTGAGTTCGCATGTGCATCAGTCTTGGAGTGCATGGAAGTCACTGTTTCCTTGATGTCCTCGCTTCCCTCTAGCTCTTGCAGTCTTTCTGTCTCCTCTTCTGCAGAGCTCCTTGAGCTCATCGTCAGTGGACTTAATAAAGGCCACTCATTTAGGACTGGATGTTTGAAGGTTTCTCTCTGTACTCTGTCCATTGTGGTCTTTGTTTTTGCTCACATTCACTGCAGAAGGATGCTTAATTGATGGTGACCGAACAAGGCACGAATCTATGAGTATTGAAGAATGTCACTAGGAGTCATTTTAATGTTATGTGCCTTAAGCAGAACAATATTTGGTTTTTCCCTAGGTCCCCGGCCTATCTTATTTCAAGTGTTGCTCACCTAAGCAGTATCAAGTATGGGTTCCATCTCATGGAGTGGAATATCAATCAGATATTCACACATCACTCTCACATTTTAAAAACTTGTATGTGTATGTGTGACTATATGTGTTTATGTGCATCATATATAAGCAGATACCTGTAAAAGCCAGAAGTGAGAATCATGTCTCTTGGAACTGTAGTATACAGGTACTGGGAGCCTAAGCCTGGCCCTTTGCAAGATCAGTAAGTGCTCTTAAGCACCAAGTCATGTCTTCAACCATTAGGGGGGAAATCCAGAGACAATACAACTTACATGTTCAATTACCTCTTTAAGTCTGTGATTTTTAAAGACAACATCATAGAGCTGAGGAAAGTAATGTATAGGGAGATCATACAGTTTATGCCAGAGGACAGAGACTATGACTCTGAGAAAACCACTGTTCCAGATCCTCTGAGGGCAGGTCATAAGGAATTAGGTGGATAATGAGTATTAAAACATTTTAATTCCTGTTAATACACATATACATGTATACTTATATACATATATACACATATACACATACACACATACACACATACACACATATACATATATACATACACACATACACATATACACATACATACATATATACATACATATATACATATATACATACATACATACATATATATATACATATACACATATGCACATATACACATATACACATATGCACATATACACATATACACATATACGCATATACACATATACATATATACATATATACATATGTTTATGTGTGTGAGTGTGTGTGGCATCTCTCAGATTATACTGACATAATATGTAAAAGACAAGTAAATAAATGTAAAACTAAGGCCAGTCACTCACTTCACTAATTTTCAAATTATGCATTTTTTTTTTTATTAATTATCTAATGCATGGCTTGGTTCTCTTTAGAAAAGAACCTCACTGGGGATGATTTTAAGAATTCAGAAAGTTATTCTGTGTGTTGGTCAGAGTAAACCTTGCTTGACTTAGGAGACGCCATCGCCCAAGTGCTTCTGTAAACCTGATGCCCGTCCTTCCATGTGGCTTTCCAGTCATTTCAGACTCACCATACCTTCACCACTGCTGATTTAGCATTTTAACCTAATAAAATTATTTTAGAAGAAAATAATAGTTTGCATTTTTAACCCTGTTTATGAAGTAAAGAAAGAACTGAAACACATAGTAAGTCAGTAAAATCTATTTGTATGATATGTGAAATCATTTCACTTACAGTTGGCAGTTTTACACCTGGAACATTGGCAGTGCAAAATTCTGAGATCAAGACATTAAAATTCAGATTTGTCACAGGCCCTGCAAGCCCCCCTCCCCCGACATTTCTTTCTCTCGATAAGTATTCTGCAAACAGGCGTTTTCAAATATAAAGGACTAATGACTAATGAATAAACAGAAACAGTATAACCTTAAACACATCCCAGTGGCCTTGTTTTGCCTGATTTATTTGGGCATTTGGAAAATGAATAAATGAATTTTAAATAGCATCTGCTAAGATGGCCTTGGACAGAATTAGAAAGTCAACAGTTTCTGTGGAGACCAGAAGCCAGGCATACTCTCTTATCCCAGCCTTGCTCTCCAGCCCTCTTAGCCTCTCCCCATCCTCTGTGTTACATGATGTTAGCTTTCTCTGTCCCAAGCTCAAGGTTCTTACCACCCAAGGATCAATGGTTTCAGGCCTATTAAAGATCAGTAGCAGAATGTGGAGAGTTTTGTACTGGATTCAATCTCCTGCCTCCACCTATCCCACCATGCTCTTAAGAACCCTTGACATCCAGATGAAGCTAGGCAAAGAATGTATCTTTCTTAAGTTTGCTCCCTCAAAATTAAGATGGGGATAAAATCTACTCTCGGCTATAGACTTGCTATGAGACTTTAATGAGAATCTGCAAAGCCCCCAGCACTGGGTAGGAACAGTAGCTGGTATTACAATGCCAGCAGTCTCCAAGAACAATGACGAATAACTGTGACCCCACCCTGAGTAAAATGCCAACCATTCTGTGAACTACAGGTAGGCTCCAATGACGTCACCCTCTTATTGAACGTTTGTTTTATATAAGCTTTGTTTTTCTCAAGACTTTGGGCTATTCCCTGAAAATGTGACTTACAGAAATGACTTAGAAAGTGTTAGGAATCACCAGAAGGGAACTGGTCTGAATCCAATTTACTGAAATAGCAAAGTTGCAAAACCGAGTTTGTAAACAGAACTCAACCAGCCCCATTTTGCCCTACCATGGTCTTAACTTTTGATCTCCGGAGATGCCCTTTGTTTGCTATTCTGCTCATCTCTACAGACATATCATGTCTTCTAAACATCCTTCTATAAATCTGAGTTAACAAAGTTTGTTGACAGAAGTATCTGACTCAATTGCTTTTTTTTTTCCTACTCGATCAAGTTGGCACAAAGAGAGCCCAGGAATCTGGAGGATATGACAAGCATTTAGGCTTGCAAGTTTCCGTGTACAGAGATGGGACAAAGGTTCTGATTTACAAGTGACTCCCATTGTTTTCCAAGCTCGAAAGTGTTTGCTCTGCAGCCATCCAGAGAGTTGGGATCTATCGTTATCAACTGAGAAAATCATCTCTAAGTGTTGTTGTTCAGAGCTCTTCCCCTCTGGGCCAGCTCTCCTGACTGCACCTGCTGGTGACTGAGGAGAAAAGGTCATGAGAAAGTAAACAGCTCTACAGCCATTTCCTGAGCCATCCTGATCTTGTCCTTCAAGATGGATGGCAGTCTGCAGCTGAACCTGTTATTAATAGCACACAGAGGTAGCTGCGTGGTACCAATGAGCCCTAGCAGAGGACCCAGCTTGATTGTCTGCTGTTGGCCCTGCCCAGAAGCTGACTCCCACACTGGCCTTAGGCTTACTCTCATACACTCCATGTCCTCGACTATCACCTCTGGCTGTCTTTCTGTTCCTGCAGTCAGGTAAGAATCTCTCCAGGTTGACTTTCTGTTATTTGTGTTGCAGAAAGCACTGTATTAAGCTGATTTTCTACTGCATTTGGTTTAATATAGTTTTTCAAATCACATTTAACCTTGTTGGAGGGGGCTCCAAGCTGGGGTGCATCCTTCACTATTGGACTCCCACTACATGGAATCCTAAGATTCCTCCTATCAGGTATATGATTATCTCAATCTATAGATGGCCAAAGGGCCAAGTTTGTCAAAGCACTATTTCGATCTAAGTTCACTACCAGGGACATTAAAACAAACCTATCTGTAGCCTTCTCTGATCATCCAAATGTTTCTTGTAAATTCAAGAGCCATGACAAAGCCCAGAAGAACAGACATAGACAAAAGTTCCTACCTGAGCATATTCCAGAAAATGCCTAAGAATTGTTTTAAAAGGTAGTATTTGGTGGTGATATCATGGTTTTTATTTTGTTTCTTGCATCAATTACAGGCTCTAAGAAAATCTCTGAAGTGTCTCCAAGGAAAATTCTAAATCACACACACATACACACAGGCACACATACACATAGACACACACACACACACACACACACACACACACACACACACACACACACACACCTGTGGTAACTTGTTTTACTTGTTTGAGTTCTGATGGCAAAGATTATATCTTCTCATTCTTCTGATGAGGACTTTGAGGAAGTTGGTATAGTTGTCAACCGTGTGTGTGTGTGTGTGTGTGTGTGTGTGTGTGTGTGTGCTTAATAGCTTGCCCACATTTAGACAGGTGCGTATTTAGAAGCTCAAATGAAGGACAGAGGGTATCCCTATGTCTCAGACTTTCCAACTATGTTGCCCCTGTATATAAGGGAAGGGCTAGTCCAGAACTGTGCAGTGCCTGGGGAGGGTAGGAAGATGAGGGACTCCCCACCCTGTGACCTTATCAGCTGCCTTCAACCTGTGAGAACGGTTATTCCCAGCTCTATTGTTTAGCACTTCCTGATCCTGCTTGCTCCCTCTGACTCACCACACATGAAATCATAGCTAAGAAAGCTTCAAAGGGACTGTGGAAATCCTTAGACACACACTGTTCAAATGATGAATAGTGTCAATATAGAGGGACTATAAACAAAACCATGTTTATCATGAAGTTGTGCTATGTGAAGACTTAGTCTCCAAACAGAGGTCAGGATCTTCAGAAGCTCAATTTACTTCTCTTGGGTCTAGATGGGTCTAGACAGACCCACCCATCTCTTCATTTCTGCATAAGTGTAACGCTTTAGCAGAAACGAGTTTCTTGTTCTTCTTTGTATGTGATGTGACTTTGAGCTTTTTCCTCTAAATTCCAATGTGATTTGCTGAGTGTGTTTTTTTCTACCATGTTACCTGACAGAGCACATTGCTGGTAACCTTGCTGAAATATTAAATTCTAGCCATGGTTTCTGTCTCTTAAAAGAGTATTCAAATCCACTGTATCCTCTTCGAGAAAACCATGCTGGAATGCTTCCACAACTCAACGCATTGGGTAATTTCTTTCCTTGGGAACAGAGGACAGGTTTGGAAGTGTCTGGTTTTGCAGCTTCAAGCTTGCATTCGCTGGGTAAAGTAGCTCACCTTGAATTCACTATATAGCCCAAGCTATTCTTAAGTCCTCCAGACTTAGTCTCTCATCTTTAGTAGAAATAGTTCAATTTATTGGAAAATGAAGAAAATAGTTAGGGCTTAAACTGATGACTGAGGCTGGAGGAACACACTGGTCAAACTAGAGGCTCAGAAACACCCAGACTGTATCCAGTTTGTAAGATCAACCAAAAAAAAAAAAAGTACCAGCTCATTGCTCATTCTCTTTATCTTGCTTATAAAGGAGGCAGGGGATTAGTTTTAATACCCAGATCACAGTGACAAACTCACTGAACAGGGCCCTCATGGGCCCCACCCATTCCTGAGGGACAATGGCATTTAAAGGTTTCTGGGGAGAAGGTGTCATTTTCTCCAGTGGTGGAGCCAATGATGAGTCAGTTCTTGCTTTGGTAAACAGCCATGGTCAGGGTAGAAACTGATTAGACTCAATGGACATCAAAGTGGGAGGTCACCAGATGGGGGAGGAGGGTGGGCAGTGGAGGGAGGAGGTGGGAACCACTATGAGATGGACAGGAATGAGAAAAGGGCAAGGAGAAGAGCAGTATGAAGTTAGGGAAATTCATTATCTAAATGAATGAAACTGTAACAAGCAACTTAAAAAAGGAATATGCCCCAGTAGGAGATTAACATACTTATGGATTGGGTTTTATTTCTGTGATGTTTCAGAGAAACTGAAGAAGTACCCAGGCGAACCTGTGAAGACATGGGTTTTGATACCTCCAATAGGTCATAATAGAAATGAAAGCTTAGAAAACAAAACAAAAAAAAAAAAAAAAAAAAAAAAAACCTAAACTAAAACCAGCTCTGTCTTCTTCATGCACATAGTAAGAAAAAGGTGCCTGGGAAAGAGTAATCATCCAGTTATCTAAGTTCGTCTTGTCTACTCTGACGCTTATTCTTAAGAAAACCTGAGAAGGAAAACGAGGAATCAAGGTGCGTGTGCAGAAGAAATTGTGATGAGCTACAACAGCAAGCAGGTCCTCAATCCTAGGCCAATTCTAATCTCAAACTAGCAACTAGGCACTGAAAGCCAATATCCAACCAGGAGCCACGGAGCGATGGTAAAGAAGTGATCAGAGTTCGGGCCTAGAAGCATTACCATCAATTCCCTAGCATTCCTTTGTACAGAATGCAATAGAATGGTCCACTCTCCATCAATCAGGGGCTAATGTACTTACCTTCCTACATTAAACATTTTATTTGTGTGTATGATGTATGGGTGTGTCTGTGTTTACACAGGTACATTCGGGCCATGTCTCTAGGCTGTTTACCTTGTCCTTTGCCACTGCATGCACCAGACTTGACAGCCCTTTGAGACTCCTGGGATTCTCTTGTCTTCTTTTCTCAATGTAAGCCTGATGCGATTGCCCATCCTCAGTATTTTATTTGGCATTTATTTGCATTTAGGAATCTGATCTCTAGTCTCCAAGCTCTCACAGCAAGTACTTTACCCACTGAGTCATGGTTAAAAGGAGCCGAAGCAGGCATTCTCTTACATAGGGAGCGACGCTTGCCAGGGAGGAAACTGTAGAAGGAAAACCAAAACAGACCAGAAGTTCTGAGCGTCCTTAAGAAGTTTGTACTGTCTGAATTCTTCTTACATAAGCGCCTGGTACCTTGGGCTAACACAGGGCTGAGGAACAGAGCTAGAGTGGGGAACGCCTACATATTTGCATGCTATGGTTTGGCTCGGTGTAACCCACTGTCCCATGTGTAGGCTTGCTCCACAGCGGAGGTGTGTTGCCTTTAGTCAAGGCAGATGGCAGGCTTTAAGCCAATGTGGGCAAGGCACTTAAGGGAATGTTGGAATCTAACCTATTCCTTTTCTTCTTGCTCATTGCTTCAGACATTAAGAAGTGAGAAGCTCTCTCGACCATAATCTCCAATCTGATGTGTCCCCACTCTCCTCAGACGCAAACATGAGCAACTGAGACTGTGAGTCGAAATAAAACTGTCTTGATTATAAGTTGATTTACATCAGGATTTTGTTGAAGTAAAGAGAAAGCTGACTAGCACAATATGCATACTTAGATGTATGCATATTAAATATACACACATGCATGGGTATGCATACCTAGATGTGTATGTATATATCAGAGCTAGGGCATATAGGGTCAAAAGGAAAATACTTTTTTTATACATTAACTATATTTGTATGAGCTATATATTTGTATTTTTGGAAGTAGACTCCAATTCTTTGGTTTCTGCATCATATGTAGTATTCCATATAGGTATTTTCCTCTTATAACTCTTTACTTTGTCATGTACAGCATTACTTCTCTGTCTCTAGATTGAATAGCAAACAACACATTTACTTTTGCCCAGCTAGCCTCCTTCTTTGGTCTTATACATCATTGCTAGTGATTTTTCCCAACCTCGGGCTTGTCTCAGCAACTGCTTTTTTCTCTGCTATATCATTTACCAATGACGGTGGTTTTGCTTCTGTGTTTGCTTACCTTTGGAAACCATGAGATTCAAAGGATGACGTTTCTGGAGACCAGAGTGTCTTATATGCCCGGTGTCTCATAGCACTCCTCACATATAAAAATGAAGACAGTTGCACACATTATTGACAAACAGGAAAACTGAGCAGTAGATGAACACGGGATGGATGGGATATTGCTCATTTAACCTATACAAAGCCCTAGGTTTGATTTCCAGAACAACAAAATCCTTCCGGGACAAAGAGTTAGTGAATCAGGGTTATGGCTAGAATATAAGGTGTGTATCATGTAAAGATCTGTAGCTCGAAGTGCAGGCTCTCGGACATCAATTACTGTTCTTGGCCCTTGTTATATTCCTGGAATGTTTCCTTCCCTCATTTTGAACTCTATCTGAACATATAGTGAAAAGTAACAATAAGAAGCTCTGTGCCTGGGTAGACCTGAGTGTCAAGCCATCTACAAGGTTATCCTATTCAAGGGAAGAACCTGGTCCAGAGCACGATGCCAATTGTTTTCTCCCATCTCTACTGCACATGTTCTTTCAACACTTCACCTAGCCAAGCGCAGTGGTACACACTTATAGTCCTTGATGCTTGTGAGGTAGACAGAGAAGGATGGCATGTGCCCAGTTGAATGATGCCTGCCTGAGCAACATTGTAAGACCCCCATCTCAAAACAAGAAATTAGTTTTGGCTAACACAGTGACAGCCTCCTCCTTTTCTGTAGCAGACTCAGGCATAAGGAGTATGGTCCTCAGAGCCAGGTCTAACCTTGAACTGTCTTCCAGATTAGGCTACAGAACCCAGTTGCAGGGACTTGAAAGGCAGGATGTCTCTCTTTGCTCTGCTTTGCTGTCACCTAGAAGCAGCAGCTGCTGCTGAGGAAAGATGACCTAAAGGATGTCTGGGGCCATTGCGCCCAGAGGAAGAAGAGGAGGGGCTGACTGAGTTGAACTGGCCTGTTTTGTAAATAAGTCTGAGTCATCTTGAAAAGAATGGATAAATGTCATACGTGAGAAGCTGTGCTCCCAAAGCACTGGATCCACAAAGCTGAGTTAGTTTCATGTCTGTTGGAAGCCTCAGAGAGGTATTTGGGGAAACAACCTCTGAACTGTAGGATAAATGGCAACTGCACTGAAGCTCCAAAATCTCCTGGAAATGAAGCCATGCACTCAAGCAGGAAACTCCTCCTGGGAAGCTCACGTGTTCATCTTTCTGGGCCAATTACAGGGCGGAAGCTCAGTCTTTCACATCTTAATTAGCGTTCCTGGTTTGACATGGGTGGCCCAAGTCATGACGTTTCCTCTCTGTTGTTATTGTACAGAGAAATTCACAAGAAAGGACCGTAAGCCTGATTCCTTCAGTTTTGTTGAAGAATGTCAGCAAATTACAATTGTTTGGAATCAGACTCTCATAAGCTGGGCAGCAGAGTATTTATGATACAAAAACAATCACAAAAGCCTTGCTGCACTGCCTTATTGACACAGCTTTCCTGTCCCCACATCTTGCTTCCTCTCAGGAAAGTGGGACGTGTTGGATGATTTCCCAGCTTCTATTTGGAGAGGAAGTCTATACATTTCCACCGTCCAGACCCTGCCAATCTGCACACTCCAAAGAACACCTGCAAGCAACAACTCCTCCTGTCCCCTTTTGTGCCCAGAGCTATCAAAACAAATGAGTTTCCCTGGTTGGGAAAATTATATCTCTTTTCACAGTAACCTTTCTCTCTACACGTGCACAGAGTCAGACACCGTGATGTTGTGCCTAGTGCTCCTGACTAGGACTGTAATGCAGACATGCCCCACTCCATCACTGTCAAGAGCTGTTAAGACCTCATGAGCCCACCCCTTTTTACTGGTACTTCTCTCCTATTTTGCACAAGTTGATTCTTAAAGCAGTATTATTATGGGAAACAAGGAGCTGCCTCTTGTCTCTGGCCAGATCTGCCACTAAGGACTATCAACAGTCTCCTCGGATTCCCAGTCCTTTCTCCCACTCCCTCCCTCACCCCCATTCCAAGCTTCTTCCTTGGAGGCTATCATTGAAAAGAAAATAGACTGTCACTGTCCTCCTTGTACATCTGTCTGAGCCCCCAGGACCTGAACTTTGGCTCCAGACATTGAGAACTCACAGCAGCTATATGGCCAGCTTTCCACACAGCACAGGCATGGAGAGGGGATTTTTGCTCCAATGAATACTCACCTACTATTACATATTTAGAACCCTGCATTTGAACATAGGTGTAGTCACCAAATATTCCTTTGATGGAAAAACAGCAGTGACACATCCACAAGCAAAAAAACAAAACAACAAAAACCACAATGACCAAGGCAAAACCCTTATCGCTAAATCTCACAAATTCTGCTTCTTCTGTGATGTTCTGGTTGCTACTGTAGCCTTTGCTGTTATATCTCCATGCACAGTAACGATGCTGGTGATGCTGACTCCAGGTTCGGGTGGTGATATGAGGTACACAGGTCTGTACACCCATCTCTACTTTGGAATTGCCTCAGGCAGGACAGCTGGGTTTAGCAACATATGTGCCTGACTTCCAGACACCGGGAAATGCACCCCAAACTCAAAGTATCTATATCCTGTGTCATCAGTCACCCCCTGGGAGACTGGCCACTTCCTGTAAGTGACTCAGTGTCAAGGGTTCAAAACATCCAGATAAAACCATTTTGAAGTGTTCTTTTCTGGCCAGATTGACTTCATACCCCGTCCCTCCCTGCTGTTCATCTCCTTTAAATACCCCTAAAGTTTTTAGTCATCTTTCAGAACACTCAAGCCTTACGCCTCCACTAGGGCTTTCAGGTTATTTTGAGAACATCCTACCCAGAGCAGGCCACATCTCCTTATGCTGGTTTCTGCTGTTTGTCTGTCCTAAGATCACCTTCCCTCTACTTTTCTGGACCATAACAGTTCTCCAAATCCCAGCAGCAATGGTCTTCCTTCAGTAAGCAAGCCATAGGGATCTCCTAGTTAACCAAATGCCCTGGCCATCATGATGCTGGGTTTCCCTGACCACCATGATGCCATGCCTCCCATTTCTAGTCTCACCCATGTGCACATACCTTGGCAAAAGCTATGTCTAAAATGTCCCTTAACACTCAACAACTGACCTTTAAACTCTTGACATTTCTAACACATCTTAACCTGTGATAACAACTTGGGATTCCTCTGATGGGAGATGAGAACAAGTCACTATTGTTCCTGTGCCATTGCTACCTGG
The DNA here is from genome assembly GCF_963924665.1 of Micromys minutus. NCBI lineage: Eukaryota > Metazoa > Chordata > Mammalia > Rodentia > Muridae > Micromys > Micromys minutus. The sequence goes on along the minus strand of NC_137955.1, from coordinate 11,957,254 downwards.
GAGTTTTCTATATTCCCCTGCTACTTCTGACAGACACTATATAACTACTGGCAACTAGCACCGGTGATCACTGGTGACACAGGAGACATCTTATCTTTGCATTAGGAAAATAGAGGTGGACATTTTGTCAAGAGATTATGGTGAGTAGGAGCAGCTCTGAAATGTAATGATTGGTGTTTTTTTCTGTGAGTCTTGTCTTCCACTGAGGAGAAAAAACATGTAAATTAATGCTTCTAATTCTATTTTATGGTCATAAAGCACCCAGCAGTATAAGCAGGACTACCATTTCCGGATGAAGATTTTGCACATGTGTAGACATCTGTGTGTTTCACAGTCAAAGAACCATGCAAATGTCTGAGTCACACATAGTCATAAATTTGTTTATTCATAAATGCATTCACTAAAATATTTTAGTGTACCTCTTTCATACTAGGAGCTTTTTTTCTCGTTTTTTAAACTTTATTTTAAAAAACAAATATAAAAGAAAAAATTTTAAACATTTTTGCATAAATGTATACAAATACAATTGTGTCAGTGCTTGGCTTTTATTTTTTTCTTTTTTTTAAGGTTTGATACTCTGCATTAAGGTTTTACTAGTTACAATGAGCAAAAAGTACATGTAAAACAGGATGTAACCCGGAATTAGTCAACATTTTCTTGGTGTGTAAGGATTGAGCATGACTTTTTTTTTGTTTTGTTTTGTTTTGTTTTGTTTTTTTCTTGAACTTCACACAGTCTGTGAGTTGTTTCTGGGGCAGTCAGAGCCTCTGGGGTTAGCATCCCACTATCAGTGACTACATATTATGTCTGTTCTCTTGTGACTGGGTTATCTCACTCAGGATGATATTCTCTAGATGCAACCATTTCACACTAGGAGCTTTTCAAAGTTGCTAAATAGGAAAAAATGATCTTTTATTTTAAGAGCTAATAATATAAAGAAAAGATAGATATATAAACTCTTGATTTTTGTTTTTCAAAATGGGGACATTAAATGCAAGCACAAGACCTGCAACCTTTTTGAGACTTGATGGCCACACACAACAGACAAGTAGGATCTTCTGGCAACCTCAAGGTCAGGAGGAAGCCAGATACCTCCAGTTGTGATTCCCTACCTGGTTGTGTGGGAGACCAGCATGACTGCTGTAATGTTAGCTACCACATCTGCATTCCAGACGGTAGGAAGAAGGAAGAGAGGAAGGGTCCCTCACTTTTTAGGATGCTTCCTGGAAATCCCACACAATGCTTCTATGTATAACTGCACTGGCAGTCAGGACAATCACAAAAGTCTAGCAGTCTGTTGGGACTTTAGCTAGTGACAATGTTAGCAATCAAAGAAATATACAGAAAGGTCTTGACTTTCTTCTAGTTGGAATTGAGGCTGAATAGTGGTTTCTATATTTCTTACCATAGTCTCTAGTCTGAATATGGAGAATTAAGACATCATCAAGAGAATAACTTGTGAATTTCCTATGGGGCGTTGAGTGACTAACTGGAGGAGTTCATTGTCTAACTGTGAGTCAGAAAATAAAGCCAAGAGCAAATAAACAGGGAAGCTGGACATCTGGTCTCATGAACTGCAAGTGGAGGATAGTAGATTCACTTCACTGAACCAAGACAGTATTTTGGGGCCCTTCTGCCATGACTCTCCTCACTTACAGACAGCCCAGCTGTGAGGCTGGGTCACAATGCACTTCACAAGAATGAGCAATGCCCGAGGTATGCTGCTACTGCAGGGAAATCACGCTTCCAAGATCTATTTTGTTTGAGAGTTTTAGGGGTTTGTTTTTGTTTTTGTCTTTTTTACAGATGTGTGCAGCAAATACTATTCAGTTTTTGGTTCTGTGCTGATATTTTATTGCAATAATTTTAATAATAAGAGCCACTTTCTTTCAAGAGGATGTAGGGAGGAAATCATTTACAGAAAAACAATTAAATGTGGTTAAGTTTATAATCTCATTCATATTCAAATTTGACCCTAGATAAAATTACTCAATCATTTTGATCTACAATTAGGTCACTTGGCATTCTTGTGTTTATAAAAATTAGTAAAGTACAACTTGGTATGTGTGATAAATTAATCACTACTGAAATTAAAGGTCTTTGAATTGAAACCATATTAGGTTTTCATTTGGATTCACTCATGAAATTACAAGGCAAAATTATAATCTGTAAGTACATACAATTTTTAAGCATTTAAGAATGATGGTTGATATTTCTGTGTTTTAAAACAATTGAAATTGTTCTCTTTTTTTCCTATTGCAATTATCTTCGTATTACATACAGGCATTGTCTAATGACAGAGGACTGATACAGCCTGAGACTCTTTCCCTACAAGCTGTTAACAGGATTCAGATCTCCAATATGTTTCAGAAGAAAATTCTCATACTAATTCAACCAAATTGTCCTCTGCTCATGAGGATAATACTGGCAATCTACTGGTCTGGTTCATAAACCTATAAATAAGACCAACTTAATATCTAAACGATGTCTCCTGTCTGAAGGCACCATTCAAAAACTCAGTAAATCATTACTAAGCATATTAAGGATAGGTCTGTATGGTAAATTCCACAGGAATAAATTAAGCATCACTTCGAAGCCAACCTTCTCTGGAACTGAGCCTTGGCTCTATTGCTGACATACATATTTAATGCTTGCAGTGTTCAAGACGTCAAGCTTTACTATTTTGTTTATTTTTACTGTTCTGATATTTTTAGAATTCATTTGTTAGTTTGTTTGTTTTACTTCATGGTTTTGAGACAGGTATCACTCACTGTGTAGCCCTGCCATATCTCAGTTTGTTCACATCTCGCTGTGTTAGCCTCTAACTTTGAACCCTCCTGCAGTCATCTCCCACAGTACTGTGACACACATGTGCCAACATATCCAGCAGTACTAGTACCCTGCAAGAAAACAACCTTTTTTTTTTTTTTTTTTTAATTTTCTCCTCTTCATCAAACTGTTAAACATAGTGGGCAGGGGCGATGGCTTGGTGGTGATACATGAGTGGGAAGGTCTGAGCTTGGATTACCCGGACCTATGTTTTAAAAAGAACATCTTAGAATAGCCAGAGGAGAAGAGTCAGCAGTTGCCAAGCAAGCTTGAGGGTCAGAGTCTGAATGCTCAGAAACTCAGGTACACTGCAGGGAAGAACAGAGTTTGCCTATAATCCCAGCCACAGAAGGCTAAGACAAGGGGTCCCAGAGCAAGCTTGCTAGCAAAACTAGTCTGAACTAATGAATGAATAAGAAGGTAGAGTGATTGATGATGATCCTAATGTCAACTTTGGGCTTCCACATGCACATGCATGTACATCCATAAATATGCAAACAAGTTTTCACACACACACATACACACACACATACACACACACACACACACACACACACACACACACACACGCATACAAGCACACACACATGCATATGCAAACACACAAAAGATACAAAGGCCTGGACTTATTATGTGAACCTGTAATCCCAGTAAAGGGAGGTAGAAACAAAAGGGTCCAAGGGAGTCAGTTAGCCTAGCCAGTCGTTACCCACCAAGTTAGTGACAGATCCATCTCAATGTAAGAAGTTAGAAAGCAATAGAGGAAAACAACTAGTTTTTATCTATTGCCTCTTTACACAAGTGAGCAGGAGTACACACACACACATACACACACACACACACATCACAAACTCATACATACACTGAAATCTGAAAGTAATCTTATTTATCTCACTTTTCTCATAGAATTGTCTCAAGGTTTACGACATATTAAAGATTACTTGAGCTGTCAGTGAGCAGGTAACCAGGAGCACAGTCCATAGAAGAAATGGTCTATGCTTTATTTTCTTTGTCTTCAATATTTTTATCTCCATCACTCTTCAATATCAAACTTTCTTTCTAACAAATACCCTGTGTGCTGCTGTTACCTCCCTGGTCCTCTAGTACTAAGCTTCTTGACTTCTTTCCCAGATTAATCATTAGACATGTACCCATAGTCTGTCCTTAGCTCATAGTGTCCATTCAAGATTGTGTCTTTTATAGAATGCCTAAACATTTTCTTTTCTAATAAGTTCCAAAAATCTTTGCCTCTAAACTTGAATATATTTCTCGGCTTCTCTTCTCCCACCTCTCTTAAGCTCTCACACGTTTGTCCACATTATTGCCCTAAACTGTAGTCCTGTGAAATGATCCTTGCTCCTTCAGGATGCCTTACTTCCTTAGACTTAACCTATGCTTTGTCACTATAACTCCACCATGAATAGATTTCTTGGACATGTTAACCATCTGTATCCATGTCTTTTACACACACACACACACACACACACACACACACACACACACACTAATTCTAGGTATTGTATCACAGTTATGTCTACTTATATTAGAGGCAGTATGCCTGAGTATAGCAGGCACATAATGGTACTTCTTGAAATAATTTTCTATTGATTAACAGAGTCCTTCTGCTGAAGTGTTCGACTCTTCAACATTTGTTTGAAGACTTTCTCTGCTTAACCCCTTTCTACCTTCCTGTCTAGTGCTTCCCAGCAAAATAAACACCTGTATCCTGCACATCCTTTGCTTTTTCTTGCTTCTCCCATAAAAATCTGGCATTTGGAATATCCTTCTCCCTTTCTTTCCAGAATCAAATCCTACATAACTGAAGTTCTCCCGTGCATTTAAGCTTTTACTGTTTTTTTCCCTTCTTTAAAATCTATTCTTTGGTTCCTCGAATGTAGTCCTCTACTCTGACCATGAATTAATTTCCAGTATTTGGTAGTTACTTTGTACTTATATAATATTATTAATATATATTAATATGAATGTATTAGGAAGAAAAATTTACGATTTATCTCTGTCCCTACTGTTGTAAGCCCAGGCTAATGAGTGCATTTGCCTCATTCCATAATGTTCTGAATGAATAGAGATGTCAGCATAGACAGTAGTCTAAGTCCAGCATTTGAATGACTGGAATTCATGTTTGCATGAACATACAGTAAAGGGTAGGGTGGGGAAAGGTGAAAAGGAGGGACAAGGAAGAACAGGAAGTCAGAATAAAATCTTTAAGGGAACTGTGAGTGTGAAGTTGAGGGTTACGAGAGCAATATAGTGAGGAAAGTTGTGGTGTGGTAGAGGAATTTTCTCTTGGTGTTCCTAAGGGGTCATGAGCAGAATTTGAAGACACAGAGCAGAAGTAGCTTCGGAAGGCAGGAGTGCTGAAGTCTTGGTCAGGGACCACACACCTCAGAAGAAGGGAATTCCTGTGCTAGTACAGCCTCAATGGTTGGAAAGAACAAAGAGGAATGAGAAGCAGATTGATGTTTTAATGCAGGAGACAGAAGTTCTACTCTACAGTTAAAACAAAGCAACATTGCCTGTTTTGAAAGATTAAAGCACATAATTAGGCAGGCAAACTAGGTAATAAAAAACAAAGGGAGTTGGAAGATACAGAGGTAAATACAGGGTTGGGGAGGAAAGAGAGACCGCTGCCCTGGAGCAAAGGAGAAAGACAGAGGGAGCATGAGCTGGTCCTGAGAGCAACAGGAGTTGGCAACCTAGGTGACAAAAGCAGGAAGCGGTGATTACATTCTATGACTCTGACCAGGACTCAACACCCTAGATGAGAGAAAAAGTAATATACAGAGCCCACACAGCACACACAGCACACACAGCATACACACACACAGCACACACAGCATACACACACACAGCACACACAGCACACACAGAACACAGCACACACAGCACACACAGCACACACCGAACACACAGCACACACAGAACACAGCACACACAGCACACACAGAATACACAGCACACACAGCACAGCACACACAGCACACACAGCATATACACACACAGCACACACAGCACACACAGCACACATAGCACACACAGCACACAGAACACACAGCACACACAGCACACATAGCATACACACACACACAGCACACACAGCACAGAACACAGCACACACAGCACAGCACACACAGCACATACAGCACACTCAGCACACACAGCCCAGCACACACAGCACAGCACACACAGAACACACAGCACACTGAGCACACACAGCACACACAGCACACACATCACACACAGCATACACAGCACACACAGCACACACAGCACACAGCACACAGCACAGCACACACAGCACACACAGCATACACAAGCACAGCACACACAGCACACACAGCCCAGCACACACAGAACACACAGCACACACAGCACATACAGCACACACAGCACACACAGCACAGCACACACAACACACACAGCATACACAGCACACACAGCACACACAGCACACACAGCACACACAGCACACACAGCACAGCAAACAGGAGAGGACCTGTCCCGGGGCTTCTGCCAGGGCTGTGACTCAGCCTCGCCACTCCTTCTCATGCACAGAACACATATCTCTGACTGCTCTGCACTCCAGTCCGGAACTTCTAACTGCCTTTAGAATCTGTATACTCAACCCATGGACACCCCTGAGTGTCCATGCCTCCAAACCCATGCTCTCTGTTCTTGACTACCCTCACTGTTTCCGTCAGCACCCCTCCTTCTGCTCATACCCCCTCAAAGACCTCCAACTTTCATAGACCTTAGCTGAAAACAAATTATTTCTTTTCCAAAAATAGCCATGCTCTAATGTCTGTAACTAAGAATGATAATTATTTCGAAAAAAAAAGATAGTGTATGATTTTTTAAAAAGGGGGATAAACTCTTGGTACATCAATTAAGAAAGCTGGGATGGGAGATTCTTTTGCTAAGTTATTCAGATGGGACATATATGTGATCATTCTTATCTTATACTAGAGGTGGTTGAATCCTGACATCCCCTGAAGTCTCATGGTCACAGATGACAGAACTTTGAGGAAGTGGTTATCATGAGCATTTTGACTTCATGGCAAATAGGAGCTCAGGATATGGGGCCTAGTTAGAGGAAATGGGTCACTTTAAGGGTTCTGTCTCTTTCCAGCGATTCCTGTCCATTTCCTGCTGCTTTCTAGTTAGTACAAGGTAGGAGACTTCACTCTGCTAAATATTGTGAATGTCATGGTGCTCTGAACACCTCATCGCAGACACCTAGCAGTGGAACCAGCCAACCAAGGTCTGCACCCTCCGAATGCTTGGCCCAAAGGGAGTCTCTCCTCTTTTTCATGCTTTCCCATAGGATTTATAACTGTGAAGAAAAGTCGAATGCAGGCCATCAAGAGAAATATTTCATACACACAGAGGGGAGAATATGCAAACATCAGAGAACTACAGACACTGGATTTCAAGTTTGAAGGGATGGGACTATAGTCAAGGAATCCTCGCAGCCATCAGAACCGGAAAGATGAGGTGTGTGTGTCTATTTGTCCACATGTATGTATATACCCATATATATATACACACAAGTATGTAAGTAATCACAAACACAAACACTTGTGAAGTTGATGAGACAGGTGTTGGCTTGACCTGTGTGTGTGTGTGTGTGTGCACGTGCGTGTGCAAACACTATCTATATAAATAATTTTCTTTCTTTTTTTTCTCTGGCTCATAAAGAATTAATGAACTCCAAGACTCTCACCTGGCCAGAAAGGGGCTCCTGAAACAGAAAGAATAGAGTCCTACTGATTAAGCCCCTTTTCTTAATCTCCTGCTGCTGAACAGCAGGAGTTAATCAGAAGTCAGTGGCTTTTGTCCATAGAATATCAAAGAGATAAGGAAAAAAAAATACCAAAAGTAAGCTACTTTAGCTTCAGCAATTGGAAGTTTCACCCCTGCAGCTGCCTTCATACACTACATCTCAGCTGTCTGACTTGTAGCATGCACATACCTGCTCCTCCCCTACATGCTTCTTGCCCTACTCAAGAGTATTCTGGAAACTGAAACAGTAATTTGAACCTATTGCCTGGAAAAGACATGATCCAGGTAGTTTTTCGTCATTCTCTTCTTTTGTGTCCTGTCCTGTTTTGCTCACTTCTGTATATAGCACCTCAAATCCTGAGTGGACAGAAAAAAATCCCCTAAAGTCTACTCATTAAAAACTCCCTGTTGAGGCAAGGAACTATCTCATCTTTTTAAAATCAATAACCATTTCTTTCTCATTTACCAATATTACCCAGAAACTAACATGGGCAATAGATATAGCCATGAAAAGAGTAGTAATGTGACCCTGAGTATATGTGAGTAGATAAATAGATGGTGAAGGACACCTTTATAGCCACAAAAGTGTAAGTGCTAAAGGCCTAAAAATGTCATCTAACAAGCTGAAGAGGCCACCTTACAGGAAGAGTTTGTCATGTCCTGGGAGGGACTTGGAGACGGACACAGTTAAGAGACATCTCAAGGTGATCGGCATCTGAAGCTGTGTGGTGACATACCTGCAATCCCAGCATTTTGGAGACGGAGGCAGGAAATGAGGGTGAGTTCAAGAAAACCTTTGCTGCACAGTGCGTTACTCGCTTACCTGTACCTATGGGAACTGGTCTTAGAAAACAGAGAAAATGTTAAGAAAACCAAATGACATCTGAAGTGGGCTGCACAGGACTGAGAGCATCTTATTTAGGATGCTGAAAGAAACACACTTTGGCAGAAGAAAAACATAAAAATATTGTTGGAAGCATATTTCATGCTGGTAGGTGGATAGAAAACAGAGTATGGATGCTTTATTTGTGTGCTAGTCAATGATTCTAACACAATAGAAACTGAAAGAGCATTAGAAATCAGTGGGGGACAAATGCATACTCTCACCTTGCCTTACTTGTTTATGTGTTGGTCAAAATTTCTCCAATCCTATCCTTTAACATGTCCACAGACTTAACACATATCTTATAGCTCTAAATACCTTAGAAAATTTCAAACATATTAAACAAAACCTCTTTTTAAATGACTGACAGGCATTGAGAAGATGGTTCAAAGAGTAAAGAGCTTGCTCAGTGGCTTGAGGAACCAGGTCAGCATCTCTAAAACACATGTAAAACCAAACACAGTAGTACCTACTCCATAACCAGTGCTAAGGAGGGGCACAGGGACAGTTGGAAACTGAGAGTGCAAGGAGCTCTCTGGCAAGCAGTTTGGCCAAAGAAGCAAGTTCAGTGAAAGACCACACACACACACACACACACACACACAGAGAGAGAGAGAGAGAGAGAGAGAGAGAGAGAGAGAGAGAGAACACATTCCTTTAAACAACTGACTATAAATATAAAATAAACTTCTCTGGTTGTAAATATAAGGGTATGCCTTCATCTGATTTTTCTCTTCATTATTTGACCTGAATTTCACAAAAGTATGTTAGTCATATTTCTTTAAAGAGAAAGAAAATACATACTTTGCAGGTACTTTTACAAAACATCATTGACATAAACAAATCATGGAATTTCCCTCCTTCATTCAGATATTAGAAGTTCATGTTTCTTACAAAGCTTGTTAAATGCTTCATAATATTTTATAGCAAACTTAATGTGGATGTTTTATACATATATATGTATATAAGATATTTATGTTTCTTCTGATTTAAAAATATTTAAATGAAACATTTCATAAGCTTCTAAGTATTATGGCATGATGTCTCCCTGCTTCTGTCATTAGTGTTTGGCTTCACCCTTGAACTTTTGAATTACGTGTGTTTATTTCTGTATATGCTGCCAAGCCATTCAGGGGCAGAGTTGTCACCCAGGGAGAAGCTATCAAAGCCATTCATAGTTCTCTGACAAAAGGTTTCCTCGACAACATACAGTCTTGTGGAATCTTTAGGCAAAGATTGGTCAAAAATCCACTTGGTTGAATGTTTACTGAATCAGGATGGCTGCCATTCTTTAGTCTGACTAATTATGGTTACTACTGTTTCCAGTGATAAAACCTCTGTTATTACTGCTACACCTAAAATTGTTCCTATTTTTAATGAAGCATTAAAGGAACAAAGTTAGAAAAAATTAGTAATGGGGAACTTGGGACACTTGTTTCCATTTCAAAGTTTCCATTGCTGATTAGGACTCCGTTTTTAGAAAAGGGTGTGTTTGTGTGAGTGTGAATGTGTGTGTGTGTGTGTGTGTGTGTGTGTGTGCATGCTCAAGTTAGGGTGCATACATGTGTGTGCACATGTGCAGTCACATGTGCTATTTCACTTACAGCATTCTAAAAAGAAGCTTAATATTGAGACCCCTCCATTCTCTCTGATACAACTGAAAAGGATTCAGGACTCCACAAATGTATAGAAATGTATACACCAATGTCTATAGCTATCTGTAGATAATAATATTGTGCTTCTCCAAGAAAAACAGTGAGATAAAATTTTTCCAGTAATTTTAATGACTCTGCTTTTGAAATTCTTAGTGATCTAAAATGAAAACTATAAAAGCCTATGGCTTGAACAATGTTCTTGACCAACCCATAAATTTCCCAGAATTCTGAAACAAGCCATCTCAGCAGCAGCTTTCAATGAAGTTTCTTTTAGGTCATGGTCACCTGTTTTGACCTTCCCTGTAAGTATTTACAGCAGATTTTGAATGGGGTGTTATGCTGCCTAGGATTCCTGAGGTACTTCAGAAGGCCTTGGGTTAGCAAGAGCTGGTGACCACACTGAACCTACCTAAACCTTTGTCATGGAGCACTGAGAATCAGCTTCGTGAGTGATGTGAGGCTCTTTTCTTATTCTGCCCTACTGGGAGTTCACTCAATGCTACCTTGCACTTTAACATACTTTTTTCAAATTATTCATAAGAATAATGATCACATGCATATACATGCATGCATGAAAGTATTTTTATTGGAGAGTAACAAATAATCTACGTGAAAATGATATTTTTACCATACACAGTGAACTCCAAAATCTGGCTGCCTGCTACCACTCTGGAAGGGCTTATCGCTTCTCTACTTCAATATACAGGTATGGAATCGATATTGTTTCAAGCTGTCTCCTCTTAATGTAAGATACACTACTTCCCCTTGAGAATAAGAGCCAGCAAACCTGAACATGAACACAACCCTTCTGATGTGGTCTTTTGGTCAGGGATGATAAACAAACATAAAATGGTATTATAAGCCCCAGGGAGCAGTATCACTCTATAAAAGATTCGGTTAAGGTAACAGCTAGTTTACCCAGAGTTCATATCAGATGCTTCAAATTCCTCCACAGGGACTTTCCCATGTGCAAATAGAAATGACACTCAGTTACAGGTCATTCTTTTGGAATGTGGCATGTTCAGATGATCCAAGTGTCCACGGAGGCCACTTTCTGAGGGCATTTCCCGTGCTTCCTTCTCTCTGACAGAAGGAAGTCCATCTATGTTGCCTCATTGTCCCTGTGATCTATGGAGGCCTACGTAAGTGCAAACCTATCATGAGTCTGCAATGTGGGCTCCTAAAATAGGAACTGAACTGACCATGCTGGAAGATGAGGTATGAAGTATGAAGGAGGAAAATGAAAACAAAAAAATCCCCAGGGTATCCACCCTGCCTCTCACCCATGCTATGAAACTTGGCCAAGAATGCAGAATATCTACTTACATTTGACTTTCATTTAGAAAATATACAACAATCAGAAATGTGTTAATGAATCTGCCATTCTCATAGCCTCTCTGAAAACTTCCTACTTCTTTCTTTCATTGATTCCAAAGGCAAAACTATCAGCTAATGATGTCCATAAAGACCTCTCTACTTTTGAGAACACTTTTTATATGCATCTACCTTTTAGTTTATACTTACTGCTTTAAGGGAATTTTGATATTACTATGGATGATTGATAGAACTTGTGTTCCCTCCCAATACTCACTAGTGTAAATGACATCATTACAGTTAAAGCCTATAACCTCTCACTACCTCCCCAACAAACGCTGTACTCCCTTGGTTAAAATAGAAATCATACAATTATCCAGAGATGGCACTTAATTTGCATTGCTTTTTCCTTAAGCCTTGTTTTCAATAATGTATTTATTTATCTAAATTTAGTGGAGAACAACTATTTATTCAAAAAAAATGTAGGTTACCTTCAGTCTGTCTTGTTCGCCACATTACAGCAAGGTAAACAACAGCTGTGATTGTGACCTATGCATTTGCTAAATGGAACAGGGTTAATTACAATGATTATTGAGAATGAAGTCCAGGCATTTTTTTTTTAAAACCTCAGTGAACTGTATGCATGTTCCCATCAAATTCTCCTTGTTGTTTCATTATATTTAGGTATCGGGAGGCCCCAGAAAGCCACAGGTCTTGAGGTGTGTATAATAATAACAGATGCCCAAGAAAATGTATTTCCAAACTTCAAGCATTAGCCTTGTGTCTCAGCTTTGGATCTAGTACATATGTGGTTACTATATCTTCTAAAAGACGGATAATGATGCATTAAACATGGAGGTCTTCTGTGGTATAGAGTCTTGGATCCTAACATTTAATTCCCAAATTCGCATGAGTATATCCAAGGATGGAAATTAATCAAAATGGGCAGAAATGACAAGGTACCTATCATGTGTGGTGGAAGAGCTGCCCGGACAAGCTGTGACAGCTTTGCATAGACACTGTTTGCATATGTAACACAGTGATAATGGAAAATTTGCTTCATCCTGTTGGGAACTTAACTCCAGATGGTTAAGCTCTTGCTCCATTTTCTACCTGCTCCCTTTACCCGGAGTTACTTCAGTGCTTCCAATTCAGCAGGACACAGAATTCCTACTTCAGTGAGTAAAAGTGCCACAGTTCAAGAGTAACCCTTTTTTTATATCAGGTCATCTAGCCACAGGCCCAGTAAGAAAAGAGGCCATCTTAAGTTGTAAATCTAAGTTTCACATTCTGCCTTCACCCTGAGACCTTGGACAAGTCAGTTTACTCCTGAATCTTCAATATTCTTTCATACACTGCAATTCTAGTAATCAAGATCATAAAATTTTGACAATATTTAAATAAAATGTCATTTGACATTTCTTATAGCCTATAGAATACCCCCATGCAAGTGTGTGAATGGTGATTATTCCTGTCATTTTCATGGCATGAGGGACAAGGCTGTGTCCCTTTCTCTGCCGATGAGACCCAGCGACACAGATATTAGTTACTAAAACAGTTTCAGCAGGTGATACTAATATGAAACCATTATTGGCAATGACAGCTTTAGAGCAAGAATGACATTAGAAATACATAGATGTCTTCCAGACACCCACCACTCAGAAATTAGTCTGGCAATACATCACCATATGGGGAATGTCAAGGCATGTCAACCAACACTCAGGCATGAAAGTAAACTCTTGGCCAAATAAATTATGATATTATTCATGATTATCTCAGATCCACAAAGGTTATATAATTAAAATAAGCCCCAGTTCATAAATCTTAGAGACTCATAGGCCTATGGAATATCTTATCCAGACTAGTTGCTTCTCCACCTCACACTTAATGGAGATACAGAAAGAAAGGGAATCAATGCCATTATGAAAACCTATTTTACTATAAGTACCTGACTCTGAATCTACTGACTTCACTGTATGATCACTTTAAGCATTCTCCTGCTTGGAAATTTAAATGTGGATAAAAGCTGAGATGCCCTATGGTCTCTGTTGCAGAACCAAGCTTACAATATGAGCTAATATGCCTGTGAGCAGCGAAGGCAAATGTGGTCAAAGTGAGCTGATCTAGTCAGCTGACCTCTCATCTAAAAAATATATTCACTCTTGGACAATTTCAGACATCATTATTTTTATCACATCCATACTCTCAGACTTGCTTCTGACTTAGGATACCTACACACTCAACTTCATATCCTTTTTTCAAAACATGCATTGAGTCTCCTTTATGTCCCTATGTATTTCTGGGTATTAGGCTACCGACTGCAGAGTAATTGGCCAAATAGGAACCACAGCTTTAAGGAAAACTAACCCTCTCTTTCCTAGAAGCCACCAGGTGTCCATAGATCCCATCTCCCCACTTAGGAGTTTGGGCACATGAATCCTTTCTCACTCTGTGGTAGAATGTTGAGTAGCAGGATCTTTGCTAGGCTTTGTGCATGAAACCACAGCTGCGGTGAGTTCCTGTACAGTGGTTCTTTAATGTATAGAGTGCATTGCATCACTCTGGTCTTTCCTGAATGCTGGCCCCTGCAACTTCTTTGCCTCCTTGTTCATGATGGTCCTAGAGCTTGTGTGGGGACTGTAATACAGTTGTCCCATTTGTGGCTGAGCATGATACTGACACATTCTCTGCACTTTGAGCTCTTTTGTGTGTTAAGCACTATCCATTGCCCAAATTATGCTTTCTGATGAGGTCTAAGTCATCTTAACTCTTCAGCAAGTTTTACTCTCTAGCTATAGAGAAATAAATCAAAAAGGATATCATCCCCATGGCTTCCATTTCACCACAGCTATGTGGACAGCTGCTTGTAGAGGAGTGGTTTCTTGGGGTTGAGTATAGTCCCTAGGCAACAGGTGTTAGGAAAATGGGCATCTCAAACCTAAGATCACAAGAGCTCAAATTCTACCAACTGCAAAGAAACGTGAAAAGGGAGGGCATGGTCCAAGCCTACCTTAGTAAACAACTCTAGTTTGTATTATCTTAATGTTTTTATTCAAAGCTATCTTTGATGGACTGGATATAAGATGATCAATAAATGGTTGCAATGTGAGAATGGTTTGTTTCTAAAGGAAAAGAGCATATTCACTGGTTTTTCAGAAAAACTAATTCATAGGATCTTGCAAAATTAAAGGGACACTAAGAAAATAAAGAATCCAGGAAAACTAGATAAACTTAACTATAGAAAAGTAGGTCTTTCATTGGGTTGGAAAACAAAAGGTTACACTATGAACAAGATGCTGAAGGTTTTAGGAGAAAAAGACAAAGAGAGGCAGCTAATTATAGGGAGGATGCTGGGGAAGAAAAGCATCTCCACAGTCTCTTCTCTACTACTCAATAGTTTAATGATGTCACAGCTCAGTAAGTCAGCTAAGAGATGAGTGGACTGTTTATCCTTCCAGTTATATCATTACTGAGCATATTCTGTGTCCCAGGATTATTCTAAAACTAGGGGTACAGTGGAGAACAAGATATGCAAAGTTCTTGTCCTCAAGGGTTTATGTCATAGTGTGTTGACAGTGATTCTGCCAATCACTGTAGCTCCACAGAGATGACTCATGGTGAAGACAGAGCTGATTGTGGAGTGGGAGTCAGGAATTACGTCTCAGAAAGATGGTATTCTTGTGTAGAGATGGGACTCAAATTGAGCCTGGATGATAGCTTGGGTGCTAGGCTGGGAGAGGAAAACAAGACTCAGGGATGGCCTGGGGTTAATTTTGGCCTAAGCATTTGAGTGCAGTCTTTCAGCATTTGTTTTATCAGAAGCACTGTGGGAGGAACACTTTTGCAGAAATGTCAGAGTTTATTCTGGGACATGTATGCGTAGTGCGCCTTTGATCAAAGGGGAAGATTATGAGTTGGCTGTTCTACTGGGAGCTGGGCTTGTCACCGCTATGAAATGCATACATTGAATTGTATTGTCTGTGTTCCTTTCCAGTCCTGCCAGATCATGATTCCAGGAATTAGAAATAAAAACAAAAGGAAAGAAAATAAATTAAAAGAAAAATATGGATGAAATAAAATCAAATGTGTTAAGTACAGAGAATGAATAAAAGTCACTTAGTAGGCAAATGAGAAAGAAACCTTAATTAAAATCGATGAAGAGCAAAATATCTTTGCTTTGACAGCTATGAAATGTAAAGTAAGATCTTAAAATGGTGACTGGCACAAATCAAGGACTATTAAATGGCACTCGGGAAATTGTGGCTAAACAAGCATGGGCTTAATACACATGCCCCTTCAGTCGGAGCATTTTCAGAGAAGTCACACGTCTAACTGTATGCCTGAGGTTGATAGACTCTCTCATGCAACCTCAAGGTAGTATGGACAAGTAATGACTCCTAACACAAATGCTATCACTTTTAAAAAGAAGCAAGTAGATGCTGAATATCAGAAACAACCACAATTATTTTTGTCTAATAATTTCATAAGGCATATTTCAGTGACCGAGAAACTGGCTGGATGATGTGGATGCCTGCAAATGAACACACTCACATTTCTGCCTTCTTATAGTTACCATGGCTACAGGCATATTTGACTTGCATTAGTCACACATAGCATAAAGAAAGAACAAAGGGATGTGAAGGAACAAATGACATCGGGTTGTCACAGGGATGTAGGGGTAATGAAAGCTGTATCTAGAGATCATAATTACACATGTGAAGACCTCTGTGTGCTGCAGTTCACCTCATTAAGTCAGACATGCTTCTAGCTGCTCCATGGCATGCTCAGAAAAAGCCCAAGTTTTTCAAAGTGAAATTAGAAAGAATTGCACAATGTTAAAAAACAAATCAATGTACTGATGGTTATGTAGTAATTAGAATAATCATAACATTCTGACATATCCACAGAAGTATAAACTTGAATACCCAAAAGAGAAAATATATGCCCCCAATGAACTGATTTTATTCATTTTCCTCAAGTTGTCTTATGTAACATGGTTATTGATACCAACAATGTGCTGAGCTTTATTATAATAAGTAGACAAGTTTATCATTCCAAATAGCAACACATAATTTTCTGCTCACTTATGCATATGTATATTCTGAAAAACAAAATCCAAGTTGTTACCAAATAAAACTCCCTCTCCTTCAATATACCACACATACAAAGGCTGAAGCATGAAAGTGCTTTCCTAGGCCAAGATTTCCCACACACGACTCCCTGGCACCACTGCTCATACAGTTGCAGCAGAAGGAGAGCCATGGGTGTATGGATGTATTCTCAGATCCTATTAGTCACTCTCGTTTTTCTGACCGGCTTGAAAGACTAGTCATAATCTCATAGACAACCCTAGCTATTTAACGTTGAGGAGATATATTTGAGAGGATAGTTTTCAGATAGCATACAGGCTAAACCAGGACATAACAGATATGAAATGATAAGCCCTTTTAAGTTAGGATTGAAGGCAGAGTGCTTTATTTAATTGGCAATATGATGGAATGGGTGTTAGGTGTACCTTCTACTTTATAAATTACGGAATGCTAATAGTTATGTTCAATTTATATCTCAGAGAAAAGAGCCTTTTCATTGGACAGAAAAGGGGGAATGTAGATGGCCGTCTGGAAGCAGGTGAGGACAGGTGAAAAAAACATGGCTGGAGCCTGTGATTGGACAGTGGGAAATAAAGGCGGGCTGAGAGTTTTTGAGAGACAGGAGAGATAGGAAAGACAAGAGAAGAAAGGAAGATGGAGGAAGAAGAACGACCCAGAGTTCACATGGCTTTAAATGGCCACAGGTAGTTATGAGTATCTTATAAGGGATGGAGAATAACAGGACAATTTGTGTTATCTAGGTAGGTAGTTTATATCAATAGCCATTGGCTCTGAGTGTGGACAGTTTGTGGGGTGAGAATTTACCGAAATAAATCTGATTGAAAAATTACAAGTTTCTAGAGTTTTAATTTTACTGGGTTTCAGGGATTTGTGACTGCTAACCACAGGAGGCAGATGGCTGGGAATGTGAGCAGAATCCACAACCAGAGAGCCACAAGATGGGCGGTTGAGACATGGGACTAGCCATGGAAGTGGTGAGACCGCTGGAGCAAGAGAGTAGCTGGTGCTAGCGTGGGATGGTGCCATTTTATTATTTCATGTGACACAGAGGAATGAAGGTCAATGTGAAGATGCTAATTGCTATGCTTTTCTTACTTACTGCTTTACTAATCAAAACCAGGATAAAGTAACAGTAAAAGGCAGGCCACAACATTGACTGTGAAGTGAAACAAACCCTCAATTCGTGTCAATGTAAAACTTGTAATGATGGGATGTGTTATTTGGTTCAATCATGGAAATTACAATGAACGTTGAGCTGAACATATTCATTGACACAGCACCCATACAAAATGGTTTTTGCTTTGTAAGGGCTTGGTTTCCACATAGGTATTTGCTCTTTGTCTTTCAATATGTTAAACTTTCACCATGTTTAACTTCAGTGGAAGTTTGAAGTCACAGTATTCTCAAGTAGACAGATAGGTATTTCATACTTCACAGATGCATAGGATGTGGGTGCCAAGCACCATCAGCTCTGGTAGCTGTGTACCACATTGGTGATAATGTGGATTTTCTTTTTCTTCTTTCTTTTTAGTTTATTGCTGAAAATGAAGACATGAATACTGTATTTACATCCTTTCCATTCCCCATACTCGGTACTTCAAAAATCCCCATGCCTCCCACAATCATGAAAATTCTTAATCTCTTCTTTATTACTGTTACATATGCGTGTGTATGTATATGTACATATATATACACATATATACTTAAACAATACAGCCAGTTGTGCATTTGTTTAAGGCCAACCAAGTAGGATTGGGTAATCTATCAAGGCTCATTCCCAGAGAAGACTGATAATCCCTCTCCTAGTAGCAATTGTCTGTAGCTCATTAAGGGGTGAGGCCTTGTGATATTTACTTTGCCTGTTTTGGTATGTCAACTTGTGCCATTGGGCAGGTCATGCTTTGGCAACCACTGTGTTATGATTCTGTGGGTGAAGTACTATATCATATCTACTACACCCCATTTCAGAGCTTGTCTCCTAGTCCTCTGGCTTCTTTCTGTTCCCTCTTCTCTGGTGATCCCTGAGCTTTAAGTGTTCCGGTTGTAATGGTCTCCATCTGCTACAAAAAGAAGTTGCTTTGAAGAGGACTGATAGCTCCAGTATTCTCTACAGATCAGTATGAGTCAAGGACCGAGAGTTACAGTAGTCAGTGGGGATATGGATGGTTATTGACTTAAAAACATCAGTCTTCATTGGCCTTCATTTCTTTGGCTCCTATTCCTTGTCTTTCTCTCCCCTTCTCAATGTTTGGTTCCCTCATAACACTTATGATGCACAGGCTAATAACGGAGGTAATGCCAGCATTTCCGTTTGAGATTGTAATTCTAAGGAGTGGACTTGGGAAAGGTAAGGCCAGAGGACCGCCTGGTTGTAGAATTTGCAAGGACTGAATAAGAGACACCTTGATATGTCTGAAATCACACTCTGTGAAATAATCCATAAAGGAAATGTACAGTGGGAACTAGGAAACAGTAAGGGTTGTGTTGTCTTTGTTCACAGGCCCTTGCATTTTTTGTATTAGCCAGCTTTCCACTAGCTTTATCCTATTAGAGCAAATGATCATCTTAGTAATTAAAGGCATCTACAATCTGACAAGGACAAACACATAGACTGTGTATGAGCCAGAGTAATCACATGGGCTCTGTTGCCCGTGCCATCAGTGTGGCAGCTTCTGTTAAGTGAGGGAGTTGAGCAGCCCCAGCAAGCTTCCCCTACGTCACTGCTGCAACCTGTTTCCTGCTCACCCTGGCCTCTACTTAACCCAGATCAGAGGTTGGCAACTGTCCACCCATGTGGATACAGATGTTTCATAACAGCTTCCGTCTTTTGCTCCCTGCCTGCCTATATCATGAACAAAGCTGCAGTGATGACCTCTGGTTTTTCCATGGGGACTAAAGAGCATATAGATAAATCTGGCAAGGCCTTTAAGTAGTTTTCCATGAACACTGGAGGGATGGATGAGAAATGCAAGCTGACTCTGCTAACTGTGTTTAAATAATCACACATTGGAAACAATGTCAAATATCTCACCACAGCCCTTGGACTGTTCCTTTGTAGAGTTCCTGGAATCTAGGACCTCCTGATACAGTGTATCTCCAAAACCAGGCCTGCAGAGGACAAGACAAAGAGCGAGAGAATTGTAGAATAGCTCAATGTCAGGAAAGAAAGGGGTGTTTAGAAAGGGGAGAAACCCTTTCTTTCTTGTTTCCTATTGGGCGATTGATTTACCTACCTAAAATTATTATGGGATAAAATTTGCTTTAGTGAGTGTAATGTTAGACAATTTGGAAAGGTCACATAGACTTTTCTTCCAGGGAGTTTGTAGGTACATGGAGACTATTAACCAAATAAGGGTATCAATGGTAGCAAATGTCCCAAGGTGGGAGATTTAGAATGTGCCAACCAGAGTAGTGAAATAAGGGAAGAGCTGCAACAATGGAGAATGTCACTCTGTGGTCAGGAATTAGTGTTTTATGCACCGGAACCCAGTGACACCTGCTTACAGAAAATTGTTCAGAGATGGAGTGACAATAGCAATGATATGTCATTTAGTTCACTCAGTGAGGACAGGAAAGTCCTGCTGGGGGTCACATTGCCAACTTGCTTCAGTCTTGCTTTTTCTAATGCAAAGTTGACACCTTGTTTATTAGTGTATCAGATTTCTAAGGCAGTGAAAATGTATGCAATGCTTAGAGTCACAGGCATCACACTTTGCATGAACAGTTTCCTATTTGTGTTTTAAATCAATTAACTGGCCAAAGAAATGAAAAAGAACAGAACAATCCCAATGAGCCACTTAATAATTAATTAATTGATTAATTGGGCTGCAATAATATAAAGATCAGCGGTTATTAGTTTCTGTTTGTACAAGGCCCACTACTATTTGGGTATGAACTGAGATTGGTTAAATGGTAAACTAGACTGTATTCTCTCTGTTTGAAAGAATGCCTTGGTATTTGTGTATAGTAACATCTACCTATCTATCATCTACATGTATATATTACTACTATGCTATACATATATTTAATATTTTTAATTTGCAAAGGATGATTGGCACAATATTCAAAAGACAAATCAAAGCCATATGTTTTATATTCTATTTTTTATTTCCCCTCCCTTCAGCCCTCCATTCTTCCCGTTCTCCGGATACACTTCTCCGGTTTCCCTGAAGAAAAGAACCTCCCAGGAATATTCACCGAACATGGCCTGAACAAGCTAGAACAAAACTGGGCACAGACACAGGGGGATTAGAAAGGTCCCAAGAGCAGACAAAAAACAAAACAAAAAAATATGAAAAAAAATGCCAGAGAAACCCTCAGTCCCTCAAACACACCTAACAGCCATGAACTATGCGCAGAGGACCTATCTCAGATGCACAGAGCTCAGTGGACTCCTATGGGCCCTACTTACTTCTCCTGCTGTTCTTGACCCCTCTGACTCCTACATTTCTTACTTCCCTTCTATGGATATCCCCAAGCTTCAAAGGGAAGACTCAGTGGAGAGTTCTAATCTGGGCTCTCTGCCCAGTGTTTGGCTGTGGATCTCAGCATCTGCTTTCATCAGCTGCTGGTGGTTTCCTCTTTGATGAGGATGGGGCTAGGCACCAAACTATGAGTATATAAGGCTGTTGTTAGGAATCATATATTGATTTATTTCTGTCACAGGCAGAGATATATGTCTTTTTGTTGTTGTTTTTACTATTGATTTTTAGTTGGATATTTAATTTATTTACATTTTAAATGTTATCCCCTTTCCCAGTTTCCCCTTTGCAATTCCCCAATCCATCCTCCCTCCCCTACTTCTATGAGGGTGCTCCTTTATCCACCCACCCACTCACTAAGATATATGTCTTAATATCAGTAAGGTCAAAGCCTGGGAGAACAATAGACAGAGATAATGTTTACTGCTGGAAGTATGATGGTATATTTAGCTAATGTTGGAAATGTTTTAATTATTTTCAAAATGAATAGCAAAATATTTATTACAAATTTTATAATTAAGTAAATTATAGATAAATATTACGAATGATTATAAAAATAATTCCAATGGACAAAAGGGAAAATTATCTTTGGTTATGAGTACTCATGTGGTTAGGGTTTACAAGTCACTGAAGGTATGTCCTGGAGTCCCAATGTCATATTCAATATGACAGTGCCTCTTCTTACAATCAGTGAGAAATTTACAGACATTGACTGGCTTGTCAGCAAGGCAACACATGCTAACCTGAGAAATATGTGCCCATTACTGAAACTACAGCATTGTGTACTTCCACATCACTCAGGACAACATTGGAGAAAAGCACGTGGCTTCATTTGCTGAGGTCCAAGGCCTCCCTATCAAAATATTTAGTTGAAATCCTGCTGAGTTTTTCTTCCTAAATACCTGTCCCTTCCATCCCCCACATCATCTCTGTTGCTTTTTCTCCTTCAGGAGCCCCAAGCATGACCAGGCTTCCCCAGGACGGATAAGAGAGCTGAACCACACTGGGATTTATGGTACAAGTTTGCTCACATTTTAGCAAGACAAGTTTGAAACAATGACTATGATGAGGAAATGCTATGCCAGAATCCTGAGCTAGTCCGTAAAATCCTAGAGCCAGGTGGCGCATGGCTGAAAGGAAACAGAAGATTTTCATGCAGCTTCTTACATGAATCCATTAGATGGCTGTTTAAACTTTCAAATAAGATGATTCAATGAGGAGAGAAAGTATAATCCAATTTATTTTAATAAAATAATATAATAATAAACACAATAATGTAAATAATATAGTATGATATAATGTAATAATATTAAATTTCATGAGGCAAGGACCTATTCTGTGTACTAAAAACCTTTCATGTATTGTTGAGGCTGTGAATAAACAGATAAAAAAAAAACCTTTTTTTCTGAAATAAAATACACGTGTTTCCAAAAAGCGAAGTGAAATTATTTTAACATAAAGCCATAAAAGCCAATGTGCATAATAACCTTAAGTGTCACCATGCTTAAGGCACAACAACACCAACTACAGGAACAGAAGTTCACAGAAAAGTGGGTTCCAAGGAGAAGGACATTAAAACCAAACCGAAAATCATTTATCTTAAGATTCAAATACAATATGGAAGTAGAAAAGGTGTTGGTCAGGGAAGTCAAGGCTTTGTGTTAGGCATTTGCCTGACTGTTCACCAGAGCCACAGAACTGTACAGTGCAAATCTTTCGCATATTTTTCATATATGTAAGATTTTCATTAAGTTTGCCCTGACTGTGGAGATTTTAGTAGATTTTGGTGTTGGGGTCAACTTGAGCCCTTCCTAACATAATAGGAATAAGAGAGCTCCACTTGTCTTTAGAGGAAGGGGAGGAGGACTGAAGGGATGTAAGGAGCTGAAGGCTAGGCTTTCTTCTTAAGCCAATCAGCATTTCATAGTGAAGGGGAAAAGAAATGCAAACTGATCTGTGGCATCAAACAGCATTTATAATCTGCCTCCTCAGACTGCTGCTAAAAACATCTGCTGTGCCTCAAAGCCCTTCTTAGGCTGACAGAGAAGGATTGTCTCCCTTCGAAAGGAATTCCTGTTTCCCCTAATACACACACACACACACACACACACACACACACACACACACACACACCACATAGAACTTCTCTGGCAACCTTGAGAAACCGGGATCTGTCTGGGAAACCAAAGAGTGACTTTGAGCCCCCCTTGTCCCTTAGCATCTCAGCAGAAAGGAAATGCAGTTTAGGTCTCACTGAATACAGGACAATGCAGCTGCACATCTGAAGTCTGATGTCAGCACGACACGCATTTCCACCTTGTGGGAAACTTGGCAAAACCATACAAACTAACTGAAAAGAAGCAAGTGGAGTGGGTATGAGGGGTCCTAGGGTGGGGGGGATAAGGAAGAAACAGGAGGGAGTGTGATCGGAATATATTATATACATGTAAGTACTGGTTAGCGAATAAACTAATAAGAAACAATAAACCAGACTATAAAGTCCCAGCAGAAACAGCCCACAGAAAAGGATATCTGGACCTTTGTTGCTATGTCGCATACATTAATACTATGTACAACATTGCAATTTGATAGTAATAAAGTGTCTATGTAGGCCTTTCAAGATACATTCTGAGGAGCCAGAACATGAAAATGGACACAAACGATCATATTCAGCATTCGGTGTCATTGTATTAAACCTACTAAATGAAGAAAACTCAATATCCAGTCATGCTTAGAATACACTTAAAAATACAGAAATACCAACAAAAATGTGAAGACTCAGAATGTCGGATAATCACTGAGCCTTCATTACAATCGAAATTGAATTCCCTTTTTCTTCTATAGTTCATTATTGTGTGAAATACATAAGCACACAGAAAGCTATTAAGTGAATTGATAGGAAACTAGTCCACTTTGATGTATTATATCAAAGCCAAAGAAAGGCCCAGAAACAGCAAGAAGAGGTATTTATAGTAACCTTCTTCAACTTTGAGTCTTTGTTCATCATGTCATTTAGGGACTGTAATGTCATTGCTGTCACAAGGCAAACTATCTACAAAGCAATTTGTTAGCACAGCAGTAGTCTAAAAGACTGACGTATTTCCCTTCAATGATTTGGTTCCAACAAAACTCTGAATGGCAAGCAGTATCCTTAAATGATTCCAGTGAAAAATTCAGAATTTGCACACTTAGTTATAGGAAAACGACCAATTAGGGGTGAGCTACCCTTTGATTTAGTTAGTATTAAATTCATTTAAAGAAACTGAAACCAATAAATTTAGAACATGTATTCTTGAAACTAAGAAAAGGTCACTGTGCACACAAAACTAAAGAAATATTAAAATGTATGTCTTGGGCTTTAAAATCAGATTCATAATGCAATAAATATTTTAAAATACATCCTTAAGGAAAATAGGCTTAAAATATAATGTTACCCAGAGAATTAAGCATGGATCATCACACTTTAAAATTACTTTTTTCTTACATAACTTAGTTTCACACAAAATATTAAATTTTACAATTGTAGAAATTGAAAATTTTTAAACATTTTACCTAAGACTCTGCTCCCAGAAAAAGTAAGTGAAATTTTAAGTATAGACATTTAATACATTTTTTACAAGTTTTCTAGCAAAACTTTCAAAGTTACAGAATAAAATGTTTCTTGGGTTAGATAGTGTCTTAACTTTTTAAAGTTTTGGCATCTGAGCACTTTCTTTTTAGCTCTTTCTTAAATAATTCCATAAGGTGACCCCACCACAGATACTGTAAACAGAGCCTTCCTAACTGGGCATGTGGCTGTTGAGGCTGCTTCTCCATCATTTTTTAACAAGTAGAGCATGACAGGGCACATAGTTAGCAAACTAAGGAGTAGTTATCAATTTAAAATAAAAATTAGCAGGAAGACAGTTGGTATAAATGTCTTTCTTTTTTCATGTTCCAGGCTTTTTCATGAAAATATTTGAAAAAATATTTTCTCTTTTTTTAAACTTTATTTTTAAAAACAAAGATAAAAGAAAAAAATTTTAAACATTTTTACATAAATGTATACTAATACATTTTTGTCAGTGCTTAGCGTTTTTTTCTTCTTTTTTTAAGGTTTGATACTCTGCATTAAGGTCTTACTAGTTACAATGAGCAAAAAGTACACGTAAAACAGGATGTAACCCAGAATTGGTCAATGTAATTTCTTGGTGTGTAAGGATTGACATAATGTTTTTGTTTTGTTTTGTTTTGTTTTGTTTTCTTTTTTTTTTCTTAAACTTCACACAATCTGTGAGTTGTTTCTGGGGCACTTCGAGTGACTGCATATTATGTCTGTTATTTTGTGACTGGGTTTTCCCACTCAGAATGATATTCTCTAGATGCAACCATTTTCTTAAGAATTTGGTTAAGTCATTGTTTCTGATAGCTGAGTAGTACTCTATTGTGTAAATGTACCTCAATTTTTGTATCCATTCATCTACTGAAGGACATCTGGGTTCTTTCCAGCTTCTGGCTATTATAAATAGAGCTGCTATGAACATTGTGGTGCATGTATCTTTGTTGTATATTGCAGTGTCTCTAGGGTATATGCCCAGAAGTGGAATAACTGGATCTTCAGGTAGTAAGTACTATGTCCAATTTTCTGAGGAATCGCCAGACTAATTTCCAGAGTGGTTGTATCAGTTTACAACCCCACCAACAGTGGAGAAGTGTTCCTCTTTCTCCACAACCTCCCCAGCATCTGCTGTCATCTGAGTTTTGGATCTTGGCCAATCTGACTGGTGTAAGGTGGAATCTCAGGGTTGTTTTGATTTGCATTTCCCTGATGGCTAAGGATGTCGAGCACTTCCTTAAAAGTTTCTAAGCCATTCCATATTCCTTAATTGAGAATGTTATTTTTAGCTCTGTACTCCATTTTATAATAGGGTTGTTTGATTCTCTGGTGTCTAGCTTTTTGAGTTCTTTGTATACCTTGGTTACTAGGCCTCTATCTGATGTGGAGTTGGTAAAGATCTTTTCCCATTCTGTTGGCTGCCATTTTGTTTTCTTGACACCCGATTTCTCAACAGAGACTATGAAAGCTAGAGGAGCCTGGATAGACATCATGCAGACACTAAAAGAGCAGAAGTGCAAGCCCAAGCTGCTATACCTAGCAAAACTATCAATCATCATAGATGGAGAGATGAAGATATTTCAAGACAAATATGAATTTGCACAATATCTGACCACAAACCCAGCACTACAACAAATTATAGGTGGAAAACCCAATACAATGAGGGAAATTACATCCTAGTAAAAACAAGAAAACTCCTAAGCAAAAAAACCAAAAGAAGAAAGAGACACAGACACAACTCAACCTACAAAAGCAATAATAGCAGAAAACAGCAACCACTATTCCTTGATATCTATTAACATAAATGGACTCAACTCCCCAATAAAGAGACATAGGCTATCAAACTGAATACATAAACAAAATCCAGCATTTTACTGCATACAGAAAACTCATCTCAGAGACAAAGACAGACACTATCTCAGAGTAAAAAGATGGGAAAAAAAACTTGCAAGCAAACAGCCCCAAGAAAAAAGCTGGAGTGACTATTCTAATATTGAATAAATTAAATTTCCAACCAAAAGTTATCAAAAAAGATAAGAAAGGACACTTTTTACTCATTACCGGGGAAATCTGTCAGGAGGAACTCTCAATCCTTAACATATATGCTCCAAATACAAAAGCACCCACATTCATAAAAGAAACCCTAATAAAGCTCAAAAATACATTTCACCCCACACAATAATAGTGGGAGACTTTAATACCCCACTCTCAGCAATGGACAGATCATGGAAACAGAAACTGAACAAGGACACCGTAAAACTAGCAGAGACTATGAACCAACTGGAATTAATAGATATCTACAGAACATATCATCCTAAAGTAAAAGAATACACCTTCTTCTCAGCACCCCATGGCACCTACTCGAAAATTGACCACATAATTGGACACAGAATGAGCCTCAATCGATATAAGAAGATTGAAATACTCCCATGCATCCTCTCAGATCACCATGGTCTACGGCTGGTCTTTAACAACAACAAAGACAACGAAAAGCCCACATACACATGGAAACTAAACAACGCTCTGTTAAACAATAGCTGGATCAAAGAAAAAATAAAGAAAGAAATTAAGGATTTTCTAGAATTCAATGAAAACGAAAACACAGCATACCCAAACCTATGGGATGCAATGAAAGCAGTACTGAGAGGAAAACTCATAGACCTGAGCCCTTCCAAAAAGAAAATGGAGAGAGCATACATCAGTAACTTTACACCACAGCTAAAAGCTCTAGAAGAAAAAGAAGCAGATACACCAAAGAGAAGTAGATGGCAAGAAATAATCAAACTTAGGGTAGAAATAGACCAAATAGAAACAAAAAGAACCATGAAAAGAATCAACAAAACCAAGAGCGGGTTCTTTGAGAAAATCAACAAGATTGATAAACCCCTAGCCAGACTAACTAGAGGGCAAAGAGAGAGTATACAAATTAACAAAATCAGAAAGGAAAGTGGAGACATAACAACAGAAACTGAGGAAATTCAAGAAATCATCAGATCCTACTACAAAAGCCTATACTCCACAAAGTTGGAAAATCTGGAGGAAATGGATGAATTCCTAGACAGATACAAGATCCTAGGGTTAAACCAGGACCAGGAAAACCATCTAAAAATCCCATAACACCTAAAGAAATCTAAGAAGTCATCAAAAGCCTCCCAACCAAAAAAAGCCCAGGTCCAGACAGGTTCAGTGCAGAGTTTTATCAGACATTTATTGCAGACATAATACCAACACTCTCCAAACTATTCTACAAAGTAGAATCAGATGGAATACTACCTAACTCATTTCTTTGAGGCTACAATAACCCTCATTCCTAAACCACACAAAGACCCTACAAGGAAAGAGAACTTCAGACAAAACTCACTTATGAACACTGATGCAAAATACTCAACTAAATCCTTGCAAACCGAATCCATGAAAATGATCATTCATCATGACCAAGTAGGCTTCATCTTTGGGATGCAGAGATGGTTTAATATAAGGAAATCCATCAATGTAATCCACCACATAAACAAATTCAAAGAACAAAATCACATGGTCATCTCACTAGATGCTGTGGAAGCATTTGACAAAATTCAACACCCCTTCATGTTAAAAGTCCTGGAAAGAACAGGAATCCAAGCTCCATACCTAAACATGGTGAAAGCAATATACAGCAAACCAACAGCCAACATCAAACTTAATGGTGGGAAACTTGAAGCAATCCCACTAAAATCAGGGACTCGACAAGGCTGCCCACTCTCCCCCTACCAATTCAACATAGTACTGGAAGTCCTGGCTGGAGCAATTAGACAGCAAAAGGAGATCAAGAGGTTACAAATCAGAAGGGAAAAAGTAAAAACATCATTCTTTGCAGATGACATGATGGTGTACTTGAGTGACCCCACAAATTCCACCAGAGAACTCCTACAGCTGATAAACAAGTTCAGCAAAGTGGCTGGATATAAAATTAACTCAAACAAATCAGTAGCCTTCCTATATTCAAAGGAAAACATGTGGAGAAAGAAATTAGGGAAAAGGTACCCTTCACAATAGTCACAAAAACTATGAAATACCTTGGTGTGACTCTAACTAAGCAAGTGAAGTACCTGTATGACAAGAAATTCAAACCTCTAAAGAAGAAAATTGAGGAAGACCTCAGAAAATGGAAAGATCTCCCATGCTCATGGATTGGAATGATCAACATTTTAAAAATGGCCATCTTACCAAAAAGCAACCTACAGATTCAATGCAATCCCCATCAAAATTCCAACCCAGTTCTTCATTGAGTTGGAAAGATCAATGTGCAATTTCATTTTGAATAACAAAAGACCTAGAATAGCGAAATCCATCCTCAAAAAGAAAACATCTTTGGGAATCACTATCCCTGACCTCAAGCTATATTACAAGGCAATTGTGCTGAAAACTGCATGGTACTGGTACAGAAATAGGCATGTGGATCAATGGAATAGAATAAAAGATCCAGAAATGAGCCCTCACATATATGCTCACCTGATTTTTGACAAAGGAGCTGTAAACATTCAATGGAAAAAGTACAGCCTATTCAACAAATGGTGTTGGTCCAACTGGCACTCAGCATGCAAAAGAATGAAAATAGACCCTTTCTTATCCCCTTGTACAAAGCTCAAGTGTAAGTGGATCAAAGATCTCCACATTAAACCAGATATACTGAAACTATTAGGTGAGAATGTAGGGAAAACCTTAGAACACATAGGCACAGGAGAAAATTTTCTGAACAAAACACCAATGGCTCGAGCTCTAAGGTCGAAGACTGACAAATGGTACTTAATGAGATTGCAAAGTTTCTGTAAGGCTAAGGACATTGTCAAGAAAAATATTTTCAATAGCCAAAAAAAAATGTACTGAATTTGTTTAAACCAATAGTTTATGATACTTGAACCTTTATGAGGATGCTTCCGTTGAGAGATAACAGATAAATATTATTATGCTGTAGTAACATTAGAATAAATGGAATTCATAAAAATTATTTTTAGCCTTGAGATGATGGAAGTAAGCTTCATAATTTAACTTGACTCCTAACTTGTTATCCATCCAACAGAAAGAGGCAGATTCAGCTAACTTTTCTATGTCACTTTTTCAAGGAATTAAAGAACTTACTCCTACCTCATGCATTTCCTTCTGAGTTAAGGTAGAAATTGATACCAGGTCTTCAGAATTAAGTCTTGCCTTCTTAATCTCAACTAGTCTGTGTCCTTACTGAATCTGTCATTACACTTGTTACCATAATATCTCAAAGGAAAATTCTATAGAATTCATGTTTTTAAAAATCCTCCAATGTAATGTTTTTTATTAACTATTTGGGAATTTCATACACTATACCTCAATCATACTTGCTTCCCACCCTACCCAGGTCCACCCTCCCACCCTTGTGTCCTACCTTCAAAAAGAGAAAAAAAATCAAGACCAATTTGCATTGTGCATATACTCATTTGGTGCATGGTCAAACTCCCAGTGGTTACACACTCCCCCTTTTTAAATTTTCTCTCCATGTTTTAATTTTTATTAGATATTTTATGCATTTACATTTCAAATGTTATCCCCTTTCCCCCTCTTTCATCCCCCCTCCTCAGCCCCTTGCCTCAATGAAGACACTCCCACTCCCAATCACCCACTCCCACATCATTGCCCTGGCATTCCCCTTCATTGGGGAAATGAGCATTCACAGGACCAGAAGATTCTCCTATTGATGCCAGACAATGCCATCCTCTGCTACATATGCAGCTAGAGCTATGGGTCCTTCCATGTGTGCACTTTGGTTGGACCAGACCCTTAAAAGCTGAGTTCTCCTCCCCCACTGCCCTATCCCCACCAGAAGCCATCAACTGTGAAGAGCCACACACACATATTCTCCCTCCCTCCCTCCCTCTCTCTCCCTCTCCACCTCCCCCTCCGTTCCCTTCTCTCTTCCTCTCTCTCTCCTCCATCCTTCCCTCCCTCCTTCCCTCTCACTCTTTTGTTTGTTTGTTTCTTTTAGGAGGGTTTTTGGGGGAGTGGCGAACAGCATCCATCAATGTCTTGCATTCTCAGTTATGAATCTGTAATCATCGATACCACTGCAAAAGATGCCTTTCTGCCCATAGAAGCTGCTGGCAGCATGGATTATATAGAAATCAACCTGGTTTCCCTTGACAGCACAGATCACAGAAGCCGTTCTGAGAGATGCAACACTGGATGTGAACCAATTCTTCATATCATGTCTTGTTTCTGCTCAGAATCAGGCCAGTCATGAGGGTGAGGAGTCTATCTGAAGACAGGACTTGAGTAAGCTCCAATCTTTCCTATGGGTACCCTAAGTCCAACCATGCAGTTTGCATAGGCAGTTTGTTCTTCAGCCTGTGCTCTCCTCTCCAGTTTGGGTGAGTATCATGAGCAGCAGCTTGCTGTTCCTCCTCTACATCTCTTTTTTTTCCAACTCCGATATCTGGTTGCTCGGAGTCAGTAAGTTCCAAGCTGCCTTTGCCACCTTGTCCTCAGGCCAGGCAGCTGGAAAGGTGGGGTGGGGCGATCTTGGTAGCATTGTAGTAGGAGGTGATGTGTCCAGGCAGGCCCAAGGAATTGCTCTGCTTGACAGAGATGCTCTTTTTCCTACCCTGGTTGTGCTTGCAAATCTGTTGGTGCAGCTCTGCTGTCTCTGTAATTCCATTTCTCTCCTCCACAGGTACCACTCTGTTCCAACATCTTTATTTTCACCCTTAATATCTTGCTCGATAAAAGCAGAATTGTATTTAATGCTCTTGAAGGAAAAGAATCAATATTTCTAACTATGCATATGTCTGAGGGTTTTACTGTTGTGAGCAGACACCATGACCAAGGCAAGTCTCATAATGACAACATTTAATTAGGGCTGGCTTACAAGTTCACAGGTTTAGTCCATTACCATCAAGGTGGGAATATGGAAACATCCAGGCAGGTGTGGTGCAGGAGGAGCTGAGTGTTGTACATCTTCATCCAAAGGCTGCTAGTGGAAGACTGACTTCCAGGCAGTTAGGATAGGGTCTTGAAACCCACACCTACAGTAACACACCTACTCCAACAAGGCCATGCCTCTAAATAGTGCCACTCCCTTGGCCAAGTATATTTAAACCATGATACCATATTACTCAATATAATTTAAAGTTTCAGTGGAAATTTCAAATACTAATGATGTTTCTTCACAGAGCTGGATAAAACTATAAACTGAAATGTATAGAGAAACACAAAACCCCTAAATATGCAAAGTTTTTTGTTTGTGTTTTTTTGTTTTTTCCGAAAGGTGCAATAAATTATTCTAATTTCAACCCAGGTCTACTTTTCTTCTTTCTTTTTTTTTCTTTCTTCCTTCCTTCCTTGCTTTTTTTTTGTTTCTTTTCCAATTTATCTTTTTCTTTTTCTTTTTGTATGCACCTTACATCCAGACCACAGTCCTTTTCCCCATCTCCTCCCAGCCCCACTCTTACTAATCTCCCCCCCATTGCCCCTCCCTTTCTCCTTAGAGAAGGAGGCTCCCTTGGGTACCAACTTATCCTGTGGCATCTCATTCCAGCAGAACCTGGCACATTCTCTACAACTAAGGCCCAACCAGGCAATCCAAGTCAGGGGAAAGGGGATCCAATGGCAGAAAACAGAAACCTAGAAAGACCCTGCTCCACATGAAGACCAAGCTGCACATTTGCTATGAATGTATAGGAGGGTCTATGTCAAGCTCCTGAAGGCTCCCAGGTTCGTGGCACAGGCTCTGTGAGCCTCCGTGGTCCCAGTTGAGTTGACAGGCAAAGTCATTTTTCACAAAGAATCTAGAAACCAGTAAGACAGGGGGTAACAATGCAGTAGCCCAGCATTGACATCAAAACAAACACATGGCAACAGGTCATGCTGGAGTTTCAGTCTTTCACAAAGAGACCAAGAACACGTGTTAGCAAAGGGACCATCCTTTTGATAAACGGTGCAGTAAAAATTGAATGACACATGGAAGTATGAAACTAGATGCCTTATCTCTTCACCCATTTTTAAAAAAAATCAAATTAATTAAAGACAGAAGTAGGAAACTTGAAACTCATAGAAAACAATAAAAGGTGTGCTTTGTGATAGTATCGAGGGAAAGAAAGGTTTGAATATACTGCAAGCCCAAGAAACAGAGCCAAATAGAAATAGATGACATTGTACCAAATAAAAATGTCTCTATATATCAAAACAAGTCACAGAATAATCATGTCACCTACAAAATTAAAATTTATCTTAAAATGTTGTATCTGTCAAGAAACTGATTTCTTCTAGACTATGAGGGCAACTACAAAAATTAAGTAGAAACAACTTGGAAAGGATGGGTGTCTTGCTTAACTTTGCAAGGTTGACTGAGTCTGAAATTAACTAAGAGATAAGCTATAGCCAGCCCCATAGGGATTTTGTTTTATTAGATTAATGAAATTGGAAAATGCATTGTAAATGTGGGTAGCACCTTCTGGTGGCATCACAGATAGAAATATGTAAAGGGAAAAGGGTTGCTTTCTTTGTCTGCTTGATTTTACCTCTGGCTAGCAAGTTCATCTTCTCCAAGGCTACCACTAAAGAAGCAGCTGCTACTGCATCCTTCACAGACATCAGAACCCAGCTTTGTCAGCCTTCCATCAGGGACTGTAGACCAGAGGCTATATAGGAACCCTTTGGAATTTTGGAGACTCCTGAGACATCCGGCCTTTCCCATTGAATAGTTGTTGGTTTTCAGTCTTTTCTATGTAAAAACTGACAATACCAGACTAATAGACCAATGCTCAGCAGCATTAATCACCAGGGAAACAAATCAAACACTGAGCTCTCTCCTTATCAATGGGAGAATGGCTTTATCAAGGTGACTAAAGACAGCAAGTGCTAACAAAGATGTGAACACAAAGACCCTTTGGACCCAATTGCTGGAGAGTTATATTAGTAGAGCCACACACACAATGCACAGCAACAACTTCTACACAGAGACTTCTCCCACAAAATAGAAGTAATATATGACATAGGAGTCCCATTATTGGGTATAGAACAGAAAGGGTGGAGTCAAAAAAATGATTAGATTTCCATGAGTATTATACCACTCTTCACAATAGTTAAAACATCTTGTCCCTCAGATGACAAACATATTAGTGATATATTATATATACAGAAGGATCATAGCCAGCCATCACAAAGAATGCTATCCTAGTGTTTGCAGCAATGGAAATGGAATGGGGTTTCTCTATGATATCTATGGCAGAGCCACACTCAGAAGGGAAGTTCAAGATCTCACATGTGGAATCTAAACTGTTGATCACAGAGAAGCTGGGAACCGAACAGTGGCTACTGGAGTAGAGGAGAGGGCCAGCTGCTCAAATGTTACTCAGGGAGCTCTAAGCTAGGGCTGAAAGTAAGGCTATCTGAAGGACATTCATACAAGCATGTGACTTAGATCACAGTGACAAAAGCCAATGAAGGGATTTCGAATATTTTTTTTATCACAAAGAAATAATAAATGTTTGGGTAGACATAGAGGTTCAGCCTGATTTAAGCATTACAGAATATATCCACATATTGTACAGAGTGCCCTGATTATATGTAGTTTCTATTATTTATGTATGTTAAAAATAATAGAAAAATTAAATATTTTTATTATCTTTCTCTCAACTGCAAAGGCCTTGTTGGGCATGTTACTTCTTTCATCTTAATTATATTCAAATTCCTTTGAGATGGGAAACATAATAATTTACTCACTAGTTACTTTCTCCTTGGTGGATCTGAGGTTCATAAATTAGTGAGGTTTTACTGTACCTGGAAAGACCTTGGTTATAAAAAGCATAAATGTGTCATAAAAACAGTATGTATAAAGCATTTTTGGGTTACTTAAGGATTTCTTGTAGAGCTAGAGAATCAAATGGGAGCTAATCATTAACTAAGTCTAAAAACCTATTACAGAACTCATGCAATGCAAACCCCCACCTTGCTTCCAAAAACCATGTGATAGTCAGATCCACAGAGATCCTCATTCTAGTCTTTGTGCTATCACCTCTGAAACACGGAGGCACCTGTCAGCTTTATTTCAGAATGCAGTTGCAGGATTCATCTTTCCCAGTACTTCTAACCCGTATGTGGAGGTGAGCTTGGATCTGATGGACCTATTGATCAGTGACCTACTGCTCCGTTTCAAAAAACACATGGAACCTCTAGTTGATGCTTTCTGTGGAAAAGGACAGAGGCTCACACAACAAAGAATTATTAAGTGCTGTGATGCACAAACAAGCAAGGCATCTGCTTTTAGCATTTAAGAATGGCTAGAAACGTTGAGCCTCCTGTTGTAATTATTAGATCTTGGTTAAGAAATATTCTTTAAGATAATACAATGCTGACGTATATCTGGGTCCGGCAAATTTTCTTCTGCCAAGAACAAGAAAGGTAACAGAAATGGGGTCCAGATAGGGTCATGGCAATCCTGGGGAGTCAGAACCAAAACTCCTGGAGCAAAAAGCCTAACTTAGAATATGGAGGAGAAAAGGTAGAAGCTCAGAGTTTTGGTTTGCTTTGGTTTGGTTTAGTTTTATAAGCTAAATATATCTGGGAGAAATGTAACCAGAATAAGCAGGCATCTGGCAGAGTATAGGTGATTTCTTTCCTAAGATGAAACATTATGAGGAAATTACTTTGGTTATAATGAAGTTTGGGCCAGCTAGGAGCTGGGTGGTAAAATGTGGCAATTCTACTCTAAGCCAAATTTTCAAGACATCCCATCACAACCAGAAAAAGGAAGAAGCAAGCCTAGAGTTTCCATAAGACTATCACAGAATAAAAATTAATCAGCTCGATGACAGGGATAAAAAGAGACAGCAGAAAGCAAGACATTAAAAATGAAATTCAGCAGAGTGAAGAAACAACAAATTTGTTCATTCTATAAAGATGATAAACATTGGAACTGTAGAAAGAAAATCAAGACGACTGTCCTATTAGAAAAAAAAAAAGAGAGAGAGAAATACAAAAACTAATTGACAACAGTAGCCTTTCAAAAGGAACATGTAAGAAACCCTCAGGGTTCTATATATGAAAATATATTTGTTGCAATTTTTAAGTGAATAGGTCAAGGAAAATTATCAAAATTGAAGAAAGTTAGAAGACTGCAATATATATTTGAATTAGTTATGTAAAATGGATACTACAAAGTAGGTTAAAGCAATGAAAGTGACATTATAATTCAGAGGAGATTAAATATAACCTAGAACTAATTAGAATCTCAAGGGGAGAGAATAGATGTAATAGAAAGATGATGCTTGTGGTGGGAATAATGGTGGTGATGATGGTGGTGAAAATGATGTAAACTATATAGGTTTGGTCAGAAATATATTTTCTCAACTGATGGAACACAGCATATTAAAAAAGGGAAAATTTTTTATCAGTAGATATATTATGGTGAACTTAAGAGCATATTATATTAAAAAGATATTTTAAGAAAGACAGACAACACAAAAGGATAGGATAAATGCAGATTTCATAAAAGATCTACAAGGCAGGAGATGATGAGATAATTATTAGGA
The DNA here is from genome assembly GCF_963924665.1 of Micromys minutus. Taxonomy (NCBI): domain Eukaryota; kingdom Metazoa; phylum Chordata; class Mammalia; order Rodentia; family Muridae; genus Micromys; species Micromys minutus. The sequence goes on along the minus strand of NC_137955.1, from coordinate 11,921,052 downwards.
AGGTGAGTATTCTGCTTCAACTTAGAACTGGGTGTCTGTAAAACTCACTGAGGAATGAAGACCAACCCTAATATTTATAGTAATTGAAAGTAGAACAAAATGCCCACAAGACACTAGCTGTAAGGGAACCTTTCAAGGAAGTGCTTTAAGATACTAGCTGCAAGGGAACCTTTCAAGGACATGCTTTAAGACATTAGCTGCAAGGGAACCTTTCAAAGACATGCTTTAAGACATTAACTGCAAAGGAATCCTTCAAGGAAGTGCGTTAAGATAAACCAGTGACTTAAAAAGTTTGTTTTTTAAGGAAAGATAGAAGGCAAATAAATATTCCTTATGAGAACAATAATACTAACAAGGAAAAAGAGCAGAACTCAAGTGCTAGATTGTGATACATTCATTGTAAGACAGAAAATTGAGACTATTGGAGTGTCAGGCACAGTTCTGATTTTGGAAAAGTATGTAAGTTACAGACCATATGAGGGCAGCAAAATCTATTTCTGTAGAATGAAATAAGATATAAAGAAATAAAGAATAGAAAAGCAAAACAAAACAAAAAAATACAAAATTTGATAGCAAAAAACCCTGTTGGTTCAATAATAATAATAATAAGAAGAAGAATAGTAATAATAAGAATAATAATGAAGAGGATGATGATAAAGTTATCAACTCTATAAATACACTTACAAACATATATGTAAATAAAAATTATCAAGCACCTATTTTTTTCTAACCTAGTTTAATTGTTTACAAAGAATACTCCCAAAGGATAAAGGCAACATGATGAACCAATATAGGTGAAGGAGATGCCTGAAATAATGAAAACTACAAATGAGTCCTAGTTGCTATTTCATTCATAGAATAATAGCATTTAAAGCAAAGGGAGTCACTAGTAAGTAGTACATCGCTGCATGACCTCTGAATAGGACACCTACCACAAAGCAACGTTTAAATGTAAGTATCAAAAGCTGTGGAAAGGACCTGAAAACCTGCAAATCCATCAACACAATAACACACTGTAAAACAGTTCTTTCGAATGTTCCTGAGGCTAAGAACATAGATCAATGAAAACATAGACTGGGACACGCCCTGCCCACTTCATCTAATGGCTATACAGAGCAATTGCCATGCAGTCACTGGAAAATGTTCGTCCTGCTCAAGGACATTTGGACTATTTTTAGAATGGATTGCGTACAAGCCCATAAAACAAGTGTGAACACATTCCAAATGATAACACATGAAACAGCTTCTCGGATGGAGTGCAACAGTAGTCAATAATAAAATTATTTAGATAATGGAACTGAAATAGAAAAGATAATGAGAAATTGTATTGACAATTTACTGACCTTATTTTTCCATGAACAGGTCATGGAAGAAATGTTAGTGGCAATTAAAGAAACACCGAGCATACAAATGCACAGCTGCAAAATGACAAAACAAATCTCAGTCAGCATCAGACACACATTCATATGAGCAACACCGCTAAATGGAATCAGTCGATTCCATCTCTCTGTCTTTCTCTCTCTATATATAGTGGTGGTGGTGGTGGTGGCAGCAGTGATGGTGGTGGTGGTGGTGGGTGGTGTGTGTGTGAGACAAAAAAGTAAAAAAGAGATCATGAAGTTGAAAATGATGTAGTCTTTATGTCTCATATGTAAAATTCTTAAAAAAAAATAACAATGTGAGGAAAGGCAAGAGATAAATGAGATTATATTATAAATGAGATTATATTATAATCTCAAAAAATGAAGTCAAGCCATTTTTATTACTTCCTAGACATCTAGGTTTGACCAATCTACTGATCCTTCTTTTGTCTATATCCAGAAGGGAAAATTGATTAAAATTTATTAAAACTTGGTGACTATACACTTACAAAATCTTGGAAGAAACTTGTAAGAAACAGAGAAACCTAGTGTGAATCTTGACAATGGTCTAGCATTAAAGATTACAAAAGGAATAACAGAGTACACAGAAATGCAAAGTCTTTGGATCAACTGAGGCATTTGTGAAAGAGGAAGAAGGGGGACATTTTCCCTTGCTGATTCTAGGATACTCAGTACAAGTATGAAATGATAAAGGTATGTCATGAATGAATGGAAAGACAAGTGGTCATAAGTCAGAGAGCCACTGACCTCCTGGAGCTCACAGCATTAGACAACATGCCTCTCATAGACTTGAAGCCATTTTTAAGAGAATGTTTTAGGATCGTATGATATAGACAAATATGTCCACCCATTGGGAGTTTGGAAATATCAGCCATTAAGGAAGATGAAGGGAACTTTCACATAATAACACCAATCCTGTCGAGGTGAGTGACCTTTAGAAACAGCTCAAGAACAATACAGGTTCTTTGAGCTTGCAGTCTTTGCACTAGTTTATGTTGAGAGACTCCACTGAAAAGAGAAGTAATGGGTTAGTGAAATGTCAGCAAACGTGATCTATTCAAATCATCACAGATTCCTTCCTCTCTGGCTTCTCCCCCCCACCACCCCTTCCCCTTTTAAGGATGGTTCCTTAAGCTTCATATATTCCTGAGGAATACAGAAAATGCTGTTGGAAAACCTTCTCTTAAGAATTGTTGGCATTGAAATGCAGCATGATGTGGTGGGCTAAAAAGACAAAGACATTAGGATTTTGTTTTTGTTTTTTCTACCACTGTCTTAACCCTAGCTCTGTTGCTACTGAATAGTGGGCAGATGAGGAGAAGGAGGAGGGAAAGAAGAGGAAGTAGTAGTAGTAATAGTGGATCTCCAGTCATGGCAGAAAGCAAAAAGGAAACAGCCTCAAAAGAAAAAAAGGCATAAAATTTGTTCCAGATAACCCATCAATCCATCTCCAAGGGCCTCTCCCACAAAGCCCTGCTTCTCCATCTTTTGCATTGACTATTCTCAGAAATATGTTTTACTATTTTATTTGAACAGATGATTTGTCTGAAACTTATGTCTGTGTACCACATACATGTCTGATCCCCAAAGAGGCAAAAAGAAGCCATTGAATCCCTTGGAGCTAGAACTACAGATGTTTGTGAATCACCAGGTGGATGCTGGGAGTCAACTCTGGGTCAGCTGGAAGAGCATCCAATGCTCTCAGCACTGGGTCTCTAACACATGAACTTTTGGAAAACACAACCCAGAATTCCAGCCTTTCTTTCCCAGGGTCAGTACCCCTCAGGATAATCTCATTGACAAAAGTAGGAAATGCAGAGGAAGAGCTTTTAATGGTAAAGTGAAATGTGGACTCCTTTTCTTACATTCCAGCCAATAAGCATTTTTAAAAGTTTTCTTCTACCTCCAGCTTATTATTTTCCTACCAGAGAATCACTTCTCTTGTACATTCATTAACACTTACGTCTTAAAATGCCACCTCAAGGCATATGATTCTCAGGTTGACATCTATATCTGCAATTTCTTCTTCAAACTCCACATCAGAACTTTTATCTTTACCCAGAAAATGGATCGCCAAACTCTCAGATGTTGCTGCTTCAGAATAGCTGTTGAGAAGAGAGTCAGTCTTCTCTGTTGATGAGTCCCTATGAAAGGGAGGCCAAGGCATCAGCCCCAAGCACATGAAAAGGCAAACAGCACTAAACAGACTCAACATGTTGTATTTATACATACAAGTGTATGTGTAACAATGGTAATTAAAGAAGAAGTCATGAATTTGAGCAGGGATGCTGAGACACAGAAGGAGTTAAGGAGTTGGTGGGGGGCAAAGAGGTAGAAATGATGTAAATACTGCAAGAAAGAATCAAAAAAGTTTAAATATAATGAGTTTACCATTTCACTAATCTCCCTACCTCCTTTTCTTAGGGTCCCCTTATTTGAATCATGGGGCTCTCCATGAAGGCTAAAATATTATGACTAGTCCTTTAAGTTTATCCCTAACTATCTTAGAAATAAATGAGACCCAGGTCACGGTTATTTTATTTGGCTTTGATAATTGCTCGGTGTTTGTGGTGGTGGTGAGGAATTCCTAACGTTCTCTCCTAACTGCTGGCCTGGCTACCTCCCCAGCACTGTATCCAGGAACCTTGCTGTCTCTCCTGGCCACCCACAGTCCATCTCCCTTCATGAGGCTTCCTCCTTTCCCATCTTTCTTTCTCCATCTCCTCCTGATGTCCCAGCTAAATCATTCCACACCTACCCACCTCTAATCCCTACAGTAATTGTCTGTAGCCAATTTTATTTAACCAAGAGTTTTAAATCAAGAAACAAGCTTTGCACAACAAAAGTTTATAAACAGGAAAAATTATTCATAGGCCTAGAACCTTGGTATAGAGTTTAGCGTTACAAGACATAGCAAACAGATCAAACCTTAACAGGCCTTTCTTTTGTTAAGTTTACCTCTTTACACCTTTGTTCACATTTAGTCAGTTCTTCTACTCTGTACTGCCTTTCCATTAATCCTGATAAACATTTTTATGGAAATAGTCAGCACCTCCTGCCCGAGTCACCGCAACAATTCCTTATTGATCTGCAGACTACCCTCTACTCAGTGCGTTCTACAGTGAAATTTCAAAAGTTCCCTACAACACATAGCACGGATCATGTCACCCTTTCTTCAGAAGCATTTAACTCACCCTCTAGTCTAGAGAATAAAGTGTACCTTTTTTTTTTGCATTATTAGTATAGCTTTGACAGCATGTTTCTTTATTTCCTTAGCTACCTGGATTTGTATGCTAAAGGCAAGAAGTAAAACCACTAGACATTGCTAAATTCTGCTAGTGCTGTGCTGCCTATTTCTGACTCTGTACTCACAAACTATAGAGAATAGCAAGCAAGTGTGCCCATATGTTATAAACAGCTGATTTTAATTTTAAACCCACTGATTTCCATCAAATAACTGAGATCTTTTCATTGCTATTTTTCCTGGGGTCCAGGATATAGCTAAATTGGAGTAGTACCTTCCTTGCATACACAAAACCGTAGGTTTAATTCTCACCACTCATGGTGCATGCCTGTGAACCTAGGAAGTGAAGACTAGATGATCAGAAGTTCAAGTTTAACTCAAGTACAAGAGTGAGTGTAAAGCTGATTAGAGGATGGTCAGTGCAAAATGTCAGCTTGCAAATGCTGATTCCCTTAAGGAATAGGCAAAGTTCTGGATACACCTGCAGAGGGTTATGTTTCTTAGATTAAGTGAGAAAACTCATCCATTGTGGGTTGAAACATTCCCTAGGCTGAGATCCTGGATACACAAGGTACAGGCATTCATCTCTCTTGGCTTCCTGATTGTGATGTGAAATCAGTGGGGTTTCAACTTTCTCATATCCTGGACTTCTATACCATGATGAACTTTGAAATGTGCACTGAAACAACTACAAAAACAAAACAAAAAAAAAATACCACCACCAACAACACAACATTCCCTTTTGTTGCTTTTGTCCAGGTGTTTTAGTACAAGAAGAAAAGAAAATTAAGATGCCTGGGATACAAGAAACTCTGTTTCCAAAAATATTTTTCATCTGGTACAGTCTATGCAATTTCTCTCTGCTAGTTGTTACCAAGTATAAATGTCCTTATGAATTTCATGAGGAAATAGTTGTCCTGTGTTTGGAATGGAATATACATTAAATTTAATCCTGGAGCTCAGGCATACATTTGAATATGTATCTGGGAGTGCAGAAATGTTTCTTTGCAAGGGAATGGAGCATCAGCGTTCTTATCATTCCAATATGTCTCTACACATATAGAATACCTTAGTCAATACCTTGGTTTGATACATTTTAGAATTTAAAATAGGAAAGCAATTCACATCTAAACCTTTTTGTACCACAAAATGTTATTATTTAACTAAAAACTGTTTTAAAGATGAAAAACAATAAATTTATTGATATTAATTATATATCACTATATGTTAATAGTATCACCATAAGTATATTTGGAAGATGTCATCAGGTATATTTAGGATGCAAATAGAACATGTACATATTCAATAAAGAATCAATTAATTACATCTGCATATTATTAATAATAATAATATTTTTAATTTTTCTTCATGGCGATTTTCAAGTTGCAAGAACTGCTGGATAAAAAAAGGCTAAAATTGGGTATGAGTTTGATTAGGAGACTAGTAATACATTTTGACTACCTGGTGAATTGAATCAGCAAGAAGCTGTTACCAATCCTGGGATCTACAGCGATATGAGAACAGACTAGTTACCTGACCCTTTTAGAGACTCTGTCAGATGTAGAAATGGGAGAAGTGGGCCTGCTCAGTTGGACTCTGTCTAAAGAGAACATTTGGATGTGTTGCTTATACCGAACATTAGCCAAACGTGGAGAGCAAAAAGCATAGAAGGAAAGAGCTAAAGTTGATAATTCTCAGCCTCCAGTGTGGGGTAGAGAAAGAAAAGGTATGAATAATGGTAAGACTTAAAAACAAGAGACAAACAAATCAAGTGATGTTAACGAAATACCTGTTTGACATAACAAGTCTAGTAAGTCTTAACTATTAGGTCTCAACAACACAACCATTGCTACAATAAGCTTACAGCAAACACAGGAGATCTAGGAATCCATTACTTCTTACGGATTAGATGTTGGGCTGTGTCTCAGGCTATTACTACATGTTGCGTCTCGTGATGTATTCATTTACTGTGTTCTGTGCATCCACTTGAATTTGAGAACTTCTGAGACTTTACATGCAACAGAACAGACAAATGTCCTTGTTACTCTCATCTCTCAGAAAATCATAGAATGGTTAGGTAATTTGTACGAGGTCACATCATCAGGAAGGAATGGAACCCAAACAAAAAGTCCCATCAGGTGGGTTTATTCTATTTTCTTAACTGTTGTTTTCTAATGAACTAGACAGTTTTGTGTGTAATCAGCTATTGAGAATTTGTAGCAATACAGAAATGAGATGTTGGTGAAGTCTGCCTTGCTGCCTGGTGAATGTTCATTATCTCTGGTTCCGAGGGTAACACACTCAGACACATTCTGCAAAACAATTCGGCTGCCACTATAAATGCAAGGAGTGACATTGACAACACTTTAATACCAAAAATTAAACAATCGCTTCAAGCCAGTTTTAATTATATAGAATCAAATGCAATGATGCATTATTTGAACTGGTCAGGTCCATGGAATAGAGCTACAGGAGTCATATTACACATCTCTGTGTGTGCAGAATTGCATAGCTAGAAAGAAGTAGAACCAAGGTTTAAACTAGCTGACCTGCAGAACTCCCTTGATGTATTTTTGAAGACAGAAAAGCTTCCAAGTGCTAACCTCACATAGGAAACATGTAGTAACCACAGGATTTGGTTGAACATGTATGGTAGAGATGTGATAGTCGCTGGGGCTACGTGTAAAGGCTCCAAAGCAGTGCAGAAGAACTGTCACGGTCATATGGACAGTGGGTACAAACTTGGCAGACACCGTTTCAGTAGCTTCAAAATGTCTGCATGTGGGGCTACCGCATCTCCCTCTTTTAAAACCTACTTTATTTATTTTTTAAATTATAATATAATTACATCATTATCCCCTTTCTCTTCCCTTCCTCCAAAGCCTTCCATATATATCTTTTATGCTCCTTTTTAAGACTCATGGCCTATGTTTTCATTAATTCTTATTACATGCATGTATGTATATCAATATACCTATACATTCCTAAATACATAAATGTAACCTGTTTAGCCTGTATGTTACCTGTATGTTTGTTTAAAGAGCTGAGCATTTTGTACTGGGAAATCAATCAGTGTGCTCTTCTCCAGAGAAGAATATTTCTTTTGCTCTTGGCATTTCTCAGTTACCTACAGTCCTTTATGTGGGGTTATTTTATTATATATTATATTGTATATTATTATTATATATTACATAAAGATAGTGTTTGTGTTTTGTTTGCATGTATGTCTGTGCACCTTGTGCATGTCTGATGCCCAGAGAAATCAGGACAGTCTGTTGTTAGATTCCCTGGCACTGGAGTTACAGACAGTCGTGTACCAACATGTGGGTGCTGGGAATCAAACCCAAGTCCTCTGGAAGAGTGTCCAAAGCTTTTAACAGCTAAACCATTTCTCCAGCCCCTGTACTCTTTCCCTTTTATTCCTTCCCTCTTTTATTTTTTTCTTTTCCTCTATCCCTATCTTTTCTTTGACTCAGAAAAGGTGAAGGTGTCTTTATTCAGTTTCCTTGTTCATAGTTAGGTTACTACCTAACTATAGGTTACTACCGCATCAGATCAAAACTCCAACAGGACATTTGCTCAGAGCCCTGTTTTTAACCAGGTATGGGTCAGGTCGGGATGACATCTAGCAAAAGGTTTGCTCTAAGACTGAATATGAGAATTTTAGGCCTTATTTCAAGCTTCCTTTGCATTCAAGTCTGCAAAGAACATGGGATGAGCCAGTGAAAAGGCCGCCTTTCTAGGTTCAAAGCCAGCAGCCCAGGCTGCTACCCTCACCTCTACATCTGGCTGGGCTGATTTCACCTTTGCAAAGAGACAGAGGAAAGCCCTACTTATGAGCTACCTGTCCCTAGCCACCAAGTATACATATCTATTTAGTTCCAAATTTAGACATCCAGAAAGCTAAAGACACAGCCCTGTTAACAAAAGTGAAGGGAGAAATATAACCTGAAAAACTGGGAAGTTTTTTAGGATGAGTCGCTGGAGCTGGCTGCATGGCAGTTCGACCACGACACTTCTGAACCTCGATTTCTGGATTCAAAGTGACCTTAATTGATAATCCCCTTGCATGCCTTATCTCATTTTGATACATTGCTGAATATCCTGCTAATGATATCATTATATTAAAGGACAGGTTTTTTTTTTTAATAATATATTTTCTTTTGAACTGATTTTTAAAAGAGCAAGCAATTCTACTTGCTTGTAGCTAAAATTTCTATGCAACATTGTATTTTCTGAAGTAAGGTTGCTGTTGGAATAATCAGTCATCACAAATATACCATGAGGATTTGACTGGACGTGAGGTTGTGTGACCATGAGAGACTACATTAAAATACAATGACAATCTAGTTTCCCTCCTAATATTCAGTACAATCTTTTGAGAAAATTAGTTTTATTGATTCAGGATTGTTCTGCAGCAGGATAGATGAAGTAGTACTATAATAATGCAAATGGAGGATTAGTATTCAACACAAAGCATATCTTTGAACAAAGTAACCAATTACACACAATAGGTGTTTAAGAGGTAAAACAGTGCTGCCAAAGCCTAGTGGACTATACGAGTACATGGTCATTCAGGGTTCATATCAATTTACAAGTCTATGCTGTGGCCTGGTTTCTTTCCAACCATATGATTCCCACTCAGCTATTTTCTCCTAATTGGGATCTCATAGAGAAATGATGAGCCAGGCCAGAGAGAAGCCCTTCTGATTTCTCACTTGTCTGATTTATTGATTTCCTCCCTAGGTTAGCAGACAGGTTTCCATTTAAACATTGTCAGCTCTGGTTGTCTTACTCAGAAGTTCTGTTGGTTTTATCCAGACCTAGAAAATGCTAAGGCACCAAGGACAGATGTTTGTAAAAGACCTTATAATTTCAATACTCAGGAGGACACACTCTTGTTTTATGATATATACTTTGTTAAGTCATGTGCTCTTACGTAGTCCATATTGTATGTGTACATCTACCATGTATAAATTTGTTATATATAGCATTTATACAGAGTGTGTATACACTACACTACACACACACACACACACACACACACACACACACACAGCATAAAAAAACATGGCCAGAGTATAAGTAGAAAAGGAACACTTCAGAAAAGAAAAGCTCTATCTGGGTCCAGATCCTACTGTGACATCTACCAAGATGAGGATGAAAATGTGTTTGTCAATTTTCTGAAACATCTTTGCACTGTTTCAGGAGCTTCTGCGACTCTTTAATCAGTGGAGTGCTTTATAGCCAAAGAGCCCCCATTGTACTTCTTTGAGTCCATTGAATGATACTGTTCCTGAAATGTGTACAAGTTTAAAATTACTCTGTAGAAGCTTTTAAACACTCTTGTCAGATTTGGGCAAATTAACTTAAATTAATTTTATTTTCTTGACAATTAAGCCATTGAGTCATATGGCCCTGAGAAACAAACTCAACCCCCTACATCCATATTTTTAGCAACTCTTACATAACGGAGTTATACTTTCCTTTTGCTCGTATGAAACTAACAAAGAAACAGTTTGAATTGCAAATCACATTCCCATGGATTTCTCATGTCAGTCCACGTGCTCTGCTTCATCTGCATGTGCTCAAACAGGGGATTGGCCTCTGAAGCACAGCATGGTGGAGCGGGAAGCCGAGGACACGTGCAGCACTTTCAGGCAAAGCTCACCGCAATAGCAGCAAACTGCAGATGAATTCTAATCAGGCAAAGCGTGTCCTGCTTGACACCATTCTCTTAAAACAATGATGATCTGATTTAAAAATGCAATTATCTGAAGGCTCATCTGTTACTATTGACAGAAGCACCGGAAGTACTTCACGCACTTCCGCTCATAGTACCTGCTATGCCCAACAACAAGCGGAGTAGAAGGGTTTTCTGAGAACTGCAGCTTATGCGTTATTCAGCATTCTGCCCCTGGGACAAAAGACCTTACACAAACAGCGCGAAGAAAGAGAGGTTTATTTTGGCTTCTGGATTCAGAAATTCCAGTCCGGGATTGCTTGGTCCTTGGATACCACAGTGTGTGTTTACTGTAACCTTTGTCAGGGGAGAGCTGTTTTCCCATGTGGCAATTTAGTAGCAATGAAACAAACAAACAGACAAACAAACAAACAAACGAACAGGAAGGTGTTGGTTTGTAAGAGTCACAAGGGCCAAAAGGCTCCTTATATATTCTTTCATATCCATCCATCCATCCATCCATCCATCCATCCATCCATCCATCCATTCATTCATTTTCCGTCCTGGTCATGGTCTCTTCTATCTCATCCTACCAATCCCACCATTACTTAACTTCCCCCCATTACCCACTTTCCTTCTCTTTAGCAGGTCAAAGTGCATCCTTACCCACTGAGGCCCAACTAGGCAGTCCAAGTATTAAAACAGGATCCAATGGCAGGCAACAGAGATAGCTACCTCCCCCAGCTCCATTGTTAAGGGAAGACCCAGCTGCACATCTGCTTGCTACATATGTGCAGGAAGATCTAGGTCCAGCCCCAGCATGCTCTATGGTTGGCGGTTCAGTTTCTGCGAGCCCCCCACTGTCCAAGGTTGGTTGACTGTGCAAGCCTTGTGGTATCTTTGACCCCTCAGGGTCCCTCAACTCTGCTTTTTCACAAGACTGCCCGAGTTCCTTCTGGTATTTGGCTGTAGGTCTCTGCATCTGTTTCCATCTGCTGCTGACTGAAGAGCTTCATTTCTCCATCATCACACTGCCCTCGGAACTGTCATGGGAGGGTTGCCTGGCCTGTAGCATATCAGCCTTTGAGGGAAACTTTCTAACATTTGAACACCAAAATTAAGGACAGCAGTATCTCTTCAAGCTTTCACAAGGTGGCTCCTTTGTCCTAAAGAAAACACAGGTTGTCTCAACTTTGCATTTTTTTCTTAATCTGTTTCTATATAAAAGAACAAAAAGGTAACAGCAAAACCACCCCTTTCTGATAAAATAATACTAAAATAGTGGGGTAAGGGTTGGTTATGCAATTAGCCAGAAAAGCACACTAACTAAAAACACTAAAGTGAGTTCCACACTGAAGAAATGTTTATAATTCAGTGGTAGAGTTAATATATTTAATTTGTAAGAAAAAAAAATTACTCAAGAAATTCTTCTACCCAAATTATGCTTTAATTTTCATACATATATACCATACATCTTGGTTATATCCACTTCCCACTCTACCACACCCTTTGCCATGCATTCTTCTCCTTCTCAACCTTATACCGCTTTCTTATAGCCCACTAAGTTTAGCCAGTGCTTCCCATATGTGCATGCATATGTGTAGAGAGGGGTAGCCATCCTATAGGGCATAGTGAACCTACCAATTCCTACTGTCCCTCAAAGACAAGTGACACTTCTTCCCTCAGTACCCATCAGCTGCCATTAGCTATGAACTAGAGTGGGTGACTGAAGCCCTTCTCCTTCCCATGCTGAAATCAACTCTTAGTCTTACCAAGGTCTTGTGGAAAACCGCAGCTGCAGAGTTCGTGTCTTCTCAGCCATGTTCTATCGAGCAGTCAGCCTTTCACAATTGTCTTCCCATCTTCTGGCTCTTACATTGTGTCTAACCCTTCTTTCATATTATTCTTTGAGCCTTGGGCTAAAGGAATTGAGATATATATCAACCCTCCTGTTCTTTTTGAAATATATAGTCACTATTTCTTTAATTGTTGTTGTTTATTTGTGTGTGTATGTGAGTGTAAACATGTTATATGCATATGTACTTACAATATAGATGCAACAATATACTGTATAAGATGTATACATATTCTTAAAAGTATAACTACAACCTGTTCACTCTTTGTGTGTGTGTGTGTGTGTGTGTGTGTGTGTGTGTGTGTGTGTGTGCGCGCGCACGCGCGCGTGCGTGTGTTTAGGGATGACCATTTGGCATGTTTGGTACTAGATAACCAACTGATTTGCTTTTCCCTGTACATGACTATTCCCCCCCCCTTTTGTTTTTGTTATAAGTTTGAGGCCTCTTAAGCTTCCTTCTTCGGTGTTGGCATTTCTGTTGATGCTGTCTTGTTCAGATCTTGTTTGGTCAGCCATGTTCTTCCGACTTCATGAGTGCAGTTTCTGATATTTCTTGAAGAGACAGTTTCATAGAATACTCTCTGATTTGATGGCTTTTACAATCTTCCCTACTCCTCTTCTACCATGATCTCTAAGTCTTAGCTATGGAAGTTGTATGACACATGTAGCAGTTGAGGCTAAGCTCCAAACTCTGTATTTTAGTTAATTATGGTTTTCTGTCACAGTCTCCGTTTGTTGCCAAGAGAAATTTCCTTAATGAGAGATGAAGGCTGAAGTTATCTTAGAGTATAAAGATAAATATTTAAAACATATTTTGGGGATTTTGCTAGTTTAGTTAAGTGATGGCTGTAGTTAGTTCTCTAAGACCCATGACTACACTAGCTCTCAGTACTAGACACGGTTTTGCTCTTGTTAATCAGGCTTTGGATCCAGATAGAGAGTTATTGTATCAAGGTATGCATGCCCCAACTGCACCCAGTAGGTCAGGTTGCTGTTGTTGTTTGTAGGTGTCATAGCTGGGTAAGACTACTGGTAACTACTCTCCACTAAAAGCTTACATGGCACCTTCTGATACCCTGCGAGCTAGTCCTCAGAGAGAATGCTTTCAGCTAAGATCCAGTTCTTAGCCTCTGGGCTCTGTGTTTGCAGTGTGTGGGTGTCTTCAGCACTAAGTACTTGCTTTCCACTTCTCAGTGGCAACCAAGGTCAACAGCAAAATGCCGGAGGGAATAACATTCTAGATCGCAAGGTATATTCCAGAGCCATAGAAATAAAACAGTTTGGTAAACTGACCCCAAACTGACAGGTAAACCAATGGAACGATATCAAAAACCCAAACCTGAGTAAACATATCTCAGCCACTTAACATTTCTTGAAAAATGCAAAACTGTACACTGGAGACAGGAAAGTATCTTTAACACATGGTGCTGGGAAAACGAGATGGCCACATGCAGAACAATTTGTCTATCACTTTGCACAAAACTATCAGAGAAGAGTCTGATTGTAGTGAGTATTGGTTAATCCAGAGGTTAATCATAGCTGTTCAAGGTCAAGAATAAGTGTCCGTGAATGTTCAGCCAATTGTGGGCAATAAACAAGTTACATCTTAAAAGTAAAACAAACAAACAAACAAACAACCCCTCCAAACCTAGAATTTTATGTCCAATTATTTTCACTGGTAGAAAATTTGCCCCCAATCTCCTTAGTACACTTAAAAATTTCTGCAGACAGTTTTCTTTGTCACATTTAACATGTTTGTTAAATATGATATTGACGTCTAATGAGTAGAACCAAGTACCCTGCTTCCTGCCTCAAAGTACAGAAGAAGGCTTCTCACATCAAAGGCTTGTCCTGCCCAGAATGGAACTCACATAGTAGAGACTCTCCGGTCAAAAAGATAAGCTCCCATTTTTTTTACCAGGTCTAGGCTTTTTATCTTGAAAAACTATAATTGCAAAAACAGCAGTAGTTCCAGAAAACACAGAATCTCCATCTAATCATTATCCATCCTTTTCCTCATCTTCTTCGTAATATTTTCTTAAAGAAATTCCCTGCTTAGTAATAATATAAACAAGGAACATGCAGACCATCAGCGACTAAACAGCTCAAATGGGTTTCACACAGCAGACACATTAGTATAGCTAACAGTAAGACTGAGATAAAGAACTAGTCTACCGCATCAGAGGCTTTCTCTTGTGGCTCCTTCCAGGAGCTGAGGATCCTCTTAGAATATGTCTATTGTTTTGACTTTAAGAATATGGACCACCTTCATCAGATAGACAAAGTTGGTAGCACAAAGTACATGGCTGTCAAGTCATTTCTTAGAACGGTCAGGCATTCATTTACAGTGCAGTATTTGTATCCTGTTGTGCATACACACCATGATATGTTTCTCTACATAAAGGTTTCTTAAGTTTCTTATGGATGGTAATGCATAATAATACATAATAACGTTGTAACTATGTGGGTACATGTCTACTGGCTAAGCCATTAATGCCAAGGGCATTAATTTCCTTTTCCCGTCCCCCTCTTTCCCACTGAAATCCTTCTTAACAGGGCTCTCCCTGAAACATACATGCACTGTCATTTCTTCTTTTGTATGTGACCCAGCAAATTTGTAGTTGCTTATGCTAGTATGCTTGAGTAGGAGCCATGTAGTACAATAGACCCAATAATGCTTTTATATTGATTAAATGTTAACCTGAAAACATTTGATGCATTAAAGAAAATATTGTTTAGATTACTCTCACTTATTTTTTTGTACTGTTTCAATTGAACTGTAGAAAAACTTCACATTTCACATGTGGCTCACCCCCAGGGCAAGATTAGTTTTCTTGGCCAGCATGTTGAATGTAACAGCTTTAGCAATATACTGTACCAATTCAACTTTTCCTTCCAACGTATCCTAAGAATAAACAACTATGTTTGAGATAGATCAATTTTTGAACAAGGCATCGAGAGTTACAAGAGCGAATAAAGAGCTTAAAATCAATTCTGTGGGTGTACGGAGGTGCTTGTAGTGTGGCCGGTGATGCTGTCTCGGCTGCTGGGTCTCTGTTTAGACATCTTCCTCAGCTAAGCTGTGCAGGAATGCTAGGAGTGTGACTTCTGAACTTAATGATCTGATTTATAAGATGCAATGTTGAAGATCCTGGTAAAATGGGAAAGAGAGCAACGAGGAGTTGGCAAAATGATGCTGACAGAGACACTTTAAAGAACCAAACGCATCTATCCACGGTGTTTGTACTGCCCATTTCCCACAATTAGCCATTTTAGGAGTCCGTCTGTGTGTCATTTCCCCAAACTTCAAAGACTGCATGCTTGAGTGTGGCTCAATGTTCCCTTTCATTATAGATGAGAACAAGCATTGCATTCATCAGCCTTTGGAACGTCTGGAAGCCTCCAAGTTAAACCATTACGTTTCCCAGGAAGAGAAGATCTTCATTTAAGTTTCAATATCCTTTGCTACCTCTAGGTGAAATGTAAACCTCACCCAAAAATCCTGTAAAGGAAAATAACAGAACTTCGATGTGAAGCCAGTCATGCCCTGGGTCTGACGCTGTTTCACCATGTGACATACAATCAGGCCCAGGCCAAAGGGATATCTGAATATCTCAACTGATGGCCACAAGTCAACATGTAGGGGTAGGCTTAGACAAAGCCATGAAATGACATGGCTTACTCTGTCATTGGAGAAAGACAGAGTGGGATTTTGTCTAGACTGACACAGTATCAGTTACAGTGAATTCTCCAGCTAACTGGGGTCCAGCCTGACTTCACAATTAGAGTTTAGCGTGGATGAGTTATTTGAGTGGTGACAGAATTCAAGCTGTCTCTCAGGGGACGGTACTACCCTTTCAGAAAGCATGGGGTAAACGATTCTCAGCAGCACCCAGAGAAGCCTCTGTGTCAAGCTCTTCACTACGCTAGGCCAAAGGAACAAGAATTTTTGTTGTAATGGGCTTAGCAGATAAAAAGAGGATTTCAAATGGCCGATGGAACTTTTGTGGTCAGGTTATCAAAAGTGGTGATAGAAATGACATGTACAGATAGGACAGGTCACAAGTGTGCTACCCTGCTGCTATCTGCATGTTGAGGAATCACAAATGCTTCAGATGGTCTCATCAGGGGTCCATCCAAACATGAGTAGTTTATAAGAAAGTCTCTGTCTCAGGCAAATCCTTTCTATAAAGTTCTCACTTGCTGAATTCCAAGATATTAAAAATTAAAAGGCCACTACTACCTTTTAATTTCATTAATTTGAATTTTTATATGCTTGAGAACTTAATACTGAGTAATGTTTTTAACATCAGTTTGACCTCTCTCTGCCTTGGAAATCGTCCTATGTGCCGCTGTTTTTCTTCCAAATTTATAACTGCATATATATATATATATATATATATATATATATATATGTGTGTGTGTGTGTGTGTGTGTGTGTGTGTGTGTTTATAAATATATATATATATGTGTATTATATATAAATATATATATGTGTGTGTATGTATATGAATATATATATGTATGCATGTATGTATGTATGTATGTATGTATGTATAAAGGGGGCAGGGGAGGTAATCTAGTCTTGCTTAGCCCTAAACAAATGTCACTTTTTGATATAATGCATGTTAAGTGCCTTTTGATATTAGCTTTTCTCAGAATATTTATAATTTACTTCACTCCTAATTTGAAGTACAAATAATCAACTGAAGACATAACTGATGGGAGGAGACAAGGTAAAGCCTTACTGTTCTGGTCTAGGAATGCTTGCTCTTTATGAACACAGCTACAACAGTCTAGTGAAACAGCAAGTGCACTTCCTAGAAATGTAACTAAGCATGAAGGTGTGGGGCACATGCTTAGAGACCTCTGTTGCAGCACTGTCTATTATGGGAATGGTTAGGCAGAGAACTGAATATGCTGTCAATAGCTGCCTAAGAAAATTCATTTTTACACAGTTGTAAAATGGTGTATCATGTGGTCATTTTAAGAAAAAAAATATCTATATGTAGTAGAAAGAGATTGTGCCTTTTAGGATATGAGTTATTTTGAAAAGCAAATGGCTTTACAGTATGCGTTCTTTTACATTGAAAAGACAGGTGTGTATATGTTCATGTCTACCTGCTCCAACATAGATCTGAACACTTACACTGTGCACTTCCAGTGGCTGTAGTAGAGTGCTGGCCCTTGCTTTCTCCACATACCATCAGCATTTTAAATTTTTATAATATACATTGTACTACCTAGTCAAATAGAAAAAAAAATATTTTTATAACAAAGATTTGGACCACCTGATAGATGGGACAGGTTTGTGCTTTAAGGAAGAATTGTTTGGAGAAAGAAACAATGGAAGCACATTGCTTTTTATTCACTGTCAGTGTATTCCTGTATGAGAAAAGACACAGAAAGTCTTGCCTTACTTTAACCAGTAAAATTCCGGATAATGACATCACTGGTACAGGGACTGAGAACGTGTATTCAGTGATGTATTTAACCAGAGGTCCTAGATGAGAGGCCATATTGCATTAAATCGAACTGCTCTGCTGTCCAAGTCCTCTCATGTATTCAGGACAAAACAGTCTAAAAAATCCCACTCTTGGAGCAAAACACAACTTAGTGAACACACATGGAAAATGGGAGGTATGTCAGAAAGGCAAAGGGAACATAAGAGTGTCTGGAAGCAGTGAGAGGAGACCAAGAGGCTACAGACTTATTCAAAGACAAACCAGACAAACAAGACTTCCTAGATGACATCAGCAAGGAAGAACCTAACTTGGGACACACCAACGGAAGACACTCAAAGAGGACAGGCCACCTTGTCAGTGCTGGGAACTGGACAGTGCAGTTGCCATACTTGTTTGCTAGAAAAATCTGTGGCTACTGCACATTGTGGACAGTGTGTGCAAGAACAAATGCTTCCTTCCAGACAAACTTTGGATTTTTAATCTCAGTTGGAAAATATTTACTGAGCACCTGCTTTTCAAGGCACCCGGTTTGAAACAAAGATGCCTTGAGATAAAGCCCTGACGCCGTGAGATTGCCATCAATTCTTAAATGGAAAACTCATCAGATAAAAACCGAGCTCAAAATTCTCCAACGATTAAGCTCTTCTCTCTAGAGAGTCTTACCCAGATCTACGCCTGGGATGTCACCATAGACCAGTGATTTGAGCTCTCCACTCTTTCTTTCTCTACACCATGAACAAGAATCTATATTCATTCATGACTGTAGTTTGAACTGTAATCTATTTGCCCATCATTTGAAATATCTGACCCATATACCCAAATTTTATTTGTACTTTGATAAAATATGTTTTAAGAAACCTGGAATCACAAAATGTTACGTTAAGAAAAAAAGCAAAAGCTAACTAAAATTATTGTTGCAGAAATCCTGACTCGCTTATTTGGCCTCCACATAATTTAGATCATCCTTTAATCAAAGATGATTTTTTTTTTACTCAAACTGTAATCAAAGTTTCTCATCTAAACTAAGCAAAAAGGATGAACTCTACAAATATTTATCCATAATTCTTGCTTCTAATTCTTTTATAAGACAAATAACTTGCATGTTGGTGTTATAAATATAGAAAACATCAAGTTAAATTTGAGTGACATGAAAAATTAAGTTCTATGAGTTTATCCCAATGTACTTAGGAGAAAAAAAACCTACTTTCTCTAAGGTTGAATATATATGGGTATCCTTTGATTTTTATCTTGCTGCATGTAGAAACTGTAAAGTTAAGCAGCTACTTAAAGAAATGCTTGTTATGAAATAGACTCTAAACAATTTGAATTTTAAATATAAAATAGAAATTGTTCACATGATGAAAACATTAAAAATTTTAAAATAGTAAACTGATTACTTAGCAACCCAATAATTTCCAAGTTGGGGATCAAGATTTCTTTGACTACGCAGCATCAAGAACATAAACATCTTTGGCTATGTCTTAGTTAGGGTTTTACTGCTGTCAACAGACACCATGACCAAGGCAACACTTGTAAGGAGAACATTTAATTGGGGCTGGCTTACAGGTTCAGAGGTTCAGTCTATTGTCATCAAGGTAAGAACATGGCAGCATCCAGGTAGGTAAGATGAAGGAGCTGAGAGTTCTACATCTTCATCTGAAGGCTGCTAATGAGGGTCTGGCTTCCAGGCAGCTAGGATGAGGGTCACAAAGCCCTCCAAAAAGGCCACACCTCCTAATAGTTACACTCCCTGGGCTATGCATATTCAAAACACCACAGGCTGGGAAGTTCCTATAGAAACCACTAAAAGACTTTCAGCCCAGTTCACTGCTCATATTTTCCATTGGATCCTAATCAGATGAAGGCATGAGGAGTGCTCCATGTGTAACAGACTGTCTAACTTAGGAGAAAACTCATACCTTGCACTTAAGTGACTCATCTTGGTTTCTTCTTAAGAGGAACCTCACATGTTTCTCTGTCATACCAAAAGATTCCCTTCCCAGGTATGTAAAACGAAAGTGGGGAAGAATATCACTAAAGAGGAGATGTGAGAGCAAGATAAATTCTAAATTATATACAGAGAAGTGTGCAGAAAGAGGACAATATGAAATAACAAATAAATCCCATTAACTATATATACAAGTCCAATGAGGCCAACCAGAGAAGAGCCATCAAGCATCCTGATGGAATGGGGAAAGACTAAGTATTAGGACCAAATATGCCTGACACAGTACCAAGTAAGAAACATGCACTGAACACTTTACTGCAACAGGATAGGCCGGGGTGGAGAAGACAGTAGTCGCTGGTAGGGTATCACACATCTGTAATCTCAGGTGCTGGCAGAGGGAGGAAAGATAAAGGATTGTGAATTACAAACCTTCCCAGACAACACAGGAGACCCTGCCCCAAAGAAGACAAAATCAAAATAACACCAAGAAAGAAACAAAACTAACAGTAAACGCAGATTCCTTGAAGCTCTCTGTTTATTCTTATCAAGTCAGTAAATACGTTGGTATTTATTCATTATTCATTACTCGTCACGTGTCACATACTTTCCTGAGTGCGGAGACACATCCCTCAACATGATTCATCCAGTTTCTGGTTTACAGAATTCTCCATAAAGAAACAGAAGAGTAAGCACATTTAAAAGAAAGCATAAAAATTGCAGTCCAGTGCCTAGGATATGTTTAGAAGTCACAACAATGACCTTAACAAGGGTGAAAGAAAATAAAATATTATCAGCTCTTCATTCTTTTCTTTTATTTTTTTGTCTGTTTTTCTTCTTTGACAGATGCTTTTGCCCCATGGCCCTGGCCAGCTTGGAACGTACTATGTAAATCAACCAGTCTTCCCCCTGCCGCGTCTCATGCCTCAGCCCTAAGCGCTGGGGTTATAGGTGGGCTGCTGCCATGCCCCCTTTTCAACAACTCTTCTTCAACCACCCCAGAAGTGAAGTCATGAGGTGAAAACCTGTCAGAGAGTTGGAGGAAGCAAATGCAGAAGAGCAGCATCTACCAGGAAATCCCCTGTAGGAACCAGTGTCACAGCAAGAACATGAGTACTACGGTGGATGGAATGCTGGTGGCTCGGTTGGGAAGTGCTGAGTTAATTCCAGAAGGAGCCTGCCTCCAGGACCTCTCTTATTTTGCAAGTCTTACTTCCAGGAGCTTGATCACTGGTATATGGGATCCCTCATACTCCTACCAGCGAAAGGAAATGATGGCCGTATTGATCAACCAGTTTTGTTTTATTTTTGGCTTTGTTCTTGCTTTTTTTGTTTGTTTGTTTTTGTGTTTATTTTTGTTTGTTTGATTGCTTGGGGCTTTGTTTATTTTAGAATGTTTGTGTCTTCTTTTTCAAGTCTTTTATTACATTTTAAAAGCATTTCTCCGTGTATGCATGTGTATGCGCATGTGTGTGTTTGTGTGTATAATGTGTAGTATGTGTATATGCGTGCATGTGTGTGTGTGTGTGTGTGTGTGTGTGTGTGTGTGTGTAGAATGTGTGTAGTATGTGTAGAATGTATGCTCACACTGAAGGGCTCACGTGGAGGTATGAGCATCGCCTACTGGAATACTTTCTCACCCTCCATTATATGTGTTCCAGAAAAGGAACTTCACTCATCAGCTTAATGTCTCTTTATACCCTGAGCCCACTCACTGTCCTCTGTCTATGTTTCTGAAAACAGGGTTGCTACATTCAGTAAGACTAGTATTGTGCGGGTCTAACAACTATTGAAGAGAGACTCAAATTCAAATAGAATGCAAAGGCAAAGAAAGTTTATTCTGCAGAAATTGCCAGCATACAGGGGTCATTCATCAAAATGGCAACCACTGAAGGAGTTTGCAGGTCCTCTTTAATGCTGAAATGGGAGAATTTTCTAGAAGGGTTAGATGAGGTAACCCCTAATGTGATTGGTAGGGGCAAAGCAGTGACATTAGTACAATTTTGATTGGTTACTATTTGAGTTCTATTATATTTGGCTAGACCCTGAAGAATTTCAGAGACCAGCTAAGTTAAGCTCTGTCCTCATTGTCTCCTCCAGCCAGGTGTCCAGAGAAACGTCGCAGTTCAGAGCTGTCCTCCATAGTTGAGGGTCATCATTAGCTACAGAGCCATTGTTAGTGGCTCCCCGTGAGATGCCCAGTTTGCTTCTCAGGGAACTGAAGAATTTTATTAACAAGGTTTTTGAATGTCTCAAAATTGAACTTGTGATCTTCCTCTCTGAACCCCTGAAGTGCAGAGAAAGAAAATGTATGTGACCACCACTGCCATCTAAAAGTAAACATTAAACAATATCCAGAATATTCATTCTGCTCTTTAGAAGGCTTGCCACAATTTGGTGATGTCAGGAATCTG
The DNA here is from genome assembly GCF_963924665.1 of Micromys minutus. Classification (NCBI taxonomy): domain Eukaryota; kingdom Metazoa; phylum Chordata; class Mammalia; order Rodentia; family Muridae; genus Micromys; species Micromys minutus. Next base: position 11,899,064 of record NC_137955.1, on the reverse strand, counting down.
GAATTTGCCTTTCTAACAGGTGTGTTGTATTTCCCTATCGTGGTATCTTTTCATATAAATGCTTGCCATGTTTGTCATGTCTTTAGCCTATTTAAAATCAGATTTATCATTATTGTTGATTTAAGAATTCTATATATGAATAACATTGTACAGACTGTGAAGCTTATAGTTAGGAACCATTCATATATTTATATACATTTATACTTATTACAGCAATCAGTGAAAAAGAGGCCATAGATTTTGAAAAGGAATAGGGAGATGTATGAGGGTTTGGAGGGAGGAAAGTGAAGGGAGAAATTATGTTATTATATTATAATCCCAGAAAGGAGAGGAAAACAGAGTCCTTATATATTTTAGATAATGGTTCTCTGTCAAATATCCTTTGCAGATATTTTTTAATTTACCCTAGTTCTAATGTTTTTGATGGCTCTTTCACAGAATTGGGAAGTTGTCCACTTTCGTTTATTCAGAGTTACCACTTGTTTGATTTGTTGATTTTTTATCTTTGATAAAATATCTAAGATAAAAATTATCACCATGTTCATAATCTAGTCTTTTCCCCGTGTTTTCTTCTAGTACTATTTACTTTTTGCAATTTACATCGAGTCTATTCCCCATTTTGCACACCTGTCAAGAGTACGGGGTTATGTCTGTGCTCACCTGTGTACACATAGATGCTCGGTTGTTCCCGGACTATTTGCTGAAAAGTATTGCTTTGTCTCTGTTGTATTGCCTCGGTCACTTTGCCAAGGCAAAATGTTTTGAAAATGGTTGATTACCAAACACTGATCACAAAATTAAAGTACCATTTGGATTAATAAAAGTTGGAGATACTCAATGAAAATTAAGACAGGTTTTGAAAAGTAGTTGCGTTTTGTAAGTTTTGTCCCATTTGAGGTCACTTAATTCTAGAAGATATAGGAAGTGCTTGTGTTAGTAACTTTTCTCACTACTGTGATAAGATACTTGATTAAAGGAACCAAAAGAATAAAAGAAGGAAGGGAGGGAGGGAGGGAGGAATGGAGGGAGGGAGGGAGGGAGGGAGGGAGGAAGGAAGGAAGGAAGGAAGGAAGGAAGGAAGGAAGGAAGGAAGGAAGGAAGGAAGGAAGGAAGGAAGGAAAGTGCTGGTGGGTAGGTAGGCAGGTGGACTTGTGGACATACAAATTGGTTTTTGTCCACACTCTGAGCATTCAGTCTGTTGGGGTGAAGATCTCATAGGAGGAGTGTGAAGCAGCCGATCCTGTTGTGTTTGCAGCCGGAAGTGGAAGACATGAATGACGGTGGCAGCAGCCGGAAGTGGAAGACATGAATGACGGTGGCAGCTCAGTTTGCTTAGCCCTTCTCCTCCACGCAGCCCACAGAAGAGAGCTGGTCTTTCCACTTCCCTTAACGCAATCTGGATGACATCTCACAGACGCACAGAGAAATTAGTTTCCACAAGGACTTCTAATTCCATTTCAAGGTGCTCCCAGGAGTCTCTTAGCTCCACAGCTTGGGACGTTATCAATCAGTGCTCCGTTAGTAGCCAAGAGAGAACATATAAAATAATTTCATTTCACAAGACAATACATGCCAGAGGAGTGGCATCTCCAACTGCTTCTGCCTGTTTTCTGGTGGAGCTAACCTTCAAAAACAATGGTAAATTTTTAAACACATTTGAAGTCACAGAACTTGTAGATCAAGGCTGAGGTGAGTATGGGTTTCTGTGATTTAAACTTTTAATGGTTTCTTTTGGCTAAGGGAAAAAAGAAGAAAGTTGAAATGCTTGGAAACCTTACTTTAAAGGGAGAAATATTGATATGCTAATTTAGTATTATTCAATCCAGGTTTTTATTAGTAGGAGACACTATTACCTCCTGCAACTCTCTTTACCCAGGGCATCTGTGATAGCAGTGCATTGAACATGAAGGTGAACTGGCCCCATTCCCAAGCCCCTCCCCTGTTCTCAACCATTAGTTACCTGATGCCGAAATCATTTAGAGACTGGAGGAGCTTTCATCTCAGGAATGCAGCAGGATCTGAGGACCGCTGTAAGAGTTTTTCAGAAAGACAACTTTAAGCTGAGAAACCTCAAACAAGGAAAAGCAAAACAGCATTTTCTCTGTATTTTAAAATAGTTTGATACATTCCCCTAAAATCTAAGCCAGACTCAAATCCAAAGCCACAAGCTGTCTTGCTCACTCCTTAGTGCAGAAAAGAAAGACAATTTCCAAGAGTTTTATATTACTCTCCACGGAAAGAAAGCAGCGAAGGTCAGGCTAGGATTTTGGCTTTTGTTGTTGTTGTTGTTTTCTAGGTTTTGTCTCTGTTTATTGTAAGACTATCAAGAAATTCAAAACTGATGGGATGTTAAGACTTTTAGTTTCTCAGTCCATACATTTGCTTCTGTGTCTTCAATTCTCTGGGTGGGTTAAGTATCAATATTTTTGGAACATACTGAGGAAGGCCCAATTCTTGAGAACTATCTGCATTATCTATGCAGCATGAGGTTTTTATTATTTTTACCTAAAGATGTCTCTTTTTGGTAATGACAAACGTTTTTTAAGAAAAAAAAAAGGTCTGGTTTTTCTCAATACACCTTTAACGGTTTTTAAATTGTTTCATATCTGGTCGAGTTGAGATTTTTAAGAACTTCATTTTTAATTTGTAATAAAGTTTACAACTTGTTTTTTTCAAAAAAGTCAACAAACTACAAGCACCTGTTAATAAAGGTCTTAAATTAAAAAAAAAGATTCGTTATTAGAATTAATATTGGAAAGTTTGAATCATCACTGTCTATGCGTGATGCAATGAGGCCAAATGAATTTCAGATCTTCCAGTGATACATAGCTAAACTCCCAAAAACTGACAAAGCAAGTGCTTCTGTACGTGAACACATGGGAATCTCACTGCATCTTAGGGACGCAAGTAACGCATTGTGTCCATTGAGGCCGAACACTGGAAGGAAGAAGGTCTCTTCTATTCTGAAAGGTGTAAGTGCCCACAACAGGCCCTGCATTTTCTTTATAGTCTAAATATTACCTAACTGAAATAGAAGGTCAGGCCCTTATGATTTCCATCCATATGTTACCCGGGATCTCCCGGAAGGGACACCATGGAGGCATCCATGCAGTGGGCAGAAGAGGGCATCTGATGAACACTTTATCTTGCCTGTTCCCTCTTAGTATGGCATTAACAGAAAAGCACAGCAGAGTTCCTGTTCTATTGGGCAAATTGTAACTTGTTCAAAAGTGTCTCAGAGGAAGCTCAATTCTGTTCACTTGTCCAGGACACAGCAATGCATACGTCCCTAAGACACAACGAAAGTATCACGAGCTCATGACACCTCTTCTGGTACAGAAGCACTTGCTTGATCAGATTTTGGGAGAGTTTTGCTATGTATCCCAGGCAAGTCTCGAAACTCATCACAACCTTCCTGATTCAACCTTCTAAGATTACATGGTGAATCACCATGTTCCATTGAGGGAAAAAAATGGTATCAGAATTGTAGTCTCAAAGGAAATTAATTTTACTCAAGTAGAATCTTTTCTACTTCTAAAAGTAATATCTGAGAGACCACCAGGGTGGCTTAAATTACACCCTGTGACTAGGCCACAATTGGGAATGCAGGTGGCATTTAGGAGAGTGGTTCTCACCCTTCCTAATTTTGTGATCCTTTAATACACTTCCTCGTGTTGTGGTGACCCATAACAATAAAATTATTTCATTGCTATTTTATAACCGCATTGTTGTTATGGTTACAACTTGTAATGGGAATATCTGTAAATTTTTGAGGGTCTTAGGCAACTGCTGTGAAAGGGACAATGGATCCCAATGGGGTCTTCATCCACAGGTTGAGCACCTCTGTTCTAGGCCCTGACTATGGTCAAGAGGAGAGCCAGCAATACCCACAGAAAGTGAAAAGCCCCCCAAGTTTAACAAACACAAGCCTTGCTTTCAGAAGGCACAGCTAAGGCGCTCACAGATTTCTGCTCCATGGAAGTGGTAAGATCACGAGTATGTACCCAAAACTTTCAGACAACAGAAATTGTCAGTCTGTGAAACAGGGCAGAAAAAGTAAAGATACAGGAATCCCCTTCCCTACATCTACTTAGGAGGCCACTGTAGTATATATGTATGTGCACTGATATAGCCTGTGGTATATATAAAATATATAAAGTATATGAAAACATGGTACATGCATTTGCGTATGTATATACATACTTTTGAAAATAGAAATTGGTAAATTACGACTGGGGCAGACATTCCAGCTCATGCACTCATAAGTCTTATAACACTGTCTGTAACAATGATGCGTCCTCTCTGGACTTAATTTCCTCAATTCCTCAAGTGCAGAATGAAAAAAAAAAAAAAAAAAAAAAAAACTGCCTTTCACCTTTGCTTGATGTATTGCTCCACAGATAATGGAATAGTGACATATTGGAATAAGCATTTTCGGGGAAGGCTTGGGGAGATGAGTTCCAAACTTTCTTCACATTCAACACCTGGAATTCCTCTTTGGTGAAATGAGGTGAGAACAGTGGCCCCTCATAAGCTCCTTGGGGGTGTTATGGCTTTAATATGCATACACATTTGGGAGAGCTGCTGGGACTCAGTATGAGCCAGCGACTTGGTTTTCACCAGTTTCACAGATGTCACCACTATCATTTTACATCAAAGCATCTCATGACACATTTGATAGGCAATAGATATGCATTGGCTATTTGGATAAAGACCCAATTTCCTACTGGGATTTTATTTTAATGGGATATGTCCTTCTCATTCTTTGTTGTAAATGAATCACTTTCCCATTGTAGAAGCAGGAACAATCTTATTTCCCTGTTCCCTGAAGTAATTTCATAGTCCTCTATATTGGCTCTGTGGGCAATCCATTCTCCCTATAATACAAACTAAAATTGCATTTTAAAATAAATGTAAATCCATGAGCAGGAGGCTGTATCACCAGAAGCAATGGAGAAGACATAAACATGCTTCTCAATGTCTCTGCTTTAACATTGAGATTTCATTTGTTTCTCATTTTCTTATTTTATACACAGTGGTAACTTTCTAAATTACATTTTTATTATCTAATAAAATTAACTGTATTACAGTATTACAAATTCCATTAAAGAGGACAGAGACAATAAGGCAAAAAGAGTTGAGTGTGGAGTCTTAAGGAAACAACAACAAATGTGTTTCATTCAGATCAAACAATATTAGTTTGTCAGGACCTTTAAGTCTTTAATGACTGAGCTAGGCGATTCAATTTGAATGTTTTAATGAGATAACTTCCTGTATGTTATCTCCTTTGACTTTCCCTGGGTCCACCACTATCATTAACAGAGAGAAAAGCTCTGATCAGTTACTACATTCCTTCTCTCTCAGCACACCAGCTCACTCATAGCATGAAGGATGTATACATGCTCTGAGAGGCTTGCTGTAACAGCATTCTGATTTTTGTTATTACTAACAATTGTAGGCAGAAATTACTAAGATTAAAATCATAAAACTATAATAGACTTATCATAGCACATGTCTTAGTTATGGTTTCCATTGCTGTGAAGAAACCATGGCCAAGGCAATTCTTATAAAGGACAACATTTTATTAGGGCTGGATTACAGACTCAGAGGTATAGTCATCAAGGTGGGAAGCATGGCAGTGTCCAGGCAGACATGGTGCTGGAGAAGAGATTGAGAGTTCTACAGCTGGATCTAAGTGCAGCCAGGAATGTACTGAACCTTCCTCACTAGACAGAGCTTCCAAGCCCACCCCATAGTGACACAGTTTCTTCAACAAGGCCACATCTAATAGTGCCATTTTTCATGGGCCAAAGATATTCAAACCACCACAGTTCACCATGCCAGAATCATAGAGGAAGATGCTTGTGTTTTTTGACACCAAAATTTACTGAATAACAAGAAATTCACAGCATTTAGTGGTTTCAGGGATAGCCTTTTTTAAAAAATAAAATTTCCCTCTACTTTGGTGGTTTTTGGCAAGGGTAAGTATAATTTTTTTATTCCAATCTTATTGCTAATATTAACTACTATATCATATAGTCACAGTAAATATAACTCTTTAAATATATACATATATTACATATATTTATATGTATATACACACAAATATATATATGTTCCATATGTAACATTAGCCATAAATATCCGTGTGTGTGTGTGTTTGTGTGTGTGTGTGTGTGTGTGTGTGTGTGTGTGTGTATAGTTATAGAATGAATAAAAAGTTAGCAGGGTTGTAGCAGAGTTCAAGATGTTTCAGAAGTGGCCCGAGAAAGAGTCAGTATAGGTAAGACAATACCTATACCTATACCAGTGTTTGAAGAGAACTGTTAGTGGAGCTGTTAGAGTCGGTGTGAAGAGCAAAGCTGTAGAACTGAGTCCAGAGCAGGAAATGAGTCAGGAGGAAGAAAAAGTCAGTCATGTCCAGGTGCAAAGGGGCAAACAGGTGGACAGGCAGGCAGTTAAACAGGCTGTGGCCACAGTGGGGATACTGAGCCAACTCACAATATCTTGCTACATGTGCCAAGTATCAGATGAGAGACTGGTCTGGGACCACAGCATCTCAGTGTTAGGAGATCATCTCTGTAGAGGGTCTAGCCTAGGGAGCTTTGCCCATCCCTCCATCTGGTATACCTGGTAAGTTGTTGGCCCAGTTTCTCTGACATGATTTAAACATGCTCATGGGCCTCACTCAGTTTCAATTTTTTCTGTCTAGTCCAGGAATAGAGAGTATATCAGTCTATACTAAATGGAGGCACTTAACTCATGATGCAGTTTCTGTGTCCATCCAGGAGCTGTGGTCATCCTTCTCCCTCAGAATGGAGTCAAAAGGACTTCTTGTAAAATGGAGTCTCCTAGGGCAAGGTGGAGTCTGAAAACTCACTGTTTATACAACAGAGCAAGTAACTCTAAGTAGGGCCAAGCCTTATCTCAGTGGGACTCTCGTGACCTATAAAGAACAGCCTTTCTTCACTAAATAATAATAACTATAAATAAACCAGATGTAATGGAAGTTTAAAAATTACTTAATATGTTATCATTAAATCAATATGTTATTTCACCTTAAAATCTGAAGGTAAACTAAAGCACAGGAATTTTGTGTTTTCAAGCAAATGTGTTTGGTTTACATTGCATATTCTGTAGACTCATTCAAACGACTTACCTCCTATACCTTTAAAGAATTAGCTAGTTTTCCTAGTTTCTCTACAACTCCATTGCAAGAGTCTGAGAAGAAGAACAGGAATGTGCAGTAATAGCTCTCTATACAAGGTGAGTCCATTTGTCTTCCAAGTCCTAACGAGCCAGTTTCAGAAAGGCCTTTGAACTTGCTTCTGGCAAGTGGAAACATTAACAGGCTGGTTTTGAGAAGATCTTTTGAACTGCTGGAGAGTGGAAACCACAGTCCCACAAATCATCAGGAAAGTTCAGGTCAGAAGTTCAGCAAAAAAGTGTTGCCATCCGTGACTCGGGAAGATCAACATGTCTTCCTGAGATACTCAGGCGTTGCAGGTTTTAATTGATTCTCAACGAGCCTTACATCCAAAAATGATAAGTCAAGTATCATTCGGGGAAGTAGTTTCCAAACTGCAGATTACATGGTACTGATGGTGAATGTGATGTGGTAGGTACCAACCAGCATGTTAAAATGGCCTAAATTAGAAGAAACAGAATTTCGAGGCTGTCAAATAGTAAAGATAAATCTTTTCTGTGAATTCGTGCTCCAGGTGTGCTTTTGCTGGGTCCCATTATACGTCATTGGAGAATGCAGAGGACAATCTAGTCTCCGGCTGTGCGTTCTGATAGTTCTGGATAAAGAGAGAAAACAAGTGACACTGGTCTAAAGTCTGAATTAGAAAAGCTTTGCAGAATTATGTCCACTGAATTCCGTTTCCTTTAAATGGATAGAAGACATTGAAAGACAAACATGAGATGAATACGCTACTGAATCATCTCTCTTAGACTACGGGATATGGAACATCTTTCTCCATTTCTGACCTAGGCATCAATTTTTTTTCTTCTTTAAAAGGGCAGCAATATTCACAAATCACATGAAGACAAAAGTCCACTTGGCATAGTAATTTTATTTTTCAGAAACTCATGCAAGAGATGAGCTATTCTGAGGACATTGGGGCTTGTACTATCTTGCCACTTAAATATTACCTAAGCTTCTGGTAGAGTTCCACACAAGTAGCTAGCACTTCCCTTTGCTCTATGACCTCATGGAATGAGAGAGAACTTGAACTAACACTAGCTAATCACCTCAAACAATTACACTTGAAATGAGAGTTTGATAGATTAGGCTAAAGTCTTTACATTTCAGCTAAAGCCACAGGCAACTATTCAGTTCAAATAAGGTTACTTTACAAACTCTCCAAAAAAAAAAAAAAAAAAAAAATCAGGTGACTAATTTTGTCAACTTTTCCTTGTTATCTGTAAAGGACCACAAGATATGCATGAGTTAATTAGTATTTAGTTGGCATATGGCACTTTAAAGTTTTTTTTCAAATGTGATTCAGAAGCCTTGAAAATATATTACGATTCTAGAGTAGCTGGAGCCAATAGAATTCGCCAACATGTGGCTGTGAGGGCTTAAAATATGTCCATGGTAACTGGACATAATTATTTAAAGAAAATAAAATCTATTTAATTAGTTAGCCTAAAAATCTAAATAACTAAACAGAGCATGAGCTAACCTGGTCAATAATGTAGCTCTGGAATCTTTAATTTCCATATTAATATGTAATACCCATAGGACAATGATGATCACTTTTAATATATGCTGAGGACTGAATATGGAACTGCTCAGTATTGGTATGAAAAGATGACAGTTTCAGAAGATGAAGCTTTTGGGGGAAGTGCTTTAGCCACGAGGGCAGATTATACACAAAAACAACTTCTAAGAGCCATTTCTGACATATCTATCTTCATCTGTGTGTAAGTACAGTATCGCCTACCACACAGGACAGAGCATTCACAATAACACCTTGGGAGACCAGACTGTCTCCAGACACTGATCTTGTCAACATTGTAATCATGAACTTTCTAGGCTCCAGAGTTACAAGCTATGTTTCTTATAGTGATAAATGGCCCCACCTCAGTCATTGTGTCATAGTACCACAAAGATAGTTATAGAACAGCTGTGTCAAACTGAAACATTTACAGCCCATCTAAAACAAAACTACTCCACTTAAATCCAGCCGACTTTGGCCATATGCAAAGTTAGACCTCATGTTTTAAAATGTATTAGCTTTCTAATATAAGACAAAAAATATTTTTATAGGAAGTGAGATTACATCCATTAGGAAAAATAAGTTATTATGGCTCAATAATAAAATGTGTTCAATACCCACTGTGTTGAAATCCAGTTCCCGTTTGGCAGTGTTGAAGGACGAATGCCAGTTAAGGCACATTTTTGAAGGTCATGTGTCACCCCTCATCATTCCACATATTTCCCTATTTTTTGTCTGCTATTAGATGAATAGGTGAACCTCCCCACGTGCTGCACCATTTCATAAGAAAGAATGTGCATAGCACTGAATTCACCCTTTCAGTCCAGCAGCAAATATTTGGATAGAAAACTTGCCAAGAACATGCACTGTATCAGCCCAGTAAAGGAAATCAATCAATATAAGAAACAAACAAGATTTTTAAAAGAAACAACGAAGGTAAAGCAACATGAACAAAGAACAACAAAAGTGTGGCCAAACAAATAAAACACAAAAGAAGCAAAAGAGAAACTCTGATTTATAGACTCTAAGCGGATTTCAGGGTGTTAGCATATTCCAAAACTCTCATTCTTTTGAAAACCTGGAAATACATGTTTATGTTTGTCTGGGAAGAAGAACTTTTCTAACCATGAATAGTAAGTAATTACAAACTATGGCTTCATCGAGCTTCTAAGAGGTGAGGATAAGGATCAGCTGGGAAGGAATGTTAACCTGCCTTGAATCACCCAATCTTTCAGGTGTCACACTGGTGTTTCCATTTACAGGAGTAATTACATCTAGAAGATATCAAGTTAGTACCTGAGAGCTCTAATTAGAGCCAGATATGAGAGTTCAGGATTAAAGTCAAATCTCGAGTTGTATTTCACTTTAGTCTCACTTTAAAATAGTATTTTCATACCAGTTTTACCCCAGCCAATTTATTAAAGTGGTGTGTGTGTATGTGTGTGTTTGTGTGTGTGTGTGTGTGTGTGTGTGTGTGTGTGTGTGTGTGTGTGTGTGTATTTATGTATTTACTGCTGGGTCCTAGTAAATAATAATGATGATGATGATGATGATGATGATGATGATGATGATGATGATGATGATGATGATGATGATAATGATGAAGAAGAAGAGGAAGAGGAGGAGGAGGGGGAGGAGGAGGAGGAGGAGGAGGAGGGGGAGGAGGAGGGGGAGGAGGAGGAGGAGGAAGAGGAGGAGGAGAAGGAGAAGGAGAAGGAGAAGGAGAAGGAGAAGGAGAAGGAGAAGGAGAAGGAGAAGGAGAAGGAGAAGGAGAAGGAGAAGAAGAAGAAGAAGAAGAAGAAGAAGAAGAAGAAGAAGAAGAAGAAGAAGAAGAAGAAGAAGAAGAAGAAGAAGAAGAAGAAGAAGAAGAAGAAGAAGAAGAAGAAGAAGAAGAAGAAGAAGAAAAGAAGAAGAAGAAGAAAGAATATTGCAGACGCCTGGGAAGTATTCTGCCCAATACCGATGTGTGGAATCTTTTTGAAGAGTGAATACCTGTTCAGATGTCCTCCATCCAGCTTTGCTTCATCTTTATAAACCTAAATGGACTTTCTCTTGTCTTTGAAAAGTTGTGGAATTAAGCAGCCATTATTTTTCTGTAGTCTTCAAAAAGAGAAAAAAGACAGAAAAGACTTCAGTCTTCGAAGCAAAAGTGACCAAAATGTAATGTTAAGACTGAAACTCTTAAAAACAGAAAAAATAGTGGCTGAACAGATTTGTTTGACTTCATAATTTTGAGTATCTCAGTATTGTTTTTAATTTAATATGTGTTCATTGGCTCCATGGACAATGTTTAACTTCCTGTTCTTACTGATTTTCTCTTTCAGCCTCATTATGATTATGCTATTTCACAGAACAAACGTTTCAGTACATTGATATCTTTAGATGTATTACCGAAAAAAAAAAAGATAATGAGGGAAAAAAGAGTACGAACTACTTACTCTGCATGGGAGCACATGAAAGAGCGCTTGAAAGCTTGGCTTGGAAGGCCACATAAAGTGTGTCCCCAAAAAGCCCAAGCCTCGAAACAGAAATGCAGGCAGTTCGAGGGGTTATTCTGCAAAAGCCTGGTGGCTCCAGCACTGAAGTTTAGGTTCTGGGCTCCCTGTCTGCATAAATCACATTCCAGGACGGGTGGAAACTGTATGTGTCACAGGACTTTGTGATTGGGAAAAACCCACCACAGGAATATTAATCTTTCTTTTTCCTAAGAGACATAAGAGTTTAAAAAATATATCACATAGTGACCACAAATAAAAGTATGATGTTGAGAAACATTTAAGAGTGGTTTTCAAGTGTTCTTACTACAAAAAATTAAAAATGTGAGGTGGTACATACATTAATTAGATAAGGTAGTCACTCTATAATATAATCTTACATATTTGAGATATATATATGCTATCAATGTGTGTATACATCCATACATGCATACTATACCTATGTATACATATAAATATAGTAAATAGTATAATGTATATATAATATATTAATATTATGATAATAAATACTTATGGGCTTATTAACCAATTTAAAATAATTATAACCTGCCCTGTCATTTAACTGAAGATGCTATGTGCTCTGTGTTTCACAGACTTCACTGAGTTTACAGAGCAAGATGGAAGATCTGCAGGATTGTTAGTCTGTCCCGGTATCTGGCCGTCGGGAAGAAAAGCCTGTATCACTGAACAAATGATTCTGTGGTTCCGCAGAAGCGTCACCAATTTACATTACTAAAAATTAAAAAGGGCTGCCAAGTAAACGTGGACCCATGCTTCTCCTGAAGCGTATTCCACACGGGAAGGGCTCATACATGCCTATATTATTTTTAAATTTGATCTCTTCTGTGAGCACCTGGGACCTTTTCCCTGTTGTTAGCTTTAATTCTTAACACATAGGAGATACACTTTCACAAATTATCACAACAAAAGAACAGTGCTTGACCCCATGGCAAGTATGGCCCTCTTCTGTTTTTACCTTTTTTCACACAGCAGTTTTCAAAGGTTGATGGACATGTGGGTGGGGATGCTTTTGACAGCAAAGCTTCTGATCAGGGTGGGGCGGGGCTTGGGATTCAGAATTTCTAGTAATGCCCAGCCCTGCTGCTACTCCCGGCCTGTGAGTCACACAGGAAGCGGAAGCAAGGACTGAGTTACCTGCTGCTTTGCAATAAATAGAACTGTGAATAGGCCTCCAGTGGTGAATCAATGGCTCACCAAAATCAAGAGACACCCCATTGCTCGGCGTCAATAATTCTGTTTCGTTGATCCCAGTCCTCCTATGGTCAATAATAACATATCATGAAGTTTATATGAGAGTGATCCAAAAACGTAGACATCAGCACTGGTGAAATAAAGGATTGAATGCAGAATCAGTCACTGGATTGTTCTGAGTGCGAACCTAGGGCAGGTTACCAGGTAATACCAGAAGAGACCAAGGGAACAACAGGAGACCACACCGGACAGTAAGAAAACACAGAGAAAAGATACCTAACTCAATCTTAGATGTGACAACTTCACAGTAATCATGATTCATGTACCATCCAGACACTAAAAAAATTAGACGTCTTAAACCCAGGGAAACACTTTGGTCTAAGTCAAGTTTCAAAGCATATTCAGCATGCCTGGGGCTAAAGCACACATGATTTCCAGTGCTAACAATAACTCAGTATGTCTTGGGAAATAAGGACAAGCTGGGACTTAATTTTATAAAAATTATATACAAGATTCAAATGTGTCTTCGTAGAATAAAATCTGGAATTACAAAATATGCAGTTACTCGAGATGTGTGTTCTGTATGCTAACCAGGCAACAGTACAGGGACGTCCACAGCTACTCTTTCTAAATAAACTGGATTTTTATTTCATTTTTTACCTTTTTTTTTGAAATCTGCCTTTAAGTCATTGAACTCAATATTAGAACTCCATGCAAAAAACATCAGAGAATTATTAACCAAACCAGGTAGCTAAGAAAATCCACACATCTTTGGCTTTGAACCTATGAATTTAAGACAAGGTGACCACAAAATGAAAGCAACTGACTTTGTGATGAATCTTCTCCTTTGTGTCTAAAGTATATAAATATAGGCATGGGTGCATATAAATTATCCTAAGTATTGGTTACTGAAACCATCATGAAATGTTAAATGTCTTTCTATTTTGTATCTACTCAATGCAATGGGAAAATATTGATTATAATTTTATACAGTGTTTATGAATTTCCCTCTTTCCAGTGAAATTTCCACAATTTACATAATGTGGTGGAAAAGGAATGGCCCCCTTACACTTATGTGTTTGAACGCTTGGCCCATAGGAATGGCACTATTAGAAGGTGTGGTCTTGTTGGAGGAAGTATGTCATTGTGGAGGCGGGCTTTGAGGTCTCATGTGCTCAAGCTAGACTTAGTGTGGCAGTCTCCTTCTGATTCCTGTAGATCAAGATGTAGAACTCTCAGCTCCCTCACCAGGACCACATCTGCCTGGGCAGCACTTTGCTTCTCTTCATGACAAAAAGGAAGTCAATCTCAGAAACTGTAAGACAGCAGCAATTAAATGTTCTCCTTTGTAAGAGTTGCCTTGGCATAGGGTTTAGTTGCAGCAATGTAAACCCTAACTAAGACACAGAATAAATTCAAACTCTTAAAATTAAGACACATTGAAATTGTTGTATGTACATTTGAAGTCTAAGTCAAGTCACTTTTTTGTGTGTTTTTGAACTTGTATGTACACACATATATGGGTTTGTGCACCTATGCAAGCATGCAAGCAGGTGCACATCCATATGTGTGTGCCTATTAAGACCAGAAGTTGACAGGATGTGTTGTTCTTCAGTTATTCTCTACCGTTTTCTGACACAGTCTCTTGCTGGACTTGGAGTGTGCAATTCTGCTGGGCTTCCTGCCAGTCATCACTAGGGATTCTCCTGTCTCTATACTGGGATTATAGGCCGGCGCCATAGTGGCCTGCTTTTCATATGGGACCTGAGGATCCAAAGTCAGAGCCTCACTTCCCAAGCCCCCAATGTCAAATCATTACAGACCACCCCAAAACAATATTTCTGCTGTCATTCGTTTCAAGTAACAAGAAAATTCCAAAGTTCAACTTAATGTTGAAAGGGATTGTAAAAAATACCTAAAATATGACTACCATATTGACCTAAGCATGCCCATTAGCAGCACACATCAAAACACACGTGTTCTCTTAGCCGAAAAGAAGATGAATGAATGTTGTGACTCCCACTGTTCCTTTTTGGAGAGAGGCATCAGCTGTCTGTTTTGCTTCTCCAGGTAAGGATTACTCATTTCCTCTGACATCTTCAAATGCTCTTCTAAACACCAGGTGACATCATCTGTTGCTGTGGCAACTTCTCAATCTTTATCCGAAGCTTCCAGATGAAAGCATTCAGTAACAACCTCATTTGCCATGGCCTAGAGCTGCTGTGCTCCAGCTTCTGAAGTTCCTGTTTAGAAAGCCTAGGCTGTGACGTTGCCAACCAGCAATCCATTAAAACATATTAAGCAATCACTCATCTCGCTTAATGGCCCAGCTACAGACATTTGCTTCCTGCTGGGATCAGAAAGTGCTCCGAGCTGTAGAAACTGGGAGATATTGCCATGGCAGGATTCACTGTGTGCCCCTATCTTTCCTTACAAGTTAAATGGGGTGATAAGTAGGAGTCTGGAAAATAGGGAACGAGGAAATAGAAACTCCAAAATGGCGATTTTTAGCAGAGTTCTTCCTTTTTTGATGTGTCACACAAAATTCGTCGAATTTCAAATTTGAAAATAATATCAAAATGAGTTTTCCTTCCAAAGCCCCTCTAACCTGCCACCCACCGGCAGTGTTGCTGTGGACGGGCTTGGCAATTTACAGCAGATCAGACTACAAGGCGAAGCCGGTTTTATTTTTCTGTTGTTTTACTATGGTTTTCTGTTCTCTAATAACAGCTGTTTAATTTGAGGCAGCAATAGGTGTCACCTTAAATCATAACCATTTCAGAATCAAACTGATGCCTCTGTGAGATTCTAGACAATGAATTTGTTAGAAGCCAAATTAAAAACAAAGGAAATCTGTCACTTAGATGTGATTGCATTCACTTATTTTTCTGCTTGTCTTTCAGATTTTTCTCTTGGAATGGACACAGGTTGGATTAATAAACTTTGTTCACGAGCAATGTTGAAGTCTTAGGGTATTATTCAGACAACTAGGTACCACATATCTTGGTTCATATCAGCACCTTTAGAACCCTCACTAGTGACAAGCAGAATACATGAACAAGGACACAAACGAGAAATACTGTGTTTTTTCACAGACTTCAGTCTGGTGAAGAGATATATCCTGACCATAGATTATAGAGCTCTGAAGTCCTCTCCCTCCTGACCTCTTTCTCCCTCCTTTAATATTTCTTCTTATGGTATAAAGGGCTGAGCCTAAGGTTGGATATTTAGCAAGCTAATTGTCAAGGAAGGTTCAAGAGCATCACAGCTCCTTTGTCTCATGTTTGAGCTTTAGGACCCAACCCAGACTACACAGTGCTCAAGCCACAACAATAGCATCACCTGACTTATTTAAAGCTGACCTATTCTTCTGTTAACTTCAACTCCTGACCAATAAAATACCTTTACAAAGTTAAACTCCATTCATTCTCCCTGGACTCATGTTTTCCTGGCTTCAGTTCTTCAGTTGGCAAGGAATCACTTCCTCTTCCTTTGAACCCTTAAATGTCTTATTTTGCACCTGTGTTCAATTTGGAATTCAAGCATTCCTTATACATGTGAGATTTATTGCTTAATTTCCAGGGTAGGACTATGAACTCCAAGGGGTCAGGAGGCTTGTTCTATGTTCCCATAAGATAAGTAGCACATCAGCACATTGTACCTGTGCTAAGAGCTGTCACTGACTACCTGATCGTGGTATGGAGAACTTTATAAAACTATGTCATTTTCTTCAATGAAAGACTCCGAAGCCTGAGAAGTGCATAAATTTAAGTGACAGATGTGAGAAGCTGATGTTTCCCAGCTGTGACCTAAAATGTAAATTTGCCTGCCCTTGTGTCAAAAAAATGCATAGAGGTTTGATCATTCTTATGCTAAGACCAAGCCACATATAAATCTCCCTTCTATTTCCAAAGGCAGAACAAGGTTCATATTTTTATTCCTGAGTCTCATCAAATAGCCAAAGACATTCTGGTTATGGTGGACGGACTCCATCTTCCCTATTTGGTAGGTGAACTTTGTGTTCTTCAGCTATCATATTTTCATCAGGATTATCTTTGAAAACATCTTTCATGGATATGCACCCTTGTTTCCGTTACTCATTTTAATTTGCATCTAATTAGCCTAATAAGGCTACTGTCATAAAATCTGTGACTTTACTCAATAGGGTGACACAATGCTAATCATTCTAGCATTCTAGGCTCCTATTTATTATTTTTAGCAGCTATCACAATGTATCATCTTGTAAAGAACAGTGTGCTATTTTTCTCTGAAAGAATAAAAGGAAGAGCATATTAGAAATCTAGCTCTAAAAGAACTCAGGAAAGCTTCAGATTCCTTCCTGTGTCATCAGCCACAACTATGTCCAGACCTGGGAACACGGAAAAATGGCAGCTAACTATCAAGATGGCTTTTGATCCTAAGGGAAAGCAGGTTATTGGAGATGGTATTCAGGGTCATCATCCAACCCAGTGGTTCTGAATTTATGAGTCATGGCCTCTTATTACACCTAACTAATTTAAAAATAATCTTTGTCAAAGGTATGTAGAGAAAGAAAAACAAAAGCTACAAGATCCTCAAACCCACTGTATGCATAAGATTTGGTACTACGGCTCTTACTGTCACTTTGAAGAAAAATTTTTGACAACTTCTAAAGAGATGAGGCTTATTTTGCGTCACATTTTGGGAAGTTTTGGTCCAAAATTACATAGATCAAATGTTCTGGGTCTCTGGTGACCATACCAAATGGCAATGGGAAGGAGGTATGGGCTATAATCATATAAACATTCTAGGACAGTGTTTCTCAACCTGTGGGTTGAGAGCTCTTTGAAGGTCAAATTACGTTTTTTGCAGTTCTCTGCTAAGACGATTGAAAAACACAGATATTTACATTAGGATTTATAACAGTTTTGTAATTACAGTTGTGAAATAGCAACAAGAATAATTTAATGGGGGATGGGTCACCATAGCATATGGAACTGTATTAAAGGCTTACCGCATTAAGAAGGTTAAGAACCACTGTTTTAAACAAAGGTGTTCAACCCAGACTGTGGACTTCATGCAGACCTGGAGAGCTCATTGTGTTGACATAAACATATGTATGCTCTTGAAACCCATGGCCCTGGGTTGGATTCCCCTGGGTTTAGTGTGTGGCCTAAGACTATCCATCTTCCTGTAATGGCCCCAGAGAAACAAAGATGATTATTGTAAACCATTCAGGGAGAGAACAATCCTGACGGCTTCATGTGAGAAACTTTAGTAAGCAGTGCACAGAAATCACCGGCTCCATTCACACTTGTTCAGAAAACCACATCCATCTTTACAAGACCCTGGTTGGAGCCAGCAGGGTGACTGAGTTGCTGAACTGTCAGCTGGTAACTAACATGAGCTCTATCCCTAGAATTCAAGGGGAAAGGAGAAATCCACATTGTAGCACATTGACATTGATATGAAACGGAAATGATAAAGGAAGCTTCTTTCAAGTAGAGCTGCCTTTTTTTCCCACGGCTCTAAGACAGACATTCATTAACTCAATAAATGTTTATAAATTCTCTATCCATTATTGTTTATAATCCAACTAAGGAGAAACACATTAATTAAAGAGTCACAAACAAAATATAATTACAAGCTGAGGTGGCTGCCTAAGGAAGACGGCAGAGTGTTGTGAGATTTTATAACAGGATGTCTGACGATCAGGGAGGGGTTGGGAAAAGCCTGGTCCAGTCATCTGAACAACAAATGCCCTTAAACTCTTATTTCCTCTAATTTGTTATGAAACAGGGCTTTCTTTATCCTTTTTCCTTTAATATCCTTCCTTCTCTCTTTTCTGCCTTCGTATGTAATTATCTCTCTAGTTTATAATAAAGACAAGATAAAGATAGCACAATGGATTGTATACAAATTCATCTCTCATTACCTGGACTCCACTGTGTGCTTTTATAAGAAATAAAATATATGGACCTACCCATAATACCTTATCTTGACCAGCTACTCAAAATATCTTACAAGTGGGTCTTCTGATATTCAGAAACAGTGGTGAGATCATGCAGAAAGGTTCAGACATAAGAAAGCACTGGCAATGGAATTAACATTTAAAACACAGTGGACTATGACTCTGCCTTCAGCTGCCCCATGAATCTCCTCTTCATTCTCATTTCTCTTCATGCCTCCACTAAGCTTCTCATTACCACCTCTTATAACCCCTCACATTACCCCATGGTTCTTTCTCATCCATGACTTCAGAGGACGTTTGCTTTCTCACTGTCACTTTCTTTCTGAGTGCTTGTTAGCATGGGGTGCTGCCGTTCCTCTGTTGTAGCTCTTTCGGTTTCCAGTGTCTGTTGGGAAGTTTTATGTTTGTTGTCTTCAGGAAAGATTCTTGAAAACAAAGGCATTGTCCTTTGGCCAGGTTAGCAGGTACACCTTGCCATCATAAGCAAAGCTCTGATTAAATGAGTTGTATGTAACCAAATGAAAGCACAGTGGTAGTTCTTGCTACTAAGTACTAGGGTTCATTCCTGTCCACCCCCCCCCCCAGACTAGATTTATTACAACCATAGGTTTTAAAACTGTGCACACAATTAAAATGTCAGTATTGAAGAACAGTGGCTTCTGGAAAAGAGGAACTAAATGATATGAGTCCTATAAGCAGCTGGCAGAAAAAGGCTGTTTCTAAAGTCTGAACTTCTAAAATGAGTGTCCAGTAAATCCTCACACATTCTCAAATTGACGTCAGGAACCTAGAACTCAAAAGAAAATGAGCAATAATCTTTGAAACAACCTTACTGGTGCCCCTTGGGGTCTGTACTCATGATATCAAGGAAATGGTCTGAGTCTTTCTGTCATGTCATTGTGGTACATCTGTAGAAAATGTTACTCCAGAAATCATTGTAAAGATAATGATTCCCTATGGACAAATGTGCAGAAGTCAGGAAGGTAAGGAATACCTCCTCAAGGGGCTCTTGGAATCAGGACAAATGAACTAGAACCTGTCTGAAAGTAGAAAGTAGTAGTTGCAGTATGACCTTTGACGTATCATCTGTCAGATGTCAGAGCTGGCTTTGTACCTGAGCCCTGGGCATTTGTAATGGCTCCAAGAATCATGATTATTGCCTGCCAATGATTAGTTCTTAGGGCCTAGGACAGTTCACTGTGCTTTTGCTTTTCATTTCTTTTCTAATTAAAGGGCCAGGGAGACTACAAATAAGATGTATTTCCTTTGTAACTCACATAATATTTTCCAATTTCAAATGGCACTCTCCAACTGTGGCAGAAACTGGCATGTCAGTCTTGAGATTCCTCTGTGAGCACCTCTTTGTTTTCATGAGCAGAGTAAAGATCTGGGGTCAAAGGAAAGATGGAACTGTTAATAGCAACTAATGTGTTGTAGGGTATGTGTCTACTTTACAGGGTTTTCTTTTTCATCCATTTGCAATATTCTTAGGAAATTCAAGTTATAATTGTTGGGTTGTTTGTATGGCTAACTTTTGCTCATTTTTTCAAGTCTCCTTTTGACAGCTCGCATATATATTACTTGCAGAATTACTTCAACATAGACACTTTTGTTGAGGTCAGAGTTTCAAAACTCATGGCTGTGTCTTCTGGCTTCAGAGAAGGACAATGAAACATTTGTGATACAATAGTGTCTCTTGTCTAAAGGGCTAAAACCAAAGAAACAAACTTAACCTCAGGTCACTGTTCATTGCTTCTTGACACTGATTTGCAGTTGGACACACTGTATCATATATTCAGGTCAGTCCTGTGCCCCATGGATCAGATGCTTTGGTTCCAGGGGAAATTTAAGAGATCAGAGAACTTGTTCTCATCTTCAGATTACTAAAATGCTCAAAAAAGAAAAAAGAAAAAATCATAAACACTTTCCCGTGACTTCACAACTCTATAGTTGCCAAACTAAAATCTAGAATTCAGGTCCCCCAATAATTTATATTATACTCCAGACATCACCTCATAATTAAAATAGACACAGATGAGAGACAGCACAGCGAATTAGAAAGCTGCAGGACTATTAGAATCTGATGTCCCTGAGCAGAGTCTTACTTCATTGTCCAGTGGCTAGACTTTGACAAGTTATTCCCAACTGCCTTCTCTGACACTGTAGCTGCAGACACTTGGTGAGTACAGTCACCTATCCAATAAATATATGAGTAGCTTATTGGAGTTGGTCATCTATCCAAAGCAACAGAAAGGTACAAGATGATGTATCATACAGTGCAAATCCACGTCAGCTCATGATGACAACCAACATTTGCTATACAACACTGCAGATACACCACTGCAGACAGTTGGATGTGGCGTGAGGAAGAACAATAGAGAACCAGGCTAGACATTAGCACCGGAGTGTGGATGAAGTACATCATAGTGTTTTATTACAAGCCGGAGTCTGGGACAGCTGCAGCAATAAGGAAATGGCTGTAGAGGTATATGACGAAAGGGAGAGACAAGAACACTATGGAAAAGTAGTAAATCCTCTTTCTTGGAGAAAGCTACTGGGAATAGCTTCTCAAGAGTAATGGACTTCACACTAAAAGAGGCACAGTGAGCTAGGGACCCTATGGAAGGTCAAGGGAGTCTCCTAGAGGTCCATGTGGCACCAAGAGAATTGTAACTTTTATTTTGGATGAAATAGGTGCTAATCAGTAGCATTTTGAGCAGAGGAGTGGTGGCAGTGGACACAGAATTTTTTTTTTAGAAGAAGAATTCTCCTGTAGCTGATTTGGAATAAGATAGAAACCGAGAGGCAGGTGAGGAGGACTCTCAAAGACCCTGTATACAAATAACATACAAAAAAGTCAGGTTTGGGAGGAAAAGAATTAAAAAAATAACTCAAAGGTTCTCTCAAAGGTGAGATATACATTGCGAGACAAAAAGTAATTTAATGTGAGTTCAAAAATAGCTCAAATTGCTGATAGAAAACATTTTAAAATGCTTAATTAAATTTAGTTTCACTCATTAAAGAAATATAAAATGAAACAATATAAGGCTAATCTTTCTCACATTATCAAATCAGCTAAAATGCAAATCCTTGATTTATAGGATCCTAATGTAAACTTGAGCCGGGCACCCATTTTAAAAGCTCAGATCTCTAATTAAAAATCTTTGCTCTACTAGCATCCAACAGCCACCAACATCTTATAAGGGAGGGATGGAGCCTCCTTATTCCCTGGTCTATTTCTGGTAGACAGCATCCTCTAAAAAAATCAGAAAGTCTCAAAATAAGGGTTTCAAAAATTAAAAGGCCCCACACCTTTTAACTGAATTAAAAATAATAGATGTCCCGCCATGGGAAAGTTTACAAAGAATGATTATGCATGTATCTCACTCCTTGAATAATAATTTATTTCTAAGTATCTATCTGAAACAGGCAAGATCATGAAATGATAGGTGCATGTACTGTGTGGACAACAGTAATATTTTCAGTCAAAACCCGGAAACAGTGATATGTCTATTAGCAATGACTAGAGTACTGGGAAGGTGTAGATTCGTGTGGGAAACATAGAGAGAGAGGGGGCGGGCGGAGGGTGTGTAATTGTACTTAGGGAACATTTTGTGGGAATCAATAGAGATCTTTAAAATCTCATACTAAATACTATTGAGTACTTTCTCATCCTTCAACCTAACTCTAGGAAACAGAAAGGGTCAAGGAGAAACGAGAGGAAAGAATCAGCATTGAAAATAACACATCTCTAAGGGATTTTCAAACAAGTTCAGAAAGAAATCTTTAAAGTTATGAATATTCCAATGCCCACAGTGGTCCTCTCTCTCTCTCTCTCTCTCTCTCTCTCTCTCTCTCTCTCTCTCTCTCTCTTTCACTCGTGTGTGTGTGTGTGTGTGTGTGTGTGTGTGTGTGTGTGTGTTTGCCTGTGTGCAGGACCCGTGTACCCTGTAGAAGCCAGAAGAAGACTTTGGCTGTCTAGCACTGACAAACTCCTACTTATGCCCTTGAGCCAAGGTCTCTCATTAAGCCTGAACTTTGACATTTTCCAGCTAGGCTGAATGGCTAGCAAGTTTCAACAAACATTTTGTCTCCAACCCTTCTTACTGAGACCTAATAGGGCTGAAGACACGGGCACACATGAAGTATGCCCAGAATTCTACATGGGTACTAAGAATCAGACTGAGGTCCACATGCTTGCACAGAAAGTATTCTTACATACAGAGCATCTCCCTGGCCTTGTGTGCACTTATAAAAATGCAATAATGGTGAGAAGGAAATTTGTAAAAGAGCTTTGCATAAAAGAATATATAGAAGACAAGAGAGAAAATACAGAATAGGACTTACCTATATAGTTCATTGGACAATACCAGTTTTGAAAGGTTTATGTTTATAGTCAAGAAATAAGGCTAAAAATAGAATTAATAAGAAATTTAAATGAAAACCTTTTAAGTGAATAAGAAATACAGATTCCATTACATGCCAAATCTTAACATGGGTAAAGGAGAACTTAAACTGATTTTTAAATAGACCTATTTTTTACTGATTGTCGTCAGATCATTCCCCTGAGGGTATGTTTACATGACCTAAAGTGAAACAAAAATTCCTACTAACCAACTAACTAACCAACCAAACAAACAAGCGAACCAAAAAAACCCAACAACACCAATAGTAGCAGCAACCCAATTAGATTATATCCATCGGTATAATTTTAAGGAGGGATAGTCAAAGTCACATTTTTATCCTGAAAAGATTTTATACATACTAGAGAAAATTAATTATATCAATATTATAGAGATGGAAGACTTTTTGAGATAAGTAAGAAGCAAACACTCCAAGAAACTAAATGAAAAACTTATAGTTTTACACTTGTTTTAAAAATAGCAGCAGAAATTCTGTGAAAAACAGAATTACACCACATTACCCTTTTTGTTTTCAGTTAAGAAGCCCAGAATCTATGGAGCATTGGTTACAATGCCTAGTGTGGTCCTAAAATATCATTTTCTATGATAGAGCCAGGTTCTACAGAGAAAAAAATACATTACATATTTGAGACAGGCAATACAGAAAATGTACCAAGAATTAAACAACAACAAAATAAAACCTAAAATGGAGTAATAGCATCCATCGTGTTTAAAAAAAAAAAAAAAGACACAAGAGCCACCGTGAAGAACATCAAACCTATATAAATCTGTGCATCCTACCATAGGACTTGAAACCCATCTCATAATATGTATGTCACCTCTGAGAGAAACTCTGAGTCATTTTGAAATCTCTTTGGCAGTTCTTTGGCACAAAGGTAGTGTACTTACTGGAAGTGATGTGAGGGGTAAAGAGATCTATTACTTTTAGTGTGTGAGCTGTTGGGTATGGTCTACACCGAGGAAAATTATCAGGTGGAGAACAGACCGATCAGGGGAAACACCGGAGCTGTGGCAGCTGGAAGAGTCCCCTGAGTAGGTGAGAGGTGAAGGGACAGCTTGGTGCAGGCAGGTGAGAGCCTCAAGCTCTTTGGGACAGCAGGGGAGGAAGAGGACAGCAAGGAGCTGGGACATGCCTTGGAGAGGAAATAGGTTGTTTCTTCAGACCCCTGCTTTCTCAGGGAAATAGAAACGTGGAGCATGGGGGTTGGGAAACGGTGAAGATGTAAAGCAGTTGTGTGGGTTGAGCCACGTGAGGGAATAGATTGGGAAAATGTAGTCGGATTGGCAGGCAACCAAAATCTTAGGAGGCCTGGCTCCACATGGGTTTGAAAGAGGAAAAGTGGCTGCAAGCTCTACTCACATCCAGTCAGTGTCTACACAGCCATGAGCACAAGGAAGCACTCGTGTGTGCTGAGAGCATCTGGAGGAGACTAACAACCTAAAAGTTATACATTAAGTATATAAGTATACCTTACCTTTGTACTTAAGAATTTCTCTTCCTTCCAATTTAGCCCTAGAACCACAGACGTGTAAGAGCATCACTCCTCTGTGGCATTTGACAGTAAGCCCATAGGCTGTATAAAGAAAACCAAGGGTAAAGATACATCAGTGTTAGTTGTCTCCAAGTTACTGTTTACATTTCAAGTGGTCTTGAAAATATTCACAAGGAACATTTTGAAACTTTACTTTGCACAAGTATGACTTTAAGATTGGCTATCCAACCCCAAATGGATGAACCTGAACACATGTACATACAAGTGACACTGAATAAACTCAGTAATGTGTGTGTATGTGTGTGTGTGTGTGTGTGTGTGTGTATGTATGTGTGTGTGTGTGTGTGTGTGCTTGTATCAATAATTAAAGAAGAGATTGTGATGTCAAGAGGGAGTTATGGGGCATGGGAAGAGATGAAGAAGAGAAAAAGATGGATGGAAATTATGTAGTACTCATGAGTAGAATTTTCAAAGCATGAAAAAGTTAATTGAAATATGGAGTGTACTGATTCTCATTAAGGCTTCCCATGAGAAGACTCCTACTCTCTTGTTGGGTGTTGTGGTTCCAGAAATGCTAAGGTCAGATCCAGAATTCCCTGCTCTCTTGTTTTAAGGCTCTGCAGTTTCAGCTTCCTCATTTGTAAATATATCTTCTATTTATATCATCCATGAGCATCTTTGAATATCTTAGAATAATGCACCGCTCCCGCCACAGTGACAGGTAGCATTTACCAGATACTTGTACAAGGGCCATTGTTCCAATCACTTTGCATTTGTTTATCTTGTTTCATAACAATCCCACAAGGAGGCTGAGGCACCAGGAAGACAAAGAATTTTCATAAGATCACAGGGCTAGTAAGTAAGGAAGTCTGGATACACAAAAGATAGGCACTGGATTATGCTGATTTGAAGAATAACAAAGGAAAGAACAAAGAGAAGTCACATGATCAAGTATGATTTGTGGGGTGATAATTTTCAGGACAATTCAGTGTTACTACCAAAACCTACACTGTGTGACAAAACAGACAATCTAAAGTTGTGTTAAGTGATCTTACTAGTATATAATTTTGCACTAAAAGAGACAAATTTCATAAAATGATTAGAAAGATTTGTGTTGATATGATTCATATACACAACCTACACATTAACAATAATTAATAATGGGAAAGGGCAGCAGGGTTTACAATGTTTGCATCAGTGAGCTATTTCTGCAGACTCAATTCAAACCTACATGAAATGATAATATGGAGATTTATTTCTCTTCAAAATTAAACCTCAATTTATTTTACTCAAAAAAAAAAAAAAGTAACTGCTAGACCATATTGAAGAATTGTCAGTATACAGAGCTAGAATGTCAGTTTGTTTTCTCTACCTTTCTTAGCAAAGCACCACAAAGTACCACAAAACTCACACCTTTGGAATTTACTGTCTCAAAGTTCTGGAGAGCTGAAGTCCAAGACAAAGGTAACACAAGGATTGTTTTCTTCTGAGGCTGAAAACATTTAGTGTCTATATCTTGAAGGTGAGCATTTTTTCGTTGTCTTTGTTCATTTTCTCTCCATCTATATGTCTCTGTAGTCATTGAACTTTTTATAAAGACACTTTATATTAAATTAGACTCATCTTAATTGATTTAAATTGATCTCTCTTACCTCCGTTAAGTTTATATTCTGTGGTATCGAAAGGCAACCCAGCAACAAAGATTTTTGGTTTTATTTTTTTTTTAAGAAAAAATATAATTTATATGATAGTTGCTGTATGTAAGCTAAAGTAGTCAAAGGCCTTTCAAAAACTATCCTGCTGGCCTCTTTGGAAATGTAAAGCTGGCCTCTGTCCCTTAAACATGCATGTCTAATTGCTTCTGTTAATTAGTCATGGTATATTTAAAACCTCAGCCCTACATTCTTCTGGATGACATTTTACATGTAGACAAATCGTATCTAGAAGAAACAAAACACATTTCCTGGAGTTAGGCCAAAGTCTCTGCATCTGTACAAGAATCACCTTAGTGTTTAAGAGGCCCATAAACAGTAGAGCAATGATGCACACAGTCCACTCCTTCACAACAACATGGAAATCACAATGGGGAAACAAGCTCTTCACATGCAAGGAAGAAGGAAATGGGTTAGGGAAACAGATTGGGTGTGGGAAAGAATCAATGGAATACAAATAGGAGGTAGAATGTTTGTCCCACATAGAATGCCCTGCATCATAGTCCCAAAGCGCAACGAGACAACTCCTCATGCTATTCAGTAAATTAGCTCTATTTCTTGAGGTCTCTATGTCCAACACAAATGTTCTCCACTGTAGAAGTAGGTGTCTTTGAGTATTCTTTGCTCTGTCTTACTGAGAATGAATCCTTTCATTATGTCCAGTCTTGAAAGCATCAGATTCTCTACATTTCTTCTGATGTCACATCTACTCTTAGCTGTTATCTTTCCCCTAGACTGTGACATATGCTCATGTATTAAGCTTCTAGACAGCCCATACTAGCCTGTTCTTCAGTGCTTAGTAACCTGTTTTCCGGGCTTCAATGAACTTTAAAATAAAACGCCATTTCAGTCATACACTTCCTAGGGCCATCTTCCTTTCACTCATTTATACTTAGTTGCTTTGGTCTCTTTTTAGGTCCCTGAATCTTTCAAATGTTTTCTGGCCTTAGGCTCCTTGAACTTCTCTCCTTACAACTGAGCTAATGTCCATAGAGTGGGCTGCTACAAGAAGGCTACTTATAAAAGCCATGAAGGAAAGATTACTCTGTCCCACTGCTGAGGAGGCACAACCCCATGTTCCCTTCCCATATACACTCCCCTGATTGTTCCTTCTTCCAGAAGTCCCTAGACATCTACACCACTCATACTTAAGAAGTAATGCTCAACTCTGTGTGTACCATGCAGAACATTCTATCGACACAGATTCAACCAGAAGAAACAAACTCATTGTAAGTTGTATGTTAAGGAAATAGATCTGAGTCATTGCCTGGCATGATTGTGAATGCTGGAAAGTGAGAAATCTCTGGGTGGGATACAGTATCTCAGACTCAAGTCAAATTGTCTAAGAGATTATAGTTACACTTGAAGGGGGGGATTTTTGGTTCTGCCCCTAAGGTCTTTTGACTTGTGAAATCAGAGTCTCTGAGATTGTAAAATTACTGTTACTTCAAGTCAGCCAACTATAAGCATGAATTATATATACAAAACAACTCCCTAGCAACACTGAGGTTGGGTGTAAATTAATAAGGCAACGTAGCCTTTATAATTCACATAAAATTAGACACCCCCACACAAGATGTCCTTGCAGCCCTGGAGGTTCAGGCTACACACCTTACTGTGTTTGCCATTCTTAATAACATCCCTCTAGAGATGCTTTCTTCCCCTGGCTGTTTAGATGGTGTCTTAGTCAAGGTTTCTGTTTCTGCACAAAACATCATGACCAAGAAGCAACTTCTCACAGAACTGCATGCTCTATGAGCCCGGGAGCTTACGTTCTGACAGCACAGATTGAAAAGGTTCGTTACTTTGGCTCACATGCAGTAGTGGCACATACAATAATAGTGCAACCAAGTTCTAAAGGCACAAACACGTTCAGGTGTTATTATTCTTATGTCAAAGAACCACCTTTCTATACACCTACACATACTTTATTCTCTCGCTCTAAAACCTTCCAGGTTCAAAGTCTTAGTTATCCACAGTGTCTTATCCCCACAGGAGCAGGGGTGGATTTGACAGGCACGTTGGGAAATCA
This sequence comes from Micromys minutus, assembly GCF_963924665.1. Taxonomy (NCBI): domain Eukaryota; kingdom Metazoa; phylum Chordata; class Mammalia; order Rodentia; family Muridae; genus Micromys; species Micromys minutus. The sequence continues at coordinate 11,871,020 of NC_137955.1, read as the reverse complement.
TTTATTGTAGGAAAGACAAAGAACTTTAGCGGGTGATTGTATTGCCTCATACCCACAATGTAGGCTTCTAATATCCCTACATGCTATGTTTTTTAAAGATATATGTACCTCAAACAGCTCCAAATCAGCCTTTGCTGGGGTAAGCTGAATTTCTGGAAGTTGCTGATTTGATGGTAGGTATTTTCTGAGAAGAGTGCACAAAATTTGTGAGCATTTGTTGCAGAGGGGGCTGTCCCTCAGAGAAACCCCTGGAATAGGGCAATGACCAAATCAAAGGCACAAGTGTAGACCTTCGCCAATTGGCGTGGTCCCTCACCACTGTGATGAAGGTTCCCACACAGGACAAGGGGAAGCTCCACACTTCTGGGTTTCAATGACTCTCTGCCCAGTCTTTCTGCTTTTCTCCCCTACCCCATCCCAGCTTAATAGTATGGTCATGCTGGCTTTTTTTTTTTTTACTTTTATTTTACATACATTGATGTTTTGTCTGCATATCCATCTGTGTGAGCGTGTCAAGACCCATGAAACTAGAGTTTCAGAGTGTTGTGAGCCATCATCTTGGGGCTGGGAATTGATCCCAGGTCCTTTAGAAGTACAGTCGATGTTCTTAACCACTGAGCCATCTCTCTGGACCTTTCCCTGGGCTTTTTCTGGTCTGTGTTGGAATAAATGACAGGAATGCTCACTTGGAGCAGTAGACTTTCTTGAAATTTTATAACTCCCAGTCATTTGCTTACAAATGCCTGCTTTCTGAATGGCTGGTAATAAGCAAACAAAACAAACCTCTGCTGTCATTTGTATAATTAAGGGTCTTGATAGCTTTTTTATCTCCCAAGAAGAAGCAAGGAGATAGGCAGATGCTACCAAAGAACTTAATATACTGGGCCCACGCAGTTGACTTTAGAGAGGAAAAAGCCTTTTTTTTTTTTTTTCCATAGCAAAACCACATGATCCAAACTAAGAAGAGAGAATAATATACTAGTCTGGGTTATTAAAACATGTTATTAAGCAAAAATATGAATAACATTCCCTCCACATTCCTAATTTTGGCCAGTCCAAACTCCTAATCTGTTTTGCCTGCTATAAAAATATTAAATATTGAAGTATCTTAAGGCCAAGACCACCTGGAAGTATGGATTTTAGCTTCAGTGTTTATATTAAGCCAAGTTCAAGTGGTGAAGCCAACAGAGTTCTTTATGGCGCAAATCATACTTGCTGCTCATCATGAGATAAGACCCTTCCCCCAGGCAAAGTGCTGTAACAGCTGAGAGGATTCAAGTTCAAGCAGCTGCCTCTCTATAGACTTTTCATTTTTCCCTCAGCATCAAAGTTCCTTTCCTTATGGGTGCAGTCAAAGTTCTCTTCTATTCCACCTGCAATCAGTGAGTCCTTCTCTGAATCCCTATCGAACAAGCAGCTCCTAATCTCACCAGCTTGTCTGTTTCCTTTAAAGTTAACTTCTTACTTGCCAGAATAAATTCTGAATGCCTCGAAGGCATGGCTCTATTTTCTGCCATCTCTCAGATCTCTTTATACAGTCTGTTGACACTGCCTGGTAGACTAAAAAAAAAGTTGTAGCAGTGACTTCTGTGTTGTTTATCCAGATTTGCTACTGTGGAATGAGAGAGATGGCTCAGCAGGTAAGAGTACTTGCTGCTTTTGCAGAAACCTGGGGTTCAGTTCCAAACATTTAAGGCTGTGTGATGCCACAGATGCAGGGCACCAGATGCCCTCTCTGACCTTCGTTGGTGCCAGGCATGTACATGGGCATTTACATGCATGCAGGAAAATATTCTGAGACAAAATAAATTAAATAAGTATTTAAATTTTAAAAGGCATGCTTTCTCTTTTGTCTTGGATATAGAACTAAACAATCCTCAAGAAAGGAAGATCAGTAATTATGACACTTCCCATGTATTCTAACAAGGTCTTTTATGAATGTATGTGGGGGTGTGAGCATGCATGTTTCTGTGTGTGCATACATATGAAGTATGAAGGGGTTTGAGTGTCTGTGTCTGTGTGTATGCGTGCATGTAGGAGTGGTGTGAGTACGCATGTCTGTGTGTGTGCATGTGTGAACATGTTTTCGTACATGAGTGTATATGTGTGTGTATGAGTGTGAGAGTGTGAATATCTGTGTGTGTGTTGTGCATGTGGAGTGGACTGAGTTTGTGTGTATGTTGTGTGCATGTGAGTGTGCATGTGTGTGCATGTTTGTGTATATGAGTGCATTGTGTGAGTATGTGAGTGTGCATGTTTGTGTATGCATGCATGTGTGTGAGTATGCATGTCTGTGTATGCTTGTTTGTGGATATGAGTATGTATTGTGTGAGTGTGTGTGTGTCTGTCTGTCTGTCTCTCCTTCTGTATTCTCCTTCTAGTTGGAATGAGTCTCAGTGGCTAGCAAAGGCACACATAGAGAAGCAACATAGATCCTGAGGTCACCTTGCTGAGGAAGCTGTCCACACAGCAGGAGCCTCAGACTTGGCTTATTCCAAAATCCAAGGTCAGATTCAGAGCACATTTGGAGTGTCACATCGTGGGGGGTGCTTGTTGTAGCTGTCCACAGTGGCTGTGCTACTTCCTGTAATTCTAGCAGAAAGAGTTTGAACTGATATTACTGTTCAGCTAGACCATAAAGGACTGAAATTTGTAGTTTCTGGAAAGTGAAATGATTTGGTAATTTACTGGTGTGCAAAATATTGATAATTATGTCAAAAACATCATTCACAGAAAACTGCCTGCTAGTTAGGAGGCACCTGTGAAGGTCAGTTCAGTACCTGATTATGTTTATTTTGAATTAGTTTTTGGCAAACAGAAGTGATATTTCAAGAGGTCATAAATACAACATCCAAATGTTTTGCATTTGTTCAATACCTGTCACTATAGTAGAAATTCTTTGAAAATGTCCGTATGAGTGATGGTTATGGCAGGAAATCTTGACAGAATTTAGGCAAATTAAACGAGACAAAATAGTAACTGTTAGAAAAGAATTTTTGTGTACGTGTGTGTGTTCTTGGACCAGGTTGAAGTCTGGCGTTTTGTAATTTTTAAAGGCTTACAGAAGGCAAGCTGTGTCTAAGTGAGAAGGTACAGCTCATGTTTTAACAAATCTACCATCTTTCTAAGCTCACTGCTAATCTGAGGTAATTTCCTCTGGCGTTGATCATTAAAGGCAGCCTGTTTACCTACAAATATGGGAGAAGTAGACATTTGTTTGATTTGCTGAAATAACGTTTCAGTGAAGGAACAAGGTTATCTTCACCTTTGAGATCAATAAAGTTTACAGGACACAGCAGACTCTCAAGCAGCGCACGGGAAAACCAAAACCAAAACCAAAGCCAAAACCCTGAATAAGGCAAAATTTAATGAAGCGTGTACTTGAAGTCTGACTAAGACTTAGACAAACTTAGACATGTGATTTCAGATTATTTTGGATTAATTTTAGACAATTTGTCTTCTTGAAGAAGCATATTTATTCCTATTTTACTTAGCAGCTCAACTTAGTGTGAGAAGTTTAGACATATAATTTATTCATATAAATATATATAATATATGAATATATAATATTTCATATACCAAATGTAGCTTTTCATTTTCAAGGGTGTAAATGTTATTTCTAAATAATGGGTAGGAGTTGGTAGAAATTGGCTCTACGAGAAAGGCAGTATATCTGTTAGTTAAGGTCACAGAGACCTGGAATCATTTAACTTTTATAAGTGATAGAACAACACTGACAATGACAACATCACATCCAAGGTCTGTTTAGAGAGAAGTGCCCGAGTAAATTAAAAATGTGCCTGTGTACACAAAGATATTCACACAAAGTAGAACAATATCCAGCTGTTTAAAATGAAGGAGATAAATCTATATTTAGCTACTGCAATGAACTTTTAAATTTAAACATTCTGTAGAGTTTATTGTTACCTCTATTGTGCATCTGAAAAACAAACAAAACATAGCAAACTCCACAAATATATACATATATATATATATATATATATATATATATATATATATTGTCAAAAACAAGGACAAGAAAGTCTTTTACACTTGCTACTCTGGTCTGATATGATTCACACTTGCTCCTCTGGTCTAGCATGAACTGGCAATGGGTTAAAAGGGAAACATTGTACTTTCTTGAATTAAAAAAAAGGTAAAATATTAATAGCATTAAAATATAACAATGACCAATGTATAAATTTTTAGTCCTTATGGAAGGTATTTGTGAAATATTGGAGGACAAGGGTTACCATAGAAATGGGTCTTTTATTCTGTCTAGGATATTACAAAGGTACTGTGTATGAACTGTGGTTTCAGGATTTCTGAATCTATAGCTTTGAATTTACACTATGTTTCCATGACTTATTCTGTCAGAAATCATCCTTGATTAAATAAAATACACACAAACAGCAAGTGAGATAGAGATGATTAAAGTTTTTGAATATAAGTGCTGCTTGAAGAAGCTGATGCTAAATTAAAAAAAAAAAAAAAAAAAAAAACAGATGTCCTAGATACTACTAAGACAAAAGTACCCATGTTCCATCCACTGGAGGAAGCATGGATGGATGATGGATGGATAAATGATGAATGGATGGATCCATCAATGGATGGATAATGAGTGGATAATAGATGGATAATTGAAAAGATAAACAGATACATGGATAAAAGAGAAAAAGAGACGTTAATAATTAATCAAGTTAGATTTACTGCTGTGTTTATTTTTGAGGATTTTGGAAGATGTGAAGAAGCTCGGGTCAAAGTGGACAATGTTAGAGGTATGAAGAGAAGAATATAAGACAAAACCTGTGGGGATTTTTCTCTATCCCCTCCTCCCACCACCAAAAGTGTGAGTGATGTAATTGCCAATAGGGCTGTAGAATGGCTGTGACCCAGCAGTTGGGTTATCACTTCTACCTCCCTTACAGATGTAGCCCAAGGAAATTCTCCATGTGCAAGAGGTAGACTATCAGCTGGAGTGGGAAATTCCAGTGAGCTGTGTGGGATCCCAGGCTCCTTGTGAGTCCATAGTGGGACTATGGATGCCTCACCAATGACACCTACCATCCGTTCACTACTCCAAATACATGACACTAGGCATGCTCAATAGCATCCTGATAAAGAACAGAATTTCACCTGAGTAAAAATCAAAACGTTTTAAGTGTGTCAGGATCAGAAATGCAGCCTGAGGAAAGGTGAGGCGTGAATCACAATCAGGCACACTTGTTCTTCCTGTTTACAAACACCTAGGAAGTAAGTGACAAGAAAAAGTGAGACTCGTTTAATTTGGGGACAATCCTAAGGAAGACAGGTGCTTCTCAAAGGAAGCTATATGGCCAAGAAGTCAAACATACTGTGCCTTTTATTCCTATGTTGTTGATTGTTTGAAGACGTAGATTTTATAAGCAGGCCAGTGTTAAGACTTGGATGATATGCAAGAGGTCAGATTTTGCATTAAACCCATTATCTTACTAAAACAGAGGGGATGAAAGAAAATGAACATTGTTCAGAAGAAAAAGTTGGGGGGAAAACATGCCAAGGGATGTTTAGATTTCCTTTCCAAATCTCATCTGTTTATATATTTGAGGCCAAATCTAACCTGTTGCTGTCAAACAATACAGTCTTCTAGAATAAAGTCCTACTTAGGAAAGAATCCTGCCTCCTGGCTGGAGCTGACATCTCAACTGAGTGAACTCAAAGCAGTCTCTGTTTGAGACACACAAAGTGATTGACAGCCCTTCAGTCTTCCCAGGCTTCCTTACTGATAACACAGACAGAACAAGGAAGCGAGAGGCTGTGTGCCCATCAGTTCAACCCAAAGGACAGCCAGGTTCCAGCTGCCCTGTGGCCAGAGTCTTTGAAATAACATCATCTTCTCCCCTGACTGGGGAGCAAAGCTTCCTGCCAAAAAGTCAGGTAATTGTTTAAAGCTTCTTAGTCCCAAGCGTGTGATCTTACTCTGTCCTTGCTGTTCCTCTTTATAGGCGAAACGAGGGGGGAGCCGTTTAAGTTGTCTACTTAAAAACCAATGCAGCTGGGGATCTAATAAAAATGATGTTATAAAATTAATGATCGTATTGTGCTATTCTCATTAAGATTCGATGTCTAAATTCGATGGATGTTCAGTAACTCTTCCGCCAAGGCCCACTTAAGACAGTAAGGAGGAGGCAGAGATGCAGAGAGAACTCTGTAGGACTCCACCCTCTCCAACATGTCAATAATCTCCCCTTTTTATAGTTCCTGCCTTAGGTTCCTAACTTAAGAAGTACAAACCCATTTTGAATTGATGTCCTTAATCCCACCAAGTGTCAAGGAAAGGCAAACTGAAGAGCTCCTCTAAACTAAAACATGAACTGCAGGAAGGTAAATCTATTAAGAACGCCTACAATGCTTAAAACGTAAAAGTTTTGACACAATTAGACAACTCAGAGAATTCACTCAATTTACCCCTCTTTGCATATATAAGTAGCCCTGTAATCTCATAGCTTCTTAGATGGAACCCAGCACAAATTAAGATAGCCTCCCAAACCAGCTGTGCGGCATTGGAAAAGTTACAGAACCTTTGCCTCGGTTTCCTAGATTGTGACATGAACAACTTCATAGCTTCCAACAGCACAACTTCTCTGGAGACCATGTCAGTATTTTTAAAGTGTCTGCAAGATCAGCCTGCGGAGTCATTGCTCTGTAAATACTGGTCATCTGTTCTTATAAACTTGCCTTGCATCTATTTCCTATTTTAAAATAAGCAACCTTTAAAATCAATATTGAGATCATTTAATTATAAATATATTAAGTAGTATTCACTGTTGAGTGATAAATCAGATCTTTTCTTTCCTTCCTTCCCTCTTTCTTACTTTCTTTCCTTTATCTTTCCTACTGTTTGCTTATTTTGCTTGTTTTTAATTTTTTAAAAATTTTTGCTGACTCTAAAAAACAATTTTGCAGTCCACCTTCTCTTTTTCTTTAATACCCACATGGCTTCTCAGGCAATCAATAAAGATAATGGTGAAACAGATGCAAACTGGTAGACAATGGAATACTTCTCTATCAACTCTCCATGAGGTCCAAGGTGTGGCACTCACTGCCAGTCATAATCATCATTACAAACTGATCAGAAATAAATTGAGTTGACAAATTCACCTGGGGACAAACATGCAGCATCATTACTCATATGTCATCTCTGGATCCACACCCTCAAGACATCTCTCCAATCCCACCCACCCAAATGATCTCCCTCAGTACCACAGCCCGTAGGAACCTTGGACTTGACTTTGAGACTTGACTGTAAGCTTGAGTATCCATCTCTTGGAACAGTATTATGAACTCCTGAAAAAATAAGTATTATTTATCTCCTTCAGTTTTATATTCCAACTCCAGATACCCCGGGTGCCTCCGGATACTTACAATAGTAAGCAAATAGTACTTGTTGACTTAGACTAAAAGAGATTGCTTAGAGGTATGAGAGAACACAAGCTCCTTTTCATAAGAGCATTATTTTGTGAACATAGATCATGGATTAAACTGATAAGTCCATAATGGATGTGTGAAAATGATCATCATTATTTTCATTTCCTAGGAAAATTGGAGCTCAGAGTTTCTAAGGGGTTACTCAAGTACACAACAAAGATAGAAACAAAATGTAAATTCCACCTGATACTGTTCATTGGCAAGGAGAAAATAAGGATTTAGTAATGATTGCTTCAGGGTTAAAGCCCATATAATCCCTTCCGAAACTGACTCTGGCTGCAGGAATGCATCGTCTTTTGAACAACTATTTCATAACACCCAAACCTTGCTGCCCCGTCTGCAAATACCACAGCTTCAACTAGATTGCTAATACTGTCCCATGGGTAGTGTTGGAACAGTATACAAGCAACCTTGGAAACTTCCATGCATCAGCCTTTTGAAAAGCTTCTGTGGACTGTCCTGCTTTGCTTGGATGCTGTGGGTGACCTAGTCCTTCATCTGTAATGAAGCACCTTATGCAGGCTATCACAAGAGCACCCATACCGGTTGAACTTGTCTGCACGTGATCATGGGATAGGCTTCCAACTTCTTTGCAGTGCTGTGAGATGAACCAATGCCTTTCCAGATAGAAACTCTGCCAGGCCTGCACAAATATGATGCATTAATGTCTGAGGCAAGTCTGTTAAATTCCACTGTGACCTCTTGGGGAAACATCTCTCATTTGGAGACACATTTCTGAGTCTCAGCCCTTTCTGGCTTCTTTGGTCGTGTTAACTTTGAATCTCTTAGCCATTTTATAATTCCCATTTGGTGAACCTTTGCAAAGTCTCTTACCTAACTTTTACATGATAAGAAAGAAGCCCATTAGTTATGAGTATGCTGGAAACTAGCAAAGCATATTAACTGTATACTAATAAATAAATAAAACTAAAAAAGTATAGAAATTAAATGTATGTTTTAAATTAGCCAGATCTCCTAATCTGGTGTTATCAGCAGCTATCCAAATTTTGACTTTCGCCCCCCACCCCTCTGAACTTTGTAGTTAAATACAGAAACCTAAACAAACGTGGGAGGCTCTAACAGTTTAAAATAAGGACCTTAAAAAAAAAAAAAAAAAAAAAAAAAAAAACAGAGTTCAAACCATTATCTGTTTTTAATTTAGAATCAGTTAACCATTTGATAATCATGTCATGAGAGCAATAAAAGCCATCATCAGAAAAATCTAAGGTGATGGCCAATAATAACAGCATACGACATAGACAGGAATCAAAGTTAAATGTCCTGTACCCCTGCCATGCACAGGTGACACTCTAGTACTCTAGTTCTCGACCTTCTCAACGCTGCGACCCTCTAACACAGTTACCCATGTTGTGGTGGCTCCCAACCATAAATACATTTACATGGCCACTTTTTTTATTATTATTAAACAACTTTATTTTTTTTTTTTCTTACTTTATTTACAAAGGGGAGATACATGTACAGATTTTTAAAAGAATTTTGGCATAAAACTATATGAATATATTTTTGTCAGTACTAAATTCTTTTAGAGGTTTGATAGTATGTATTGAAATCTTACTAGTTACCATAAGCCTAAAGTACATGTAGAACAGAACGTAACATGGACACAGAGTTTTTTTGGTTTGTATAGATTAAACATAATGATTTTTGAATGCCAAAAATTGTCACAAGGCTGTATTCTTAACTGTTGGATTATTAATGATTTAACGTCTAGGTGTACCACACTCTGAGAGGGTACTATACACTTATTTTTTTTTTCTTAAGAAGGACTGAGGCTTTTACTTTTTGGCCTTTGTTTTTCTTGAGCTTCATATGGCCTGTGAGTTGTTTCTGGGGTATTCAGAGCTTTCTGGGGCTAGTATCCACATGGCCACTTTATAACTGTGATTTTGCAACACAGTTATGAAACACAGTGTAAATTCTTTTCAATGGTCTTAGACAATTTCCTGTGATAGGGTCAGTCAACCCTGAAGGGGTCACAACCCACAGGTTGACAACCATTGTTTTATATACCCAAGGGCTCAAAAGCTGGTCTGAGCATCAAAGTTCCCTCTCTTGTCAGCCAAGATTGAACCCGAGCTAATAGTGATGTCTTTATATTGAAGATTCTAATTACCAGTTTTCTCCTCAGCTTTAATCAAGCATCTTACGGTAGTTGCCTCCATTGGCAAAATGGGAGAAGGCAATCTGTAGGTATGGAGTGGTGATGGTTCTTTGGGGCACAAAGAGTCATTTGGAGGAAGCATCTGACAAGGTTCTCATCCAGACAAAAAGAGATAGCTCCAGTAAGAATGTCCCACAGAAGGTTCTTCACTCCTCCATCTCTGCGGACATTTAATGCCCAACCCTCAGATGACGCCTTTGAGTGCTTGTGGATAGCACTAGCATGTGCACACATCTTGATAAGACTCTCCATGCCTAGTAGTTATGAGTGAGTTATACGCTTAATTTTGAAAGCATCAATTCAGCATGACTTCACTTCTGCTTGACTCTAAACATCCTCCAGTCTTTCATGAAGATGCTCTTTTTTTATTGCATGCTCTACACCGTCTTCAACAACAAGCTTAGTCCCCCCTCTCCATGGACCTCACCGTAAGACTGCCAATGAGTACTGATTAGAATCCTTTCAGAAGTTTGCTTTATTTTAATTTGTTTTCTAGGAATGAAGATATCGGTTACCATGACTTTGATTTTACTTGGATGTGTCCATTCCTTAGTTATATTTGTGTTCCAAACACAGGATGATACTACAAATACTCATGAGAGCAAGAAGATAACAAGGAGAATTTGCCTTTGATATCAAAAAGAATACACACGGACACTTGTGCATACACGTACATACCCACACATGCCCACACACCAGTCTCTGAAACAATTAGCTGAAGGGTGCCTTTCCTGCGATAGTGTAGGATTCGGTAGAAGTTAGAACCAGCTACCAGGGACCTTTATATCCTATGGTAGCTGCTTTCTGTTGATTACTGCCTGAGCTATTTCAGTACTTGTTATGGGAGCAAGCTTAAATTCCACACTGATAGATGTCATAACGTTGCTCAAAGATATAATTGTCTTTTAAATAGGTGACTACTTTTTTTTTTTTTTTTAAGTTGGCTCCTCTTAAAATATCTAGGTAACGCAAGGGGCAGAGAGTGCTATACTGGTGTTGACTCTGTCGCACGATAAAAGCTCATAGGAAATAGCAATCTGCCTCCTTGTCCTCACTGTCCCTGAGCTGTCCTGTCTAGCAGGTGTGACCGCCCCCTCAGTTACACACAAGGACCTTACAATAGTTCTCCAGTAATAGCTCTGTTGTCATAACCACAGAAAGAAGACTGGAGCCAAGCCACCTAAATATTACTGTAAGTATGTAAGTCACACAGGTACTCACCAGGTGGAGGTGATCCTGCAGAATCCAGCACGCAAGCCCTGGAAACTGGAAGGAAGCCAAAGATTAAGTGTATGGTATACCCCTTAAAGACTATGAGAACGTGCTGATGTACTAAGTTGGTACAGGGACACATAGATGATCCTGGGCATACCTTTCCATCTTCTTGATAAATCAGATCACCAGGTCCAGTTATATCCTAGAAATATCCTGGGCCCATTTATTCTCCTTATTTGCATTATATAGTTGTTGGCCTTTAACACAATTTTAAAACATATTGGGATACCTTAAAGAAACAGATACTGACCCTTGAAATGGCTGAATTTCTCAGAAATACGTGTATGGAACTCTTTGAAGGCACTCAAGTCCAAAAACTACCAAAGTGTGAGTCAAGGGGCTGCTTTGCTTCTCTGGTTTCTTTGTTATGGTAAGATTTCTCACATTTGGCTACTTTGGAGGTTTAATTCTTTGTAGAATAAAAAAAAAAAACCTACCCAACCAATAAATGAACATATTTTTTCTTGATTTCTGGCTAATATTTGGCCAACATTATAGCAGGTTTGAAAGCCAGTGTCACTTGCATAACTCAACAAAAAGCAGTATGCTGGCTGCCATAGTAGATATTTTGCCCTGTGATAACATCCTGGGAAAGCACAAATTGAACTGAGTAGAAAAGTATCCATCAGGTGATTGTCCTGTTTGCTGGGAATTTTTGCAACTGCAGTAACATCCATAACTAAAATTTAGTCTGAAATGTGATTCATTAATTGCCATTGATATACCTTGAAAATCACTATTATCTGGAAGAGAAAAGAGACGTTATTAACTACACAAGGAAGCTACCCATCAGGCAATTTAAATCGGGCATTAGAAACAGCTGAGCTCTCAAATGAGAACACAAATTCCCAGTGGTGGTGCAGGGGTTGGATAGGACCCACTAACAGACTGAACAGGACTGCAATCTGAGAGTCTACAATGCTAACAGCTTCCTATAGAACTGGAGGAGAATCAGTTTCATTTATAGACTTAGATAACAATTCAACGATACCAACCAAACCACAAGTTCAAAAGATGATGTAAAGCAAAGAAAATATGTGCATCATCTTCTAGGGTATTAATGACTTTCAAGACCATCATTAAGTCATGATTGCCGTAGAATAAACAGAAAATAAAAAGTGTGTGAAATCAAAGCAGCATCTTCGAAGTACTCTGAACAGAAATGGGAGAACAGGAGGATCTCTGACATACAAAGAAGAGGAGTGGGAGAATGGGGGAGCAGCCTGTCCCTAAAGGGTCTTGAGGGACAATGTGGGTGGGGATAAGATTACAAATTCACTTTTAACTCCGGCTTCCAAGATAAGTTAGAAATACTTGCTTTAGAACAAGAACAGAAATATATATCCTCTTTTCCGTGTTTGGTCTTGCTGTGTTACCCGCAGTGGAGGTAACTCAACTCAAATGTCACTGAGAGAGCCTTCCTTATAGTTCCAGTGAAAGCAAAAGAGAGGAATATGTGGGAGCACTTCATATGCCCTTCCTTTGGGGCCCCGAGCCTTTTCTGTTATTATTTAAAAAGTACACTAGAGTATGGTCCATACACATGTGACAATAAGCAAGAAGAATCCCATCAGCTGTGAGGGTTGAGAAAAAGATACACTTCTGCACATCGATGGCATACATCTGAGTTGCTGCCAGAGCCTTTGACTCACTTTGTCCCACACAAGGTGACCTGTAGAGTTGTTCTGTCTAGAAAAGTCCAGGTATGTTCCCTAACTGTCTGCTTCACAAAAACTTCCCCAGTGAACAGACAAGCATATGATATGATGACTTGCTCATGTGAAACAGCCCAGAGAGAGGAAAGAACCGAAAGAAGAACTTGGTCTCTAGCAAGTAAATGTCAAGTCCATCGAATTCTCCACCCACAGTCAGCCAACAGCTTAGAGAAAAGTAAGGGGCACATCAATCTTCTTATGGCAAAGGTGATGAATGGCCAGCAATTTAATATCGCCAAAGCCTAGCCAAACTTGTAGAATGGAATGTATGCTCGGTTGTATGCTACATGGAATTCTATTTAGCAATGAGATGAATGATCACAAACCATTAGAGGGGTGTTCCTTTCTCATAATGCTTACAGGGTACAGCCTTAGCCTGCCCTGGTGAGTCTCCAAATAGGGACACGCAGCCAGCTAGCATTCTGAAGGTGGTGCTACCAGACTCCCTCCCTCCTTTAGATGACACACACACATTGCTGAAGAAAAGAGAGGTGGTGATAAAATACAGATCACTCATATTCCTGCCTAGAGACACTAAGTAAATAGCAACACAATGTCTAAATACCTTTTCTATGAAAACTGAATTTGCTCCCTTTTTGGAACAACTAAACAGCCCATATATTTGCAGCTGTATCAGCAAGAGCTGTGCTGCAGAACAGTTTATTTCTAAACAGAAACCACATCTAGAGCAGTTAATAGGAGCAAGTGTAAAGAAATTAATCTAGATTAGCCTGCAGGTGAGAGAAGCAAACCAAAGGTCCCACGTTGTCCTTACAGGAGCTTCCTTTATTTCTATGATGGCCTTGTCTCACCTAAGGACCATATATCTTAGAAGAAAATTAAATTTGCTGACCTGACTTCATTTCTGGTGTTTTTCACCAAAATCCTGCAAATAAATACAACTTCCATTTGTATCAAGGTACCTTCTATTTTCTGAAGCTTTATTGTAAGACTAACCATGCTTGTTTAAGAGCATCGTCAATAACTCAAGAGCTAAGAAGATAGCCTTGTAGCAATTTTTGGTATTTAAAAATCATTATGTTTAATCTATACACACCAAGAAGACTTTGACTATTTTCATGTTGTGTTTTGTTTTACATGTACTTTATGCTTATTGGAACTAATAAGATTTCAATGCATACTATCAAACCTCTAAAAATAATCAAATACTGACAAAAGTATATTCATATAGTCTTATACCAAAATGCCCTTAAAAATCTGTACATGTATCTCTGTTTTTTTTTTTTTTTAAATAAAGTTGTAAGGAAAAAAAAGAGCATTGGATGTACCCTCTTCTACCACTGCCACGGAAGATAATTCGAACTCAGAAAGGACATGCTACTATCATGTTTTAGACGTGACGCTGTCTTAACTGTGAGGCTTGTGACTAAAGGAGACAGATGCATTCACAGCCTCTTCTCTCTAGATAAGGGTTGTTTACAGGCACATGGCACTGATCTACCCTGACCCCTGCCCTTCCCTTTTCTGCCACCCAATCCTACAAACAGATTTACAAACTTTGCCCCGATCAGGACAGGGTCCCTGCAAGAAGAATTGCTAAGTGGGAAAGACAGAGATGGCAGTGCCACCCTGACACACCTCCAAATCCCGGCCTCTCTTTTCCAATCCAGTCTCTGATAACCCCACCCTCTACATCCACCCTTGCTTGGCATTTTTAGTGTCTATGGGATTTTCCATACCCTGTGTAGCTAGTGCAACTATTTGTAAGTGTCTACCAATGCTCTCCTAGCCTAAAGGGGCTTAAGAATATAACCCAGAAAGGGTAGTGGAAACAGGTCTTCGACTTGACTGTCCTGGAAAGAAGCCATTTTGTCACATAGAATTATATGCTCTTGAAGAACTTTCAGAAGTCCAAAATTTTAAGTAAGAAAAATAAAGAAAATGGCTATAAATGTCCCAGTTTCCTCCTTTACCATAATATAAATATAAGCTCACACAATGGCAAGTCTTCATAATCTCTCAGTATCTTCTCCATGCCTGCCTGATGATGTGCTAACACTCATTTTCTACTCAATTAATTTTATCACTATCAAGTATATGATGTGATTATGTGAGATATACTTTGTTAAAGTTATTTTGTTCTCTCTCCCTCTCTGTCTCTCTGTCTCTGTCTCTGTCTCTGTCTCTGTCTCTGTCTCTCTCTCTCTCTCTCTCTCTCTCTCTCCTCTCTCTCTCTCTCTCTGTGTGTGTGTGTGTGTGTGTGTGTCTGTCTGTCTGTCTGTCTGTCTGTCTGTCTTTCTGTATGTATATATGTATGGATGGATGAATTTATGTATGTATGTATGTCTGCTTGTCTTTCTAGGTATAATCTCATGATGTCACTATGTGGCCCAGGTTTGCTTGAACCTGTGATCTTCTGGCTTCAACATCCCAAGAGTTGAGATTATGAGTGTGCAGAACCTGGCTCAGTAATAATTCTATCATTTCTAAATCTGGAATATAAGAACTCAGACTTCCAGATAAAAGAGGGTTAGACAGAACTCTGTTTCCTCATCTCAGAGGTCAGCTCAAGATCATGGCCTGAACATGTCCTAGCTTGTGATGATGAAAAATGTGTCGATGTCCTGGGTGTGACAACTCAGTGAAAGTCTGATTGTCTATGGCTGTTAAACCTAAAAGATGAAGTTCACCTTCTAGGAGACATGAAATACGAGCAGATATTCACAACGGCAAAGGAATTTTCCTCTAAGGGTAGTGATTCCAGATATACCACATTCCTTGAGTCAAGACAAGTGGAACAGATCCTAAAGAATCTGAACTTCTTTTATGATTTACTTATGCTTATTTTATGTGTATACCTGTGTGTATATACATGCACGTGATTAATAAGGTCCAGTGTCATATTCCAAGTCAACTAGAATATAGGACCTACCCAAAGAGCAATGCACTAATTACAGATATATATCTTTTATAACCTAAAACTTAGCTCCTCAGTAAAGGGCTGGTGTAATATAACACCAAGGCACACTCTACCCAACCCCCTTATATTTGGAAATGAGATGAATATGTTGAACTATGATCTGTTCAAAATCCTTTCTTTACAGCTTGGGGTCATTGATTATAAGTTTTGGTACCCGTTCTTTTACAAAAGACCCTTGTTGCTAGAAAATTGCTAAAAACATATTTTAATGGCATAAACTGTAGATAGGTGTGAAGATCATGGCCATATTTGTTACCATTCCCTATCTCTACCCGTGGGCTGCTACATGGCACAGCCTCTTCTCCCTGGCCAGTTGTGATTGGCAGAAACAGCTGCAGGAGTTAGTAAGGTGGGAACGGTGGGACTTCATGGGGCTCAGTGATTTTGACAGAGGGTGGTTGAAGGCTGACAAATGCTGGGGAAATAACATTAGCCAGGTTCTAGAAGAAAGAAATCTTGGATAAATATTCCTTAGAGTTGCATTTTAAAGGTCTTGATAGAGCATGAATGGGTAAATCAATGGGAAGACAGGCAGATACTGGATCATAGGAGGACCACTTAGGTTCCTTGCTTGAAAACTAAATATGCTTCTTGTCACTTTTTGATCACAGAGTTTTAAAAGCTTCACATAAGGGCATAGATGAGAAAATATGCAGGAGAATGTATCTTTGTAAAAGGTGAGTTAAGTCAAATTTATAGATCAGGTATATTTTATAGCACAAACGCATCCAGTCAAATGATTTGTTCTTAGCCTCGCTAATGTATTACTTCCTTTGAAGGGCACTTGTATAAGCCCAGCTCCTAACATCCTCATAAATCCTTGCCCCAAATGATTTTCATTAGCATCTCTGTTGACTACAAGCTCTGCTTGCATCACATCAAAACTGCGTTTATCTAGGCAGTGCTTGAACAAAATGATGTATCTGTCTGCATTCTATTTCAGGCAGCTCCCCTGATTCACACAATGAGACACTTGACCTACTTAAACCCAGCAGGAGATCTGAAGAAGCTGGGCCTTCTATCCTAACAGCCACAACACTGACATTTCCTGGGGAAAAAGGTATTTGAATCCAAACGGAATGCTTTCATGTGGGTTAGTGCTGTAGCAGTATGTTAAGTTTCATAGTGCACAAGTAATGATGCCCCGAAACATCCTGTCTGCCTTGCTACAAAATCCCAACTTTGAAGTGGGGAAGTTTCACTTCTATTCCACAAATCCTTATTCTCTGCACTATGAGCTGTGAACACTACTAAGTAAAGAAAAAAAAAAGTTGACACAGTCCTGACATAGTGGACGGTAGAGATCATTTGGACACATTGTGCTATGGCCAAGATTATAGAAACAGAGAAGACAGCCATGCCATTTGGGAGTGATTTGCTCTTGAAAATCTTCTGGACAGAGAGAAGATGCCCCGAAAGTAGTCCGTGAGTGAATTACACAAGGGCAGAGCTAACTGAGATGATGAAGAATAGGAAGAAGATAGATGGATAAAAGGATGCTCAAGATGGCGGTGTAAGAAAACAGCAGCACATGCACAGAAGATGCATCCCAGTGGAAGGGGGAGGAGGCCTGGAATGTTGATGGAGGAGCTAACTAAGACATGGTCCTTTAATACCTGGGCATAGAGGAAGGGGAAAGGGTTTAAGCAACAGTGTGATACAGGTTGATCCTTTTGAGACGTTACTGAGCTCTGCAGAAACTTATATAGTGGAAAGCAATACTAGAAGTTAGGAAACATGTTATTAAGTAGTCTGTGCATCAGCTGTCTAGTTGAGGGAGGACATGGGTCAGATTGGCAACCAGGAAGCTGCCAAAGGATGGAAGCAGTTAACTGTCCTGCCCAGTTGTAACCTCTCTAAACCACAATAAATGATCAGCATGGAAAAGACGTCTGTAATACAATATGCAGCACTCACATACAATTTTCTACATGGATTTCACGCCCACTCAGTAGAAGGGACATCATGACTGGTCCTAGAAAACTAACCAGCGAACCATGCCTAATGAGAACCTTAGAAACAATAGCTCTTTGCCAGACCAGCATTAACTTCTTACTACATTCTAAGTCTTATTCTCATACCCACGGATAAATGTTGCTACCATCCATTCATCAAAGAAGCTTCTCTTCCCAAGCAGATGAAGAACATCACTCATTAGTCAGGGTTCTCCTGAGTCACAGAATTTATGCAATGTCTCTCTATTTTGAGAGAATTTGTTGTGATGACTTACTGTCTATACTCCAGCTACCCCAACAACAGGCAGCTGTGAACAGGAAGTCCAAGAATCTGTACTTGCTCAGTCCCATGAGGCTAGTTGTTTCATCTGGTCTTCTGTGGATGTAGGTTCCAACAAATGTACTGGTGAGTAAATGCCAGCAGGTGAAAAAGAGTGAATCTTCCTTCTTCCAATGTCCTTGTGTAGGTCTCCAGCAGAAGGTGTGGCCCAGATAAAAGGTGTGTACCACTATGCCTGAATCTGGGGCTTGCTTTGTCCCAGACTGACCTTAAATTCAGAGATCTTCTTGCCTTAGTTTTCTGGCATTAAAAGTTTGTACTACCTTGCTTGGGCCTCAGCTTTTCATAGTGACTATACCTCAAGATCTCCATGTCAAGATCTACACAAAACTTGTGTCTTCCAGCCTTAAGATCTGGATCACAGATGTGCCCTCCAATTCTGGATTGTAGTTCATTCCAGATATAATCAAGTTGACAACCAGGAATAACCATTGCAACCAGAGAAAAATACAACTGGACACAGTGAAGAGATAAACAGATAATGAAGGGCCAAGCACCATTTATACTTCTCCATCACAGTTTCAATTTCAGCATCTATAGCTAGAGGAACATCATAGAAGAGGGGACAGAAAGATTGGAAGTGCCAGAATTCCAGTAAGCCTGCTGAGAAACTCTCTGCTAGAAATTGCTGTATAAACAAGTTAAAGAAAATGGTAATACCAATTCACACACTAATGCAGAAAAGGGAATTTTCAAATGACCCACCTACCCCTAGATGAAGAAACATAGGCAACTAACAAATGATAGGAGAGGGAGACCTAGACTCTCCCAAGGATGAGCCCTTATTGGTTATCCAATAGAAAGTTGTCAACCTTACCGACAAACAACAAAAATGGACTCCATATATTGTATTTGTATGTTTGTGCTTTTATACACACACACACACACACACACACACACACACACACACATGTAACGGTTATGGTCAAAACAAAAAGATTATCACAGAAGTTAAAGGGAGAGTATCTGGGAAAAGGATAAAGGAAGAAAGAGAGGGGGAAATGACATAATTTTATTTTAATTGAAATGAATAAAATTTAAAGGAAAATATAAAGGTAGGAATAAAAAAGTGTTAGAAGTAATTTCATAGCAGCAATGCAGATATCATTGTAAGTGCGATTGTAAAAAAATCTAACAGGTAGATAAAGTTGAAGTCCCAGCTCCATATGGAAAGGCACACATTTTTCTGTAACAGAGAATTCAGCAATGTACTTTGGCAACCTAAGAAACCAGCACTCATGTGCACATACAAATAAACACACACAAGCACACACACACACACACACACACACACACACACTAAACAAAAACCTCTTTTTTAAGACCAAATGGAAAGTATAAAACCAGAGACAGAAGGCAGATAAAGGTGAAGGATGTATATTAAGTTAAAAAACATTTTCACAAGGCCTTTCTCAGTGAACATTAGCAGATCTCAGAAAACAAGAGAAGCCTTAGTTGCATGATGAGGAGCTGGGACCATGGAGTCCTGGGTCTGTGCTGGACCCCGATTCTCAAAGTTAGTAGAATATGGCCTTAGGCAACCTTCTTAACTATAATGAGTCTTATTTTTTGTAATTGTAGCAAAGAAAAATAATTAGGATTGAACCTATGCTGTTAGAATTTTCAGAATTAAAGGGAGCTTTTCACAGAAACTAATTAAACTAATTATTTGGACAAAAAAATAAACATTGCTTTGTAAGAGTTATTACTATAATTAAGCCTAGAATTTGTTGAAAGCAGGTTTTTTTTTTAATTTGTTCTGTTTATTTTGGGGGACAAAAGGTCTAATTTTTTGTTGCCATGCCAATGGTTTTGAGAGGTTTATAAGTCTAAGGTATTGATTTATTAACAAAGCCGTCTGAAATTCTGACCTATGACCTCCAGTCACAAGATGCAGATATTTTCAAGTGACAGGCAAACTATAAGGAATGTGGTTTGCTGGCAGTAAAGTCCCTTGTGCAAGAGAGCCTACCTGTTCCTCCCTGGGAAAGTTATTTCCTTTGCAACTAGTTTCAACAGCATCAGTAGGTAGCTCAGATGTCTGCAAACCCTATATACGATCATCCAGTCAAAATGCAATTACCTAGTTCTGTTGGCTTGGACAGAGCCTAATTTAGCCAAAAAGAAAAAAGGTCAATTTTGACAGCTGTAAACAGAATATGAAATTTGAGGATGAATTACAATTACATGGGCTAATTGTAATTCCAGGGCACACATTCTGCATGGTACCATTTAGTTTTTAGGTGAGCTCCGGAAGTGACTGCAGATAGCCCAGTTCCATGAAATGCTTTCTGTATTGAAAATTGGGTTGCATAACTGGTTGCTTTAGTGAATGTAACAGGCTTAAAGGAAACAACATTGGGGAAGAAAGGTGGCCATTTCATAGTATTTATAAATTAGAGTACCAGGCAATCTATGTTTTTCTACTAATGGACTCTTTCAAACACAGTCAAAACAAACCACACATTTTCAACTGTAACACACATTAGCTGTCTTTCCTTCATTGAACAGAGCAGAGAAAATTCTTTAGCTAATGTAATTTTAACAACAAAAAGACTCATTTCTATGACTTCTGCTATAATTAATATTGATCGACAATTACATTTTGTTTTATAAACTGATCTTCTTTCTCTCCAGTAGTTAACCACCTCAGTGCCAAAGAGTTCTACACATAACAATTAAATATAATGTGCTTCTAAATTCCACTGGCACATTAGATATTTGCACATGTGTGTGGTTTGGACTAGATTCTGTTTAAAGTAGCATCATACAATCTATGTCTTTTTACTGTGAACATTGTCTTTTGGGTATCACAGGGCAGAAAAAGAGAATGGCAAGTTTGTTTGTGGCCATGCATCTCTGTGTGAGCATTCACATTTGAGCATGCCCATCCACAATGCTTGCACTTAATGATAATATAGGCATCCCAACAAACTATAATAATGAAGGCCTTTTATAGTGTCCAAATATAGTCAGTAACTAAGTCATTGCTCAAAGCAAATGATAGTAACTTTCTCCTCTTCTTGGACTCATCTCTCCTCTTCTACCCTGTCGCCCATTCTTCTCCCTCTATGACTGCCCCTCTTCTTACTCCTCAGATTACCTGTACATTAATACTATGGTTATTCTTTTCTTTTAATTCTTTACTTTCTTATGTGCGAGTGAGGTTATTTGCACCACATGCTCGTGAGAATCAGTGGAGACGAGAGGAGAGCATCAGATCTGCAGAGACAAAATTACAGGCACTTGTGAGCCACCCTGTAAGGACTGGCGACTAAACTCCAGTTCTTGGCAAAAACAGAAAGTGCTCTTAACCCCCCCCCCCCTGCACTGTCTCTAGCCCATTCTTCAATGATTCTGAAATAGGTGTGTTGAAAAGGTATTTGTGCACCCAGTTTCTGTCTAAAGCCCTGGCAGTTAATAAATTGTCGGCATCCTACAGCAAGTCTTGCATTTCTCAGTTTCCTAAGGAACAACTAATCCTTGTGCTGAAATAGTTGACTCCCAGGGAGAAAAGTGCAACATATGTTTAATATCAAAGTCTCTAAGTTGAAAGCTAAGAAGCTGTATAGTTGACCTCTGTTTCAAAATTATTTGTTGGTTTGTTTTTTCGAGATTGTGAAATTATTACATCATTTCCTCCTTCCCTTTCCTCACTCCAAATCCTCCTATACATTCTTCCTTTCACTTCTTAAGATATATAGCCCCTTTCTCATTAATTGTTGTTTCATGAATCTACCTCTGTCTCTAACCATACCAATATCAATATCCATATCCATATCTATATCTATATCTATCTATATCTATCTATATGTATATCTATTTCTATATCTACATCCACATCCACATCCACATCCACATACACATACATATACACATACACATACACATACATATACACATACATAATTGCTAAATGTGTAAATAGAACCTGCTCAATCTGGGTAGTGTTACTTGCATGTATGCTTTAGAGGCTGACCGTTTGGTCACTTCACAGATGTCATCCGTAACACACTGGTAAGCAGTGTATTATAGCAGTTTACAGCTTTAACTGATCCCAGCATGCCAAAGAACAGAGAGTCCACTCATGCTCCTGAACATTCTAGTGGGACAGACATTGCCAAGGATAACTCTGGTTATCACACATGTCTACCTCAAGTGAGAGTAGGGTTGAGTAGTGTTTCCTATCATCTTTTTCATCAGTTCCAGCTATGCAAGTTCATGTTCTCTGTAATTTTTCCTACTGGAAATTTTCTAGTGATCTTAAGACAATACTCTATACTATTTCTTATTAATCCAAATGGTCTGCCCATGACTACACAGCTTTCCACAGCATGTGTTCCCAAGCCCGCTCACAGCACCTTCTGTATCTCCTTCAGATGCCAAGCTGGTCTGGCTTCTGCATCCCCAGTCTAGAGGCAGTTTCATTCTCTTCCTTACTAAAATACCTGTCATATTAGACTTCTCATCCTCTCGGTTTAGTCTTGGGATAGAAATAGAGACCCATAATGTATTTGCAAACCTTTGAGTGTCATAGTAAATAAATTGCCAAAAAGAAATAGAATATACCACACAGCTTGAAGGTTGTGTCAGCAAACTGAAAGGACGCTGATAGTTCTCATGCATGAGTGTTTGAAAATCAGCTTGAGAAACACCAGCAGGAAAGGAGAGATGAGATACGCTCAAGAAAAGAGTAGAATACGTGTGTAAGCATAACATCAACTAAACCTGAGACTTCAAAAAATGAATAATATGGCTGTTTTAAAATCTTACTATCAACAACTTTAAAATTATCCTTCTCCAGTTAATAATTCCTGTCTGCAGTCAACAATGTGAAGATTCTTAAATGTGCTTTACCAAGTTCCTCAGCATGACAGACAAGAACAACAGGTCCCCATCATCTCCACACCAGTTTCCTGGAGTGTGACAGGAGGGATCCTTGAGCAGCATTATAGGATGTGAGCCTTAAGAGCACCAGCTTTTCACTTTGAAAAGAGTTTCATTTGCAAATAAATCTCATGGGAAGGAAATTCTATGAGGCTTTCACACCATAGCTCTCATGAGAACTAGATAATTGTTAGGAGCAAACAGCATGGGTGAACTTGAGGTATGGCCATTAGGGCAATTCCCTAATAGAGGCACTGTGTTACGTTAAAGGAGTCCTCAAATAATTGTATGAGGGAAATAAGCCGGAACTTTTTATGAGATTTAGGCAACAAAGAACAGTGTGGTTGAGTTTTGATGGAACAAGCCTCAACTGGATATTTTCAATGTTCCCCTGAGCTGCCTGGGAAATAGGAAGAAGCAGAAAGGCACTGAACTCTAACAGGGACAACACTCGCTTCCTGTTTTAAGAGCTTGAGGTTTTCATTATTCTACATTTAATGCTGTTTTCTCTATCTTGCCTTAATACAAGAATACATCATAAAACTAAATAGAAGAAAAATTACAGGTGTTCCCCCTACTGTACATTCTGGGATGTTTTATCTCTGGTTTTACTATAAATTAAATGTCATTGATTTTAGCAACTTACCCTAACATCAAACTAAGAAGGACACAAAATTTTCAAAGTTCAATTGACCCATTTTTTTTTGTAAATATTCTTATCTTGCGGGCCAAATGGTGTTTGACATTTGTTATTTACTTAGCATTAAAATCTTTTAGGTGATTTATTTTATCTATTTTATTCTCATAAAATTTCTGTATAATAGTTGAAGCTTATAGAATTAGAAGTCCAAGTTATAAACAAATGAAATAGACTAGAGAAATGTTTCACTTGCTCCAAACTCAAACTAGAAAAAAAAATGATAAGAACTTCCAATAGATAACCTGTGTTTTAACTTGTAAATCATACTATATTCAAAGCAGGCTCAACATACATTAGGTTTATAAGGTCTTACCTTGAGAATCTGGAGAGATTACTCTCCAGTGCAGAACGCTGGAAACTTTTCTAGCAGGTGTAGGTTCAGTTCCTAGCACACATATGACCACTCACAACTAACTGTAACTCTAGTTTCAGGGGATCCCATCCCCTACTCTGGCCTCCTTGTACCTTACACATACATTAGTGAACAAATATACATACAATCAAAATATCCAAAAGAGGTACCTGTGTGGGTTTACAACTGATGGTTGAGACACAGGAGGTAAAGTACTAAGGAAAAACTCAAGGCCAATGCTGGCCAATGTTGTCAGTATCTGGAAGATAATGTGGTTCTGTGGCTCTGAGCTGGCTCTCTGAGTGGCATTAGTCACTGTACAGTATCCCTAGTGAACCCAAAAATCATAACTCCAACTGCTAGTGGACCTCATCTCTCCATTTCATCATATTTTGCTGCATTTGTATTATTCTTGGATAGAGCTTGAGATCTATAAGGTGAGAGTGAGTAACCACCTTGTTTAAGGTCCCATTGATGATACATGGGAGTGTAGGGATTTATAAGTTGGTGGAGCATAAAACCCATACTGTATATGCTATACAATAGTATATTCATGCTAATCAATAATCAAGAAAATGTATATATGATATATCCATATAGGTATGACAAAGAATAAAAGGCTTGTTTTATTTTATTACTGATTCTTATTTAATAAAATAAATCCAGGCTTTTTTCTTTTATTTCTCCTTTTTGATGCTTCAGACTGAACGCAGAGATTCCTGCATGCAAAGTCAATGATCTATCACTAAGCTATATCCTTGACATTCTTTTTAGCTTTTATTTTGACGCGGCATATCAGTAAATTGTCTAGGCTAGCCTGGAGCCCACTTCTTAACCCAAGCAAGGCTGAAACTTGTCTATCCTCTTTCTGCTTCAGAGTTCCATGGAGCTTGGATTGTATCCCTTTACCACCAGGCCCAGGCCTATTAATCTCTTTGCTGAAGGACAAAAATCCATGTAGCCACCACAAATTCTCACTCTATACCTCATCTCCTATAAGGTGGAATGGACACAGCTTACTCTTACCTTTACAACCTATGTTAAAGGCAGCAGCTAGTGTTTGCCTTTTAAGAAACAGAAATGTTGTCTTACAGATAGTGTTGACCAATGACCTGAGAAGTTTTCTGAGGCTGGGAAATCACTGAGGAAAAAGATCAATGAGAGGAGGCTGGGGGACCAGGACAGTAATCAGGGGAGCCAATATCATGATCAAACCCAGTCTTTTGTGTTCCAATTAAAACATCTAATTTAAAAAGGTAATTAAGGCTCTGATAGTGCAATCAGAAAAAAAAACAATCAAAGACAAACACAAAGACAAATGAGACAAATGTTGGAATGAAATAAAATCAACAAAAGCTACCAAATTGGATTTGCTCAATGGCAAATTTCCACCTCATCTAGAACCTTAATCAAGTGTGAATTTATTTTTCTCCACATAGGAAGCACTTCCTGAGGAGATATGCATAGCTTGGTATTAGAGAATGTCACTAAGACTCCGTTGTCTCTCTATGCTGTTGTCCTGAGTTTCTGTCCTCACTTTCACAATACAGCTACCTCCCTCCCTGCTGCGCATAACATACATGTTCTAAGCTGGAAGAAAGGAACGAAGGTAAGACAAATAGATCAGTAGAATCGTAGAGCACTACCTTTTAAGGTCTTCAAAGTCTGCTAGATTTCTGTTTATAAAAACTTATCCCAACAACATAAGCCTAGGACCTTCACTGACAAATACAATTTGATCACGGCACCATGTGAGCATCAATAAACTAAGGTAGGAACTCTTCCTGAAAACAGGGACAGTGACAGTGACTACGGAGGTAGTCAACCTCAGCTTCCCTAAAAAGACATGATTCATGAACAGTATTTCAGCAGAGTTACAATAATTGAAAGAATCTATGAATAAAATACTTGGGGGCAGGAAGGGCATCCCAAACTGTCTGGTGCAGCCTACTATCGAAGGTGGACCTCCATATCTCTCTTCCCACCTTCATCAGACCTGTGGATCCTGTAACATACAGGTTACCTTCCCTTCTCCACCTATATCCTTTGCTGAGTCCTCTGGGGTACCCCACGCTGCCCTGTGCAGTCTTACTATCCCCAGTGGATCTCCATTCCTCAGCATCATTCCACCCATCATCAGACCTGCAACAAGTTAGCTTCCCATCCTCCACCCATGTCCTCAGCTGACTGAGTCCTCTAGGCCATCCCATGCTGCCCTGAGCAGTCTGCTATCCTGACTGACCTCCATCTGACCACTTTTCCAGCCACCTTCATCGACCTGAGGATCCAAAATCATACAGACCTGCCAATCCAGAACCATATGGTCCAAAGATACCCATCAGAAGCCTACCACACCAGGACCACAGAGGTTAACCCCCATCCCAACATCTACTGAGATAGGAGCATCCAGGGACTAAAATCATCCATATGACTAAAGGCCCTTGAAGAAGCACAATAAACAAAAGTCAGGGCAATAAGAAAACATCAGAGCACAAACACCTTACTATAGCAAGCCCTATATATCCTAACATAAATGAAGCACAAGAAAATGACCTTAAATCTAATGTTATAAAGATGACAGAGGTCTTTAAAGAGGGAATAAATAAATACCTTAAAGATATTCAGAAAAAAAATACAATTAAACAGGTTAAAGCAATTGATAATACTATATAAAACCTCAAAGTGTGGGAACTCTTATGGAAAAGTTGGGGGAAGGATTGCAGGCCCCGAAGGGGAAAGGAACTCCACAGGAAGACCAACATAGTCAACAAACCTGGGTACTTGAGGGCTCTCAGAGACTGACCCACCAACCAGAAAGCATACACAGGCTGGACCTAGGCCTCTCTACACATATGTAGCAGACATGCAGTTTGGTCTTTATGTGGGTCCTGAACAACTGGAGCTGGTGCTATCCCAAAAGTTGTTACCTGACAGTGGAATATGTTCTATCTGGGCTGCCTTGTCTAACCTTGGTGGGAGAGGATGTGCCAAGGTAGGGGGTACCCAGGGGGTCCCCACCCTCTCAGAGAAGAAGGGGATGGTAGAAGGACTGTGGGAAGAAGGGAGCAGGAGGGGGCAGTGAGCAGGAAATAAAGTGAATAAATGAATGAATTAATTACTAAAAAGGAAATACCTGTCCTATAAATATGTGATATAAATTTAGACGAAAGTATGTAGACACCAAAATTGCTGTCAGTCACAGTCAATTCAAAACCATATAAAGAGATATGCATACAGGCAGGACGGCTTTTTGTCTAGAAATAAGTAAGTCTAATAAGGGTTTGAATCTTATGAAAATCATGCAAAGTTTTATTAGACTATATGGGTGGAGAGCTAACTCATAGCTGTGGATGCAAAGAACCAATAATATTGATACACTAATTTAGGTAAATTTATAAATTCTACACCACGGGAATTCTTGTGGCAATATGGTCTACAGTGCTATGTTCCATTTTGCTTTTTACGAAAGCTGATCATAAAATTGAATTCACCCTTCAGAGTTTTCAGATACAAACAAGGTCATGCCTGTCATTGTTCTGTGGTCAGTGATTTCTGTACTGGACAATGAACTGGGGACACAAGAGGAGGGCGATGTCCTGTTTTCCTCCTCGGTATAAACTGTGATGTCAGAAAACAGTCAACATACTCCAGGCTATGAGATAAACTCCCACAGTGCAGCGCACGCTGCCGGGACATCTGCCGACCCGCCTTGGAGGCCTTTGAGGAGAGGCCAGCTGCGCACCCTCAGGCTCTAGGCGGGCCACTTGTCTAGTTCAGGCGACCTCCCCAGGCTGGCCTAGCGCAGCAGAGGAAGATTCTGGCCTGCCTTTGTCGCACAGAAATATTCCTTGGGGTTCTTTCACAGCCCTCTGAATCTCTTCTAGAATGTTCTGTGCAGTAGAATATTTCAAGATGGAGTTATGCTGTCAGCTCCCTTTTATAACCTTCATAAATATTCTCTCTGCTAAAGGCTTTAGCAACAGTGATTTATTTTTCCTCTAAGCCCATCGGTATTTATCTGTGACAAAAGTTTTAGTCCTTTCCGTGAGCATTTGTTCCTTCTCTTGAAACATATATGTACATGCATGCATGCCTAAATACATACATTTATTTTGGGAGTTTGATTTCATTGCTCTTCCATCTTGACTCCCATGGACAATTATAAAATTATAAAAATAACCACTGAAGCAGCTACTCAAAGAAGTGAGAGCCGCGGAGCCGCTGAGGACGAACCACTTTCTGGATCCTCTCATGACAATACCGTTGCTATTCAGTATTATTAAAGGGATCATGAAGCAATTAGCAGGAAATCAACCCAAACGGAGTGATTCTCGAATCCCATGTTCTCCCCACACCCACATGATGTCAGACATGTTTCGTTTTCACAGAGAAATGGTAGCCAGCATGGCCAAACGCTGTAAGTGACTAAGATGACTATAAAATGCATCATTTCTGAACATCACATCTGCAGATAGGTTTGAATGTGGAGTGATACCGTAGCCAGTCTGCTGACAAATAGCTGGTCATGATGTCCCGCACAAGAACAGCGAGCCTGGCAGACAAACAGATGTCTCTAGAAAGAGGACAGCACCCAGACAACGGGCAGAGGGAGAGCGAGCCTAAAAGTACAGCACCGCTTCCACGTGACCGCAGACCTCAGCTCCGTGCTAGAACACGTGGTAAAAATAAAAGCCTAGGAGAGGGGGACTGGTAGGTAACCGCACCGTATAGGAATCAGTCATGAGCTAACCTGCTGTAGAGGAAACATCGCTGCTGAGAAATCTGGATCTGGGGAATGTCTAACCCACATTCGAACCATCAAGCAAAACAGAGATAGAATCCAGCCACATAGGCTTATTCTGCTCCTTGTGTTATATCATCCTATTACTGGATAAAGCCATGTGATCACTGTACTTAGTTTATTGTAAAGAACATTTAATCCTCTGAGCCTAATCCTCACTCACATAAAATGCTGTCCCTAAAGTAGAGATTCCTCTTTGACCCATAAGAAATAGTCACATAACTGCATTTAACCAAAGGCTATGAGGCAAAAAAAAGCCAAGGACGGCAACAGAATTCCAAATTGATTCTGTTGGGTGAGCAGCTTGGCGGCATGGCTTTTACCCCCAGCCTCTCAACTAGGAAAAACAGAAACAAGAAAGACATCATTGACTTCCAATTTGCATTGGTTAGGCAGCAACCATTACTGTTTGGAACTACTTAGGGCCCTTAACACTAAAGTAACATTACCCGAGTTGTAAGAACACCATACACAAAAATGTGAGAGTTAATGAGGAATTCTATGGAACTCTTCACACTCCTGAAAGAGTCACAGTATTTATCTGTAATATGTCCACACTGGCTTCAAAAGATCAAGGGGAAAACCTTAAACTTTGTCATGAGCATGCATAGCAAGGGATTATGAGAATCCTGCACCCTGAATCTGAGGACATTTGAGTAAAATTGATTGAAAATAGTGTGCAAGAACTAGACAAAAGTCTCGGTCCTGCATGAACAGAAGGATATTACAGAAATAAGTAAGATCACCTCTCTGTATAGAATTCCTATCAGAATAGTCCAGAAAGCGGTTTATCTTTCCCCAGAGTTTGGCTGGGTCCTGGAGGTCACCAGAAGACAAGCCTCTGTTCCATGGATGAGGAACAGCCTGAGCCTCAAGAACAGAGCTTCCAGAGTGACAGCTAGCTCTTCCTAACAGACACAGGTCCTCTGGTGTGGCTTTGCACTAAAGTCAACAGGTAACACTGTCCTGAGAAGCATGTCTGAGAAGAGATGATTCTGAAGGACAGTTGCCTAGAGGCTGTCCTAGGCTCTGCAGACTTAGCATTTCCCGGTTTCTGTAGGTAAAGAGCATTTAGAAATGAGTGTGCAGTAGACGGAGCCAGGCCAGCTTTTCCCTGAGGCAGGATTTCGTACCAGTAGGACCAGTTTATCCTGACTTGGAAGGAATGCTTTTAAAGTTAGAAGTATCTCTGGTGTGAGACAGAAAGGCTCTCTTCAACCGACAGTTCATGTAGTTCTGTGAAAGCAACCCACGGGCACACTATGTGTATGAAGAACACATTAGGCCAAATTAAAACCCAAAGTCAGAAAACTGGGCCGTGATCTCAACTGTGAAGAAAAAGTCATGCTTAGGACACAAAAGGCAGCAAGTGGCTTTTGAGACATTGTCCATCCCCGTTTCTATGACCTTTCCATCTCAAGTGTTTCAGAGGACAACCGGCTCAGCAGCTCTGTGTGTTTTCTTTCCCAGACACTTTGCTGCTAACAGGGAAAAATTAGCCAGAGTTCAAATGCAAGGAATAGTTTCTCAGAGTCACAGGGGGACAATGGCCACATCACAATAAAAGTGGCACTCTGTTTTATCCATAGGCAAGCCAAAAAGAAGTGAGTTGAGTAAAAAGACAGATAAACATATACGGATATGTACAGCAATATACTTTATCCACTGTCAAGGAATAAAGACCAGAGGTGGGCACTGGCTCAGCCTCATACACTAAGTGTCAATGCTGGGCTTCGTGTCCAAACCTAATTCCAAGCCTTGGCACCCGACACTTTTATCCCCTGCCTCTCCCCTCAAATTTTCTAAAGATTCCAATTAAAGTTTAAGAACAAGCCAAAAGGAGAGAGAAATATTATACACACGCTGCTCATAACTCTTGGCACAGAATAAATCCTTCAAACATTTAGAAAGAGAGTTTAGATTTCACTGAAGTCTTTAAAGTAGGAATCATTTGCTTTAAAAACGTCTTGAAGTTTTGGAAACAGTGTATTTAAGTTGCCTAGCATTTAATCTTATTCATTAGTGGAAACTATGCACACACCATTAAGCTCCATGCAGAATCAGCATTTACCCAGTTACATAAAAGAACACGACCAAGTCAGGTAATAGTTTGCTCTAAACTGGAAGATAAGTCTTTTGCTGATTTTTGTTTCAAGTGAATTTTAAATATGTTACATTAATCAAATTGACTGAAGTATCATGATCATTCTGCCAGACACGGTTGCTGGGGGCAATGTCTGGTTTCTCCTGGAAACCAACATCATTCATTCCTTGCTCACTAAGTTGTTCCACTGACTTCCCATGGACATAAGAAAGGCATCTCTGTAGGCACATCCACTGTGCTGTGTCTCCCAGACTTCGGCAATATTCTCTCAATCTCCTCCTGTAGGTATCTGATCTGGTTTTCAATGTCATAGGAAGGTAACCATTAAATGAAGGTAAACTTCATCATATGATACTCTCTGAGTAGTGAAATAAAACCCCTTTAAAAATTCTGAATACTAGTCTCTTAACATTCACAAACAGATCTTAAATCTACGTTGCTCCTCCTAAGCTTAATACTGGCTTCATACAAACCATAGTCTTATTGGCAATGGCTATTTTACCTTGATGACTGTTTAGTTAGTGATTTGTCTTATCAACTGGACCACAAGAAAGCAGAAGGTGGGAAGTGTTGTAGCGTTGCTGACTGCCCTGATTTCAGCCCTTGGTCAATGCCTAGTGATATGTTTTATATATGTGTGTGTGTATGTGATGTGTGTGGGGTGTGTGTGTGTGTGTGTGTGTGTGTGTGTGTGTGTTTATGTGTGTTTGCAGTTTATAGAAATCTGATTATCAGCAGATATCTTTTTTTCTGGTATTTTCATTGAAAGATCAAATGCCTTTGGGTTATATTTTTACAATCAGTAGCCAACATTTATTTCTGGCTCAGGAAACAAAAACTCTCACACAACCCCCCCCACACACAACTCCCCCCCCCCCCAAAAAAAAGAAAAACAAAGATGGAAGTTAACCTCTGCTGAAGAGCTGTTGAAATCTCCAATAAGCCACACCATTTTCAGGGCATTCTTAGCAAGCTCAAGGAAAACCTGCTGTGCCAACAGTGAGATTAAAACATGCTATTTCTAGAGTGTTAAGACTCTATATTCTAATATCTGCCAGGAATTGACAGATCTATGTGTTCTGAGGAGGAGCAGGGTTCTCTGATGTGAACTTAAGCTAGACTGTAGAAAAGCTGTAAGAAAGGTCATAACCTCATCCCTTCTCAAGTTAGACGTATCACTGTTTTAACTCCAAGTTTCATGGGTTTCTAAATTTATTTGGCTAACACCGTGCCACAATTTCTTTACACTCCAAGTTATTATAGTGTGAATTAGAAATGCATTTCAGACTGCTCGCCGTTTCTTGCTTTTAAAAAAAGCATAATTAAGAAGCACATGCTGGAGCACACAGCATCTTATTATTGTCTGTCTTCACACTTCACTCAAAAACAATCGCTGACTAGCCTCATATAAAACTCGAGAATTTACTTGTTTATTTTTGGAATAGTCACCTACCTACCAGCTTAGGTAGTCAATAAGTATCCTTAACTCTTGTCTAGTGGGATTCATGTCTTGTAGTTATGAATGTTATCCAAATCTGTAGCAAGACCTTGAAGTGGTTTCCTCCCTCCAGTATAAGACTGGGCTCAGATTAATTTAAAGCAAATACTTATTGAACTTATTGGATGGGCCAGCAACTCTTACTAGTTGTGATAACAGGATCGTTCAAGCAAGCTGTAGTTTTGTAAGTTTTTATAGCTCAGAAACAATCCCCTAAGGTAGGTTTCAGATAATAGTATGTGCAGAGAGAGAACAAAGGCTGTCATCAAAGCCTTGGGACCCCTCTCCCCACTGAATCA
Organism: Micromys minutus; assembly: GCF_963924665.1. Classification (NCBI taxonomy): domain Eukaryota; kingdom Metazoa; phylum Chordata; class Mammalia; order Rodentia; family Muridae; genus Micromys; species Micromys minutus. Next base: position 11,838,504 of record NC_137955.1, on the reverse strand, counting down.
CTAAAGTAGATTTCAGATAATAGTGTGTGTTCAGATAGAGAACAAAGGCTGTCATCAAAGCCTTGCGACCCCACTCCCCACTGAATTAGGACAACTCTGGATTGATCAAATCTGGATATCTAATAGATTTTTGGAACAGGTTGCATGCTTAGAAAATGGCCTGAGGTCTGAGCATGGTTTATCACAGAGGAGACATGAGTACTGACTAGTGACTAAAAGCTTCTGAAGAAGGTGGCATTCTTATGTGTCTCTACTGAGGACTGGAAAGGACCTGAACTGACACTGACCCTGCAGCCGCCATGGGCCTCTTATGCTTACAGGGCCCGAGGAACTAGACAGCAGCTCCTTTCTTCGGCTCTTTAGAACAAAACCCTTGAATGAAGGTTTCTTATCAAGCTTAGCTGAGCAATAGCCTTTCCTGGTCACAATGTTATTGGGAACAGTCCAAAGTTAGCATGTAGGCCAAAACCCAACATTAGGATGAAAAAAAGGAACAAAGACAAAAAATAACTTTCTTTAAAAAAAAAAAAAAAAAAACGATATCTAAGTTTCGTCTCCTCAAGCTGAGCCACTTAGCAAATTCTGAGAGTCATGGATCTAAAAATCTCAAGGACAAGGAGAGAGTGACTTACTATTTTAACTTTCTGAAGCTTTCTGGAAGGCAAGATGCTGCCTTTATCTTTATGTTTTGCCCTACGACAAGATAGATACCCAACATATCTCACATTTTAAAATTATATAACAGATCGGTTGTTTCAGGAGGTACATAAAAAGGGCAACATGCCTTCCCCAGGTTTGTGTACCTAATGGGGAACTAGTCCTTTATAGTTGACTGGAAAGATAAGGCTACAGAAAGCGTTGACCTGGTGCAGAGGTGAACTGAAGGAAAAGGAATAAAACTGGAGGAAGAAAATGAGTTTGATCATCTGTTGTTAATTGTTGGCTGCGAGATTCATTTGATCGAATCCAAATTATGGAAGTTTATTTATAAATATCTTCTATTTTATATATACATAGTTGCCAAAAAGAATAAGCCACTTCTTTGTAATGAGGAATTAAGGCTCCTGTTCCTTGTTCATTACCGTCTGTGTTAGTCAGAGAGGTAGAAATGACCCCAAGTGGTCTTAGACAGAAAGGCAACTTTACAACTTATAGCTGTCTATAATGTGGTGGCAGAACCAACCACACCTGGATCAGTAGAACCTCACTAATTCGTGTCATGGTTCTGTTCTCGCTGCTGGCTTCCTCATCCTACACTCAAGTTTTAAAGGAAATCTTGAGAATCCAAGTTATTTCTTGTCCCTTTCTCATTTGAGCTACATGCTAGCTTTGCTGATAGACTACTGCCCTTCTTCCATGACTTCCTGTTCCTCAAAAAAAAAAAAAAAAAAAATGACTGCACATTTCTTTCCAACAATCAAGACTGTTTGTCCTTGATATTTTCTGCCTGTAGAAGTAACCAAATTCCATTAAGCATTTGAGATACCTTATTTGGAGCAAAAGACTTCCAAAGACTACAAGTCACAAAGATGCATAACTACAGAGGACCCTGTGCACAAAGAAGTTCCCCCAAACTTCATGTAACGTCAGGGGTTCCTTCACACCACTCTACACTGAGAGGCCCTCAGTCATTCACAGGATCTTCTATCACAAAGTCTTCATTTGCTACATGGTTAAATACACTACCTTCCTGATGAACTGTTAGAACCCCCCTTTGATTTTTTTCTGGCTTTTTTTTTTTTTTTGAGACTTTGGGTGATTTTGTCATAGTACAGCTAGGCTGAAGCTCATTGTGCAGTCCCGTCTGGCTTTACACTGATAATTTTCTTTCTCAACCTCCCAGTGCTGGGATTATAGCTATACACCACAATACTCACCTTTGAAATACTTATCAGTGATGAAGGTTACATACAGATAAAAAAGGACCAGGGTTGGAAACTTTTTTTGTCTCCTAGTAGGCTGACTCATACAATGATCACTGACTATCGATAAAAAGAAAAGCATGCTTCGTGAACATATGTAGAAATAATCTTTAAAATGAGCCTGTTATGAGCTACATTCTATCAGCCATGCTTCTGTTACATTTCTGCACTGGTTTGTCCTGGAGGTCACAACGTGTAAATGAGCTAGCTCCTCCCATTCAGTTAAAAGAATGACAGCTCCATCATTGACCTTGGTGGACATCTACATACTTGAGGGCTGGAGAAAGAGACTCTTTACATAAATCTTCTATACATGAAGAGGAAAGTCATCCCATTGTAGTTTTATGTGTTTGAAGAGTACAGTGGATGCAGTGTTACTTGCTAAATGGAAGTTAAATATTAAAAACCCATGAATTTTTGTGAGTGTAAGTAGATTCTCCGTGTTTAACAGGACATATTAGCACATGATGCATTATGAAAAAGTTGCATTCTGAAAGTATTAAATTTTTCTAGTGCATACATTTCCAGTGGGGAAAACACATGCAGCATAGATACAATCCTATTGTATAAATATTCACACAGAAATAACAATGTCATTTTGCTTTAAAAACGAATAAGCCCAACACAAACTTGCTTGGTGCATAGCAGCGAGAAATATTCCTTATTTTCTCTTCTGCCAATCTCTACGGCACTCTGACATGAAGACCTATGCAGACCTGGCCTTTACTTGTATAATCGTTCCTTTTTTAGTACATATTCACTCTTGAAAGTTGTCACTGAAGTGACATGATTAACCGAAATGTCGAGAATCTAGCACAGATGCTTGTGTGCATCTCTTGCCTGATGAGGTTTCTCAGACAGCCATTACCTGTGTTTATTGCTGGAATGTGAGCACGTGGCTATCTGGGTTCGGCACATGAAGATGCGAATGCAGTGTGATCTCACATGTTAGGAAATGGGACATTTTACTTTGCTTTGCCTTGGTTTATAGCACAAGCTTGACTTTGCTGGGGTTAAATAAGGCATGTGCTTTACAGTTTTGACCACACAAACCACCTGTCAACCAACAAGAAAAAGCAACGCCCCACCATCCCTCTGCAGCATGACACATGCTTTACTGGGAAGGTGATTTTCCACGTTAGCCCTCAGCCAATGACAGATTCTGTTTCTGTTCACAGAAACCCAGACATCCCGCCTCATGTGATTCGAATGGCAGGTATCACTGCTTAACCCAGGACACCGTGAAGCACCATGGTTAGCACTGCTGAGTGGGGAGAGGAGACATAACCAAACTTACAACCAACGTATGATATGTGGATAGAGGTGCAAGGTGGTTCCTCTAGTCTGAACTACACGGACTACAAACATTAAAAAAAAATTGCAGAAAAGCTTCCAAAAGCTAGTATCGAATTTTTTTACCAACAGAAACTCAAGTTCTAGGGGTATCTAGCACTGGCACTTGTACACACACACATACACACACACACACACACACACACACAGACACACAGACACACATATACACACACACATGTAGACACCCATACAATGCACACACACATGTAGACAATCACACACATGCATTCATAATTTTAAAATAAGTATATAAAGTGCAATATTTGACAAATTGGTCTACATAGCAGGTTCTGAACCAGTGTTTCAGAATAAGACACTGTCTCAAAAAAGGAGAAAGTAAAGGAGGATGGAAAGAAAGAAGGAAAGAAGAGAAAAGAGAAAGAAGGAAAGAAAAAAGAAAAAGAAAGAAAGAAAGAGAGAGAGGGAGGGAGGGAGGAAGGAAGGAAGGAAGGACAGAAGGAAGAAAAGAAAGGAAACAAAAGGAAGAAAGAAAGAAAGGAAGAAAGAAAGGAAGAAAGAAAGGAGAAAAAAGGATTTCTGAGACTTGTCTCTACAGCCAGGAAGAAGGAAGTGGGTAGCACCTATGGATTGACTTTGGCAGGAGGAGCCCTTACTTGTCAGTGAACTTCATCTGTGCCTGCCTGTGCAGGCAGCTCCTGACTCCAGTTAGGAAACGCAATGCCTTCGGCAGGGGAAGAACCAGCTTGGCAGTCTTTCTGTCTTCTTCCTCCACTTTCACTCCATTCTACTTTCTCTACTTTCTCCGTGTCCAAGAAAATCGTGGGTGTGAAGTTTACCACAGAGTAGGTTGGTGAGTGGGGTGGGAATGGCGATAGTGAATTCAGGTCACAGAGACAGTGACGCCACACTGCCGTCCTGAGTCTGGCTCTTCCACTATAAGAGTTCATCATGAACTCTTTTTCTTAATTTCTAAACAACAACAAAAACAGTGCTGCATATGAGGGGGTGAGGAGAAAATGAATACAGGTAATGGGGACAAAGACTGGAATCAGATATGAAGTTAATTCATTATGGTTGCAATTCTGCTGTGGAATTCTTTGTTTTGGGTGGTGGATAAGTGCATGAGACTTATTCTATACTGCAAGTGTAAAACTCATCATGTAGCTTCACGGCTTCCATTCATAATGCCTATTCTAACTGAAAAGCGACCCTCAACCTGTGTGGATCACAACCCCCTCAGGGAAGAGGTGTCAAACCAGCCATTCACAGGTGTAGCCTAGGACCATCAGAAAACACACGGATATTTACATCATGATCATCAGAAGAGACTGATTTTTACATCATGGTTCATCGCAGTAGCATGATTCCAGTTATGAAGTGGCAACAAAAACAGTTTTGTGGTTGTGGGATCACACAGCATGAGGAAGTGTGGTAAAGGGTCACAACATTAGGAAGGCTGAGATCCACAGATAAAGAAGCTCATTAAGTGGTATATGGGCCTGGTTAATTTGGGTGTATGATATTTTTATTTACTGGCAAGATCTAAGTCTATAAGACTTCTAAAACCGTGCTGCGATGTGCAAAGTGCAGGACCCACCCGGAGCAAGTGCCAGGGAGAGAACATCAGCTCTGTATCTACTCCTCCTCCTAATGCGGGAATCAGTAACTAGATCCCAGAAGCTCAGGGTCCTTGGTTCCTCTCGTCCCTCTGGCGTGTTCTGCTGTTATTTTTATCATGTCTACTGTAGACTACCCGAACCTTGACCATGGATGAGGAACTATGAAAAGCCCTTCTGCTCCTCTCCAGCTGGTGTGCACAGGGTGTGGCACGTGTCTCAGACTGAGTTTGAAAGCCTTGTCTCTGTTCTGCTATAACTGAATGCTGTGGCCTTGGGTACATTCTTCGCATTTATGAGATCAGAGATCAGTGACTACAGCATAAGAAGTATTTGTCAAGCATCTACCCCATTCAACATGTCTCTGATGGGTAATATTTACTTCTCTATATGAGAGAGGAAGGAAGTTAAGGGAAGAAAATGATGGTAAGTATGACTAAAATGTATCATATGTGTATGAAATTATCGAACAATAAGAACATAGGATAAAAAAAACAAATAAATTCTTAGGCCATTTTGATTTAAAATGAAAATTAAATAATTCAGCTGAACTTCCTTACTGAAAGAGGACAGAGGAAGCAAAGCTGTAAAGCCCAGAGGCACAGCATAACTGGCCTAAGAGCGCTGGCTGGGTACAGACAGACGATGCTAATCTGTTTTGTATTCCGGGCCACGTATTTGCTTTTAACCAATATTCTAAGAATTGAAACACCTTAGCATTCAAAATGTGTCCTTAATGAACTGTTGAGTCTGACACATGGATTTCTCTGGCAGAAGTCCTTCTTAGAAGATTAGGTGCAGGAAAGCCAATGACAAACTAAGTTCCATAAAGAACACACCCCTGCCTACTGCCGGCTCTGCAAGAATTCTGTGCAAATCAAACTCTTTCAAAACCTCCAGGGTTGCCTGAATCACAGGAGAAACTGTTCCTGTCAAGTGACACCTAAGAATTCCCATTGATGATTACCCCCTATTGTTTGGCAAATCTCATCTGCAAGGTCAGAAAGAGTTTATTACTTTATTTCCTGTTACCCCTTTGAATCTTGGAAACTCGAAGTACGCGGCTTACTTTCTCAAACATTGTTTTAGGTTGATTACTAATGTGATTCCAACGATTACCCTTTCATCACAGGTATTCAGTATGTACACCAGGGTAAGCACCTAGAGACACGCATGCCAATAACACTTTAAGACACTTGAGTCATGTTTTCAATGAACTGGAGAATCTTACTAGTAAAAACGGTACCTGCTGAGAAACTCTGGAAATAGACGGCTCTCTACCCGTTTGATCAGCATTCATATTTGTGTGCTAATTAATTGTTAGATATTTTCTCAAATATTTTGAAGAAGGTTCTGTACAGCCTGTGATGGTGCCTTCGGGGAAACAGTGTCTTTACATCCAGTAAGAAGTGTTAGATGAGTGTGAACGTAAAGGATCTGGGAGTCTTGCCTTTTCCCCCCCTCAGAAGAAAGAGTAAATAGAACAGAAATTCTAGACTATGCAGCCCAACTACAGACACAGAAGAGCAAAGGCTCAGCACCGTAGCTATCATCAATAAAGGACACCAGAAATTGTAAAGCAAGTCAGAAGGAAAAGAGATGAGGAGACATAAGAAGGTTCTTCCAGGGTGGGTGATCACGTAAGGAGTGAAGGGGCATCCAGGCAGAAGTCACATCAAGGCAGGAGACATACTCTTCCATCTCAAAACTAACTCCCCCTCCCCTAGTACTGCATAACCGTCAATGAAAGGATGCTTGTCTTTGAGTAATCTTTGAGTCAGCATTCCCTTGAATTTTAGAGCTGGGTTACACCTGGTGGAATACCTAATACAACCCTCTACTTCACTGGCATGAGCAGGAATGAGTTCAAAAGATCCGGCTTTCGTTCGGCAAGTCGTTACTTTGGCCCAGGTCCTAGTCTCTCAAAGTCCTACTGAGATGGTAGACAGAGCGGCGCGTACCTGCAGGATCAACACTTGGAAGCAGCAGCAGGAGTGCTGTAAACCAGAAGCCAGACCTAGACAATGAAACGAGTTCCAGGGAAGCCAGGACTACATATGAAGTCCTGTCTCACCCCCATTGCACGTTCTTAAGTAACACTCATTCTTGGCTACTTTTTCTTGCTTCACCTGTTAATTGTGTTATTCTATCCCACACAAAGTCCCATGTACTCTCACAGACAAAGTGAATCTTCTTATAGGTCTTTTATGTCTAGCCGTGTCCCCGTTTTTTATACCCTGGCTAAAGTCTCCTCTAAAACTACTTAATGAAAACAAACAAACAAATAAAAAAGAACTGTCAATAATACTCATTTGTTTTCATTTGCTCCAACTGTGTTAGTTAGTGTTTCTTAGATATTAAATTTGTGTTTCACACCAAAAAAGCTGTAGACTTTATCCTAGAAACACTTGTTAGTAAGGATTTGAATTTGAGAATAAAACAACTTAGGTTCACCTGAACACAATAAGCAAGAGAAACCCTCTTATAAGTTGTTAGTCAGGGTAGTCAAAGAAACTCCCAAAACAAATAGCCTATTGACATAGCCTTTGTTTACTCACAATGGGAGAGAGATAAGCCCCCACCACTAAAGACACCATGAACATCAGACACAGGGCCCAGAGGCCCCTGAGCTGGAGCTGAACTGAAAGCTGCCTGAGGACTAACTTTTTTGGTACTATAAGATGCCATGCAAGCTTCCAAAGGAAGGAACCAAGCAAATGTCCTACCTAGCTATGATATACACATATGCATACATGCATTATATTATATGCATATAAAATACATCAACGAACAGCACAAAAATAATAATCTTGAGGGTGTAATAGTGGCACACATATCCTGGCAATAACCAACAGCTCTGCAATTGGTCTTAAGACCCACTCAACAAGAAGGAAACCAGGCCTGATACTGGAAGTCTAGCTGACTATCTCCGTACTAGTGAAATCATTGTTACTGGAAAAGAACCTACAACCACTACTTTACTTAACTTGACATAATCCCTGAAACCACTCATTTGTTCTTATGCCCACAGGTAATTATAGAGACTTCCCTCCCATAAAGGAAGCTTCCCGGTACAACAGAGTCCATTACCAAATACCACAAACAATCAAAATGGAGTTTTGTAGGACCTCAGTCCCAGTGAATACATGTTCGGAACAGTCCCACATAGAAGGGTTAGAGAAGATTGCAGAATGCAAGTGGTATGTAAAAGACAGAGGGTTGGGGAGTTTTCTGTAAGAGTGGAGCTCCGAGAACTGTCAGAAGCTTCATTCATTCATTGTCTCACCAACAGAACTGCTTGACTATGAGATGAACAAAGACAGTACCAACCGACATGTCAAAGTAGGTAGCAACTGGTCCATGAAGTTTAAGCCTTCACAAAGAACTACAGGGAATTAAAACTGTGGAGAGTGGGAGAGTTTTCCCCTGAGACGTACTTTTCACTTTCTTAGCTGATACCAAGTGGTCAGCCCTAAAAACATACATAGGAGTAACCTTATGCTGACTGAAAGGCTATAGTTAGGAATATACATGCTCACCTATGTATATAAAAGCAGTTAATGAAAACAAGAGGTTGTGGACTTGAGACAGCAAGGATGGCTGTATGGAAGGGTTTGTAGGGAAGAAGAAAAAAAAGGATGTAATAATATCATAATCTCAAGAACAAAAGAAAAAAATAATGGATTCAAATTTGAACTTGATTTCAAATTCCTTATCGACTTCTAAAACTCACTAGATTATTGACCTCCATAAATTCATGTTCATCATCATAAAAGGGATATCACAATACTAATATTTCAAACTAACAATTTATTCTCTTCTGGAATCCATAGTCCTCTGAATTCTGGCTTGCACTAACCTATCGATTTAGTCTTCCATTCAAGGTGGGTTTTCTGCTTTAGTAACAATAATCTCTCCATCTCCCGAACACATAGGAGTGTCCAGAGGTTGCCCAAACTGTAGAAGATGTCCACCCCTTTCTTATTGTCAGTACAAATTCATTATCTATATCATCGTCTTCTTCATTTCTAAAAGAAGAAGTTGTTGGAACAAGATACATGGGAAACAGTCCAGAGTCATAAGCTCTGAACTCTCACAGTGCCCCTCTTTCTGACAGAGGCCTGTAGCATCACATGAGACTACAACCCCCACTTACTGGGTACTGTTCCGGTGCTTGTTGCTTTATTGTGGCAGTCATCTAACCTCGTGCAACAGTGTGAGCTTCTGTGTCTGTCCATGTCAAACTAAATCCCCCAGCATCTCTTGGTTTTTCTCTTTTGATCTGCCCGTTGTGTTTCCAAGTGTACTACATAGTCCCAGAGCAATCAGGAGCCCATGAGTGAGTGGGGAATATCAGCCCATTGCCTTTTATTTCTCATCTCCTCAAGTTTTAGTATGTATATTAAACAAAGGACAAACATTTCCGAAGTGACACTACTCGACCATCTCTGACAGCTTCACCATGCTTTTGCTAAGGTTTACAGTAACTATTACCACACCTTTTTTTTTATTAGGCTTGCCTTCCCAGATCATAACAAAGCTCTCTCCTTTTCTCCCATGCTTATAAACACTGAGACGGAGCTGCGATGAAAGTCTCTTGGTTCTGCTAGCTTTCAGACATCAGGGTTTCTAACCTAATGGAAGGCGATTCTCTTCTACTTCAGGGTCAGTGGGGAACCCAGCTGATACCTAGGAAGCATCCAGAAAACCAAGAACCTCTCCCGAGCTACCTCTCCCAACTTCAATGAAGGATTTAAAGTCACTACATTTTCAATAATAGTTTGCAAGTGACAGAGGTCTCACCCTCCTGGTGAAACATTTTAAGCCACATAAAAACACTTCCGAGTGGGGGTAGGGGTACAAATAATACTATGAAGCAGAGAGTTGCTGAGGGGGCGGGCAGGGGGCGGGCAGGATGCTAAAACTGAGCCCATGAGGTTTTCCAGGCCTGGACCTTCGCAGCTCCTCGAAGGGTGAGGGACAGTTTTACAATCTTCAAAACAGCTACTCCTGCCTGCTGAACGTCACATCCTCCAGGTGTAAGAAGGGAGGTGGGTATGAAAACTTGCATGAAGACTGTGTATGGGCCAGAATCTGCCATGACAAAAATGCAGTGGGAGTTTGAGGGACAGAATTTATTATAATTATGATTACCAATCTCAACTGCCTTGCCATAATAGTTTCAGAAGAGAAACATCAAGTAATGCTGAGTTCTTTAACGCCCCACATCCTGTATTACTTTTAAAAAATGAATACATTGTGACTTAACTAGTAAACTCTGAACTGATTCTCTAAACTTTAAGTAACTAAGCCAGAGATTTCATTTTTCTGTGTTTTTTTTTCATTAATTTATTCATCTAGTTTACTATAGCCCATAAACTTGATAAAAATATTTCCTTGATATGGTTTTATTGCTATTGTTTTAGTTCAAGTTTTTAAAAACAAAAAAAACCTTTGAAAGAGAACTTGCACTTTTATTTTTACTTTAAAGCACAATCTCTGTCCTCTGTTATCCCTGCAGACTGGAGCCTAGCTAACTGTCCTCTGAGAGGTTCCACCCCACAGCTGACTGAAACAAATGCAGAGACCACAGCCAAACCTTAGACAGATCTCAGGACATCTTGTGGAAGAGTCTGGGGAAGCCCTGAGGAGCCAGAGCAGACAGCGACTCCACAAGAGAACCAGTAGAGTCAACTGAAAGGAACCCTTAGGGATTCTCCAAGATGGAACCTCCAACCCAAAGCATGGGTTGGGCCTAGGCCCCCAAACATATGTAGCAGAAGTGCCACTTGGTCTACATGTGGTTCTCCCAACTGGGGCAGGAGCTTACCTGACTCTGTTGCCTGCCTGTGGATCCTGTCGCCCGAATTGGACTGTCTTGGCTGGCCCAGTGGGAGAGGATGTGCCTAGTCCTGCACGGACTTGATGTGCCAGGGTGGGTTGGTAACCAGGGTGATCTTACCCTTCTTAGAGATGAAGGAGAGGTTGGAATGGTGGAAAGGACCTAGTGAAGGAGGGACTGGGAAGTGAGGGGGACTGATATTGGGATGTAAAGTGAATAAATAAATTATTGGGAAAAAAACCCAGAAAAAGTAAAATCTCTGAGTTAGTTACCCAGAGTTTAGAGAACCAGTTCACAGTGGTCTTATAGTCTTCCCACAGGCAAGAAATTCGATAAGGATTTTGTTGTTATTGTTGGGTTTATTTTTGGGTTGTTTTTTGTTTGTTTGTTTGTTTGTTTTGCTTGTTTTTGGTATGGTTGTTTTTTTATTGTTATCTTTGTTTTCTGTTAAAGGCAGGGTGAAGAATAGAATGGCATTCATACAAAGGGGGGCAGGAGAAAAAGAGAACTCTCTCCTTCCCACTGAAAATGCTGCCCCACAGAATTCTTAGATATGACATCACCAGTTTCTGGTTTCACAATAAGGAGTCAGCTGTTAGGGATGCTCAGCAAAGAACAGCAGGAAAGGGAAGTCTGTATTTAAAATGCCATGAACCTCAACAACTTGCTTATTTGGACTTAGAAGTATTAATAAGCTCCACCTGAAATCCAGTGTTTTTTCTGAAATAAACAAGTGGGTGCTAATAAAAACAGAAGGGAGCATTCGAAACATATCTAATCTGATAAAAGTCTGCCCTGGGCTTTTAATTGGCTTCAAGAAAGTTAGACGGTCATAAAAAGGTTTAAAACTATGCCCGACAGGATTTAAATTTAAAAGAAAATCAAAGCATATTTATAGGTAAATTACACCATTTCTGAAGTAGCCACAGAGATGAGATAGAAATATTAAAGCTATAAAAAGGGGTTTTAAACTTCCTATCTAGCACTCTGTGCTCACCGCCAGGGATTGTGAGAGATGTTATTTAGGATAGCGGTGGCTCAAAGACAGATTACGGCAACCAGCAAGAAAGACTTGATGTTCAGTTTTGTTTCTCCCAAGACATTTATGACTTAAGAAAAATGTATGGAGAAAAGATGTGGCCAGCCAACCTCCGAGACAAATGAAATATAAGGAAATGCTGTAAGCCTGTTGTGAATTTATTGTATCCAGAATCCAATTCAGGAGAGCTGGAGTGAGACAAGCTAATCAAGAAATCTCTGGACTGCTTTAATGGATTTTACGAACCTCTGTGACCTAATAAATAAATAAGGTGTGGTGGGAACCAAAGTGGAAAATCCGGATCCCAGCCTCCTCCTAGCAGCATGGTCTGCACAGTAGTGCACAGCAAAGCAGTCTCAACCAGAGTGTGGAGAACCTGGCCAGACTACCCCTCACTTACACCTTTCATGCCTGGCCGAAGTCAGTAGGCAGGCTGCAGAGGAAACTCGTTTTATTACTACATGCAGTACTAAGAAAACCATTTCTTTTCCTCCACTTCAAATCTTCTGTCTACATATGCCACAAGTTCGAATACTCTTTGCCTCTGGCAATAGAAACTCCAACCAAGCCTTATACAGTTTAGTTGAATGGTTTTATTTCCTTTGTACAACATTATCAGAGGTGGGCAGTTCATGGCTGGTACAGGAGCTTTACCACATCATCCAGGTTCTTAGGCATCTCTTGCTTCCCCTTTGGGCCATTTTTATTCCTGTCTGGAAAAAAAATGCACTGTGAACGATATGTACCAAGGCTGATGAGCGCCCCTACCTTTGCTTATCTTAGAATAATTTCAGCAGTGTTTTTTACTTTTTATTTTTTGTCTTGTTTTCCTTCTGAATCCAACCTGAGGCCTAATTCTACCCTAGGACATAGGACATTACTCTTTCTGGTATAAAGGACATTGCCAAATTCCTTTTTTTTCCAACTTTATTTTTTAAAAAACAGAGATACATATACAGATTATTAAAAGTATTTTAGCGTGTATATATATGACTATATTTTTCACAGTGCTTGATTTTTTAAAGGTTTGATAATATGCATTGAAATCTTACTATTTACAAAGATCATAAAGTATTTGTACAACAAAACTTAACATATAAATAGTCAAAGTTTTTGGTATGTAAAGATTAAACATAATGCTTTTTAGCTACCAAAAATTGCCACAAGGCTATCTTCTTAGCTCTGGAGTTATTAATGGTTTAAGGTATAGGTGTACCCCACTCTGAGAGGGTTCTATACACTTATTATTATTTTTTTTCCCAAGAAAGACTGAGGCTTCCACTTTTTTTGAGCTTCAATAGTCTGTGAGCTGTTTTCTGGGGTGTTCAGAGCTTTCTGAGGCTACTATCCAATGATCAGTGACTGCATATTGTGTCTGTTCTTTTGTGACTGGGTTACCTCAGTAAATGGATTTCCCTTTCATGCTCAGTGTACGGTGGTTGCAAGATCAGTAAAAACAGAGCCATGTTGGGGGGCACTACTCCTGTGAATAATTTTCTCACCTGTAGATATCTATTTGTATGTCCTTAGACAAAATAATGTCTTATGAACAACTCTTGCTGCCTGAAAGGCTAGAAATATACTTCTTAAAATATATGCCCATTGTGGGCATGGCTTTTCCCTTTGCTGACCAGTAAGGGAAAGATAACTGGCCCACAGCTGCCGTGTTCATCACACTGGTGCCTGGAAGTCACATATTGCCCAAATAGGCAACACAGTTTGTTTAGGCCAGCAGCCACCCTCAAGGCTTCCTCGTCAAACATGATAGCCCACCTATGGAGGGCCGACGGCTATTGCTCTTACTTTTGTAACCACATTTCACAGTAGTCTTAAGCCAGAGCCATAGACCAGATCTAACATAAGAGTTTCCTGACACAAGGTTGAGTCTCTTTATTTACCAAGTACGTGCGGGTGGCTTTTTCACTGCAGATCAGCAGAGGTGAGCAGCTACTAGAGATCATGGCCTGCACTTCGGAGGCAAACGAGTTGCCATGTGGAGCCTCATTTCATGATGGGGTGTGGCTAGATTAACCCGGTTCTCAGTGTAGGCCTTGGCTTTTTGTTATCCTGTGTACCTAGAGATGTCCATAAGAAAATAAAACTAAGCAAGTGCTGGGGAGGTAAAGAGATTTTTGTTCTTAATCCTCTTGTGAATATGGATGTAAAACAAACATTGAGGTATGGTGGGAGAAAGGCTGAAAAATAAAATAAAACATCGCAAGGGTGTTGAACCTGACGTTCTTAATCCACTCAGTCGACACTGAGAACACTCTCTCTCCAGATCTCTTGCTTGGTGGGAAAATAAATCCCTATTTTATAAATACTGGTGTGTGAGCAACTGTCAGACTTTATGTTCATTACAGCTGAATACTTCCCTAATAACACAGCTTAGGTCCAGGAAGGTTGTTTTGAGAACTCCCACATAAAATTTCAGGAAAATGAAAACTCCAGCCATACTGTATAGTAATTTGAAGGGCTGCCCCTCCCCTTTTTTAGCTATAAACTTTTTAGTACTATAAATTCAAGCCATTTAAACACAAACAATCTAGACTATGTTGGCATTGAACCCAGTTTTCCTCACCATCACAGGACTTAGCAGCATTAGTGGTCCACATTGAAAATCCCCCATACTCAGAGAGCTGAAGCAGAAAGCTTTCTTGTTTATAACTGGGAAAATATATCTCATATCTGTGAGAATTGCATAATATTTTAAGTACATTATCCTTGGCTAAAATGGTTTGAAATTTATTACTATCTCGTTAATAAGATACTCTCATTCATTTTAGTTATTCAGTTTTTAAAACTATTAACAGTATTTAATTATTAGTATCCTGGATGAATTTTTATTGTAGGATTTATAAAATCATTTTTCTGTGAAAAAAAAAAAGGTGTGCTTTTATATTAATTAATCATTACCCTACCCCAGTCTACCCTCAAAGAGTTCTTCCTGGGTCCTCCCTTCCCTCCCCTTTGCTTTTGAGAAGATGCCTCCCTGAGTATCACCCTACCCTGGAGAATGAAGTTTCTACATGATTAAGTGCTTCTTCTCCAACTGACGCAGGATAAGGCAGCCTTCTGCTACGTATGTGCTGGGGGCCTCAGACCAGTCCATGTATGTCCTTTGGTTGGTGGCTTAGTTTCTGGGAGCTCTGAGGGATCTGAGTTAGTTGACACTCTTGGTCTTTCTATGGGGTTGCCATTCCCTTCAGCTCCTTCAATCCTTCCCCTAATTCTTCCACATGGGTCCCCACCTCCTTCTTGGCTGTGGGTATCTGCATCTGTCTCAGGCACCTGCCAGGAGACCCTCTCGGAGGACAGCTATGCTAGGCTCCTGTCTGCAAGCACAAATAGAATCAGTAACAGTGTCAGGGCTGGTGCCTGTTCCTGGGATGGATATCAGGTTGAGCAGGTCATTGGTTAGCCATTCCTTTAGTCTGCTCCGTTTTTATCCCTGCATTTCTTTTAGACAGGAACAACTTTGAGTCAAAAGATTTGTAGATGGGTTAGTGTCACCATCCCTCCACTGGACTAGAGGTGGTCCCATTGAATCCTGGGAGCCTCCCCCATTCCCAGTCTCTGGAACTTTCTAGAAACCATGAAACTCTTTCTAATCTGTGACTGGATGTTGACATACCCAGTCTTGTGCAGGCTTGGGGCCCTCTATCACAGTTGCTGTGAGATCATACCCTAACAATAGGATTGGTCAGATCATCCATCTAACTTGCTCGTTCATTTTAATCTCTCTTCCAAAATGTTCCCTGAGCTTTAGAAAGGGTTGTGTTAATGACCTGTTGAGGGAGGAGCACTCAGCCATCCTGCATTCTGAACATCTTAAGCAGCCACGAGTGTCTGCATTCACCTCAACACGTTCAAAGAGAACCTTCTCTGCTTAAAGGCAAGAGTAGCGTATGACCTCCATAATGAGTGAGTTTTTGTAGGGTTTCTTATAGGCACATAGGGAGCAATTACACAGAGAGTGTTCCTCATCTTGTGGGTCATGGCTCCTTTCGGGGGTTACATATCAGATTTCATGCATACCAGATATTTGCAGTACAATTCATAACAACAGCAAAATTATAGTCGTAAAGTAATAGCAAAGCAATTTTATGGTTGGGGTCACCACAACATGAGGGACTGTATTAAAGGACTGCAGTATTAACTGTTGACATAAAGGAAAACAGCAGCTGCATCACCCGGAAACCCATTGCAATATGGGTGACAAATCACAAAAGCCAGATCCCTGGTTCTCTGAACAGTTTGCACACATTGTGGACAGCCAGAGTCTCCTCTATTCAGCAATCATTACTCCTTATAGGAGCATAGAAAGGTGCCTAGTAAATCTTGTAAGCTTCAGGAGCTTCTTGAATTTTGTAAGTTTTGTTTTAAATCTTATGATTATCTCCTTTTGAAGAGAAGGACTACTTCAATTCAGGGGGGAAATAGTTCTAAAACAGTGACATTACCCTACACATAAAATCTAGAATGGGTCTGTTAATGGAAAAGTTGTTCCTTCTTAATGATCTTGAACTGTGACTAATGAATAGGATATGATATCACATTCATTTTTCCAGTTCTCTCTCCCTCTCTCTCTCTCTCTCTCTCTCTCTCTCTCTCTCTCTCTCTCTCTCTCTCTCTCCCTGTCTCTCTCTCTCCTTTCTTTTCCTTTATAGTAAGGTAATAGATATGTGTCCAATGTTCAAAACACCTGGAAAGAACCAATTTTAACTATTCTCTCTAGTAGTTAAGCCAGTTTTAAATTTAGTTGGACTTTTAAATAGACTAGAAACCTATTCTAGGTTGGGAAGAACATGCACAAGAGTTTGCACATCTCTTAAACCAGAAGTCTACAGGACTGGGGAAGAAAATGTTCCTGCTAACATCATTTATTATAACAGTTGAAAAGCAAGGAAAGACTAAGTTTGATGAAGTGTTCCTCCGGGCTAAGTTGAAGTCAAAATGAAAAGACTTCTGAGGATTTTTCTGCATTTATACATTGACCCATAAAGAAAAACAATCATTTGATGAAATACTCTAGGTTTGCAATGAATTCTACCTGAATATCCTCAGAATCTTACTTTGCATTTTGAAGTTGTTTGTTTCTGAGGGAGGAGTTGTAATCATTACAAAATGATGCTGTTCTATGTGATGGTGAACAAGAGAAGAACTGAGAATTCTATGTTAGCCACGTCTGCCTCTTGAGCAATGAACCTCTGTGCTGAGCACAAACACCCAGCTCTATATGAAACCCAGTGAGGAGCTATCAGGCAAATAGATAAAATATTTACTGGAGGTGACAAGTATACCTATAGACTCATCTCTCTGAGTCATTATGTAAAACATTTGTGTTCCCCAAGTCAGAGAGCTTTGGCAACACGTTTGTTGCTGTTTAGTCATTCCTGGTAGCACCAACCTAGACCCCTTTTGCTCTCTCCATGTGACCATCCCTATGCCCAAGGTGAAATCAGATGCATCCCTCCTCCAGATTCACCTGCCACACGAACCCACTATTTCCTGGGTTCCAAAGATTTATTTGACTTTTGCAAACTGACACAGATTCTTTGTCCTCTGATTGAGTTAGATGATGACAAAACAGATAAAGATAAGGAACTGTTATCTAACCCAAACCTCTCGGTCTCCGTCTCTATCTCTCTGTGTATCTCTCTGTCTCTCTGTCTCTCTCTGTCTCTCTGTCTCTCTCTCCCTCTCTCTCTCTCTCTTTCTCTCTCCCTCTCTCTCTCTCTCTCTCCTGTCTCCCTAATCTACCCTCTACTTTTATTCATATTATATCTCATGGTTTATTATTCTGTCAAAAGTTTCCCCTAAAGCTCCCCCCCCACCATTGGCCCTTTCTTAGTTTTCTGATCTACCTACATTAAACACAAACACACATGCATCAGAAGCTAGGTTCTCTTTATGAGGGAGGGCACGCGGTACCTACCATTTTGAGCGTAGGTGACCTCACTGTGTCAAATAGTTTTTACCACTTCTTTCCTGACACTTTTTCCCTTTATGTCTGAATGAAGCCCACTTCCTAATCACTGTGATCAGAGCAGTAATCAACATGAGGATGCAAGTGTCTCTGTGGTAGCACACAGAGAATTTTTTTTTTTTTTTTTACTGTGGGGATATGTACATGTCCAGAACTCATATAGTTGGGTTGCACAGTAGGTCTACTTTAGTTTATTTAGAATCCCTCCAATCCGATTTCCAAAGGGGCTTGTCAGTTTACACTTTTCCCATCTGGTCACCAGTATTTGTTGTGTTCATGACAGCAGCTGTTGTGACGGAGGTTAGATAGATTTTCAAAGCAGCCTTTATTTTCATTTTCCAGATGCTTAAGGATGTTGAGCACTCATTGTTTTTCATTTTTTTATGCTTTGTGGTTGTTTTATATATATATATATATATATATATATATATATATATATATATATATATATATATATAATTTATATATATATATAAATTAAAGCTTTTATTGGTCACTAGAATTTCTTCTTTTGAAAAACATTTGTTTATTCCATTGGTCTATTTATTGATTGGCAGTTTTGAGCTTCAAACTGTTACATTTCTTTTACATCTTTACATAGTCTAAATATTGACCTCTCGTTTGAAGTATGGTTGGCAAAAATAATATCTACTCACATCCGATACGGAGGCAGTATTATTTCAAATGTTTTCTGACTTTGGTTGGTTGAATCCACGGATACTGAGCCTTTAGGTGGAGAGGGCTGAGTTCACTCTCTCTTATCTCTCCGAGCGGCAGCGTGATAAATGAGTACCTTCGGGCAGAACCAATATCCCAGAGCTTTCACTACCTTGGGGATATTTGCTAAGTCTGTGCAAATATTTTAAAAGAACCATGAGAAGAACACAACGGGTTTATTAATGTGAAACTGAAAAAGAAACATAAAAATTGCTAAAGAAAAGTAAGATACAAACAAGAGTCTTAAAAATAAGGAAATCAGGGGCTGGAAAGATGGGTCCGTGGTTAAAGGTTGAATTTACTTTTGTTCCAGCCCCAGGACCTAAGATATCACTATACTTCCTCTTTGAATTCATTTGTGTACACCATTGAGTCAAAGGTCACGAACTACCCAGGATGTTCCGTGCACTGTCCAGAATGGTTAAGACCCAAGGGAAGAGGAGGCCTTGATTTTAGAACGTGTGAGGGCATGCAGCAGTCCTGTCAGAAGAGTCAGTCTGTCCTGCCTGAGATCCTGGATTTCATTCCTCTGCTCTGTCCTCCTTTGCCCTGCTGACAACACAGGGAATTTGGTAATTACAATTAAAGAACAGCAAGAGGGGCCCCAGATCAGCGGTCAGCCCAGCATCTGGTGCCAGCAGGTAAGGATTAAGGCAGTCGTACAGAACAGACAAAAGTTCTCAAGAGGACATGCTGGGAAGTGTAACTGTTTTCAGGCTTTGTCTAGAAATCTCTTTCTGATCTTGTGGCCTTTGTAGCAGTCGTCAGCCATTGGAGCTGCCAATCGAGCCTCAGATCGGTGCCCCTTGTTGGAAGGTGAATAGGCAAGTCTCCAAGACATGTGACTTATGTGGGCCAGCGGTTGAGGTTCACTGTCTTTTCTGGTTGTGTAAAATGATGTTTGTTTGTGTTAGAGGGTGTCTTCCTATGTAGGCCAGGGTGTCCTCAGATACAGAAGCAGAACATACAGTCTGAAAACAATGAGAAAAAGATTACTTTTTAAACAATTTTCTGGATGCCCACTGTTGAAATTTTCCCTGAATGCTTATCTAGTTCTTGGGTATAAGGTCTTTCTATTTTCTTTCTTTACTGTGAAAAGAATTTGTAAGAAAATGCTGTCCCCAAGATGGATCCAGAAATTAAATGTGCTGAATGGGTAGGTATTCGGTAGCTACAAGATGAGAACGTAACTGTGTGAACAGAAATTTCTGTTAGAAGTTAAAAATGTGGAGAGCGCTTCTACCCTTCGCTCTACAGGACAGTAGATAGATCTTTAGGAAAGGTAATTCTGAGCACTTTTTAATCATTTTTTCCCTCAACACGCAAATGTTTAGTATTTTGAGTTTTATTACTGTAGATTTCCTGAGATGTACCAATGAATATGGTTTCCAGAAAGTAATCAAACCGCTTTCAGCCGCTCATGTGATGAGAGGGTCACATGAAAAGTTGTGGCTAGGAACAACAGACGGTCCACGTGAAACAGCAGTTCCTATGGATTCCTATAAGCTCCCAGATTCTAACAGTTGTGTAGGGGAAAGAATTTGTCACTGGAAAATGGAATGACAAGTGAAAAAAAATCTGCCAAAATAAGTGGGAAGACCATTAGTTTAGGTTAGATGTGTTGGATTTACTCTCATGTGAGGACTCCTAGGTGACCTTTCACACAAGCGATGAAACACCTTGGGGTGCCACTTAGAAAAGAGGTAAGCTGCATGTTTCTGCTGGAAGGTATCTGCCTGATCACAGTGACAAAAGCAGCAGGGGATGGTTGTATGCTGATATTTCGAAGATATTCAACATTTAAAGTATGGGAGGAAAGTCTTGTGGTAAAGAGTGGAGAGTGAGCAAGGAGACACCTAGAAAGTCGGGAGCACATGCCGAATTTTAAAGTCAAGATAATAAAGGTTATTTTAAAGATTAAGATGTCTGTGTCCCTCCCTGTTGGTAAAACTTGTAGGAATACAACAGTGAATTGCTCTGCGCTGCACAGTAGTTTTAATGGGCTTCCTCCGGAGGCTTGCGTTTCTTCTTCACCCATCTCCTAAGTCTCAGAATGGTAGAGCAATCCTCCTGAGATCACGATCAAGAACCACATGAGGTCTGTGCTGTCCAGTCAGGTTTGAAGGATGTGCAGGAGTGCCTTCCCACATGGAGGAAATGGTCCTTGCGAGTTATAATTTCACTCAATCATTTAAATTAGTTGTAAGTGTGCCCACAGCCATCCTACTGACTGTGTCTTGAAGGCAAGGGCAAGCTGAGCCTGGTGTTTCTAATAGTGGGAAGATAAAAATGAGAGAAACAAGCTCTGGTTGTACGTAGGGCAAAGGAGAGGTCAGAGAAGGCTGGAGGATGGCCGGGCCAACATGAAGACTCTGATCATCTTTGCTTGCTCGAAGCCTGTGTGTGCTCTCTGCCCACAGAACTCACTGCTTCTTACATAGTGCACGGGGAAGACAACGATGGGAACCATAAAAGCCTGGATTTGTACTGAAATACAACACATTAAAAAAATCTATATCACAAGCCGAGTGTTGACTCATCCTTTCTAAGCAGATAAAGTGATGACTGATATTTGAAATGATTTTGATGCCTCTGATTACATTGTTCCTTTTCCGATCCTTTCCCTTGGCTTTCGTTATTATTTATCATATGTATGTAATGACAGTTTTTACTCTGCAAACCAGACACTCCTTCTTCTGTCTATTGAAAAGGAAGCAAGAAGCAGAGCTGTGTAATAGGAAAGGCTGCCTCCAGGCAAAGCGAGCGAGATGCTATTACACATCTCATTCAGTCTTTACGGTAAGGGCATGGAGTTAGTCACCATTTTCCTGCATCTTACAGAAAGGCAGAGTATGAGGGAAATTCTTGGGCTCCAGGTGATGAATGCATAGATGCCTTTGCAGCTCTAATAGACAGTCTTCTCTCCCCTTAGACGCATTATAACACTTCAAAGCTACCTTCGAGAAGGTTCTGCGCCATCAAACTTTACCTTTCCCTGGTAGAGAACCTCTGAGCTCCTTGGATGTCCATTTTAAATTAGACAGGGAGGAGAAACACATTTTTTTTTTTGGGTGGGAAAACATTTAGGTTGTTCTTCCTTAACATTACAGAAGATTAAAATAAAGCCTTGCCGCAGATGAGTAAGGAATGTGAAGTAGGTCCTAAAATACGGAAAATGAGCAGTCAGTACTGGTTCCTCATGCCAGCACTGCAGAAGGCAGCCACTGGAGCCACCATGCTTGTCCCTCAGGGCCACTCGCCCTCCGGAACAATTAACAACTTAGTACTGATCTTCTCCCCCTCATATTGTCTCCAGCTTTATCTGTTTCTAAAGTATAGCTGCAAACCGGGAAACACTAAGAACTAACTAGCGGGCAAGTTCCCTTTTAAAAGAGCCACACAGACAGGCAGAGAGGTCTGGCACACTGCCCACTGTGTGCTTTCCAAGGACAATAATAAAAACCAAAGAACAACCACAACAGAAACACACAGCAGAGGGGTGCGTGCTTTGCATGCTGAGCAGCTTTCTTCTCTGCTGCATCTCTAGGTTGGGGCTTCCCGCCGCTCACCCCCGGCACTGCACCTCTGCCCTCTCCACCTCATGAAGGTCGAGTTCACTTTGGGCTGGCCCGGTGCACACAGTGTGCACACATTGTCGAGAAATACGGCTACACACACCTTCTCTCTCTCTCTCTCTCTCTCTCTCTCTCTCTCTTTCTTTTTTCTATTTTTGTATTTTTATTGGATATTTTTTTGCATTTACGTTTCAGATGTTATTCCTTTCCCACAATCCCATCTCTCATCCACCTCCCATTGCCTCCATGAAGGTGCTCCCTCTTCAACCACCGTCTCCCACCTCAGCACACTGAATCCCCTACTCTGGGAAATGAGCCTTCACTGGACCAAAGGCCTGTCCTCACATTGATGCCAGAGAATGCCGTCCTCTGCTGCATATGTACCTGGGGCCATGGGTCTCTTCATGCTCGCTCAATGGTTGGTGTTTCAGTCCCTGGGAGTTGTGGGTTTGGTTAGTTGATAATTTTGTTCTTCCCATGGGGTTGCTGACCCTGTCAACTCCTTCAGTCCTTTCTCTTTCTGTTGAAAGGAAGAATCCAGACTCACCCTATGGCGAACTTCTTGAAAAGTACATTAAAGAAGGGAAGGTTGTCCCAGTGGAGATAACCATCAATTTATTAAAGAAGAAATGGACTGAACAATGGCTGCCGATGCTCATAAGAATATATTCTTGACTGATGGATTTCCAAGAGATGAAGACAACCTTCAGGGCTGGAACAAGACCGTGGATGGGAAAGCAGATGTATCTTTTGTTTATTGACTGTAATAATGAGATCGTACTGAAAAGAGGTAAGGCAGTGGCAGAAGGCAAGATAACAGGAAGAGCTTGGGAAGAGAATTCAGACTCATCTTGACTCAACAAAACCAACTATTGACTTACGTGAAGAAATGGGGAAAGTCAAGAAAATAGATGCTGCTAAATCTGTGGATGAAGTTTTCGGTGAAGTTGTGAAGATTTTTGACAAAGAAGACTCATTAACCCTGAAGACATCTTTGAAATCATGCTTGAATGTTGCTTTGATAGCTGTTCTCGAAACCCCCTTTTAAGGCAGTTTTAATCTTTCAGAAATTACAACTCAATTAATACCTAGAAAAACAAACAGTAAGACAAATAATATGGTTTTTAAATTTGTGCTCATTGTACACAGTGAATTTAGGTTTAAATCATTTTACGTATTAGGGTGCTCACAAAATGAAGGGCATCAGCTAATTCTTGTTTGTCTTAAAAGACTATCTCTTTTATGTCTTTTTCTTCTGTGAGCTAATTTGTGTGTGTGTGTGTGTGTGTGTGTGTGTGTGTGTGTGTGTGTGCGCGAGCGCTCAAGCGTAATATCTCTTTTGTAATTGCAATGTGTTGGGATTTGGTATTTTCATATCCTCTTGCTGCACATTTAAAATTTCCAACCTGCCAAGTGAATTTGTGGATCAAATTTAAAGGAACTTTCTGTGTAGCTAGTTCTTGCTCAATGTGTTTAGTAAAAAAAAAAAAAAAAAAAAAAAAAAAAAAAAAAAAATCATAAAATAAATTCCTAGCAATGTTATACTTACCAAATGACTGACCATTTCCTGTCGAAACTTAAAACTTAGAGATTGATTTATTACAGTTTGTGCAAAGTTGTATGGCAGGGCATAGTCTTTGCTTCCAAGGTTTGAATTAGGGGACAGGGCCTTCAGAGCCTGGGCAGGATTGTCAGCTTTCTTCTGATATAAGCTGTGGGACAAGGATCACAAGTTGTGACTTGTGTTCCTATGCTCTGACACAGGCTAGTCATCATTCAGCTGATATTAACATAGTTCCTAGAAGTAGACCCTTGACACACATTCACTAGTTTACACTAATTTGTTCTCATTTTAATAATAGTTCAAAGTTTGTAGTTTTGTTTCTTAGACTAAATACAGAGTTAGAAAAATTAGAAAAAGCAGTCTAATGGTTAAAATTTTCATTTTAATTTTATTTTTTGGAATATGTTTTTCATGGTTACTTGTTTTAAAAGATTTTAAAAATCATTGCACTTTGGTCAGAAAAATAATAAATATATCTTATAAATGTTTAATTCCCTTCCTGCTTGCTTTTTCAATAAAGTTTGAAAGTCCAAGTGATTTTCCTGCTTTAAAAAATTAAAAACAACCAAACAACAAAAATTAACCAACTAAACAACAAAAACCAACCAAACAAAAATGTAGGAAGGTAGGAAGAGTTAAAAACCAGATAACATCAGTTCCAGCTGCTGTCTTTTTTATAATTTTCCTGGTAGAAGCTCAGTAAGCTGTCACCTTTTACCTAGTAAAAGGATTTGACTTGGAGATTAACAGCTCTCTCAGTGAAGCATGCCCCACAGGTTTAAAATAAAAAAAAGCTACATTTTTCAAAGTGCAACTGCCTCCCAACTAAAATATATGTATGTGACATGCTTTTTTAAAATAAAATTAGATCCAATATTATTAAGGATTTCCAATTATATATGTCAGAATTCTAGAGGAGTATAGAACCATTTGGGGACTGACAGATGTCATAATACACACTGACCCCTGAAGCTCCACACAGCACTTTCCCATTATACAAGAGCCTCTTCGTTTTGACAACAGCTACTTCCTACAGAAGGAAGGGAAGCCTGCTAGTCTGTAAGTTCACTGAAAGTGAGATTCTATCTTTAGTTTACATACTTTAATGTTCAAGAAAAGTAGCCTGTGTTGAGATGAACTATGATTCCAGAAAATAGCACAAACCATCTAGGAAAAAGCAACCAAATCATTTTCAAAATAAAGAAAATGTAATTGGTTAAGGGTTTCTAATAGTTAAAAATCTCAGGAAGATGTAGGCAACAGAGTGTGTTCATATTCTAAGAGCTTAATACTGCCTGCAGATTTGGGAACTGGTCGCTTTTTATGTGAGCACATAACATGCTAGCACAAATGTGTACAAATATACACATCTCTAAGTAGCCCCAAAGAGCATCACCATGCCAATCTGCAGAGGGTCATGCCAAATAGATTCGGTGATTCATCACTGGTGACATCAGAGCAGGACCTAGGTGTGTTCTGCTAGTTAATCTGAACTCAGCACATTGCCTTTCCATCGTGCACCTTTACAAATCTCCCAGTGAGAAGTGGAGATGTCCTAATCCACTGCGGAAGTAGGAGATAAAATCATCTTCTCTTTGGGTAGCAGCAGTTAGGCAGAAGGCCAGTGCCACGATGCTGCTAGTCAACCTCTGTAGAAATGTCAACATTTGCTTTTGATGCTTTTGTTTCATGGAAACATTCCAAGGATTTCTTTGGAATCATTAAACGAGCCATTCTGTTTGTATTTGTTTGATCCTTCCTTCTTTCTCTGTCTGAGTTGAGCTCTTAATCGTTACAGATTCCTATGCCCATAAAACAATAATAGACTGAGTAACAAAACTCAAATGCCTCAATACATTTGTTCACATGTAATGGGTGAATACGTAATGAAAGTTCATTAAGGGCAGGGCACTGTTTTAACTTACACCTCCTGTCTCACTGTGGAAGTGGAGATGGACAGTGACCAGTGGTTGTATTACAAGGTTGCATGTGGGAGCTGCCATATGTGTATAGCAAAGTTGCAGTGGCAATTCATAGAAGTATCTGGCTAGACAGAAGAACAGATAATTCACCAAAAGCAAATGTCCACTGTTCAGTAATGCATTCAAATATTTTCTTGTCTTTGACATTTCTCTGTGTTTCACAGAATGGAAAAGAAGGAGCTTCCTACCATGAAACCCCTTGCATTAGAATTGACCGATAACAATATATACAAAATTTGGAAGCAAAAGCTATACAAAGCCACATAATTATCCCTTTTTCATTAACAAACCACCGAGTAAGCTCTACAAGAGAACAGATGAAGACTTTTAATCCTTTATTTTGTGATTCTTGCAGCTGTGAACTTGGATGGTCTTCTTTTGTGGTTATTTGAACTTCAAGATTCCATGAATGTTAGTGGCCAAGTTGTCTTAGTTTATGTTTTACTGCTGTGAACAGACACCATGACCAAGGCAAGTCTTATAAGGACAACATTTGATTGGGGCTGGCTTACAGGTTCAGAGGTTCACTCCATTACCACCAAGGCAGGAATATGGCAGCATCCAGGCAGGCATGGTACAGGACGAGCTGAGAGTTCTACATCATCAACTAAATGCTGCTACTGGAAGAATGACACCCAGGCAGCTAGGATAAGGCAATTAAAGTCCATATCCAAAAGGCCACACCTAGTCCAACAAGGCCATAACTCCCAACTGTGCCACTCCCTGAGCCAAGCATATACGAACTATCACACATGAATTTCTGTGACCTTCACTTCCTGCAGTTTTATTTACACCCTGAAATTAGGTGTCCCTCCTCCCCTGAAGCCCTGCTTGTGAAGCTCTAGTTGAGTCTACTGTACTCAACAAGCTTTGAAAAGATCACAAGCAGAATCACATAATGACTGGTCTGTACAAGAACCACCATCATTGCCAATATTTATAGAATGCCTACAATGTGTCTCATATTATATTAATGTATTTCTCATTAAATTTCTCATTAAAATAGGCATAAAATGAATAAAGGCAAACACTGAGAAGGGTTAAGGAAGGTTTGAAAAGATCTCTGAATTGCCAAACAGTAAAGCCAGAATTCAAGTTGGACTAGAGGGGAGGCTGTTCTGTTTTGGTGTTTTAGTTTTGGTATTCTGGCATGAGTGTGTATGGGAGGGGTGGGGGAGTATTGAGAATTGTGTACACATTTGTATGCATGAGTGTATATGTTGATGCCCAAGTGTTCAAGCCAAAGGTTGGAGTTGGGTGTCCGTCTCCATAGTCAGTCTTACATTTTGAGACACAGTCTCTCACTGAATCCAAAGTTCCCAAATTGTGAAGTTTGGTTAGCAGAAAGCTCCAGAAATCTTCCTTGTATCTGCTCTCTAAGGCTTAGGTTCAATGCTTCCAAGTGTTAGCTGTCTGTCTTCAGAGGAGTTAACACATAATCAAGAAACACCTACTAAGGAATTCTTTCTAAGTGGTAAGTGTGTGGCCTCCAATATTTTAAGAATTATTTTTGGGGACCTGGGATGTCTGAAATTCATTCGAGAAAACCAAAACAAAGCAAACAAAACTTTTTCTCTTTCCCGAAGAGGTCATGACAATGAGGAATAGGCAATGGTAGATTATTCTTTTTCATATGATTTAGGTTTTCTCTGGGAGATTACTAGACTTCTTTAGCCAAAGATAGCAAGACAATGGATCCCAACTTTTGTATCCTTCATAAATTCCTGGTATTGCTTTTAATACATTTGTTGGTCCCCCCAAAACACACACACACACACACACACATTTAGGAACTATGCAGTAAAAATGGGAACTCTGACGTTCTATCAAGTATCTAAAACACCTGATTAAGTTTCAGAGGACACTAAAATCATAAGGCATGTGGTCACACTTAGTGAGTCAACAGAAAGCAGAGGCCATTATAAGCCTGTGTCACTTAGTCCAGACAGTCCTTACAACTACACTGTCACTTGATGATAATCCATATGTTGCCTCATAATGTATATGAACATATGTAACTCCACAAGTGTCCATTTGTTCAACAATTGGGAAACTATGGGAGAAAGTATTCAACTGTTAGCTCTCCACATAAATATTAAAATCCCTACAACTATACTCTCTCCAGGTCTATTTGTCAGTTTTGTGAGGCTGAACACACCCCTATGTCTTTATGACCAGTTCGTCAACTGCATTTCCATCCACTTGACTACTGTAAAAATGAAATGCTAAATACGGAGGACAGAAATTGACATTTGGTAAGCCCTTGATAAACTGTATATATTGCTACTGTTATCCTGTTACATAAACATCATAATCAATGCATTTGGGAAGGATGAGAAAAAGATAAGCTAGATGAAGAGGGTGGTTTGAGTAAAACAGGCACTGGGTGGTTAATCGTGGAGATGGTAAACACTCACTTAGAACAAAAGGTGCAGCCTGACTCAGCTGAGCTAAGTACATTTCATTATTTCTGCCTAAAACCACCCACAGACAGGAGACAGTGGGGCCTCTTGGCTCAATCACGCTTTCTCAAATCTTTGCAAACTCGGAAACCTGCCAGCTGACTCAACAAGTAGAAACATTATAACCTTTTGTGGTTTGATATTTAAAGATTGGATTTCCTTATTTAATTGATACTAGTGTTTAGCGATCAGCTTGAAATGTTAAGACAAGAAAACTTGGGCATGTGTGTATGACACCTTGATTAATATGACACTTGTGTGCAGTGCTTCCTTGACTGGCATCTAATTCTCTGTTTTGTTGTGTTTCATGTTAATAAGAATTCTCCATTAACTTGACAAATCTTATAATTCTTCGTTTTCCATAATTGTGTCCCTAACTCAATCTTCTTGCTTCATTTCTTTTCTATAGAACTATATCTTTAAATGGTAAATATAGATAATTTTAAGTAAATTGTGACTTTTCATCTTGAAATGCTAGAACTACTATTCAGGAAATAAAAGCAGGACTTGTTTAATATATATTGAGACTTCATATCAGTAAATATGATTCGGTGGTTTCAGGCAAACTTAAATAAGCCTGAATTGCATACAAATCTCTAATAACCTGATCTGTGCAGCCTTGTGCATGCTTATGAAGTTCCTCCAAAAGGCATGTGGGTCAGCATCTGCAGCCTGATAGTGAACTAATTTTGCCCATAAAATATTTACTCATTTGTGCATAGGAACAAAATTTATATTAGCATATTCATGAGTATACATGAAAATAAGTTTGACATAAATTCTTTATGAATAAAAAGGATGTTAGTGCAATAAAATCCTCTGGGGTAACTTTCACAACACAAGGTTCATTTCTTTAATCTGGGGCGCCTGCCTCCAGGGCACATATTGGGAACGGAACTTAGTGCTTTGAAGTGTCTATTTGGAAAGGAGTTAAAATTTAATCTTTTTTTTTAAAGTGTAATATATTTACCCTTGAGAAGGCACAGCACATACAATTAAGAAGATTTTAGAAATGGCTTTCTTCTGTATGCTAATTAAATGCCTAGGTTCTCATTCTGAGCACATCCACATCTGTAGACATGAAAAGGGAGGTGTTTCAAACATAAACTGAGCATCACCTAATCCCCTGTCTCATATAATAAGCACAGTTTATTAGTGATGTGCATTTGGAGAGATAAAACATGACTCTTGGTGCTGATGCTGTACTTCCCATGCCCACTTCATCCTTATCCACACAGCGTGCTGCCCTTCAGAACATTTTGATTAGTTTTGCTAGTTATATCTCATTATATCTCTTGTACCTGTGTGAATAATCTCATTTTGTTCATAAAGAAAATTTAGAATGAAAATATTAAGACTGTGATAAAAATTCACATATTATAAATAATCTGGTAATGGAAGGGAAAGTAGGGGACACTTATTTGAACAATAAAAGTTCAAAGAAAAATTAAAGGCATATGTTTGTAGAAATGATCAAAGTGTATTAAACATGGTAAGGCATTTGATGAATTTGTTACAACAAAGCTTCAAACACAGCTTCTGCACACTATGTAAGTTGCTCCCCAGCCCCCATGTAGAAGCCACATCTGAATACCAGCATGAAGTCCCCTGCAGCCTCCAAGAACAGAGAGGAGAGGAAATGTGGAAGCTGAAGATTTTGTAATAACTAGTTGAAGAGAGATCCCAGAAATGAACATGGAAACTATTTCTCGCACTCAGACTTCATCTCAGCTTCCTGCTTACAAGGTCATTCCTACCACCAGACCACGCCCAGGACACTCAGCAGAAGCCTCTGCCTGCCCCACTTGAGTAAAGCACTTTTGTGGTTTGCCTTTTCTAACAGTATATCAAGAGCTAGACAGAGACTCGTGTCTGTAATTCCAGTAGTCAGGTCTATCAAGAAGGATTGCAAAGAGCTCAAGGTTAGCCTCTTGCTGGATAGTGAGTTCTAGGCCATATTCAGAAACTCAATAAAACCCTGTCTCAGAAAACAAAGACAAAAAAAAAAAAAAAAAAAAAAAAAAATCACAGAAAAACAAAAGGAAAAAAAAAAAAAAAAAACCCAAAACATCAACAGCAAAATCAAAGATACATCAAAAACTGGGATCCTCATAATAAGGGTGTGTGGATTGAAGGCAAGCATTTGTGTTCATTTATAAATGAGGACAAACGTAGACTCAGAGGGAGACCTGGTCTAAGTAAGATGGCTCATGAGCAAGGAAGCCAAGTGAACAGTTCCCCTGCTGTCTAGCCATAGCCCCTCCCCTTCCTTTCTGCTGCTCTAGCTGGGGCCACATTTCTACAAAGAACAAACACCTAAGTCAGTAGAAGAGTCGGTCCCAGGATTTGCTTGTCTCCGTGAATTATTATGGGGCACCTTCAAACAGTTTTGTGATGAAGAGAACAGAGACAGAGATAAGTGTATTTTATTTATACTCATAATCTTCAGGAAAAGCAGTCACCCATCAAGAGCAAACTGAGCCATGATCACGTGGAGGAAGATACCTGACACACAAACTACAACCCAAGCCAATGGACTAGCGTTTCTGAAGTGTTGTCAAGGGCCATGCTAAGAAACATGGGAGTTATATGGCTGGTTTGTAAATATGGTGTTTCACTTTACTAAGGCGCTGTCAGCGATGCATGCCGGGAGGGTACTGCTTTTCTTTTTCAATGTAATCGCCAAGGCAGTAAATGAACTTTCCGAGCTCACAGCTCTGTACTTCAGATGCCTTATCTTTTACCTCTGTGCAGCATCCTTGATTTCCCTGACTTTGGATACGAACATGGCTATTGCTCCTTTTAAGTAACACCTTGTTCTTCAGACACTAGCTCATAAAAAAAAAAAAAAAAAAAGCATCAAGTGCCAAAGCTGGAGCGACTGTGATAGAAACAGTGTGACTGCACTACAGAACACAGCAATGGCTGAGAAGCATAGGTGGGCCTGGTGACTGTCAATCCCAGGGACAGTCATTATTAGTCAGGTTGGCAGGCTGCTTACACAGGGAAACTGGAGGGGATGCAATCTCGCAGAAAGAGCCCAGGGTACGGCAGCCAGACAGCTGAAGTCTTCCAAATGGATGAGTCTACTTAACCAAGCCAGTTATTGTGGATGGAACCATTAAGCCCTGGAGACAACCCTGACCTGTAAATTTGATCTGGTGTGCTAATTCCTGAAAGGACATTTAAGATAAGAAGTGCAAACTTTCATATTGAACATACAAGAGCAGCTGAACCAAAGAAAAGTTTTCCACACAGGTGCCCTTGGTATGAACATTGACCTTGAGATGATAAAGAAGCATTTTTCTTTCTTTTTTTTTTAAATTGGATATTCTCTGTATTTACATTTCAGGTGTTATCCCCTGTCTTCCAATCCCATCCTTCCTCCCCTCCCATTGCCTCCATGAAGGTGCTCCCTCTCGCAACTGTCCTCTCCCACCTTAGCACACTGGCCTTCCCTACACTGGGAAAACGAGCCTTCACTGGACCAAAGGCCTCTCCTCCCACTGATGCCAGAGAATGCTGTCCTCTGCTGCATATGCACCTGGGGCCATGGGTCTCTCCATGCGAACTCACTGGTTGTTGTTTTAGTCTCTGGGAGCTGTGGTGGGTCCTGTGTTCAGTCCAATGGTTCCCTGCAAGCATCCTCATCTGAATCAGTATCACTCTGGCAGAGCCTCTGACGAGGCATCCATATCTGGCTCCTGCCAGAAAGCACTTCTTGGCATTGGCAATAGTTCATGGGTTTAGTGGCTGCATATGTGATAGGTCCCCAGGTGAGGCAGTCTCTGGATGATCTTCTCTCCAATCCCTGCTCCTCTATTTGTCCCATCATTTCCTCCTGTGAATATTTTGTTCTTCCTTCTAAGAAGGACTGAGGCATCATCCACTTTCTGGCCTTCCTTCTCGTTGAGAAGAAACATTTTTCTAACAAAACCAAAAATTGACAAAGAACTGTTTTTATGGGTGAGCTGTACATCATTAAATATTTTGTGGAAAGTACATTTTTCTGAAGCTGATTAAAACTATTTAGTTTTTCTATCTTCTTCCTTATAGCAACAAGATGAGTCTATATACTGGTAAATGCCTTCAAAGTAAGAAAGATATCCCCCCCCCCCAAAAAAAAACATCTGAAATCATGTTTTCTTTATGCCTAACTGCCAGTGTTTCATGAAAAGGTCCAGGAAAGAAAATATCTTAACTTAATTTTGTTAAACATTAAAGCCTAGCTCAATGGGTTGAAAAAACTGTTAATTTTTCCTCCTGACAACTGCCCAAGTGTGTTTGTCTTCGGTCGCTGTGCCTTTTGTGGTACTTTTATTTAATTAAGCGATGAGCTTCCATATAGTTGTCAGGAAGCTTTCTTTTGTCCATCCTACACCTATTTCAAACAAGCACCCAGTGTTTTCAATGGAGCCAGTAGAGAAGACCACAGCTATACAATGAGATTCCCACCTGTCCATGTCTCCCAATAGCTCTTGTCAGAACAAGCACACACTCAGAATGCTTTCCCTTCAGATTAGCAATGAGACATCTGTGCTGGGAAAAGAATTTTCACACATCTAATGCTGTGCTGAAAACTTTACAATGGTTTACTGAAAAAAACTTTCTGCGTCACTGAAATAGCGGTATATTAAGGTAGGTGTGTGTGTGTGTGTGTGTGTGTGTGTGTGTGTGTGTGTGTGTGTGTATGTGATTCAGTGTGACTCTGTGTGTCTGACTTTGTGTGTGTGTAACTCTTTGTGTGTGACTATATGTGACTGTGTGTGTGAGTGTGTGTGAGAGAGAAAGAGAGAAGAGAACCACATGAGTGTGTGTTCTCACAGAAGTCAGAGCTGCTTTGCATTCTTTAAAGCTGGAACTACAGACCCTAGTAAGCAGACACTAGACTTTAATGTTGGGAGCTGAGCTCCAGGCCTCTGGAAGAGTAGCAGGTGTTTTTAAACTTGACAGATTTTCTGGTGCAATAAACAATATATTAAAAAAGACTTTAGTCTACAATGATAATAAAAGTTTATTTCTATCCTCTTTAGTGAATTTGAACACTGTGGTGCAACCCATAGTAGGTTATTTTTTACATATCATAGAGTTTTAGGTTTTCGATGAAAGAGTTTATACAGGCAAAAGATTTGAAAACTGTTCCTTTGGACTTACCCGCTGTAAGTCTTTAGGTACATGTAACAAAGGTCTTGGTGTTTATTGTTCTAACACATGATTTTTATTTTTCTTCCCTTTCATCAATAAACTAGAAATGCAATGGTGGGAAATAACGTGCTATCTTTGTAGAACAAGCGCTAAGGAAAAGCCCCTTAGATCAGAAAAGCTCTCATGAATCTTTTTGAAAATTGTTATCTGATCGATTATACTTCACTCAGATGTACCAGCTGCTATGGAATTATTCAAGGCTCCTAATACTTGCAGCCCTTACCTACGCCCATAAAATAAATCAGCTCAATTGCCATTCTGAATGCATCACTAAACCATTAACAATGTGTGTGTCCAAGGTGAAACCCTTTTGATGTTTCTAGGAACTCAGAAGACTAGCGTGCTATCACTTCTGTTTCTAAGTAAACAATTACAACACTGTAGCTTGTTTAGTTACCAAGGATATTTCAACTAATGCTGACAGAAGAAACTCCTGTGGCTAAATTTAAATGCTTATCACCATGCAAGTTTCACCCCCACCCCCAATGCTGACATGGTGATCACAATGGAGTCAATAGGTTCTGTTATTCTTGGAGCATATTTCTGTTTCGTCTAATTCCTTATGAGCTATTTCTCAATGATGTCTGCCATAAACAGAAGGGAATCCCTTTTCCTAGAAGCAAGTAGTCTATATTTTTATTTGTCTGTTCTCTTTGTAACTAACACAAAGTGATATTACTGTTTACTGCAGCCCCGATCCTTCAAATCCAGAAGACTGGCAATTGATTATGGGTCAGACTCTTTTTGGTTAGGAGCTGGTGAGATCATGTCCGCTCCAATGCGTGTCTTTCATCTTTGTTTACCATATTGCCATTGACTGTCAATCATTTTTACTGAAATAACTATAATTTTCTTAAGCCTATGAAGTACCACATGACATAGTGTGACCTAAAATATGAGTAAGTTTGTATATCCTGAATCCATTTTCTTTTGTTGCTTTGCTTAATGAACCATAAAACAATGTCATAGATACTCACAATATGAAGAACAATATTAGCCTTCTTTTCCCAAACACCAAGACAAAGGCGCGGTAACTTGAGCAATGGTTGTGTGGGATGCGATTAAAAAATCACATGGCTGACAATGTTTCTAAAGAGACATTTATTCACCAATAATAAACAGCAGGTTAGTGCAGAAAATATAATGCCTATATGTGAGGAATAAGTGTGTATCCCAGTTTACCTGGGAAAACTTAACCACACCTGGCTCAGTAACCTTTGCACAGAAGATAAATTATAAAAACCAGACAATTTTGTCACTAATCAGCCTCATATATCCTAAAACATATAGTGGCCACTGAAGGAATGGTATGCTTTACAGTTCTTATAAAAAACACTTTTATGTGTGGACTCATTTGTGCTTTCTGACATTTTCCACGAAACTATTCATTTCTAAATATATGTGTTTTCTTCACCATGCCCATAAAAATTCTATTGAACTTGGGCTTTCTGTAGAAATTTTAAATTTTAAATTTGAAAATCATGCTCTGGCCACTTCTGATTCCCTTGACTGTGATCAAGAGTGAAATTACTGCCCTTACACATTCACTGGGAGTTTCCCACAAGCTGTGCTTGGCCAGTTCTTCTCAGGAGGTGCGTCAAGGAGGAGGCAGCCTCGTGCTCGCACAGCTGGGCTAGTCAACATGAAGGACTGCCAAGACAATCTTTTCTTAATCTCAAGTGCCTGTTACACACCAAGGCTTAAATAGACTCAATTCATTTTAATCATTGTAGTCAGTCATTATTTTTTTAAAAAAATAGAAGCATCTAACAGCTAGCTAGGCCAATCCTTATTACCTAGCTAGGGTCTACACTACAAAGTTGCTCTTGGGTTGGTTTCTGGTCAATGCATTTTTCTCTTCAGAAGGGAAATTTTCTTAGTGAGTAAAAATGTGAATAAAAATCTAAAACCTATAGAACTATGGTTTTAGAGGGGACATCCTACTGCCAGACAAACTTGCTTTCTGGATTTCATTGCCATTCAGAACTAAATATTGATTATAGACAATGAGTAATATTCAAGTGTAGAAGCCCATCCTTGCAATTCTGGGAAGCAGAGGAAAGAGGTTGACCTGGATTATACAAAAAGTTCTTGGTCAGATTTGACTGCATAATGAGACCCTTTACCAAAAGTGGAAAGATGAAAAAATGAAGAGGAGAAGAGAAAGAAGGGGAGATGAGGAGAGAAGAGAGGAGGAAAAAGGAGAAGAGAAATGAACTACTACATTTATTGATAAAATACGTTCCCAAGGAACGTTTTCTGAAATTTCAAAGGTGATTACAATGAAAGCAAATACAATTAGGAAAGTTCTCACATAACACTGGCCCTCTCCTGGACTTGCTGTCCCTTTGCTGGGGCCACACAATATGCTTCTCTTGGCATACACACACTCTCCTGGGGTTCCAGGCCTTCCTCTCATGGAGCTAATCAATATGGATAAAGCTCTCAACAACTCCTTACTTAAAAAAATAAATATTTAAATTTATTTATCCTAGCATCTTTCCTCAGGGATTTTCCAATTTGCCATTGTTATGGGATTTGGAACACAACTGGGGAATATTTTGAAACAAGATCAGGAAAATACCATTAACATGAGAGCTCAAAATTTGAGAGATGTTTCTGAGACTAACATTTGATTCTGTTGCCATAATTACTTTCACTCTTTACATATATATATATATAAAACACCAAAGTGTATATAGATACACTTTAGTTAGGATTTTACCCCTATGAACAGAAATCAGGACCCAGGCAAGTCTTATCAATGACAACATGGTTCAGAAGTTCAGTCTGTCATCATCAAGGTGGGAACAGGGCAGTATCTAGGCAGGCATGGTGCAGGCAGCTTAGAGGTTTTTTGCTTGGTGGTTTGTTGTTGTTGTTGTTGCAGCTGAGAGTTCTACAACTTTATCTGAAGGCTGGTAGTGGAAGACTGACCTCCAGGTAGATAGGACTAGGGTGTAAAAGCCCAAGCCCTCAGTGACACACCTATGCCAACAAAACCATACTTCCAAATAGTGCCCCTCACTGGGCCAAGCATATTCAAACCATGATAATATATTTAAAAAAAAATCATAGCTTAACATAAAATAGTTTTCTTATAGTATTTTCAAACATATGTATCACCATACTTGGCACTCTTGGTTTCTGATATAGATGATACTTTGACTACTTAAGAAACTAAATATTTTTTGCTTGTGACCTAGAAAAGCTTAGCCTACACATGTATTCCAGTGGATCCCTAACTGTGAACCTAGAATCACATCCTTAATCTCAGTTAAACACACACACACACACACACACACACACAGACAGTGTCCTTTCTAGCTTTGGAGTTGTTTTGAACCAAGAGATGCCCTCTAATACCATATGGTTAGGAGGAAGTATCCAAGCCTTTCATACCACGGGCCAAGCTACTGTTGGAGATTTCACAGGACCACAGCAAAGTCTGCTGCTTATTCACAATGTAGGGCAATCTCCTGGTTCTCAGAGATCTTTATTAAGTTTGAGTTATTGGTTTTGTCCACACAGGATCTTGTCTACCCAAGTTCGTCAGAATGACCAGTAAACTTTCAGGAATTATGCAATTCAATTGCTAACATGACCATCATTAAAAATTAAACTATAAAATACAATATTAAATGGATAAATACTGGTAACGCATTGTTACCTGGTCATCTTCACTATTTCCTGTCTCTTGGAGTTACTTTTGTCTTTTTCTAAATCTGTATTTATGATTGAGATGGCATGCGGTCATATATCTCCTTCCATCTCCATGTGCAGTGACGTCACTCTGGGGTCCTGAAGTCAGAGTCAGCAAAGACACCAAGTCAGGCTTCTCTCTGGTTTACCAAGACCTGCTGGTTACACATTCACCAGGCAACAGCTCTGCCATCATCTAACTGTCTGACTGGCTCCTTTCCCAGCTACTGTGTCACTTGCCTGGACTTGGCAAGCCTTCAGCTCTTGACATATTTGGACATCTTCTCTGTTCAAAGTTCTCAAAACTCACCCGATCTTGTTTGTTTCAGTCTTTCTGTGTAGTGTGATCTTGCACATCCTACAAGTTGATATCTCAGTGGGCCTCTAACGGCATGTCGGTGTTAGAATCTCAACCATGAAGGTCAACTTGCAGCTACAGATCCCAAGGGAACACAAAAGAGAGGCATTGTGCATTTTGTTTTATTTAACAAACAAAATGTGTCCTGACTTCTCAAAGCACTAATTTGTTATAGGCCTAGCTGGAAACAGTTGTTCTCACTTGCATGGTTGGCTTAAAATATCTAATCATCCAGTATTTCATGGCAGAGATAACTCAGTAATTTTTCCATTTTCTCTTGTACCTCAAAGATTCAAATCAATTTTGCTTTATACAGAAAGGTGTTATCAGGCTTATCCCAGAGGCAAAATCCATATATCCTATTGAGCTGAATTCTGAGCACTGATGAACCATGATATTGTAGTCCAAAGCTTCACATGGAACTTTTACTTTTTGTATTTGAGTCCACAAATACAATTAAGTTGTGGAAATTCAAAGAAATTCATTCCATTATGAAAGCTAATGAGGCATTAAAAAACATTAGAAAGAAACAAGAGTCTGATCATACAAAGATTGGCATATCATCCGAGCAAAGGAAAACAAGATGGCTTGTCAGATGTTACAAGCTTTAAAAATATATATTCATTCTCCTACATACTGAACTGCCATGTAGGACTGATAACTGATTCCTAAGGGTATCTTATTCACATACGTTATTTATTTTTAGTCACTCAGTTTTCAATAGGTTAATAATATCTCTATAATACAAAATCTTATCTGATATTGCATGAATATAGTCCTTAGTACAAATAAACCCTGTTTTAATGTTTCTACCATTTCCTCCCCTTCTAAATATCACACTGCTTGTAGTAACAAATGACTATAGCTCTTCTTTTGTTCCCTCCTTTTATTAAAAAGTTTATTTTATACAATATATTTTGATTATGGCATTTCCTCCGTCTTTCTACCAATTCCTACATACCTTCCCTCCCATTTAGACCCACATCCTTTCTGTCTCTTCTTAGAAACCAAATAGGTATCTAAAAGTGATAAAATAAATAAGTACAAACAATTTAGAATATGACAAAACAGCTGAATAAGAGCCAAAGAAATACATAGGAAACACATATAGATACAGACACACACACACACACACACTCACACACACCCACACTCACACATTCAGGAATTCCATAAACCCCCCAAACTGTGAGCAATAATATGTATGCAAAGGTCCTGTAAGGTAGGGGGGGGGGGGTACACAGGGTCACAAAAACAAAAATGCCTTGCCTTAATACCAAGAGACAACAAACCTACCAAGATGTCCATTCTCTGTTGACTATCTCCAACTGGGCATCGGTCCTGCCCTTACGTGTGGCTTCTTTTGCCAGTGGTCGTCCCTCAAAGAAAACTTTTTATTTGCAAGCAGCCATCATGACAGCTTCTGGATTAGGGATAAGAGTGTGTGTCCACTTCTCCTCTGAGCTATAGCACCCCATCTGACGCAGACCTGTGTGGGTTCTGTGTGAGCCACTGCTGCTCCAAACAGTGACCTCACTCTGGGATTTCAGACAAGAAACCAAATGAAAGGAGAGGAGAGTTCAGGTTGAGCCTCACATGGGTTCCCTGCCTTTCCTTCCTTGGCTCTGTAGTGTGAGAATCCACCTTTGGAACTGTGTTTCCCAGGATCCTCTTCTGACTCCTTCTCATGTGGATAGTTGGAAGCTGAAGAGCAAGGAGGAAATTTCCAGAATATTGTATTCCTCTTGTTTCTCAAACAACTATGTAAGGAGGCCCTCCACAGCAATATTTACATTTATTTGTTCCATGATTTTAAAATCCTGGTAGGCAATGGCTGTATATTTTACAAGACCACAGATCTCAGCAATCCAACTTGTTTCTGGATATCTATAGCCATTGGGGTAGTAATGATTTCCAGTTGCTGCTAGTATCTGGGTTTCCTCTGTAACTCCTGCTTGGTGGTGCAGCTGTTTCAGTGTGTATAAGCCAATGCTCTCCTTTAAATTCCTTCTGTTTGAACAGTTTACAATTATTTTTGTTGTCCTGGTTGAACCAGGCCTCATAAAGAAAGGAAGACTGGATAGGCAAGAAACAAGGAGACATTTGCTTTGTGTCCTAGGTAATCAGGAGTCCTGTCATCATGTGCATGGGAAACAAGAGGGTGACATGCACATGGGAAACAAGAGGGTAACCAGAGCAAGAGGAGTATTTATTGAGCACCTCTGATGTATTAATTGCTTTCTTAGGACCAAACAGGGACCAGTGTTCGGAGATGGCTTTTTATTGAAACTCATGCTGTTTTTGAAAGGTCAGAACAGACTTTGAAGCTTTTTTTTGTTGAAAAATGCTTCCTGTTCTGCAGACTTAAGACTACACTGAGAAATAATTCAGGAAGGCTTGAGGGGCCTAAAATATATACATTGTGAGTATTGGGTAACTACATCTATGTCATGGCCATACCAAGCTTAGCTGAAGGTAGTTACTGCTGTTCACAAGGCTAACTGATTTTGTCTTTTTCTCAGCTATGTCCTGCAAGGAGTTACTGTAGTTAGTCAAAAAAAAGTCTTTAGACCAAATCTGCTCAGTAAGATGTTAGGGACATTTTGTGGCATCTCTGTCTGTGGTGGTTATTTGGTAATATTTAACCTTCTCCTCCATGGTCACATTGTACTATTGCTGTTGTGTTTTATGGAGATTCCATCTGCAGTTTCAAATGCAAAGGTTGTTGGGTG
Organism: Micromys minutus; assembly: GCF_963924665.1. Lineage (NCBI taxonomy): Eukaryota > Metazoa > Chordata > Mammalia > Rodentia > Muridae > Micromys > Micromys minutus. Next base: position 11,798,482 of record NC_137955.1, on the reverse strand, counting down.
GATAGACAATAAGAATCAATCCCTGGGGTGTTCCCATTCCCAGGGTGTTATTCTGCACCTTGTCACTCCCAAATCACACTCTGGAGAGACAGATGGGTTTATCCAACTGCTATCTCAACCTACATCCGTATCCCCCACTGGGCCAATGGAGAGGATAACCTGTCTTTCTTTTTTTTTTCTCCTGGATCACGTGACTCACCTCCTTCCTGTTTGGGCTCCCCCTCTGTTTATTTTGTTCTTCATCCCTTCCATCTATGCTACCTGGATACATTTTGTAGATCTAATACACTCCTTTCTTTTATTTTAAATTTCAGCAAGCCAGACCTGGTGACAAATGTGTGTAATTCCAGCACTCACTAGGAGGCTGAGGCAGGAAAATTATTACCAAGTTCCAGGCCAGAATAGGTTTCATACTGAGTTGCAAGCTGCCTTAGATAGCATCTCAATAAAACAAAAATCTAAACCTAAAACAAACCAAAAATACTCCTCAGTAGGTCCCTACTCAGCAGCTTTAATGCATCGGGATGCATGAGAAATACATTAGCTGCTGCCTCTAAATTACATACCAAGTTAGCATGCATACATCTGCTATGAACTCTCCAGTCTTCGGCTTCTTGTTTTATATTATTTCACGTGCTTAAACCTATTTGGCTTCTCTTGGCTTTCAAAACTATTTGGCCCTCACACACAACCACAGCATAAAGATTTTCTTTCTCTGGCAGAAGCTGTTTCTGAGTCTACCACGGAATCAGAGCTTTTTCCTGATTCCCATTCTCAATCATCACAGCACCCAGTGCACACTTTCAACACATCACAGCTCTTATCGGACCAAGGCTGACCCACTGTCTACCTTTGGGAGACTCCCTGCAGGGCAAAAAGAGACCTAGGTGTACTGCACTCAAGGCCGGAGCCTGTACCCCGCCACACAGCATATACTCAGTAACTCCAAGAATGAGTAACTCTGTTCTAACACCTTAAAGTAACATGCGGTGTTCCAATGTCAATCTCAAAAGGAAAAGATGTGTGTGTGTGTGTGTGTGTGTGTGTGTGTGTGTGTGTGTAACTTTTAACTCTATTGCTTGTTCTTGTGTGTGTGTGTGTGTAACTATTTTAACTCTATTGCTTGTTCTTGTGTGTGTGTGTGTGTGTGTGTAACTATTTTAACTCTATTGCTTGTTTTCTCCTCATAAAATTAGATTAATGTTGCACACACCTGTTATTTAGTCTTGCTTGGCCATCATTGAAAGTCATTAAAAAACACATTTTGATGCATAGACATCTCAAAGCAATAAAAGGTAATTGAGGACTTCCGATATCCATAGCAGTCTCTGAGATGTGGCTTTCAGTAAGAGTGTATGAGGCACAGAATTTATCTTCAGGTAAACATATAGCTCCCAATCACAGTGTAAATTGCTCTAGAATGTGGATGTGATTCTCCTTGTAGTATGATTACAGTTGAACAAGTCTTCTTAGGGTCCTGTGTAGGTCACTGTGTGCTCAGAGAGGCAGGATAAACAACTGCTTCTACACCTTTCACCGAAAGAAAAACCGTGTCAGATTTGCCTCGCATTTCCTGCTACTAGATTATGAAGCTTAGTTACCAGAGGCACTGGCAGTGCTTAGGCAGCTGAACGCTGGGTACCACATCTCAGTGATGCATGCATTGTAACTCATAGTTTTGCCCATATTAAGGTAAACCTCCCGAACCTACTCATTTAGTGATGAGGGGTCTCTTTGCACAGGATTATTCTGACTTTCGGCTGTAAGTTAAATGATTCTTGAATAGCTATTTTTGGCACAAAGTGGTTTAGGATTTGGAAAGAGTGCAATTGTTTAGGGGGAGCTTGTAAAGAGTGACAATAGCTTTATACTCTTCAAGTTATTATAACTATGACATTAAAGACTGATTTCCTAGGAGGGTCACTAGGGAAAGAAAAGAGGTTTCTAGTTTGCTTGTGTATCTGAGGTGATGCTGCGGTGTTGTGTAGGAATAAGGACAGGGCACCACTGTGTCTATTTCATACTCTTTATTGCCAAGAGTTCAAAATGGTCAACATAAAAAAAAAATCAAAACAGAACATCTTAATAATAAATACTGCTCTTGGGGCTGTAATAAATAAAAAGTTTATTAACAAGGAATGCACTTTTCCAGCCACAAGTGTATTCAAAAATAACCAAAAAAGAAATTATGTATGGCCATAGTTCACAGTTAAGCAGCTAAAAGCTGCTCTGATTGTAGCCTTTAAACCGAAGGGAGCAATCCTCCCTTCTCCCTCCCCTTCAGGAAGTATATTCACAGTTCCAAGTCTTCCAACTGAAAACACTCTCAGCAGAGAGAACTTCAGAGGCAATGCATCTTTCTGCAAAACTGTCTGATTAAACCCTTTAAAGACAGGTCTCTTCGGGAAAACTGTACTCGGCTCCACACTTAAGATTGTCCAGAGTCAACTGTCCACCTTAGGCTGGTCTGGTTCCAGCAGTCCAGCAGGCCAGAGGATTGGGTTCGTACCAACACCTGTCCGATTTCTCTAACATGCTCTGTATCCCTCCACTGACTTCCCTGTTGATCTCACAGTGGAAAAGAGTCCCATGAGGTCCGCTCAGATAAAAAAAAAAAGGTTTTCAGTTACATCTCTGTAAGAGCATGTTCAGGGCATATTCCATCCGGTTTTTTAATTCTAACGAACAGCCAGACATCAGCAGAGTTGTCAGTCTGAACGTTGTAGATATCCTGTCTTCGTTGATGTATGTAAGAAGGTATTCTTCATTTTGGTTACAGATGATTATTTTTGTATGATCGTGATAGAAATTCACCTTTAAAAACATAGACATAGACATTAGAACTTGCTGAGTAACAAGTAATAAAGGTTCTGCCACAAAAGCAAAGTAGCTAGGTAGAAAGATTTCAGGTCCATAAAAGACTCAGTTACCTGAAATGTGCCGTCATTGAAAAGCATCATTAAGGCTTTGTCAGACTTTAACCACTGAAGGAGGTAGAGCCGAGGTCTTCGAATGTCAGTAACACTAGGGATATCGCCACCCTAGGAGAAATCAGAAGAGGGTTAAGGCCTCTGAAACTGTACAGTGTAGACATTACACAGGGCCTCTCAAACTTAAGCCTCAGAATGGCCTGAGATTCCTGGCTCTGCCTCAAAGAGATTGAGGCCGCACTGCATCTAAGCTAAGGCATGAGAATCTCAACTAAACAGACTTCAAAGGGATGCAGTGCTACTGGGTCTAGACTGCTTCACACATCTCTAACACGGTACTTACATCCATGAGGTTCTCCTCCATGTAATGAGAGAAGTATTTCAGCACGGTCACTTGACTGATAAATTGTTCAGGGGCATCTGTTGCTGGGAAAACAGAGCATTGGCCGAGTTCTGCATAATAGTGAACTGTTCTGAGAACCAGGAAGGAGAGAGAAGAAAGATTAGAAGTCATTCATCACTCCTTCCAGATCTCATTAGTGCAACGGCAGAGGGCTGGCAGATTGCGTTAAGCAGACACACTTACTTTTTGTCTGGAAGGAGGCTCATGTGAGCGCCATTGTTGAAAAGGACTCCAACAGTGTGGTCTGAGAGCTGGTACCCGAAGCCATATTTGTTGGAGTAGTCGACCCATTTGGTGACCCACTGAAAGGAAGTGCTCAGCTGCTCTTTGGGAATACAGTCAGCTTCAGGCATGTTTTCTAGACATCCGCGAAGGACCCGTGCCACTGTGTCTGCAACACTTCCCATGGTGCTGTCTTCCAGGCCTGCAAAGTCACAGAACCGGAAATGACAACATTGTTTACAATCAAACCTCGGGATCAGGAAATGCTGTTTCCCTCCACTAATTTGAAAGACACACAGAGAGAAATTACGGCTACTCAATGCCTTTTCCCTAATTCTATAACTGTATTTCTACGTAAATTAGATTACAAAATCGACCGAGGTTACTCAGCACTAGTCCCACGGTTTATTTAAAATTCGGTTTGAGCACTTACATTCACTGCTGCTGCTGCAGCTGCCAAGCGTCCCTCTGACTATCATCCGAATCGCATCTCCAATCTGCTGTTTGTTTTCCACTGTGGAGGTCCCAGATCTGGCAATGGTAGTGGGAGGTGGCTGCAGCTCCTGGAACAGGAGAGAAGAGCCAAACAGTGAGTCAAAGGGCTAGGTCTATTTCCATCTGAAATTTCAGGTTAGCATAAGATCACGGTAATTACTGGAAAAGCTTATCGAAGAGCACTGGGTCTACGCCAGAGAAATCTGCTGGGCTACCCTGACTAGAAGCATTGCCTCGGCCCAATAATCATCAAAATGCTGGTTATCTAAGCATGGAAATGACCTTTTCATTATGTGTTTACCCAGCATACCTCATCTGTTCTGTGTTTGCTAGGTTGCTGGGTTATGGACGCTTTCTTCAAATCATGTCGAAGCTTGTAAATGTCTTCATCTTCCTTAGACACTTTATCTGTAAATCAAGGGAAAGAGTTGCGCATGTTAGCTTATCTCAACAAGGGTGGACCAAGACTTGGGGCGATGTCATCACTGATCTTGGCTGCAGCCATGCAGGCAGCACCCTTCAGTGTTTTGGGGTGAACAAAAGCTATCAGTCAATTCTAGCTGTGTATTTCCTCTTCCATTCGTGTCGAAGGTCAGCAGTACACACATACGATAGTGGAATTGCCAGACTTAAGGGAGAAAAGCTGAGAACTTACTGTGTGTGTCATTATATCTTGCTTTGTCTTTTTTGCCTCCAAAAAGAGCAGCGGCGGCTTTCTTAAAGAAATTCTTAGCTGGGCTTGACAGGTGGAAGTCTGGAACTGTGTGGCAACAGCTAGAAGACAGTCTGTCTGGAGTGAAGCCCTGTGGAACCAGAGATCAGAGATCGTCAGAAACCTCTCCAACAACCAGGGCAATGCCACACAATTGAAAGGAAAGGTCAAAGAGTGTGCTGACCTGAAGAAAGAAATCATGCCGAATGATGTCATCCAAACTGGGGCGGTCCTCTGGGTTTTTGGATAGCATGCTAGCTATCAAGTGCTTAGCAGGGGCGAGCAACGAAGACGGCATTGTATACCTCGCTTCCCTTATGCACCTGTAGGTTTCTTTCAGATTTGTAGTTTCGAATGGAGGTCTTCCTAGCAGCATTGTGTACCTGGGTATACAGAAGCACATCTTCAGGAATGGTCAAAAAGGAGCGCTGAGTCAGATTTGCTTTCTTGAGGCATTCCGGTGCATTTACTTACATTACACAGCCTAAGGCCCAGATGTCTGATTCACAGCCATGTCCTTGTTTGTTGAGGACTTCGGGGGAGAGATAATTTGGGGTTCCACATATTGTTCTGAGAAGACAGAATATAGAAAGATCTCCTTAGGAACATGACTTTAATAAAACTTATTTCACTGGGGATGACACAATGGGAAATGAAGCTTGATATTCTTTGCTCAATTTCTACTTCACTATTTTTCGGTGCTTTTATTTGACCACGATTCTTTTGGTTATGTGTATAATTTTCTCAGCCCCTATGACCAGGTGTTTTTAACCAAAAGAGACCAGAAAGTGTGTGTATGTGTGACTGTGCGTGCATATGTATGCAAACTTAAACAGGCAAACTTGAACATTTATTTTATTGATTGCCTTAATAATCAATTCAGAGGTGTAAGTTACCTAACTCAGAGTAGGCATTGGTTTCCTTTCAGTAACACTGCTGTGTTTTGCAGATTGTAGTGTGAACTACCTTTCTATGAACTAATAATAGAGGTGTATTTGGTCTCCACAAAACCCAGGAAGGACATGCCTCTCACCTCCTTCTGTGTTCCAATGGTTCCAGTCTAGCTGCCAAACCAAAGTCTCCAACCTTCAGTTCCATGGCTTCATTAATAAAAAAGTTCCCTGAAAGATAAACAAAACAAAACATGAACTCCCTTGAAAAGGTTCACATTTGAAGGCCAGCACCTTCCATTGGAGGCACCCATTCAAAAAGCACAGTAAAGAGGATAGAGGCCGGGCAAAGTTCCCTCCCTCCTCCCCTCCCCCAGCTGCTGCGGTAGAGGGCTTACCCAGCTTGAGATCCCTATGTAAGATTTCTTGTTCGTGAAGATACTTGAGTCCCGACACAATCTGCCTGAGGTAGTATCGGACTTCCGGCTCCGTCAATACCTTCCTTGCTTTCAAGATATGAGCCATGGACTAGAAGGAAGAGGAGGAGAAAGGAGAACATGTCAAGCACAGTTACCTAGAGCAGTCTTCCCTTGGCTGGTCTAGTGAGGCAGGCTCATGTTCTGGGAGAAGAATGAACTGTTGCAGCCAAGATCGCAGATAAAATGTAACCCAAACAGCACCCCAGCTTTCTGTTAGCAAGCACGCTGACCCAGGAGTTAACACTAACCCTTCTGCTGCAGTATTCCAAGAGGATGTAAATGTTTTCTTTGTCTTCAAAGTAATGGTAAAACTGCACGACATGCTTATGGTGCAGAATTCTGTGAAGCTCTATTTCTTTGTCGATCTAAGGGGGGGAAAGCAAGATAAGGCTTATTGGCCTCTCATCGTTCTGGAAAGACATTGCTTACACATGCAGAAGACATTTTTCTAACAGGGTAGGGCCATCCCCTGCACACAAAGAGAATACTTTACTCAACAGTCATGCGCACCTTTTCCCTTTGATGAGGTTTAGCTACTCTGCTGTGAGGAATAATTTTTGCAGCGTAGATTTTGTTGTTTGTCAGATCTGTCATTTCGTAACACTTTGCAAATCCACCCTGAGAGGAAACAAAGCCGAGATGGAATTGGGCATGACGAAAAAAGAAAAATCCCGAAGGGCCAACGTTTAAAATAAATGAATACATAAATGGGGGGGGGGGAACCAAACATTTGAGGAACAAGGGGTGGGTAGAGCGAATAATCTGCTTTGGTTTTTCAGGAAGGGAAACATTCCTGGAAACCAGACCAGTTTTCTCGTTTCCCCTTTACAAAGAACTCTAAAGAGAAGGGAGTGGAAGGGGAAAGGGTGGAAAATGCCCTCTGAAGAAATTTGACAGGCTAGCTCCCCGGGGATCAGGTAGTGAGAGCCGGGGCCAAGGTAGAACGCCTTTAACCCTCCCAGACTAACCGCCTTTAGACCGGGAGGAAACCGTAGCTGAGGATACAAAGCCGATCCCCAGCGCTGTGGGCGCACAGAAGCCCAGGAGGGCAGGAGGGGGACCCAGGTCGCTCGGGGAACCAGCCAGCCGAAGGAGCGAGCAAAGCGGGCGCTGGGTCCCTGCTCGGTTCAGCTTGCCCGGGCAGCTCGCCCTCCCGCCCCGCAGCCTGGCGCCGGCGGCTTCTCACCTTGCCTAGCACTTTGCCCCGGCAGTAGCGCTTCCCCGTCGTGGGGTCGACTATAATCCGCGAGATCTCGGGTCCCGAGTGAGAGTGGTGATGATGGTGGTGCGGGGCCGCCGGGGCCACCTGGGCTTGGGGCTGCCCGTCTTCAGAAGGCTGCTGCGGTCGCTTCTTCTTTGAGTCCCCGCCACAAGCTTTGCCCAGCGCTTGCTCACACATCTTGGTGCCGGCGGCTGGCTGGTAGGTGATAGTCCGCAGGAGTTCCATCGCAGCCTCGCCACCCGACACTGCCTACTGCCACCTCCGAGGCGCGGACACGCGTCCGGTCTAGCCCTGGCCCTCAAGCCCCAGTCCTCTCCCTACTGTCTACCCTGACGTCCAGCTCCGCTTGTGCGAGCGAGAGCGAGCAGCGAACCTTTAAATACGCGCCGGCTTGGTGGGCGGGGCCTCGTGACGTCACGGATGGCGCTCCACCCACCGGCCCTTGGCGTGAGCGCAGTGAATAGGTTCTGGGTGGCCGCGCGGCTGTCATGGGCTTCGGCCTGGCCTGGAGGCGGCGGTACGCAAAGCGCCCCCGGTTCTTCCAGTGCCCTGACTTTGGACGTGGCAAACAGAAACTCAAGAGCGGACGCCCTGTCTGGGTCCTGACCCTGCTGGGGTGCGGGGTAGCAGACGGGCGAGCCACAGGGTTGGCACAGCCCTCCTGACCGCCGTGCAATCCGGCACCGGTGTCATCCAGCGAGCCACGCGGGGCTGCACCGGGAGACCCCGAGCACTTGGGGACCTCCGCCGCTACCGCGGGCTCCTTGAGTCTAGGATCCCGTGGAGCCGGGGGTTCAGTGGCTGGCCCGGTGGAATCGGGCATCAGGCAGAGTCAGGGCAGCTACGGAACGAGGCGCAATCCGGGTCGTAGATCCCGGTGACCTGCTGTGGCGTGGGTGTAGCTGAGCTCCCGGCAGCCTCTTCCCACAGTCTGATAAGTGACCCCTGTCGGGAGCCAGGCTCTTAACCTTGGGGAGAAGAGAGCTTGACGCCCGGCGAAGGTTTGGTACGCAACAAGTCTGAGCAAGATCGCCATCCTGTGGAATTTTTCAGAAAAACGATTAACGGTCTGAGTGGGCCGAGGTTCGTTAGCAACAATATGAGCTTCCACAGTAATGCTAAAAGTGTTCGGTTGCTAATTATGATTTTACAGTTGAAGTCATCTGTGACTTCTTGTTCCAACTAGGTGATTCAGATTGCGTGGATCCAGTGTCACTAAGCGATGTCACCGCCCTGGTACACAGTCAATCAAGGTCCCACGGTGGGGGTAAAGTGAAGAAGCAGTGCAGCTGAGCTAAAATGTGGCTGTCAACAAGATCGATTTTACTGTTCAGTTCTAACCCTTCTTTGTTGTTCCAATGACAATGGTGCCGGCGCTTACTGTTCTGTTAGAATCATTCTTTTTGTCTGGTTCAGGAAACTTTCTTAGGACTTGCGATTTCTTTTAATAAATGTGATTTTTTTTTTCCTTACAAAAGAGCGGTGAGCCATTTTCAAGGCTTCTGTGTCTACCTACCCTTTTTAATTCAACTCAGACTTATCCCGACTCAGCAGTATATTGAGGTTGCGACAGCCTAATTTCTTGTGGACACATTTTGAGTAATATAGTCTAGTCTACGTCTTTCCCATTTTACAGGCGAAGAAACTGGGTCCTAGACAATTTAAATAGTTATTATGAATGCATTTTTCATGGAACCACGACGTTTTGTGAACTCTATGCCAGACCTGTTGTCTCAGTTAACATAGTATGTAAACAGTTGCTTTGCATTGGAGTTCTGACTTCTAAAGATATGCAGGCTCAGCTCTTGCCCACTGAGAAAGAATGACAGGTAGAATTTCAAATTAAGAGCAAATGGGTTTTCCTTCAGACCACGAGCAAACATAGGCAAATCCAGTCTTTACAGTTAAAAGGTATTGCCTTGGGTACTCCCAGCTCTGTACAAGGAAGCTTCATTAGCAGCGCAGAGTAGACAGGCAAAACGCTCTCCCTTCCAGTGCTTTAGCTCACTGCAAGCCCGGGCATGCTGTTCACAAAGCACGGGAGACTTTAACCCAAGATTGTCCCAGGTATGAAAAAGAGGGAGGCGGGGCTGGAAGTGGAGACTCAGAATTACACAATCCCCATGCTTCATTCATAAATGTGGGGCTATGACCTTTGCTCCCCAGCCTGGGAGAAGCCACTGGATGCACCTGCTGGTGAGGGAAGACCACCTTACTTCCCACAGAGAGTTTGCTCTAAGTGTGTGTGTGTGTGTGTGTGTGTGTGTGTTAGTGTGTGTGTGAGAGAGAGAGAGTGTGTGTGTGAGTGTGTGTGTGTGTGTGTGAGTGTGTGTGTGTGTGTGCGCGCGCGTGTGTGTGTGTGTGTGTGTGTGTGTGTGCTCCTTACAATTAAAATACTAAAAGGAGAGTTAAAACATTTTTTAACTTCAATTTTGTGTCAAACACTATCATATTTTTTTCCTAGGGATACTGTAGTATTTACTAGACTGTTGAACATTCCGTGTGAAATTCAATTCTACCAAAAATATACAGGCATTTCATAAACTACAGATGCTGAGTCCTTGCCAACTGGGGAAGAATGATTTTCTTTATGGTAGTGGCATCATGTGGACAGAATCAAAACTGTAGTCTATATTAACAACAAAGCTGCTTTTCCCTGGTAGTAACTCTAATTACAAAGTATTTCTCTGTAGGTCTGTGCTCTGAATGGAGATTTTTTTTTTTTTTTTTTTTTTTTTTTTTTTTTTTTGGTGCCAGAATCCCAATGAGGCTTTTGGGGAGAAGCTGAAAAACTAACTTCTATCATCTTTAAAGTGATCAAAATTAGCAAAATCAGCTTCAAGCAGGAAGGAATCGTCTTTCTTTTGCAGATGTTGGGCTGTACAAGGACTTTGTAGCTAGTAAGCTGCTGAGGTAGTTAGGCACATTTACCAAAGGGACAGAATAAGCAAAGGAACAGTAAATTTCATTTACAGATAACTTCCGTGTGAGTAAAAATGAGGTACATTAGTGAGGGATAAGACTAGAGATTCGGATCAACAAAAGAGCAGTATTTCATCCGCGGTGAGATCCCTACGGTAAGCAAGTCTAACTAAAAAGAGCCGTGAGAGAAGGGATCCCAAAATAGACGATTTCTTAAAGAAACCAAACAGAAAGAACCATGGTGAGGCAGGAATAAATTCTGTTTATTGTGGCCTTACTGGGGAGGACCGGGGATTCAAATGTCCTTTGTCCCATCTTTGAGGCTCTGGCAAGAACTTCCGTGTGACACACTTGGGAGGGAGGGGAGGAGCACAAGTGCGCATCCTCAGTTTCCATCGGCGATCCGGCCAATCAGTAGCTCTAGCTGGGGACCTGCTGCGTGAGGAGAAAGATGCTATTACCTGGGTGGCTTCAGGTTTCTCCCCCAGAGGACTTGTTGCAGCATCTGACCTGTTGTTCCTAGAAATGAGTGACTGCAGGAGAAGATGGCGCAGAGCAGAGGCCAAGATCCACAGAGACTTCTTTAGGTTTAGGACAACCAATGGCTAGTGACTTCCAATTGCCGGTTTGGTAATCCTGGAGAGGACAGTGAAGCTGGCAGTTGACAATCTATCAATTCATTGATAGGTCCATTCATTTTTGTAAATTTGGGATGTTTCTTGACTGAATCCGTGTCAACGTCTGTAGCTGAATAAAAATCTACTTCAAAAGTTCAAGGTACCAAAGGAGACGGGGAGGCAGAAACACCCACCAACGAATTAGAGCCACCAATATACCATAGCTTAGATATTTCAACTATTTTCTTCCATTTCTGGACACTAATCATCCAAGGACAAAGTTGTTGGCTGTTGGTCTCTTTAGATACTTCTCCTTTTAATTTACTTTTAACTTCCTATTGATCCCGTGTTACTCACTTGGTGGCCCTCCAATGTACATGTGCCCATTGGTCTTATCTATTTAACTGTATAAGGACAGAGGCTGGATTACGACCAACTCACTGTATAACTCGACCTTAAGCATCTCTAACATCCCTACTGCCAAATACTGCATTCTATAGTACTAGGGGTTAGAGATCTTACACATTTGGGAGGGTTTTTGTGTTCTCAGAAAACACTTCCCAGGAGATCTCACCTCAGCGATGCTGGTCTATTCATAATCACTGTTAATTTCTTAGCTCCAGCTGACCAGCATCAATTATCCCAGTAATTCCTTCTAATATTCACTCTAAAGCCAGAGCCATGTGGCTAAAGCTGCCAAGTTCCGCTGTTTGCAGGATCTGGAACACGGCCCCTTGGTCTATTACATTATCACTAACTTTCTGTTTTTCAGCTCCTTCACTGCCTAAGCTTGGCTAACCTTGTTCTTGAACTGTAGATTGACCTTGAACTCAGAGATCTGCACGTCTGTCTCCTTAAAGGTACCACCATGCATGTACTTAAGCTTTTTTTTTTCTTTTCACCTAAAACTTACTCTAAACCAGGCTGACCCTGAACACAGAGATCTGTTTGGCTTTATCTCCTGGCCCTCTGCCGGGAGAGAGACAACCAGAGGGCGGCCAATGTTGAGATAAATATAATGTTGGTTCTATGTGACCCACCTGTGCCAAAACTAATGTGAGAGAGACCACTGGGGTCAGAGAGTACCTGGGGGGACACATGGCATGGTGCCACACTGGAACCAGCCACTGTTGAGATAATATATCCCGCTGATGCCATATGGCTCTAATGACACTGGTTATAGTGAGGGCTGGTGGATCTTTATAATATTTATCACAACATAGCACTCTTGGCCATAGACCCAAACACAACAAAGACACTTGCTCAACTACACAACAATTCCCCTACACAACAAAGACACTTGCTCAACTATGTTCATAGCAGCTATATTCATAATAGCCAGGATCTGGAAACAATCTAGATGTCTCTCAACTGAAGACTGGATAAAAAAAAAGTGTCACATCTACACTACAGAATACTATTCAGCTATTAAAATCAAACACATAATGAATTTTGCAGGCAACTGGATGGAACATGAGAAAGTCAACCCAAGTGAGGTTACTCAGACCCAGAAAGAGTACTCACCTGTAAGTGGATTCACAGACCCCCCAAAATCTAAGAATCAAGAAGGGCTCAAGGGAAAGGACATTCGAATAACACTGAGAAAGGGAAACAGAATAGACAGGCATCATAGGTGGATAGGGAGAGAGGACTGAACTGGATGGGGTAGGGGTGAGGATAAAAACAGATCAGGTTTGAGGAGGATGGAGGGAGAGAAGCCTGGGAAAGACAACTGGAATGGGAGGGGGCATCTCTGGGATGAGCTAGAAACCTAGTGCAATGGAAACTCCCAAGAATCAATGAGGGGGTCCCTTGTTAAGACCCCTAGCAGTGGGGGATGCAGAACCTGAACTGGCCATCTCCTGTCACCAGGCAAGACATCCAGTAAAGGGACTGGGATGACAAACTAACCACAAAAGCTTCGATCTGCAAGTTGTCCTACCTACAAGATGTGCTGGGGTAAAAGTAGAGCAGAAATTGTGGGCATGGCCAGTCACTGAGTGGCCCAGCCTGAGGCCCTGTGCTGTGAGAGAGAATCATCTCTGATACTGTCTGGAGGGCTAGAAGCCTGGATAGCCTAGACCCATGCTAGAGCTAAACACAAATGGCAAGAAACAAAAACCACAACAAAAACACAAACAAACAAACAAAAAACAGTCAATGATATTCTGCTATACTTATAGATGGGCAGAGGGACATATAGCCCAATTCTCATCAGAGGAAGAAAACCCACAGAATTAGCTAAACTGAGTCAGTAGGGGCTCAGAGAGACTGACCTGCCCAACAGGAAGCCTGCATGGGACTGACCTAAGCCCTTTACACATTGTTGTTACTGTTATAGAGCCTGTCCTTCTTGTGGAACTCCTAACAATGGGAACAGACTCATCTGTTGACTGTCTCCACTCCCCCCAGCCCCCCAGGTTATCTTGTGTAGCCTTAGTAAAAGGGGAAGTACCCCTGTCTTATTGCAACTCGATGTGCTCTGGTTGGTTGATATTCATCAGGGCTGGCCCTTTTCTGAAGAAAAAGGAAGAAGGAGTGGGTGTGTGTGGAGGGAGTGGAGAGGGGAAGTGGGGGAGGGGAGGGAGGAGGGGGAAAACTGTGGTGATTGGGGTATAAAATAAATAAAACATTTTAAAAAGGAACCTCAATTCATCAAAAGAAAGCTTAAATGACAAAGGACAAACTGTGTATGTATAGAATGGGAAGAGACATGTTAAAATTGTTACATGCTTATTTGAGCATTTAAAATCAGCAGCCAGACTCTGGCCCTGCCCCTCACTTGGGCACAGTGGGAGAGCTGGCCCTGGGTCAGGAGAGCTGAGGGCTGTCCAACTGAGATACCACCAGGCCCAGACCCAGGGCTTTGAACTGGCCCACCTCAATATCTACCCCACCTATGACAAATGAAGGGGCCAGTTCTGCAGAACCACAGCTGCAGGATCTCTATGACACAGGGCAACAACAGGGTATCTGAGAGGCATCCCAGTGAGGATCCGGTATTGATGGTGTAGCAGAAGTCAGGGACCTCGAACCAGACCAATGAGCAGTGAACATTTCAAGTTAAGATGTGTAGACAGAGACAGACCATGAAACACTGCAACTTCCAAGTTTTATGGCTTGAATTGAAAGCCTTTATGTTACTGAATTTGGGGGCAGGGGTGTCCCTTCACAGTCACCAGACGATGTCAGAAAACTCAGGATCCCCTCTTGGAGGTTTTAGTTTCACTAATAATTTAAGAACAGATTCAGACATGAGTTTTAGGCCTGCCTCTTCCTCCCGAGTGCTGGGATTAAAAGTGTGCACCACCACCAGCTTGTTTATTTATTTATTAGCTATAACAAATAATAAAATTGTCCTTTAAGTCCAGGAGAGAAAAACGTTTCTGATGAGCACATATCTTGAGGAAAGTGGTTCAGTAAAAGAATATTTCAACATGTAGGTGTGTTTCTAAGATTTGAGGATTGAGATTTGGATGTACTGGAGTCTTAGTTAGAGGTATTCTGCTGTTAAGGTCTATTCCTGGTACTATAACAAAATAACTTCATTTGGATAATTTGTGAACAAAGAAAGGTAGTGCCCTGCGCAGATTCTGTGTCACAGTTTTCTTGTTAAGCCTGCGAAGGGTGAATGGGATCTAGAATACTTCCTGCACCCTCTTTTGTACAGGTACTGCTCCCTTTCGGCAAAGCAGAACTCATGTGACTGTGGGTATTGGCTCCAACACACACCAGCTCCAGAGACTCCGATCCTGAAGCTAAAAAGGAAACAGGCTTTGTATTCTATTCCTCCCAAAACACTTAGACTTTGAGGTTTACTCTTCAACTCTTAGTAAATTAGCTTCTGAAGAGGTAAAGGGTTAATTTTGGATTTAAGTATCAAATATCCCCCCTCCAACCCCTATGTTTATTTTGACCTGCCAGCTCTTGGTAAAAATAGTGCAGTGAATCTTAACCTGTAATTTGATTTTTTCAAAAGTGCTTTATAATAAGTGTATCCAAAGTCACATTTCTCTTATCACTAGTTCATGTATTTGTGGTAATTTTTATCATCTATTTTCTGCACACATTTTTCAGCAAACTGATTGTGCACTAGTGAACTGATAACTGAATCTATTGCCTGGACCTACACTGCCCTCTGCTGGTCAAGGATAAAATGACAAGCAACGCTAAGATAAAAGCTGCTTTCAAAGATACAAATGCAAAAATCACTCAGACACAAAGAACAGACAAGCAAACAAAAATTCTAGCCACTAGGGTTGCAGCTTCCTGTGGACTGCCATATCAGGTTCTCCATATTCTATCCCATAAGCACGTGTTGTCTGTCTCCAGCATATGGTCTTACCAAAAAGTTTTAGGGGTAAGCAAGGCAATGGGCAATGGTTTATGGGACCATTTTGGTCAATGACTCAAAAACATGTAACCTACGTTCTGAAGTTTGATTTGGTAGCATATGATGCATCAAATCACAGTGTTGCCTCCGATGCTATATAACTCCATTTAAATTCCTTTTATTCATGTATATATTTTAAGAAGCTTCTTCAACAGTAGTGTTTCAAACAACTCTTAATTTTGGGTGTTCCCCTCGCTCATATTCCCTAATCTCCCCGGCCCCATCACCCACCCCTTTGATTCTCCGCTTCACATTTCCGTTAGCCTTCATGTTCTGTTTCATCTCCTTTGCGGTCCCCTCCTTCTCTGTGCTCTGCTTAACCTCTGTGAGTTTCTAAACAGAACTCACAAGTCTGGAGAGTAACAGCTAATGTTTACAAAGAAGAGAAAACACAACATGTCTTCCCCGGTCTGGGTTATCTCACCCAGGATGACTGTTTCTAGTTTCACCCATCGATTTACCTGGAAATTTCATTTCTCTTAGTAGTTGAATGGTATCCCATTATGTGAGCGTATTACATTTTCATTGTCCATTGTCTGTTGATGGCATCTTGGCGGTTTCCAATTCCGGGCTCTTAGGAATAGAGTAGCAGTGAGCACAGATGAGTACATGTCTCTGTAGTAAGTGAGAAAGTGATGTGAGTGTGTGTGTGTGTGTGTGTGTGTGTGTGTGTGTGGAGGAAAGAGAGAGTGAGAGAGAGAGAGAGAGAGAGAGAGAGAGAGAGAGAGAGAGAGAGAGAGAGAGAGAGAGAGAAGAGAGAGAGACCCTACAATCTATAATAATGACCTGCTTACAAGATAAGCCCACCAATGCAATAGAGGCATAGATGTTAGGGACTTAAATTCACTTTTTAAAACTTAATTTAAGGCCTACACCATGAAATAGAACTCATACCTGATATTGTTAATAAGGCCAAGTACCTGAGACTAGACTGCCTGTGAGCTCTAGGAGGAATCTTATCATTTATTTTGGCAAATAAACACAGCAATGCATACTGCTATACCTATAGATCCACACATCGCTCAACCTTCATCACAGAAGCTGTTTCTTGCAGTAAATAATAACACAGAAGTTCACAACTATGGAGTGTGCAACCATGAAAAGGACATCTTTATTACACTCCTTTCCCCAAAGCTCAAGAATTTATAAGAGAGAGGAGAGAGAGAGAGAGAGAGAGAGAGAGAGAGAGAGAGAGAGAGAGAGAGAGAGAGAGAGAGAAAGGGCAGGCATTATGAGCTCACAGAGACTGTGACTGCATGCATAAGACCTTTACAAGCTGATGCCAAACAAAATCTCAGTGCTGAGAAGAAGTCAATCCCAAGTCCTACTCCCAGCCAAAAAGTTGTTCACAGTTGATAGCTACTGGCAGACGGGAAACCAGTTTTCTTCAATAGCGTGACACTGGGTATATGTGCCACATTCCAGGGCAGGCTCCAGGCTCAGGAGTGATTGGCCAACACAAATTAGATTTTATAATTCTTAGAAATGACTCATTAATATGTTTACAGAATGTCTTAGCTATTTTCCTACTCCTGTGGCAAAATGCCATAAGAAATCATTGCATGTGGGCTTACTATAACAACTGCTCCATGATGGTGAAGCCAAGGTGCAGTAGCAGGAATAGCTAGCTGTGAGCTCACATCCTGAACTGTGAGATAAAGGAAGAACAAGACACACTGGGAATGATATCAGCCTTTTGAAACGTCAGAGCCCTCCCCCAATGACACACCTCTGACAACAAGGCCACACCTCCTAATCCTTTCCAAACAGTTCTACCATCTGGGGACCAAGTATTCAACCATATTTGTCTGTGGGGGCCATTCTCATTCAAACCACCACATATAAATTAAAATAATATTTCATTGGTCAAAGACAATGCAAATAAAAGATGATACACTGAAAAATTCAGCTTCAAATCCCCAAAAGCACACGTCTTCCTATAATATAAAAAGCTTCTACCAAGAGGGTAAAGGGCTGATAAACCAAACAAATCCCTCTCATGTTTGCTCAAATTCATTTAAAGCAAACAACCTGGAACTAAAAAGTGTATTGAGATGCCCCAAAACTGGTAAAACACGACACGTTGTGGCCAAGTTGTACTGATGAAGTGTTAATTCACACACATTACATACATTGGGAATAGAGGTTAGTTCAGTCTTGGAAAAAGGTAAGTTGGCTTGAGTATATATACAGACTCACTCAGAATTCATTTAACGAATAAGATCCTGTGTATAAAATGATGTCTGCCAGGCATTAGCAAATGAGAAATGAAACCCAAGACGAGTTTTGTAAAGTGGGAGTTATTGAAAAGCAAGCTAGGCTGGCTAATTTTATGACAACAAGCCAGCGTCACCTGAGAGTAGGAAACCTCCGTGGAGAAAATGCCTCCATGATACCAGGCTGTAGGTGGGAAAGTATGCATGGCATTTTCTTAATTAGTGCTTGATGTGGGAGGGCCCAGCCCACTGTGGATGGGGCCACCTTGGGTTGCTGAGCCTGGATTCTCCAAGAAATCAGGCGAAAAAACCCATAAGCATGAAGCCAGTGAGCAGCTCTCCTCCATGGCCTCTCTATCAGCTCCTGCCTCCAGGTCTTGCCCTGTTTGAGTTCCTGTCCTGACTTTGTTTGATGGTGAACTGTGATGTGCAAGTGTACGCTCCACAAGCCCTTTCTCCTCAGGTTGCTGTTAGTTCCGCACAGCAATAGTAACCCTGTCTAGGTCATGTGTGCTCATACAGACTTGAGCTATCCTTCGAGGGTAGAGGGAGAGACTATCTGTTTCCAAAGCCTCTAGAGAAACAAGCAGCTGCCCTGTGGGGTCCAAGGTCATTCCTTCCAGCACTGCTGAATAAGAATTAATAATCTCCTGAAGTCCTATAAATAGAAAATGGATTAGACGAATGATGATAAACTCACACAATGGTATTGAAGGGCGTTGTAAAAACAGAACACAAACAAATGCAATGATTAATATGGAAGGACCTAAAAATAAACACTGAAAATCAAGTGTAAGGCAGATGTGTGGGTGAAGCATGATTACATAGAATAATAAAGGAGTGGGGAAGAATATATTTTTAATACTCTTTTTAAAAATTTTTACAGTCAAGATTTTTTCCCTTCCCGGTCCACCCTCCTATTGTTCCACATCCCATACCTCCTCCCTGCCCCGCCCCCCATCTCCACAAGGATGGCCCCACCCCACCCACCCAACCAGACCTCTTAACTCCCTGGGTCCTCCAGTCTCTTGAGGGTTAGGTGCATCTTCTCTGACCGAACCTCTAGACCTGAGAGTCCTCTGCTGTATATTTGTTGGAGGCCTCATATCAGCTAGTGTATGCTGCCTAGTTGGTGGTCCAGTGTCTGAGAGATCTCAGGGGTCTGGGTTAACTGAGACTGCTGGTCCTCTTACAGGGTCACCCTCATCCTCAACTTCCTCCAGCTTTTCCTCAATTCAACCACAGAGGTCAGCAGCTTCTGCTCATTGGGTCAGTGCAGATATCTGCATCTGACTCTTTCAGCTGCTTGTTGGGTCTTTTGGAGGACAGTCATGATAGGTCCCTTTTTGTGAGCGCTCCGTATCCATAGTGAATGGTGTCAGGCCTTGGGGCCTCCCCTTGAGCTGGATCCCCTTTAGGGCCTTTCCCTAGACCTTCTTTTCCTTGGACTCTTCTTCATTTCAATGCCTGCACTTCTTTCCGACAGGAGCAATTATGGGTCAGAGTTTTGGCTCACTTGATGCCTGTCTTTCTATTGGATGGGGGCTCTACAAGTTGCCTCTCCCCACTGTAGGACATTTCATCCAAGGTTCAAACCCTTTGAGTCCTGAGGTCTTTTACCTCTTAGATCTCTCTGGTACATTCTGAAGAGTCCCCTAACTTCCTACCTTGTGGTCACCTGTTTTCATTGTTTTTGCTGACCCTCAGGGTTTTAGCTCTCCCCCCACCCCCACCACACACACACAATAGCAGGTCATGTTCCCCTCTTCTTCATTCCCTTTTCCTCCCAGATCCCTCCTTCCTGCAGATCCTTGTGGTTGCTTTCTTCTCTGTCTCAAGTGGGACTGAGGCATCCCCACTTCAGCCTTCAGCTTGCTGACCTTTTTGAGTTCTGTGGACTGCATCTTGGGTTATTTTGCAATTTATTTTGGCTAATATTCCCATATTAGTGAGCACATATTGTGCATGTCCTTCTGGGTCTGAGTTACCTCACTCAGGATATTTTCTAGTTCCATCCATTTGCCTGTAAAATTCGAGGTGTCCTTGTTCTTAATAGCTGAGAGAAGTACTCCACTGTGTAAATGATCCACAAGAATGCATCCATTCTTTTGTCATGGCATATCTAGGTTGTTTCTAGCTTCTGTTTGTCACAAATAAGGCTATGGACATAGTGGAACATGTACCCCTGTGGCATGGTTGGGTATCTTCTGGGTATATTTCCAAGAGTGGTATTGCTGGGTCTTTAGGTATTTTCTGAGTCTTAAGCATACTTAAAACGCAAGAATTTTTTAAATGCCTAGTCTTTTTATTCTTTGATATTTTTCTACATGAATATGATGTCCTTTGATGATATCCATCCTGCCCCCTTCAACTCCTTCCAACCCCCCAGAACTCCCTGCCTCAATTCCCTCTCATCTCAATTTTCACTTCATTAATATTATAATTATCATTATTATCAACAATCCTTAGTGTCCAATTAGAACTATCTATCTTTTCACAATATAGGGCCCTCTACTGAGGCACGGGCGATTTATTGGGTAAAAAAGACTCCCTCTCCCTTAATATCTATTAACTACCAAAATCTCCCTGCCAGGGGTGGGGTTTTGACAGCCCCTCTCTGATCAGTGCCAAGACTAGTTTGATCTTGTGCAGGTATCTTGCAGGTACCTCCCTGCTGCTGTGAGAATTGTGTGCAACAGCAATATCTCATTCAGAAGTCAGCATTTCACATCTCTCCTACCCTAGACCATACATCCACCAGACCCTACATTTCTTACTGTTTAAATTTATATTTTTTATATTTATATTTTGAGAATTTCATATAAGAGACCTATATCTACATCATCTTCTCCCTTCCTTTCCTTCTTTTGTTTCCTTCCATGTCCCTGATGCTCCTCAAGTTCACAGCTCATATTATTTAATTATAATAATTATAATAATTATAAACACATACCTAGATGCTTATAGAAGCAGCCTGCCGAGATCATTTCATGTTGCTCACATGTGTTTAGGGATGACCTCTGGGGATTGGCTAAACTCTCGGGAGTTCATCCCTGAAGAAGATGGAGCCTCATTCTCTCATTCTATCTCTATCTGTCTCTCTTTGTCTCTCTCTGTTAGACACCCTGTATGTTTATCTATTCATCCGTCCATCTGTCTATCTCTGCAGCCATTAGTGAAGTCTTGTGAGATTCCCCCCTCACACACATATTGGTGTTTATTGGTGGTGCTGTCATTGTTCAAGTCTTGTTTAAGCAACCACATTGTTGATAGGTCCTGACTTCAGTATTTCTCTTACATACAGCCTTTCTTTGTGATAGTCTTTGAGCCTTGAGTTGGGTTGTGGATGTAATAGTTGGTACTTGGCACCTCTGGTCAATTCTCTGAATTTTGATTAGCTGTTTTCTGTAATGGTCTCCATCTATAGGAAGTGGGATTGGCTGGGGGCTTCCAGGGTTAGAGGTAAGAGATGTAATTATCTTCAAGTATAAGGATGAGTATTTAGAACACAGGTAGAAATTATATTGGTTTAATGAAGGGCAGTAGTAGATTCTCTTCTAGGGCCTATGACTTGTTTAGCCATGGGACATGGCGTGGTTTACAGTAGCAGGCATGAACATCCTCCTATTAAGCCAGCACTAAATTTAATTAGATGGCTGCTGGTTACTTTGGCAGCTTATACCGCTCCTTCTAATGTTGTGAGAGCTATTCCTTAGTGAAGAGGTTTCTAGGTTAGTTCCAGCTTCTTACTTCCTATAGCTTTTTCAAACATCCTTACTGCTATTTATCCCACCACCCTCTTTCTCTGTATTTCCTGACCTGCCCCCTCCCTGGGTAAGTTTTTCTACGCCCTGCCCAGTTTTCCTACCACACTCACAGCACCTGTGTTCTCCTTCCTTCTGTAGATCTCCTCTCTACCCCCATCCCCATGGTTCTCTGTGATTTTTCTGTATTTTGTGATTACCCAAGGTTGAACACTCACAGTTAAAAGTTTGGCTAGGAACCACTGATGAGAGATAATGTGATGTTTGTCTTCATGGGTTTGCATTACCCAACTCATTGCAATATTTTCTAGTTCCATCCACTTACCTGCAAATTGGGTGTTTTTGTTTTTATTTTTAGCTAAACGGTACCCCTTTGTGTGTGTGTCACATTTTCATTTCCACCTATCAGTCAAAGGGCATTTAGGTTGCATTCACTCTCTCCTTATTGTAAATAAAGCAGCAATGAACAATGTTGTGAGAGTTTTGGTTTCTTTAAAAACTCAGTTATGTTACGTAAACTTGCTTTTGTCTTAATCTCAGGTGTGGGACACAGGGCTGCTTCAGATTAGATATACAGCAGCTGACTATTTACCTTAGCTCTCTCAGGAGCACGGTTTGTGCCAGCTCTGCAGATGGTTTAATCCTGGGAATTCTTGAGAGGGAATAAATGCCAGAGGCCAGACTGAGATGGGACTCTCTGAAGAAGGGAGGAGGCACTCTGAAGACAGGGGTGTGGCTGTTCTTCCCACTGGTTTCTGCTGCTGCTGTTGCTAGTGATCCAGAGAAAAGAGACAAGAACAAAACGTTGGAGATATCTTGACAAGATGAAGATTAGACTTGCCCAAGCTTCTCAATGCCCCTATTCAGAGGAAGCAGTTTAAAGAGACCTATGTCCCCATTTTCTTCTAACCTCCTTTCTCTCCTACCTGGTGTTGGGGTGTTGGAAGAAATAAGGTTAGAAGTCAGGTAGAGAGATAAAAAGAACCCAAATGGACTTATAACATGCCAATACAACATGGTTAAGTAAGTGCTGTGGGGTAGGAAGCAGGATCCTTTAGACACATGCCAGGGACTAGTACAGCTGTGCCGTATGATAGGTTAGTTTTAGCAGCTGCTGTTAGTTGTCTTGTTGATCTTGGCCATGCTGACTAGAGTATGACAAAATCTCAAAGTAGTTTTAATTTTTATTTACCTATAAGGATGTTTAATGCTTTTTGAGATATTTCTTAGCCACTTTTATTTCTTTTTTTGAGAACCCTCTCAATTCAGACCCATTGCCTATTTTTTCTTTGCTGCACAGAAGCTTTTTTTTTTTTTAAATAAGGCCCATTTGTTAATTATTAGCCTTAATTCTTAAGCAAAAGGAATCTTATTTGGAAAGTCCTTTCCTACATCTATATATTATATGGTACTCCCTATGTTTTTTTTTTTTTTTTTTTTTTTTTCTGGAAGTATCAGATTCAGGCTTCCCAGCGGGGTCTTGATCCATCTAAAATTAGTTTATTGCACAGAGTGATTAATATGAATCCCTTAATTCGGGTTTTCGAGGCTCAGAAGTCCAGTCCATTATCATAGTGTGAAGGAAGACCTGCAAGCAGACATGGTGCTGGAGAAGCCAAAGGTTTCACATCTTGATTCAAAGGAAGCCAGAGGCAGTCTTCTGCATTTGGCTGAGTCTGAGCATTAGTAACTCTCAAAGCCCATCTCCGTAGTGATACTCTGTCTCCAACAAAGACACACCTGCTGCAACAAGGCCATGCCTCCTAATAGTGCCACTACCTGGGCCAAGCATATTCAAACTACCACATTCCACTTCCTGGTCCCCCATAGGCTTGTTCAAACACATGCATGTAAGGGGACCATACTGAGCTATAGCAGAATACAAAATACATTAAGTCCCCATAGCCTATCACAGTCTCAACAATGTTTAAAAGTCCAAAGTTCAAAGTCTATTCTGAGATTTATGCAATACCATGTAATCCCTTATAAAAATGAAAACAAAAACTCTAGCTCACGTACTTCCAATATTACAGGTATCCATTATCACTCTGAAATGTCATGAGAAAATGTTGAACCAGAACAGACCAAAGTCCAGCTGAGAAAACTCCAAACTCTGCATCTTCATGTCTGCTGTCTAACTCCTTTCAGCTTTGTCAGCTGCAATATAAATATTTCTCAAAAATAAATAAATAAATAAATATTTCTCTCTGGATGTTTCCACTTCCTGTTAGTGGCTTTCGTCAGCAGGCATCCCCCAGCTCTAACATCCCTACTATCTTTGAGGTGTCCAAGGCAGCTTCCACTTCATGGCTTTATTTGTCTTATGGGTTCTGTTGCTGCAATGAAAGACCGTGACCAAAAAGCAAGATGGGGAAGAAAGGGTTTATTTGGCTTATACTTCTGGATGGTAGGTCATCACTGGTGGAAACTGGGACAGAAACTCAAGCAGAGCTGTAACCTGGAGGCAGATACTGATGCAGAAGCCATGGGCAGTACTCCCCATTGCCTTGCTTCATAGAGCTTGCTCAGCCTGCTCTCTTACAGAACCCAGGACCACCTTCCCAGGGCTTAGCCTGTCCCCATTGATTACTAACTGAGAAAATGCCTTATGGTTGGATCTCATGGATGCATTTTTCTATACCAAGGCTCTATTGTTATACACAAAGGCCACTAGGGTTTTTGTGAGTTAATTTTGTATCTTGACATTTTGCTAAAATCACCGATTCTTTCTGGAGGGTTTTCTGTGAAGATTTTTGGGATCTATTATGCATAATATAATCTGCACATCGGGTGGTTTGACTTCATTTATTGTTTGTTTTCCCTTTAATTCTAATTTCAGGTTCTGCTCTTGGTGCACTTCTAGGACTTTATTAGAAATGATTGGGTATAGTGGACACGCTTGTCTCATTCTTTATTTTACTGGGACTATATTTTAATTTTTAATTGCTTTTCCATTTAAGATGATGTTGGCTATGGCTTTGTCAGATCTGAGTTGCCCTCAGTCCTTTTTTTCTTTCTTTCTTTTTTTCTCTTACAACTTCATTTTAAAAAGAGAGACACATGTACAGATTTTTAAAGGTATTTTGGTGTAACACTATATGAATAGATTTTTGTCAGTACTTAATTCTTTTAGAGGTTTGATAATATGCATTTAAATCTTACTAGTTACCATAAGCATAAAGTGCATGTAGAACAGAACGTAACATAGAAACAGTTAGAAGTTTTTTTTTGTTTTTTTTTTTTTTTTGTTTTGTTTTTGTTTTGGTGTGTATAGATGATTTTTGAATACCAAAAATTGCCACAAGGCTATATTCTTAGCTCTTGGATTATTAATGATTTAAGGTCCAGCTGTACCACACTCTGAGAGGGTACTATACACTTATTTTTTTCCTAAGAAGGACTGAGGCTTTCTCATTTTGGCCTTTGTTTTTCTTGAGCTTCATATGGCCTGTGACGTGTTTCTGGGGTGATCAGAACTTTCTGGGGTTAGTATCCAATTATCAGTGACTGTCTGTTCTTTTGTGACTGGGTTACCACACTCAGGATGATATTCTCTAGATGTATCCATTTTCCTAGGAATTTCATGAAGTCATTGTTACTGATAGCTGAGTAGTACTCCATGGTGTAAATATACCACGATTCTTGTATCCATTCATCTACTCCTATTTTTTTCTAAGACCTTATCTTAAATGATGTAAGATTTTGTCAGAAGTCTTTTCTATACAGATGAGATGGCTGGGGTTTACATCTTTTTACATACTTGATTACATGCATTGACATATATGTTGAATCATAATTGTATCTGTGGCATAAAGCCAACTTGAGCATGGCAGGTAATCTTTAATATGTTCCTATGTTCAGTTCTTAAGTGTTTAATCGAGGAGTTTTACACCTATATCCATCAGGGAGTATGTAATCTATTTTACAGAAGTTCCATGGTTTTTGGTTTTTTTTTTTTTAGAAGAATGTATATTCTTTGATATTTGAGTAGAATATTTTGTAGATTTCTGCTATAATTATCTGCACAATCTCTGAAGCTTCTATAATCTTACGACAAATATCTACAGCACCATGAAAGAGTGCATCATTTTAAATGTTATTTAAATAGGAAGTTCGTGAACCAAAAAAAAAAAAAAAAAAAAAAAAAAAAAAAAAAAAAAAAAAAGGTGAAATCCTGAGAGTTTGAAGAGTGAAAAAAAGCGGGGTAGCAGAGCTAGAAACAAAGGAGTAGCTAAAAGAGGCTCCAGGAGGCAAAATGCTAACATCAACAGAGAGCAAGATCTGCCAAGACTCACTGATAATCTATGCAGAGTCAGAGATAGTTGTTTAATTCCTTGAATAAGGTGTGCAGGGATGATGAAGAAAGAGTACCAGCTAGCATCCTCTCCAGCAGAATCCCATGGAGCCCATGGAGCACTGTCATGGAGCCCATGGAGCACTGTCATGGAGCCCATGGAGCACTGTCATGGAGCCCATGGAACACTGTCATGGAGCCCATGGAACACTGTCATGGAGCCCATGGATCGCTGTCATGGAGCCCATGGAGCTGCTGACAGTGCAAAGATTAGCTCCAGATGTCAGACAGTGGGACTCATGGGAAGACAAAATGTAGGACAGGGAGATGAAGGAATTCACCTTCAGTATGAGGAAGGAAGCTCTGCTGATTTCTGCATTTCGGGCTGAAATGATGCAAAGGGGGTTGGAGAGGAGTGGGTAGCCAGTCTCCCTGTAAGTAAGGATCTGTGAAGATTGCATAGTGGAAGCAGTGAGGCGAGTGGAAAGCAGGGGCTGGATGTGATTGCTTGAATGTGCCGGAAAACTTCCAAACAGAAGACTGGAAGGTCCACCGCTTTAGAATCCTGCCCATCCTAATTTTCTTAGATGTTGTGGCTGTGTTGCTTTGATTGTTTTGAGACAAGGTGTCTCTATGTAGACCAGGCTGGCCTTGAGCTCACAGAGATTCTCCTTCTCAAGTGCTGGGATTAAAGGCTCATGCCACTACTCCTGGCTTATGACGTATTAAGTATAATTTTATCACTAAACAATGCTCTTTGTAAAAATCATTATACTTTAAATTTCCCTCTAGTGATTAAGGAATAAAGACCATTTCCCCCAGAATAATGGATTAAAAGGTAGATGAAGGAAGGTGTGAATAAATGGTGCTGGGGTCAATCTCTCTTGATTCTATAAGAAATGTGGTACCTTTTGTTTCTAAGTGGGATAACTATGGGGTCATTTTTACCAGTCCAAGTTGGCTTACAAAAAGACTTTAGGGTACTAGTATGTTGAGGCAGTCTGTATAAAGTCAAGTAAAACAGTTAAAATTTTAATTTACACATCATTTGAGTTGTGCCCACCCAGAGCCCCGTGACTTATAAGTTCCACTGCACACAAGTCATATTTTTCTATAAAGGAAGTGACAAGTGGGCCCACATACAAAAGCACCTAAGGCCAAGCCATGGTTTTTGGCCAGCAGAGGGCAGCATTCTCTAACTCTTTGCTGTTAGGTCCTTTTCCAAGCATACAAGCACTTCTCTCTAGCTTTTCTGTCACAGGTAATATCGTTGTTAAGGATAAGCAAAGTCAGAGACATGAAAAATGACAATGACAGTTTTATCAGTAACAAATTATTTCAATCGAGAGCATGATCCAGTGTAATGTGAATTCAACTGTGATTTGCACAGAGGTGTTTGGGCCTTTGAAAAGGAGAACAAGCGACCAGTGAGAGGGGAGCGTGGGCTTGGTACAGTCAAGGACATAGATACATTACCAAAGGCAGGAAGGAATGTTGGTCTATGTGAGACCTGTCCAGGTTTGCTACAGGAACCTACACAGTGAGGCGCCTGTGCTCCCAAGAAGCCCTGTCTTAGGTTGGGAAAATCTTTTGGCAGCTTTGAGTTTCAAAAGAAAGGCACTTTAGGAGAAGCTAGCTCATGCAAGAGATGTGGCTGTGACTTGTTCGGAATGTGTTGGCATCTAAATCTTTTTAGGGCAACAGTGATGTCTGAAGAAAACGACTAAGAAAGGCCAAGCTCTGTTTGCACCAAGAGGGAATTGCATCATGGGGAAGGGTGTTGACAAGAGGGTGTTATCAGTAGCAAAGTGTTGGTGTTTCTTAACAGCTTATCGACTGCAATCCTATTTTGGTTGTTCCTTATGACCCCAACATACTTTGGGAACAAATGGAAAAAATATATCTCTCTTTCTCTCCCTCTCTCTTCCTCTCTCTTCCTCTCTCTTTCCCTCTCTCTCCCTCTCTCTCATTTCTCTCTAGTCTCTTGCTTCTCTCTCTCTCTGATCTCTCTCCTCTCTCTTCTCTCTCCATCTTTCCTTCTCTCTCCCTCTTTCTCTCTTTCTCTCTCTCTCCCTCTCTCTTTCCCTCTCTCCCTCTCTCTCCCCCTCTCTCTCATTTCTCATCTCTCTCTAGTCTTTATTTTCTCTCTGATATCTCTCATCTCTCTCTCTCTCTTTCTGTCTTTCCATCTCTCCCTCTTTTTCCCACTCTCTCCCTCTCTCTTTCCCTC
Organism: Micromys minutus; assembly: GCF_963924665.1. Lineage (NCBI taxonomy): Eukaryota > Metazoa > Chordata > Mammalia > Rodentia > Muridae > Micromys > Micromys minutus. The sequence continues at coordinate 11,770,693 of NC_137955.1, read as the reverse complement.
TCTCTCCCTCTCTTTTCCTCTCTCTATTTCTCATCTTTCTCTAGTCTCTTGTTTTTCTCTCTCTGATTTCTCTCTCTCTCTCTCTCTCTCTCTCTCTCTCTCTCTCTCTCTCTTTCAATTCATATCTCTCTCTAGTTTCTTCTCTCTTTGGCCTAGAAAGACTTACAATACTAACATGTTCATGACCAGTCATGGCCGCATCCCTAGCCTCTCTGGCCTCTCTGATCTCTCTTGTCTCTCCCCCACACTTTTCAGATAGTCTCCATGTACTATCTCTTCATTCAGTCAGAGCCCCATGCTGCCTTTTGGGAACCCATTCACTGCCGATGCTGTGTGTGGTACACTCTCCTCATTCCTCAGGCTCTCTGTGGGCAAGCCAGCTTTGCCCTGCCCACCAGAGCATCACCGCTGCAGATATAGATGCTTGCTGAAGGTTTAGTTTGACTCAGGCTAAGTCAGCTTGTCTTCAGTGATGGGGGACAGTGACATGACCTCCCTACTCTACTATAAATATTTGAAGGTACAGCTTCAGGCGCCTCCCAGGTGGAGCAGGGGCAAAAGAAGGAAGAGACACTGAGTACACTTCTCCCAACCACATCACAATGACTTTGTTGTGACCAAAATATGAAATATCACAAAGGCCATCACAGCAAGCATCCATATGGCCCCTAAGCAATCTGAGAAGTGAGAGGATTACTGTTGAAATTAAGTCTGTTATCTTCAACGACATAGACCCCTTTCAATGAAGCCACTTTCAGTGTTGGCTCTGTCTGTTGAAATAAGAGCTTACATGGAGTTTTATATATATATATATATATATATATATATATATATATATATATATATATATATATATATATATATATATATATATATATATATATATATCCTAAGACAGCCCATGGGCATAGGGTACAACCAACAAACCCTTAAAACAGTAAAGAGTCAAAACATAGAGTATCAGTCCCAGTTTAGTAGAAAATGACAGACCGTATTTGGGCTAATTTTGCCCCGTTGAGTCTGACGCCGACACTTGCTTACTCTGTCCGGTGTTAGTACTGAGCTGCTGGGTCAGCTAAAGGCCCCTCCACTCTGAAGGGAGCTTCTTCTAAAGGCCACTCATGAAAGCTGAAAATGCAAAGCAAACATGGATCACTTGGGTCCTCAAGCAACTCCCTGAGGATCTATGTCCCTTATGGAGCATTCTAGAAGTTGCCAGTACCTGCTGGAGGGAAGTGTAAGCTGCCTCAGTGAAGCTTGTTTGTGTGTTTGTGTGATTTTGTTTTGCTAATAGCTGCATCTAGAATAAGACTATTGGCATCTCTGCTCTGCAAAGCTTACTCTTGCTCTCTAGTTTTTCCAGGGTTGCTTACAGACCATGCTTAATTATATAGCTATATTTCGTGGAACAGAAAATGATAACTAAAGACTCTAAGTGCTGCCTATTCTATAAAGAGGGCTGGTAAATGTCATGAGTGGGATAAAATTAGGGCTTCTGGTGCAACGGTGATCGTCTTAGTTAGGTTTTATATTGCTGTGAAGAGACACCATGACCACACAACTTGTATAGAGAAAAACATTTCCAGATTATGGCTATTATAAGTAAGGCTGCTGGAGCATGTGTTCTTATTATATGTTGGAGCATCTTTGGGGTATATGCCCAGGCGTGGAATAACTGGGACTATGTCCAATAGTCAATATTGTACTATGTCCAATAGTCAATATAGTACTATGTCCAATTTTCTGAGGAACTGCCAGACTGATTTCCAGAGTGGTTCCACCAGCTTACAACCCCACCAACAGTGAAGGAGTGTTCCTCTTTTTCCACATCCTCACCAGCATCTGCTGTCATCTGAGTTTTTGACCTTAGCCATTCTGACTGGTGTGAGATTGTTTTGATTGACATTTCCCTGATGACTAGGGATGTCAAGCGTTTCCTTTGGTGCCTCTCGGCCATTTGATATTTCTCAGTTGAGAATTTGTTGTTTAGCTCTGTACCCTGTAGGGAGCCGTTTGTGCTGCACCCAAACATGGCGCCGGCTTCCCGCCGAGAGCTCAGCAAACAGAGCTGTTGCCCAGCCAAGAGACTTAATGCGCATGCGCCACATAGCCGGCTCTCGGGGCATACTATTGAGTTACTGGAGGGCACACCAATCAGGTAGCGACATGAGTCTCCTGGGCATATATAAGCAATGCTTTTCTCTCCCACGAGGAGAAGTCCCGTGCTCAAAGGAGAAGTCCCCTGCTCAAAGGAGAAGTCCCCTGCTCAGGGAGATCCCCTGCTCAGAGTATTGTACAATAAAGGTTGTTCGCAGAAGAATCCTGTGGTTGCATGCCTTTTCCTACCGGTGGGAAGTGGGGAGCGTGACAGTACCCCATTTTTTAAAATAGGATTGTTTGATTGTTTGATTCTCTGGAGTCTAACTTCTTCAGTTCTTTGTATATATCGAATAGTAGACCTGTATCCAATGTGGGATTGGTAAAGATCCTTATGGTACGTTTACACAATGGAGTACTACTCGGCTATCAGAAACAATTACTTTACAAAATTCCTAGGCAAATAATGGAACTAGATAATATCATCCTGAGTGATATAACCCAGTCACCAAAGAAAAGACATAACATACAGTCACTGATAATTGGATACTAGCCCCAGAAAGCTCTGAGCACCCCAGAAACAACTCACAGACCATATGAAACTCAAAAAAAAAAAAAAAAAAAAAAAAAAAAGAGGAAGTCTAGACTGTGGAAGCTTGTGTCCTTAAGAAAAAAATAAGTGTATAGCACCTTCTCAGAGTGTGGTACACCTAGACCTTAAATCAAATAATTCAAGAGCTAAGAATGCAGCCTGGTGGTATTCCTTGGTATTTAAAAATCATCAGGTTTAATCTTTACACACCAATAAGACTTTGACTATTTCCTTGTCACATTTTGTTTTATATGTACTTTATGCTCATTGTAACTAGTAAGTTTTCAATGCATACTATCAAACATTTTTTAAAAAGTCAAGTGCTGACTAAAAATATATATTCATATAGTTTTATTTAAAAATTCTTTTAAAATCTGTACATTTATCTCTGATTTTTAAAATAAATTTGTTTAATTAAAATAAAAAAATAAAAATGTATAAATTACAATTGGAAGACTCTTGCCCAAAATATTAATACTGGCTTTTAATTAATTTTTATTGATAAGATATTAATATAATTTTTATAAAACATTTTATTGGATCTAGCTCACAGGCTCAAAGGTTTGGTCCATTATCATCATGGCAGGAGGCATGGCACAATGCAGGCAGACATGGTGCTGGAGAAGAAACTGAGAGTTCCTCATCTGCATCCATAGGCAGCAAGAAGGCAGTGAGCAACTGCGCCTGGGTTGAGCTTCTGAAACCTCACCTCTGTAACACACTTCCTTCAACAAATCCATACCTAGTCTAACAAGACCACATCTGTTGCAACAAATCCAGTAAAGCCATTCCTATGAGTCCGTCTGCGGTGATTTTTATTCAAACAGCCAAAATAACCAATAGTTTCTTTACCTGAGGGGTTGATAAATATATATTTTTATTGTTACCTGAACTTTTCTCTTTGCAAGTGTGTATTAATACCTGCATTTGTGCAAATATGTCACATATCATTTTGCATGTATTTTTAGTACCACGAAATTAATAGTTTATTTTAGCCCAAGGTTTACTTTCCTAAAATAATCTTTACCTCTTTTACTGCTTTGAATTGTCCTTTATTGAACCTCTTCCATGAAAGAACTCTGTAAAGGGACACTAGTAGACAATAAAGACAGACCCCGATCTCCTGACATCAGCACTAAGTTCACAAGGGGCTGAAGGTAGAAATGCAAATGGCAGAGGACTAGGAAGTGCACCATGGTGCTAAGAAATCAGAACAGGTTGGCAGCAAAGTGTCAGCATGCAAAGGGGTGACAGGCACTGACTACATGTATGTGATACAAGAAAGACTTATGTCAGTGTTCAGGGTGAGTGACTGAGTAAGGAGAAATTATGTGGCTGCATGACATATGACATACATATACATACATACATACATACATACATATGTACACATAAGACAGAGAGACAGACACATTGAAAGAGAGACAGACAGATCAAACACACACACACACACAGACAGAGACAGAGACAGAGAGATAAAGAGACAGAGGGGCACAGTGAGACAGTTATACTTCATACTGAGTGATCTACTGTACCTGAGGAGGAGTCTGGAAGAGAAAGGCCAAACAGCAGGAGAGATGTAAAAGAGGACCTGGGAACACATCGTGGTAAAGAAAACAGCTGGTGTTGAGCCTTTGGGGGGAAAGAGCTGGAGAAGTTTGGGGAGCAAACCGAGCAAGTAGGGAAGAGAGATGGAGAGAATACAGTGGTACGAGACAGAGGCTCATCATGAAGGACCTTCTAATCCATAAAATAGCTGGGGAGGGGGCTAATTCTAAAATGATCAAGAGCATCTTAAACATGAGTGGCGTGGTCTGACTAATACTACGGAAATGCTACTCATTTAGTCTTGAGGATGAGTATAGTGAGACAACGGGATGGGAGAAAAACTTGAAGGAGGCTGTTAAGGTTGCTCAGAAAATGGGATGGTGTGGAGAGCAGGCCCTTGAGTCTAAGGCCTTAGTATCCTGGTGGGCAACTTCTACTAAAGTGACCAACCATGTCCAGCTAGAACCAAACATGAGGTCGTTTCCACAGTTCCCCGGAGTAGCAACGAGGATCTCAAAGGCCCCGTTATGAATACAGTGTAACCTTCTGTGGACTGCATAGAAAATATTATTTCTGGGTTTTATGGTCTTGCCACTTAGATCCTCAACTGTATATCTCCTTGGTTGTTTACTGACCCTTCTCTGACTTCACAAAAACCCACACAGAGGCTCTTCACTCTATCCAAATGCCCAAAGTCAGGTCTACCACCTTTAGCATAGCTCAAGTATCCTTAATCATATAAAACATCAACTGTATGGCAAAAATAGTCTTGCCCAGGCAAGAGGCCCTCAATTGATTATTCAATGCTAAGTTGTCAGCCCTGAAATTTTATACATGCAACATTAGACAATTTGAGTCTGAGAGAGAGAGGGTGGTGTGGGTGGGACACATGAAGAGAGTTGAAGGGAGGAAAGAGACAACGAAGTGATATAATCTTACTTTAATTCCATAAGAAATGCTCACAAAAATAAAAGTGAAAACAAAATTAAAAGGATTCCATTGCCTGTGGCTAGAATGAAACAGACTTAATGTGAGTCACCGTTGCAGGAGTTTGGATGCAGGCAAGGGGACACAGTCCTCAAAGTACAGGCCCTGTATTCAGATGTCATGGTAGAAGATATCTTTAATAGGTCACTGCACCCAACCCTGCCTCGTCTCATCATCTCTGATCCAGTGAATGGCACCCAGCTTCATGTAAACAGTTTATGGTTGTGTCCAGTAACTGTCCAAGTGCTTACAATAGGGATTACTATTGTGCTGCTTTAACCAGCCTACAGATAATTCTAGAGCGCTCTAGATGAACTCTGACCACTGAAGACCGTTTTCCTTTGCAACACTTTTGACTTCCCTTTTTATGGTGAAGAAAGGTGAAGTAAAGACTTACGTGGTTTGTTCAAGATAATACACAGGACATGATCTGTTCAAAGAAAGTCAGAGAATGACTCAGGCCTCCTGAGGACTTTGAGGGACTTGAGGAAAATCTTTAGGTTTTAAGGCTTGAGAGCACCACCAAGGACTTTGGGAATCTAAACATTTGTATTGCTAAAAAGAACCTGTAATGACTGTAGTAAAGACCTGTTGTTAATTACATTGTAATTCGGAGTTGCGTTTGTTTGTTTGTTTTGTTTCATATTACCTAAAATGCCAATCAAGTTACATAGGAACTGAGGTACCTGTCATTGAATGGCTGTTCTAACAATGGTTAATGTTAGAGAAGGAGAGAGATTCTGAAGACAGTGGGCAGAGAAACTTACAATTCAAAGAAATTAATATAAGGCACATACACTCAGAGACGTGTCTATTAAGAAACCCTCAGAGTTCAGCCTCAATTCTTGCTGACACAGCCAAAGAGAACTGCTGATTTGTGTGAAATAAAAGCACGGTTGGTGGGAACACCTCTGCATGGCCGTCACCAGAGTCCTTGTGTAGACCCTACTACACCAACATCCATATATAGAGGACTGGCTTCGGAAGCCTGTTTCCCTCAGTGGGAGCAAAGTGTGTTCTAATTACCACGATCCTTAGAAATAGGTTCTTTGCCTCATGCTGAGTTAGTGTTGTTTTGATTCCATTGTCTTCTGCTCTAAGAGACTGGAGTTATTCAAGACATCACTATTTTCTGTTAAAAAACAAACAGCAGATTGGACGTAATTACTGTTCTGTGCCTCCTCAGATTTCTTTCTCAGAATCAGTGTGGAGGTGAGATATTGGGGTTCAGGGCATGGACTCACAGTGCTGCTCTCCTTGGAGAAGTTAGCAAGCCAACCCCTACCCCTACCACATTTGAAGTGGCAGGAGTGACTGATAGTCTCTATGTGAACTAGGTGTCTACGGGTCAAAGGCTCCCAACTCCAGTCTCAAAAAATGGTCAGTTATGTTAAAAATTAGAATATTATATTATTTTAAACAAATACCAAAGAAATTGGCAGACTCAAACAACTGCCTTGGAGTCTCTTATTAATTCTAATTCATCACAGGAACCCAAAGATCTGCTGAAGTTATGCACTGACTGCTCTTCCAGAGGTTCTGAGTTCAATTCCCAGCAACCATATGATGGCTCACAATCATCATATGGGATCTGATGTTCTCTTCTGGTGTGTCTGAAGACAGCCACATTGTACTCTATAAATAAAAAAAAATAAATCTTTAAAAAAAGAAAGGCACACACAGTTTGAGGTGAGGTGATACCTGCCTTAGAAATTATGAACTTGGTAGCACAGCATTTCATTCATGGAGGAGTGAAATGGCTCAATTCCTTTCCATATGCAATGGGTGACAAAGTTTTCAGGATTCATCTATTTTCATGACCAAGGGTAAAGGGGGAGGAGTAACAGAAGAAGAGGTAGTGCTGTTCAAGTGAAGTCAAAGCCTCAAGTCCTACTATCTGATCGGATACCAGTTAGGAAAGAGTTAGATGAAGAAAGGAAGTTTGAGGGGAAGGAAGTATATATTAGATATAAAAGCCAGTTTCAAGCAGTCTCACTGGAATAGTGGTTGTACTGATGTGGTGCATTTAAACTTAGTTGTTGTTAAGGAAACCCAGGGATCCTTATGCTTTCCTATGGTTGAATAGAACACGATTCCAAGTAGTGTTTTTAGCTTGATGCTAGTTTTTACAGGTTAAATTACTACATGGCTTTGTGGCTTTAGATTCCACATGAAATTTGGACAATCAAAATCTTGAGGAAATCTCTCTGTATCTATGAGGACACATACCCATGATCCCAGAGAGTAGTTGCCTTTCTTTGAGCTGGGCTTAAGTCATCAATGACCCCAACATCCTCACTCAGATAGCACCACCAAGCCCTTGACTCAGTATGGCCAGAATACTTAGAATCCACCAAGTTCAAAGTCTCCTGACAACTTTTTAAAGCATTCCTCCAGTCAGACTTGCAGAGCAATTTGTCAAAAACTACAAAAACAAAATTCAATAAAAATATATCTGGATTGTCCTAATTTTAATATGCCTATTAAAATTTCTTGACTATTTATTTCTAATATATACTATATTTTTGTCTATACTATATTTATATATTATTTTTATATTTGTGTATATACTATATGTATATACTATTATTCATAAATATTTATATATCATATAGAATATATAGCTTTATATATAATAAACATATACAATTATATATATTAAAGTGTATATTTAAAAGTGATTGCCTTGTGTATAAGGTTCACAATCTTCAATGCTAAATTAACCACCATGAAGGTGATGGTGCATCTCCAAGGAAGCTCTTTTGCATACGCTTCCACGTCTTTTGAACCTTCAGAATGTTGTCTGACTCTGCTCATTACACACTTATGGACAGTTGGATGCATTTTGGGCTTCATATAAATGGAGTCACCCAGTATGCACTCTTTTCCTTTGTGGCTTCTGTAATCCCACAGTATGGTAGTTGTCCACACTGCCAGTGCATATCAGTGGCTTGCTTATTTTGAGGCTGGATCTGACTCACTGTTATGAATTTACTATGCATTTCTCTCCTGATTTTTCCTGCTGTTGGACTTGCAGGCTGTTGTTATTGTGAGGTATTGTGTCTACAGCTGCTCTATACGGAAGTAACAGTGTCTTTACTTCACTGGGCTTTTATTTGTCTGCCTTCTTAGCTATGGGGACATGGTCTAGCCTTTGTAAGCCTACAAAATAGCCCGAGTGAGGTAGATTCCAGGGCTCTCTCTTGTCCACTAGCATAGAAACACCTCCAAGGCTCCTTCTCCAGGGTCCTTGATCCTGATTTGTCCTAAGTAGTCTTCTGTGGCTAGGGGCTTATATACCTAGATACAGCTGTCATGGTTAAAAGAGATTGGTAAGAAATGCAAGATGTATTTTGTTACACTAAAAACAGGGAATTAAGAAAACTCACAATTTAAAATAGTACCTAAACCATAAAAACAATAGTTTTTAGTTACAAAACAACTCAATTTGGAACAGAAACATTGTTTCCTCCATGATCTTAAACATAAATTCTACTTTAAAAAGTTCCTACTTGAGTTAAGAGCCAGGTAGCTGCTCTGTAATTTCTTCGTCCTAAATAAATTCAAATAGGAGTTAGTTTGCCTTATTTGCACGTTTAGAGGAGTATATATAAATTTACACCAATGTGCGTATGTGCATGTATGTATATCTGTGCACGTGTGCATGTGAGTGTGTGTACGCATGTGTACATGTCAAAGGTAACTTACTACACTTAAGTGCACAGGGAACTGGTAGAGCACTGGCAGCTCACTGCTTCCCTGCCGCACTGGATCACTCTTGCCTTGGTAAACTCTTTCCTTGTCCATGAGCTTGGTTTTAGGCTTTCGTTTCTTGCCCACCTTGAGCAGCACACCTGTTTTCCTGCTTCCGGTTGTTCCCCCAGAACTGTGTGTTTCTTCCAGGGTCTGAAATGATCTGTGGGTAGCTTCTTCTTTTGTTCTCCAGGTACTTCAGAAAGTCTATCCAGTACTCCATCCCCAAAGCTCTGGCAGTTGAAAATAGAACCTTGCACACACCTCTATAACCCTGGCCTCCCTCTTCTTTTAAACCAGTTTACACAAGGTTAATCCCGTTTGCTTGAAGGAGTTCTGACAGTCTAAAAGGCAATATTTCTGTGACTATTTCTACATGATCTATTTAACTCAGTGAGTATCTGTTGATTCAGCAGTTCTTTCTCTCTCAATAGATGTACACACGCACACACACACACACACACACACACACACACACACACACACATTTTCCATGGAGGTGGCTCTTAAGGGATAATACGACAGAAGGAGTCTACGTGGAACCTTGACAGTCAGTCCATTTTGTTGCGCACAGTGGTTCTTCACAGCTCTGGAGCAATGTCTCTGCGGGTTGGACATCCATCTGCTGTGTTGCTGTCTAGAAACTGGGGTTAATGGTGGCATTTCTCCTCTAAGAATTTCTTGGGTATTGCGCTAAAGGCTTATGATACCTTGTGCTAGAAATGAATTAACTACTTCTGCTAAACAAGTAAAGCGGTTTTTTCTTTCTTGCTGAATTTCGCTTGCTTCCTATCAGACTGCTGCCAATCTGTAACATCCCTATGCTGGTGAGTCTCCTAATAAAAGATACTTGACAAATTTACCTGATGAAAATCAGCCAAATCGTATAGCAGAGTAGTATGTCAGGACATTCTTTCGGAAAGCTTTATTTAATGAATGTAAAAACGGTGATGATGATGGTGATATTAACAACAACAACACCACCAACAACAATAATAATAAACACATTCTTAACGAATAATCAGAAACTAGTTCAACAATATTTAACTTTGGGATTATGCATGATAGCTTCATATTTAAATAAGGATTTTTCCACCAATCACAAAGCAAATTAACAAAAAATACTCAAGGCCTATATTTGTGTTAGTTTTATTACCTCTTTGAAGAAAACAAAGCACATGATTGATTCTAAAGTGAACACTGTAAAACTGTTCAAAGAAGAAACATCATCTAGGCTAGAGATATTAATGTAATATATACTTCAAAAAGTTCTACCCACAAAGAGGGAGGGCTGTTTATTATTCTGCAGTATGTAACAGCAACTTCCTCACAAACCAGGAAACTTTGCAAGTACTGAATAAACTGAAGGGAGGAGGAGCCAAAGAAGGAAGTAACTGACTAGAAGGAAAAGAGGAACAGTTCTCAGCTGAAAGGGGCTTGATAAAAAGTAACAGAGAGAACTGGACACTCCCAGGCTTCATGTGAGTCTGACCTACTAAAACTGTTTGGGTAATGAAAACAGGTAAGAAATGAATTCATGTTTAACCAAGTAGCAATGTTTTGTTACATCAGAAACAACTTGTTTGCCATTGTTGTTGCCATTGTTGATGGTGGTGGTGATGGTGGTGGTGGTGATGGTGGTGGTGGTGGTGGTGGTGGTGGTGATGGTGGTGGTGGTGATGGTGGTGGTGGTGGTGGTGATGGTGGTGGTGGTGGTGGTGATGGTGGTGGTGATGGTGGTGGTGGTGGTGGTGTTGGTGGTGGTGGTGATGGTGGTGATGGTGGTGTTGGTGATGGTGGTGGTGGAAATGGTGGTGGTGGTGATGGTGGTGATGGTGGTGGTGATGGTGGTGGTGGTGATGGTGGTGGTGGTGATGGTGGTGGTGATGGTGGTGATGATGGTGGTGGTTATGGTGGTGATGGTGGTCGTAATGGTGGTGGTGATGATGGTGGTGATGATGGTGGTGGTGGTGATGGTGGTGGTGATGGTGGTGATGGTGGTGGTGATGGTGGTAATGGTGGTGGTGATGGTGGTGGTGATGATGGTGGTGATGGTGGTGGTGGTAATGGTGATGGTGGTAGTGATGGTGGTGGTGATGGTGGTGATGATGGTGGTGGTGATGATGGTGGTAGTGATGGTGGTGGTGATGATGGTTGGGATGGTGGTGGTGGTGATGGTGGTGATGGTGGTGATGGTGGTGGTGGTAGTGATGGTGGTGGTGATGGTGGTGGTGCTAATGGTGGTGGTGGCCTGTGTGTGTGTGTGTGTGTGTGTGTGTGTGTGTGTGTGTTTAATAGATGATTTTGGCTTAATGATAGGGGGAAAGCAATTTGCAAGTTTTTGATGAAGTTGGCGCACCTAGGGCCATGCTACACTAATCAGCTCTTTCCTTCTACCTGACAGAAATGCATGGTCTACATTCCCAGGTCTTCTCTACAAAGAATGTGTGATCTGAAGACAAGTGAATAGCTTTTAGTCAGTTTGCAGAAACTGTTCCTTTCCAAAATGAAAAGATCTTCTAATCTGGGCAAAGGGAACCGCCTTTATGTATTTTGCTAGAATGTTTCATTACTACTTGAAATATGTTGCTATCTCCCCTTTTTATATCTCAATGTTTCTCCCATAAAGTTAGCTTGAGGACAGGGAAAAGATGTGTCTTTTTTGGCTCAGTGAGTATTCTTTACATGGTTTTTGTATTAAGGATGTGTGCTCTGCATAGAACTAAGATTAAACTCTTTCAGAAAGTAAGAGGGAGCCTCTTCTCTGACCAGCCTAGGGGATGGCGGTCAGTCAAACAGAAAACCTACTTCCATTTACTTGGAGGCCTAGCACATTCTCAAAACACCGATTCTCTCCACTTGATGGTTGAAATCTACTCCGGAAATGTATCCCACACATTCTGGATAACATGTCTGCAATTATGTATGCTACGACATATTAAGATCCATTCTCATCTGTCCACAAAGGAAACGAGGCTCTGTTTCGTAGAAGTCACTAGATAAATGTCTGGATATAGCCTGTGCATCATGTCTGCCCTTGTAAAAGTGGGAGGGCTTCATAGACTACAGCTCTAGTAATTCTCAGTTAGTATATGCGAACATGCATTTCACCGTGACTTTTCATGCCCATATCCTTGCATCTTGCTCATACTTGCTTGCTCTTGCTAACTCCCATCAGTCTGCATGCTACCTGTCTCACTTTAACTGTAGTTTTGACACAGTGCCATTCTGTGTCACATCCAGCCTCAGCTTCCCAGTACCAGGATTACATAGGCAGGAGCCACCATGAACAGCTCAGGCTGTGAACACTACATGGTGACTAGATACTTCTATACTCAGCCCTGATGTACGACCCCACCAGGGACCCCAAGGGACTTGAGAGATATCTGGATTGGTGGTGTTTGGTGCCAAGTAGTTATCAGTGTTTATTATAAACGAACTACGTGCCGTGCTCCATTTTGTTTGTATAAAATGCAAAACTAAACATTTGTGGCACGGTATAGTCAGACCTTGACAGATTTCTAAGAAGTCGACATTAGAAATGTTCTCCCACTGAGGACAGGGGACTGCTTTGTGGGGCTTCCCTTCCCTGTTCACTGTTGTTAGTGTGGCTCGGAATGGATTCCTCCATCTACTCGCAGATAGTGTATTAGCTCGCCTGTGCTCAGTACTGGTGCTGGAGCCTAGGGGATAAATGTGGCTAACTCACTCTTGGGAGTTAAGATCTAGAATCTTCCATTGTGTCTTCCATAATGTGAGGCTAGCAATAGTACCCCATGTGAGAGCTGTAGGGTTAAGTTCCACAATCCACAAGAACGTGCCTGACAGCTGATTTAAAGTATGCCCCCAACTAAATACCACTGATGACGATGCTCTGGGGCAACGGTTAGTAGTGTGGTCACTACTGAACTGTCAGTATTCCTGTGTCGCACTTGAAATGTATAGTAAGAATACTTTGTGGACACAATCGCCTTAGAAAATTCTGTCTGATGGAATGCTTTGCGTTTCCCTCCTTGACACTTTAAAAGTTTCAAAAGAATACTTGGAACACCACTTCATTATGTGAAAAATCATTTGCTACATCCGTGGTTAAAAATGTTCAGAAAGACACGTTTCCTCCCTTAAGAAGATCTCCTTAAGACTTCAGAATTATCTGTGTGCCCTTTAAAACCTTCCCTCTTACAGTGCCAGTTTAGAAGTCAGTTGCTTTATTTGGGAGTCACTTAAAAATGCCCTTTTTATTCAGTTAAATCCTGACGGGGTTCGTTTTCTGTGCTAGGTGTTCCGATTCGCTCTAGGAATCTAACGATGGAAAGAGCTGACCCCTGCTCCCCTTTAGACCAGGTAGGAGGAAAGAAATTCTTGCCTTAGGGAGCCACCCTCTGTGAGAGAACGGGCTAATTAATGGAAGAGTCGAGAGGGAGGCATGACTAGGGAGTAGACAGAGCTTCCGTCCACTCCAGTGGAGGAATGATGGCTTCACAGAGAGGCAGGAAGCAATGGGCAGAGCGCACGTGGATGGCTTTATCATCTTCCTCCTAATGCTGGAAGAACTCATTGACCAACGCAAGCAACTAGACGCGGGCAGGGGTAGACGCCTCACTCTCGTTTCAAAACAGCTTATGTTATATTCAATATTAAAAGCAAGAACTGACAACACAGGAATGTTGAACACACTTGGTAGATGTGGTAAACTTAGAATCTCAGCAGGTACTAAGAGTATGGTTAACATGTTTCTAATTTATATCAGGTCTCTGGATGGCACCTCCTTTTTCTTGAGCTTTCTACTGGGCTGTTTATTGTCGGCTCAACCACAGCTTTGCTTTGTGATCAGCCAAGAGAAAAGGAAGTGGAAAGGATTAAAATCTCCCCAATTCAGCACCAGAGTTCTGGGACGGTGAGACAGTAAATAGTCACCTTCAGAGACTAAGTTTGTTCAGTCTCACCTCCAGTTGCCTCGGGATTTAGTCAGCCATGTCCTTTGCGACCTGGAGAAGAAATGCCTGAAGGAGCCTTCCAGCTCTGTTTTGAACGGCAACCACAACAGGCGACCAGACTCTGCCTCTGCGTGTGATTGTGGACTGGCTAAACCACACCAAGCTGCTGAACCACACTGTGCTGAAATGCTGAAAAGCTTTGTGAGTTCTCCCGTGGGTGTGGCTGCGGCCGTTTGCCTCCTAGTACTTTTGCTGGCCTGCGGGATTGGATGCGCTTGGCACTGGAATCGCCGGGAGGCCACATCATTTACCTTATCGAAGTTTATGCAGAGGAGAAGCAACAGGAACAAAGACCTCGTGAAAACCGTCGGCTTGAGTGCCTACGTGACTGGCCCAAGCACTAAAACCTCAGTGGAAAGCAAAGGCCACAAATCTACTGCCAAGAGAAATACGATGCCTGGCAACTATGAAAATGTGGACGTGTGTGCTCCCTGCACAGAAGGGACGACTGAGAAAGCACTGTACGAAAACACGCAGCCGTCTAATCTCGAGGATCATGTCTACGGGAATCAAACAGACTCCCTCTATTATAACTTCCAGAAACCTAGTCCTCCTCCTCCTCAAGATGAAGACATATACATCCTTCCAGATTGCGACTAGCTTTTCAACAGAGACTTGTTGCTGGAGGACAAAGGACTGCCAGGCCCCGGAGTGGAGTGACGTCATCATGATCAAATTATTCTGATGAAATCAGTGGTCTCTTTCCTTTCGCCACCCTTATAAATCCTCACCAAGAGAACCAGTGTAGACAAGTTCTAGAACACCCTCCCCGCGTGTGCCCTGCCGTTAATTAAATCTGTGCTGTATTCTAGTCATTTTTCTTTTTAAATGTTTCCTGTAACAGCTTTCCTTCGCTTCTTTCTCTACCCTCTTTGAGGCTCAGCATGATCACAGTCTCCTAACAGATTGTCCTTCTCCTGTGCTGAGGGCTAACCCAAGGCCATTCACATACGAGGTAAGCACTCAGCCACTGAGCCATAGCTCTAGCCTGGTCTTCTGAGTCACATCCAATCAATAACCTACAACGTAGCAGGTTGATCTCCCCAAAATCTTCTAGGTGGTCATATCATTACTTTGCCAAAAAAATAATTTATGTTGTTTGCAAAGACATAAAGCTCAAAATTCTAATTCCAGGCCTCATGATTTTTCAGTTACAACTTCCTTTGCAAGTTATTTTCCATAACCCCCACTTCTTTGCTTGCATCTAAGTTATCTCAAAACTGCCAACCCCCTCTGCTTCACGGTTTACTTGTCTGCTCCTCAAGCCTGCCTCGGATCACAGTTTCTTCCAGCATCCTCATTTCAAACCTACATTTCCTGTTATTGATCCTGCTGCCTGTTTAATTCCTTGAGCATTTAAAGCTATGAATGTTTTCTGTGCATTCTTTTACTAATATCATAAGAGGATGTCTTCGGTTGCAGTTAAACAGAAATGAACTTGTTCCTAGTGATACTTTTAGACCCAATGACATCATATGAGGAACTAAAAGTTTGGTTAACTGAAAAAGATAGGAATCTTACAGTTTGTCAAGTAGTTTTATGAAAAACTAATAAATTTACTAATTTTAAGTCTTAATGAATTTTTGTTGAATGTTTTCTATTGTGTGTGGTGTGTGTGTGTGTGTGTGTGTGTGTGTGTGTGTGTTATTGCACTGGGAAATTGGGAGATAAGAAGAGGAACTGCAAGCAAGCAAGGAAAGAGAAAGATAGAGGGAGAGGAGAAAGAGAGGAGGGGGCGTGAAAGGAGAAAGAGACACGGAGGGAGACAAATCCTGAATATATACTTCCTACACAAAAGGAAAGACAATAGACAAATACTATGTTATGAGTCTCTAAATACAGGCTCTAAATAGGAAGCTCTGGGTTACTTGGCTCGGTACCCAGCCAACTGCTACTTTTGCCAAGTAAATCTTTACTGAGCTATGATGACAGGAAGTTTTCATAGAACAGAAGTCAGAAGGAATTTGTTCTTTCTTGTCATCTCTGCAGAACAAAGTGCAAAATTGTGACTGACTCCAGCATCCCCAACTGTTGGCAGTTTCTAGTTTCTCCTAGCTTTATCCTCTATTAGGGATTCTTCAGAACCAGA
Source organism: Micromys minutus (assembly GCF_963924665.1). NCBI lineage: Eukaryota > Metazoa > Chordata > Mammalia > Rodentia > Muridae > Micromys > Micromys minutus. Next base: position 11,754,630 of record NC_137955.1, on the reverse strand, counting down.
GGACCAGCTCTCAGATTCTACTGGGTATCACCAGTAGGCAAGAGCCATTCTGAGTTCTAGGTACCAGCTCTGTGGGGCTCTGAAATTCATATCTTAGTTCAAAGTTTATAAATATCTGCAGTTACCATCTCTATGTGCTGAGGCATATGGTATTTCATCGAGTTATCCACACCTGTATAAGTGTGTGAGTATTGTGTGTGTGTGCATGCACATGTGTGTATGTGTATGTATGTGAACATGTGCATATATATTCTTGTGTCTGTGTGTGTATGTGTATTTGTGTGTGTGCAAGCATGTGTCTGTGTGAGTGAGAGTATGTGTGTATAGATTTGTATGTGTGAACAGTACTTGTTCAATTATGTATATTACATTATCTCTGATAAATCAAAAATGTTCCTTCCCCAACTAGACTCCACTATCAACATTTCTTTGTGTAGGGCTATCTAATAAGAATTCCAAACACCAGGCATAAATTCATTCTTTAAAATAATATTTCTGAAACATTTTAAACCTTGAAACTTAAAACATTCATCCATGACAGATAAAGATAATAAAGTTGTTTACATCTATGTGGGACAAAATTTTTCAATTGTCGTATACTATTAGAAGATACAATTGCCTACTACAATACAAGAGAAAAGAAGCTAGGGCAGAGGAGAAGACTAGCTGAAGCAAATACACCTGGTGTGATTTAGCTGTGGACTTTCAGCACATGAAGGTGTAGTGACATCCTGTGACTTACAACAATCATCAGTTAAAGTCTGGTTCCAGCATCTAGCAACAGTGATCATATGGCTTATAGACCTTTCTCTCTGCTCTGTATCTTACTTCCTAACTCATTATTGATCCCTGTCACAAGGAAAGCCTTGCTTATCCCCCACCTCGGATTACAGCCTCCGATTATTGCTTCGCTAGAGAGTAAGGCTAAGGACCACTACTTAAGCCAAGGTGACAGTTGAGATAGTTGTCTCCTTGCAAAATAGGAAAGGGAAAGAAGCCAAGGAGAAGATGATTTATTCACATTGTAATGGTCCAGAGAAGTTCTCAACCTTCTTACTGCTGTAACCATTTGATACAGTTTCTTATGTTGTGCTGTCCCCAGACCATAAAATTATTTTCATTGCCACTTTATAGCTGTAATTTTGCTACTGTTATGAATTGCAGTGTAAGCACCTGTATTTTCTGATAGTCTTAAATGACCTTGTGAAGGTGTAATTCAACCATGAAAGGGGTTGCAACCCACGAGTTGAAAACCTCTAGCCTAGACATTTGTACTTCTTTAAAAGTATGCTGAAACTGTACATCCAATACCATGGAGTTTGGAGGTGAGCCCTTTGGGCCATGATTGACTTTAGATGTGGTTAGATGAGAAGGGAGTCCTCTGGTTAGAACAACGCCTTTACAAGAAGATACCAGAGAGCTGCTGACTTGTCTCAGGGGCAGTGCTTGCCTGACATATGGATGCTGGGTGCTCAGTCCCCAGTATGAATGGAGATGGTGAACAAGAAAGTGGAGGAAGAAGGATGAGGAAGATGATGAGAAATGAATGGAGGAGAATCTTCTACCTCCTTTCACACATCTCTTCTCTCTATCATGAGAGAATATTGGGAGGTAGAAATTTCTTGTCAATAATAATGCTTTGATACTGAATGTCTCAGCTTCCATGACTGTGAGAAGTACCTCTGTGTCTTAGCCCTCCATCCTGTGACATTTTGCTTTAACTATATAAGCAGACATTTTGGAGACATCTATGCCATAACAATTAGCCATTTTTTAACCTTTTTAAAAAAATTCAGTGCATAGGGTAAGCATCTATTTTTAGTGCCTATTTTATCCTAAGGCCTGGGGTCATTGTTCTTTTGATCTCTGTGCTTCTCTTCCAGGGTTTCTTTTATACATCTTACAAGCATTCTAAGTGGCACTTTATGAGTTTCCCTTTGTTTCTGGCCCTTTCCATAAGGATAGGTATTCCTTTTGCTTCTAGTTGGTGCTTTTCAAACATCTGAAACTCAATAAGATGCAAACTAGTAGGTGTATGGATTACACTCAGAGATAGTTACGCATGTACTTGGGATGGAAGACAAAGAGAGGAAAGAAAGGTATCCACTACCCTGGTTACTTGCTAATGGCTAAAAAATCTAACAGTCAAAAGTGTTTCAATGTCAAAACACCTGAAACATGTCATGATAAGAACATGTCATCTGCTCAGTCTGTGTCTTCAACAGCAATATTTGACTCAAAGGGAAATAAGACCTTTTGGCTTACTAATCCCCAGACACGAACCAAGAAAATTGTATAGTGTGTCTCTTGTTTTGTTGCCTCTGAGTGAAAAGGTCTGAGCTGCATGACAGTGGGAATGTTAGAGTCAGAGCTCATGAAGCATTTGGCTAAAAGACTTGTTTGAAAACAGATGCCTGACATGGCCCTGTGGTTTCTATAACTTCCTTCAACGCTTTAATTTACAACATACTTAACTCTTCCTTAGAATAGCTACACTGAGGTGGACTTAAAAATCAACTGTACAGAATAAATGGTTTGAAAAGAACTGTATCAGGAATTTAAGAATTTCCAAATACACAGTGAGTCATTATTAACTTGCATTTTCCTGAAGGACAAGATAACATCTTGAATAGATTATATCTTAGTTGTAATTACATTTTCAATGAAGGGCCCTTTGTATTCCTCCGTTGGTTAGACATGAAGTTATTGAACATCGAAGTCATGCATATTCTAAATGACTTTATTGACCACATAGGATGAAGGAATAGAGTAAATATCAGTCAAGTGTCTAAGCCCTGGAAGGGATCTGGAGCGTCAATAGTGGGGAAGTATGGGTAAACAGATAATGCCTCAGCAGTCGCATGGCTCGTAAATGACAAATGTATTCCTAAACCAAAGCTATTAAAAGGTCTCATGATGAAGCATGTGGGGTAATGGGAGACTGGAGCCAGGTTTGAGTTAGGAAAGGACAAGACAGGACAAGTCAGAGATAAGCTCTCAGAGACTGAGGAAGTGATGTCAGTCACCTGAGCTAGATCATATGGTGTCAGAAGTTGCTCTAAACCTGCCAAGGCAAGATATCACCAGTGGTGCAATGGAGGTACTTATATGTTTGGAGCAAACAGCAGCTGTCTAGTTAGATACAAATCCCACTCAATTAGAGGGAGTCCATGCCTAGTAGTAAAATTCAAGCCACAAACCTGTTGTTGAAGATGTCATAGACCCTAGAAAAGTATTGCTGCCACCATATTTCTACAGCAACATGGTTTACATCTGCCCTCTAAATATTCATCTGTTTGTCCATAGATAAGCACAGATCTCACAGCTCATCAAAGATACTTTCTTTTTTGGCAGGAAGAGACTATTACAACCACAACTGGCCACAGTGCAGAAAATAAGTGACCATGGAGTCCCGAGCCAAGACAGAATACCTGTAACACTTATAGCTCAGAGAAAGGCAGGAAAGGAGGGGCTAGGCAGAAAACAATGTAACAGTCTGGGGAGCATCATGGCAGGAAAGGAGGGGTGAGGCAGAAAACAATGTAACAGTCTGGGGAGCATAATGGCTGTTGCATCATAAGGTTCTTTTAGACAGGACAGAGATGCTGTTCACATAAACTCTCAACATTATGATTCTCTGAAAATGATCTGGAATGGCCAAAAACGATGCACCAATGTGGACAGAGGGAAATGCCACAAGATTCCACACCTGGATCAAGCACTACAGGCAGTCAGCGGTGGCTCACAGAGAGGAAACAAGTTTGATTTTTTTTTCTATTTTTTAATTTTTTCTAAGAGATGAGACTTTAATCCTAAGGAGTCAACCTTAGAAGCACACAAAGAAGAGCAACGCTAACTGGACTCAGTAAGACAGACAGACATATAGATGGATGGATGGATGGAGGGATGGATGGATGGATGGATGAATGGATGGATGGATGGATAGACATACAGACAGCTAATAGTCAGATGATGATGGATGGTAGATAGATTATAAAAAGATATCCCAAAAATTAATATAGAAGAAGAGTCATGTGTTCAAATGGGGATAGTTGTGGCCACATGGGAGGACTTAGAGAAAGGATATACATACTTACACTCCAAAGTCTCAAATTAAAAAACAAAGCAAAACAAAAACAATGAAAAAAAAAAACAAAATAAGACAGATTGGCATATGCAGGCTGGGGGCAGAAAATATCTGAAGAATCCAGAAGAAGAGGAGCAGTGCTGTAGAAGGTGAAAGGGAGGGGAAGAGGGGACAAAGCAAAAGCCACAAGTAGCTGTCTGATAACTCACAAATGGATGTTAACCTAACACATCTGTTACCGCTATTGGTAAAAGGCAGTATTGAAGGCAGAAGTGACACGGGTTTTAAACTGTTTTTAAAACAAACAAACAAACAAACAAACAAATAGCATATGATATTATGAACAAAAGCATTTAAACTTTAGTGCAATAAGAAAGATTCTATTTGAGTGTGTGGGACTTAATTTCTCACAGCACAGACCTAAGCCTTAGAAGATGAACAGGGTTCCTGGATGTTTGAATAACACCTGCAGTTTTTAATCTAAATTCAGCTCCCCTGATGGTTGCCATTTGAGGATTCCTAGAGATAGGATTTAAGCAAATGAGAGATGCACAAACAAAAGGGGGCACAGAGGATGGTAAATTGCCAACCAATCAAGCCAGATGGAGGTGTGACTGCAGCTATTGACCTCCAGTGTTGCCATGGAAACCACAGCTCTTCTGTGCTGATGTGGTTTCTCTTTTGAAGGCCAGATTGGCTATAGTGAATAGTTATGGCTGGAAATGAAGGAAGTTAAACCATCTTTTTGACAAATGTTCTCTAAATCCTTGTTAGTAACAGAGATTGAGGTCTGAGATTCCCAGAATCCCAATACCCGTCCAAAGCTCAAGATTGAAACTCAGTAAATGGCTGTGTTTTAGACCCACTTCTCAGGCGTCACCCTGTGATGGGCTTGTATTTTAACTCTAGGCAACAGCTAGAATTTGATTGGGAAAATAAGTTTCACACACTGGCATAAGATCTTTTAAAGTGTATCGGGATATTTGAAAACCCATTAAACAAATATATATATAAATATTTTTGGTGTGTCTGGCTTTTCTCAGTAGGCATTTCTGAGAAGACTCTAGACCATATCAGAGAGATGCCCAGTATCTGTGTGGCTTCTCTGCATTCACACCAACGTAAGTGACTTTTCTTCACTTATCACAACTGTGACTCTAAAACTCTTACAATTCCCTGTTTACAGACAATGTGATTGACAACTAAGAGAATGAAATTTTAACCAAAGATCACAGAATTAGTGAAATCAGTAGAGGCAGAATTGAAACCTGTTGTCCAGGTGGGAGCACCTTACTCAGAATATTTTGTTAAAGTAGTCTCAGTAGATGATAATACACTCCACTGTGGCATCATAGATTTAAAAACAAAATCAAAAACAAAAAAAAAAAAAAAAAAACAAAAAAAAACTACTTTGATGCTGTTTGAAAAGAACTTTCCCATTCAAGCTTAGAAACTTTATTTACCTTCCCTATTGTTTCACACAATCAACAATCAATCAGGACCAGAATTCAGGGCTCTGAGCTCCCCTGTGATTTTCAGCATGCTTTGTTACTTTTCTACTGGCTTGAAATTACATTATACCTTCATATTTTAATGGGTGTGTGTGTTTTGCCTGAATGTGTACCTGCCTACCCCCTGCATACCAGGGATCTACAAAGGCCAGAAACAGGAATGGATCCCCTGGAACTGGAGTTACAGAGGGCTGTGAGCTTCCATGTGGGTTCTAGGAATCAAAGTCTGATCCTCTACCAGTGAGTGCTCTGCGAGCATCAAGCCAATCTCTCCAGCCCCTTGTTTGAGTTTTTTAATTCCAGTGTTCCTCGAAGTACCACCTTCCTTAGGAAATGATTGAGCTAGTAAACAATTCCTTGAACCAGTGTGGATTTTCTGTGGTTACCAGAGGAGCAGGAGTGAGGGGCTAGTCACACGGAGCAAGGGTAATTCAAAAGCAGCTGCATCACCAGAAGGCACACCCCAACATGGGTCACAGCTTCCCCGAAACTGCAGTCCTACTCTCCACAAGGCTTGGAGGCAAGTGACAGCACAGTCTGTGTTTCTGCCACCCGGTTGCTCAGTCACTTCCGCAGCAGCTCTTTTCTCCTCTTATCCATGTGAGCAAAGCTCAAGGATCTTTCGAGTCTCTGTTCTCCCAGGTGTGCGACCTTCTCCTTTCCTCGTGTCTATAACTTGAGCTGCCTCCCTCCTGGAGCAAATGTAATGACCTGGAGGGAATGCTGAGGGACAACGATTGACAAGACAGGCAAAGACAGACTTAAGAGCAAATTACATAGATTTCCTTTTCCCCCTTTCCTTTTCTGCTCCAAACCTATCCATATATACCTTCTTATTCTCTTTCAAATTCTTAATCACGGCCACTTATGTTCCTGGAGATTAGTCATGAAGACAGTCAAGAAGGGAATGGTGCACAACATGTCCTGTTCTGGCCATTATTTCTTACACCACAACCTTTTGACATTCTTGTCCCATCTGTCAGGATTTGTCTAGCCCATGTCTACTTCCACTCAATTATCTGAAAAGAAGCATAACCAAGAGTACTGTTCTTAACGAGAGCAGAGACATCAGGAGGAAGCACGGTGCTTACGACAGCAGCATTTTAACAAGAACACTAAGAAAAGATTTGAATGAAGAACAGCCAATAACCATCTCATCCTCCCCTCAGGGTCAGCACAGGAAGAGCCTAGAAGCTAATTTTGCTCTCTTTTGTTCTGGAAGATCCAGGAAACATATTGTGAAGTATCCAATACAGGAAGGACTGATGTGACATTTAAAATTAAAGGATGAAAAGAAAAAGCAATAGCCAAACAAGAAGAATAAGAAATATTAACTTGTTAGCAGACCCAGCTAAAGCTTAGAATAAAGGCTTAAGAGAGTTCTGGAAAAGTGCACCAGGAAAAGAAGTTTTAGTCAGAAAAGGAAAATAAAGAGATATATAATTTCGATAGATTTATATGATTTTCTCTGTGTAACTAAAAGAGAATATTATGTATACAGTGGAAATGGTGGTATCCATTACAAAGGGGGGCCCATAGTCCTGAACTAGATATGGGGGAAATAAAAGGAGTTGGACAATGAGTCCTTACACTGAACAGGCGAAGAAGGTTTCTGTCATGTTTCCTTTTCAGATATTAGAACAAAACAAGCATGCCTCTTGGCTAGATGGTGAGGCACAACTCTTATTTCTAATTCCTTATGCAGGTAAGTTAAGTGTGCAAATGTGGATGTATTCAGTGGGGGAAATGTAATTAACATTTTCAGCATGTGAACTGAGATATTACCCCTCCTTCAAAGCCTGGGTTAAATCCTAGCTCATTTGTGAAGCTGTCTTCAATACGAACAATGTGAAATAACTCATCTATTTGTGGATTCCTTACCTTATCCCTCCGTTCATCTCTCTGCCAAATAGCTCCCCAACCCACAGATATTGAGGGTCTATTAACTGCCGGACATTATAATAAGACCTGAGGTTTCAATGATAAATAAAAATATCGAAAACATGAGTAGAGTCTAGATGAAACACTGAATGAGAAACCACATAAGTGAATTCATAGCTAGGAGGAAAAATGAATACTGTGAAGAAAGAAACAAGGTTGTGCTGGCATGAAAGCTTGTAGTAAATTAACGTGCACTTGGCTTATTCAAATAGCCAGATTAGGCCATTGAAACAAGATTACTAATGTACTAATTATATAAAAGAATTTACCTAGGAAGAAAACAAGAATTAGTGACTGCTTTGGTACAAAGGAGACCCATTATTAGAGAACATTAGCATTTGTATTAGTTTGCTTGTTTAAAAGAAAGGGTAAATCTCAAACTGTTCCGAAGGGGTTTATACACTGCTGCTAACATGATTAGAGAGGAATATGAACATCCTGTTGGGCACATTTGCTGTAGGCTGATTTTCTACATAAGTCTGGTCTGAACATGACCATGTCTAGCAATGTCATCCAGAGGCAAGTAAACCATTGCATTGTTTAGTGGACCAGAATTTGATTCACAGCTCGGGTGCCTATGAGCTGTGTGATTTCAAAACATCAGTCATTCTTTTTGAGCTACAAAATCCAAAGCTGAGAAGGAATAGTAACAAGAATTTTCTGAGGTTGCCAGAAAAGGAAATGAGAAATACTTGAAACCATTTCAGACACAAGCATGTGCTGGGGTAGTTAACCGTGGCTGGAAACTTGAAAGCATTTAGGATCACTTGCTTTACAATTTCCCGAGTGTGTCTATGTGGGTGCTTTCAAAGACATTTAACTGAGCAAGGATATCAGCAAAGAGTGGCTTGAGATACCAAGCCAAGCAAAACAGAAAATGGATAGAGCACTGCATACTGCTCTCCGTCCAGTTTCTGACTGTGGATGTAATGTGCCTTCATCACATTTTACATTCATAGCTTCCCCAAAGTGATGTTCAGTACAGTCTACAGCCGGTGGTACCCAGAGCAAGTGCTATCCAGAGTCACAGCAAACGTAAGCAAAGACAAGAAAGTCTAATTCTTTCTGAAACAGCAAAGTAGGTGTCTTCAGAATGACATGCACGTTGAGCTCAGTATGAGAAGTTACATCAGACCCTATTCCTCTGGAATGTACTAGAAACACATACAAATTGCAAACTAGATACATTAGTTTGAATGCAAGAGCAAATTTGAGCATAGCCAAGAGAATGTAAATTCATGCGTGAGTATAGATAAGAATTTTGAGCAATGGAGAGCTAATAAAAGAATGTGTTACAAAGGCATTGGAGGGCTCTGGACCTAAAGAGAGTATCTATACTCAGATGATCAGTAGCTCTAGCAACTCACCCCCTTTCAATTATATCAGCACATATTCATTGTACAGATGAACAGGATTCACTGTGACAGTCCAAACACATGGATACCCTGCTTTGATCATATTCATTCAATTCGATATCTATACTTTTTATTTTTTTAAATTGTTTTGCTGATTTATTTGGGTTTGTTTGACTGGATGTGAGAGAATTCAGCTGCAGGACAGAGGTACAAGTTGCTGTCTTTTCAATCATTCTCTCCATTAATATTTTTATTTACTTTTCCTTAAAATATTTTCCAAACAAGATACTTGATCACATTTCCCCTCCCCAACTTCTACTCACTTCTCTACCCATTCAACTTCATGTCCTTTCTGCCTCTGTGTCTCTCTGCCCCCCTAAATAAATAAAATAAATAAATAGATAGATAGATAGATAGATAGATAGATAGTACATATAAGTTCAAATCAGGCAAAAATCTCAGCAGGTAGTTAAGGAAATGGACACAAGTTCCACTCCTACATAAGAAGCTATTTGCAGTTGATTTCTACTAGGAAAAAAAAATCAACGTTCCCCAATGGAATGTCACTAGATCAACCAGCTGCTTTCTAAGGCAGACACCATGTCCAGGGGTAAAGTCTGCATGCTATTTTTTGAAAAAGGGTTTCTCCCTGAATCTGGAGTTCACTCGCTGAGAACCCAGGAAGCTTCTGTCTCCCTAGGCTTGGGATTTCAGCACTCACAACCACTCCTAGCTTTTCACACGGGCACTGGAGATCTGAACTCTTAGCTCTTCACGCTCGTGCACTGGTCCCATTACCAACAGAACTTTCTCCTCAAGCTTCCCGCTTGCTCTTTCTACATCCCTAATGTCTCCTTTCGCGTTTCTTCCCTCCTCTCTGAATCTCATTCCTTTCTGTTCAGCAAGGGCTGGAACAAAGAAGGCAGAACGGCCAGGAGCCCACGAGAGCCACAAACTGCCTGGTGAAACGGGACTGTGTGAGCAGGAGCCCAGGAAGCCACATTCGCAGCCACCACTGTTGAGCCATAACCACACGAGTTTTCACAGAAGACCGAACTAAAGTCTTCTGATTTTATCCCATGGTTTGATCAAACCAGAAAGCTGCTGGCAAGGTTGTTTGAGAAATACGAAGGTTTCCGCCCAGGAAGTGCAGTGGAGAACAGATGGAGAACAGTGGACAGAGACCCGCTGACTCCGGGCTTAGTCTCTCCACACATGTCCTCTCTTAAGGAGCTCTTACCCAAGACTGAGGGAATGGCCACTCAGTAATCAGCCCAACTTGAGACCCATTCCATGGACAAGCGTCTGTCCCTGACGCTATTAATGATACTCTGTTATGCTTGCAACCAGGAGCGAGTTGTCCTCTGAGAGGCTCCACCCAGCAGCTGACTCAGACAGATGCTGACACTCACAGCCAAACAATGGATGGAGCTTGGGGACTCAGAACAGGAGGAAGGATTGCAGGCCCCAAAGGGGACAGGAACCCCACAAGACCAACAGAGTCAACAAACCTGGACCCTTGGGGCTGTCAGAATTTGAACCGCCAACCAAAGAACACTTTCAGGCTGAACCTAGGCTTCCACACACATATGTAGCAGATGTGCAGGTCTTCATGTCGGGCCCGACTGAACAACTGGAGCCAGGGGCTGTCCCCAAAGCTGCTGCCTGTCTGTGGGATGTGCTCTTCTAGCTGCTCTTCCTTGTCTGGCCTCAGTGGGAGAGGAAGTGCTGTGACTTAAAGAGCAAGGGGTGTACAGGGGGATACCCAGGGGCCCCCATCTGCTCAAAGGAGGGGAGGGAGGAGGGGAGAGGGAAAGAATTGTGAAAGAGGGTGACCAGGAGGGAGGAAGTGAGCAGGATGTAAAGTGAATAAGTAAAATAATAATAATAATAATAATAATAATTTTTAATTAAATTAAATTAATTTTTTTCTAAAAAGAGGCTCTTGCCCCATTCCTGCTAACATCTTCCTCTTTCATCATCACTAGCAACGACTATGTATTAGAAATAAATACTAAGAGAAAATGTAAATGTACAGGAATAATAGAGATTAAAGAATAAATCTTTTTAAATGATAAAATCTAATCCTAATTTATTTCAGAAGAACAATATTCTCATTTATTCTCAATCTCTTTATTCACCAACACAAATACAACGTACACCCTTTCTTGATAAATTTATGTTTTAAAACTGTTTTTAAGTAGTTCCTTGTCTCTCGCCATTGAGAATTTTGAGAAGTGGCATATATTTTCTCAAGCCAATGATTGTTCCTAGTGAAATACGGGCAAGGTAAATCTAAAACAGCCTGTTATTCAGGCTGCCCAAATATGCTTTATTGTACACAACTGTGAAACCATTTGTTTCAAGGGTAGATTGAATGGATAAAGACAAGAGAATAATAAAACAGAAAACAAAATTAGAAATAGAAGAAGGGAAGGCTTAAAGATTTGTAAATATGACTTAGAAAAAACTTATAATTAAAAAATCAGTTAAGGGGGCTGGAGAGATGGCTCAGCGGTTATGAGCACTGGCTCCTTTTCCAGGGGTCCTGGGTTTGATTCTTAGCACTCGAATGGAAGCTTGCAGCAGACAGTAACTTCTGTTTTGGGGTATCTGACACATTCACATAAAGACATACGCCAACAAAACACCAATTACACATAGAATTCATATACACATTTTAAAAATAATTAAATAATTGGATCTTTTGCTGCTTGACAGATTAAATTAAGAAAGCATAAAAAAAGCTAAGCCCAGCAAAAAAGTAATTTACACTTCGGCTTTTTTGTGTATCTGTTATTTTCATTGTAACATTTTTTAAGACAGTCTTTTTATTGGGTATTTTTTATTTGAATTTCAAATGTTATTCTCTTACCTCATTTACCCTCCAGAATTACACCATCCCCCTGCCTCTGTGAGGGTGCTCCCCACCCACCCACCCACCCCCTCTTACCTCCCTGTCCTGCCATTCACCTATACTGGGGCATTGACCCTTGGTAGAACCAAGGACTTTTCCTCCCATTGATACCCAACAAGGCCATCCTCTGCTACATATGCATCTGGAGTCATGGGTCTGTCCATGTGAACTCTCTAGATGGTGGTTTAGTCCCTGGGAGCCCTGGTTGGTAGATATTGTTTTTTATGAGGTTGCAAACCCCTTCAGATCCTTCAGTCTTTTCTCTAACTCTTTCATTGGGGACCTGTTCTTAGTTCAGTGTTTGGCTGCCAGCACCTGCCTCTGTATTTGTCAGGCTCTGGTAGAGCCTCTTAAATAATACTCTTACAATGGCCTCCCAAGTTGAGAGATTACAGACATGAGCCAGCAGGTAACTGAAACATTCCTTTTAAAATTCATATTCACATGTGACACACAACTACACAGTGTGCTTTAGTGTACATTTTCTTTATTGATTTATTTTTGCTTTCTCATTGTATATCAATGTATGGTTTTGAACTGATTTTTTTTTATGTGTCAGAGAAATGGTTTGATGAGAGAAACTCCCGACTGTGCATAATTACTTTAACTGTCATATTTAAGACATATACACTTACATTTTGAGCTGAAGTAGTAGAATGTGACATAAAAATTACCAAAATTTATTATGTAAATGTATAAAACTGTCAAACAGTTTTAAAAGACATGAGAAAAATAAGGATATAAAATATCTGGTTTAAAAGGAGCATGGTGTGTGTGTGTGTGTGTGTGTGTATTGTGTGAATATATGTGTGTGTGCATGTGTGTATGTGTGTGCATGTGTGTATGTGTGCATGTGTGTATGTGTGTGTGCGAGAGTGTATAGCAATAGCAGTGTGAGTTAAGCCAGAGTCACAAGGATATTGATAGATGCTGTATCATTATGTAAGGAGAAATAGCAAAAAATCATCAGGCTCGGGAGGTAGCTCAGTGGTGAAGCATTCACCATGCAAGCCCGAGGACCTGAGTTTGGGTTCTGAAAGGCCAGATGCTATTGCACATCTGCAATTCCTGCTCATCTATGAATAAATGGAAGGAGGATGCAGAAGAAACCCCAAGAACTTGTGGGACATCTAGTATAAACTATGCAACAGTGACCAAGGTCCACTTTGTCCCAGGGTAGGAAATGAAGACTGATGCCAAGTGTTGACCTCTGACCCCTACCGTGCATGGTGGGACACACTCACATATACATTGAATAGTGGGATTTTAGAAAGAACAAAGATAAACAATAAATGGATGGTTTAAGTTCTTATTAACTTAAAACACACTTTTCTGTGATAAATTTGTTTGAATTCTTCAAAAACCCTAAAATGAGAATACACAGACACATTTCATACATGCACACACACACACACACACACACATGCACACACACACACTTATCATATTTGTTAACTTCCTAGCTCTCAATAAAATTTTATAGCTTCAATATTGTGGGTTTAAATCACTTCGCTGTTTAACACTCTCTGTTAGTATCTTTTATGAATATTGCTACAATCTTTTTGTTATCTACTATGAGCTACAGTAATATTATTCTGATAACTTCTGGGAATGAAGCAATAATTCGAGATCCAAAAGAAAGAAATGTACCTTTCTCTAATTATCCAAGGGATAATTTATTATTATTACTATCATCATCGCTATCAATAAATGAAACAGAGAAGTTGGCTACTTTCCCCAGTGAGATTTCTTTTTGAATGGCCATGTTTTAGTTGCTATTTTGCCAACTCATTTCCTGTCCCTTTTCCTTGTTACTGTCATTATTGACAATATTATTATTATTGTCATTTGCCTCCTGGTATCTTACTCTAGACATATTGTACTTTTCAACACTCAATTTGCTAACATTACACAGTCTGAAGTCTTGCCATTATTATATGTTGACTTAGCATGTACATATTATTAAAAATCGATGCTTATTAGAACCTTGTTATCATTAGAGCAGTGATACGACATATGGACTTCCTGTCCCAGGACACACAGGATAAGCTCCAGTTAGTCAGCGTTGCTCCTTAAGGGAACCAGCTCACTAATGAGGGTCTCCCTCTTTAACTGCTCATTTGTGGACATTACTGTTGATGATTCACAAGTACCACTTCCCCCTTCATTCAGTCCTGGTGTGGGTTCAGTTTGTTTCTTTTGTTTCTGTGGTGTGTGTGTGTGTGTGTGTGTGTGTGTGTGTGTGTGTGTACATGTGTGTATCTATGTGTGTGCATGTACATATGGGTGTCTCTGTGTGTGCATGTGTGTGTCTGTCTATGTGTGCCTGTGTTTGCATGCATGCATGCATATCTCTGCATGTGGTGTGTGTGCCTGTGTGAGCATTAATGTGTGTGTTCCTAGCAGTTCTTGGCTTTCTTTAGGCTTTTCTTTTGATTTTTTTCTGTTATGCACAGATGAAAGCAAAATAAACTTTATAAACATATAAGCAGGTATATGGTAGACAAATATATAAGAAACTAAACACCCTTTTTATATATAGTATCTTCCACACCTTTGAAAATGAGTATAAATCCAAAGACATTCTTATTAATCACCTTTCTTCTATACTCCTTACAAGGTTTACACAAACCATCTTTTCTGGAGTGGCACTAAATACAACTTTTACAGGCAACCATGTTCAAATTAACAGTACACCATCTATTCTAATTGCTTGAAGTTCAATCCATCACCATCAGCCCAATGAGACTCTTCCAGCAAGATTTTTATGCTTTTCATATTTTTCAAATTTAGGGTAATAATTAGATATATCCAAATAGTTTTCTTTGTTAGACATAGAATTGATAATTTTCAATAGAAGTCTTGTCTTCCTGAAATTTGTGTGTGGACCTCACAAAAGTGTTGACAAGCTGAAGTACTTCTGCATTTAGTTCACTTGAACCTGTGTGAGTGTGTGTGTGTCTGTGTCATGTGCTCGAGCACCTGGTGCCTATGTATATTTGCTCTTTTTAATAGTTACTATTGTTTTTTAAAAACCTGGATCTGTACTTATGTGATGACCCAGTGTATGGGAATGCCAGGGCAGGGAGACAGATAGAGTGTGTGGGTGGGTATGGCAGTACCCTCATAGAAGGTCATAGAAGCAGGGTGAGGGGGAATGGAATACGGGGTTTCTGGGGGTGGGAACCAGGAAAGGGGGTAATATATGAAATGTGAATAAAGAACACATCTAATAAATGAACAAAGAAAAAAACCCAAACAAACTTAAGGCCCTGGTTTCCTTAGCTCATGTAAGGAGCAGGGAAACCTTTACAAATTCGTTTTTTTTTTTTTTTTAAATCCCAATTATTTTTAATATCCTACCTGCCCTTCAAAACCTATATAAAATGATTTTTCATGAAAAAAAAACCACGAGATTATAACCATTTGACTAATCCTAACAGTCTTCCAAGAGACTTAAATCTGTAGGTTTTTGAGATTCTCTGCAGACTGAACCGAAATCCCTCCGTGTGAAATAATGACATTTACAGTTTCAAAAAATCTCATTTTGTTTAGTTTTCTTTAACTTGTTGAGTAAAACCTTCATTAAACTGTTAACATTTATAATGTAGGAGGTCGTGCTGCCAATCAGGACAATTTTATTAGAAAAAACTGCTCATGTTTGGTGAGAGTCCCAGCAGCCACCCACAGGAGTTGGGGGAAAAGGAATGCCTTTTAAAAATTTTGTGTTTTAAAATTGTGCCTTAGTCAGGGTTTCATAGCTGTGAAAAGACACCATACCCAAGGCAACTCTTATAAATAAAAATATTTAATTGTGGCTGCCTTATGGTTTCAGAGGTTTAGTCCATTATCCCCATGATGGGAAGCATGGCAGCATCCAGGCAGACATGGTGATGGAGAAAGAGCTGAGAGTTCTACATTTGATCTTTAGGCAATAGAAGGGAACTGAGTTCTATGCTAGGGGAAGCTTGAGCATTGGAGACCTCAAAGCCTGTGCTCACAGTGACACACTTCCTCCAACAAGGCTACACCTCCTAATAGTGTCAATCCCTATGAGCCAAGCATTCAAACAAGTCTGTTGATGTTATACCATTCCAACAACCACAAACAGCACAAATTACACACACAACACACACACACACACACACACACACACACACATTTATGTTTTTAATTATAGAACGATACCACTTTCTCCTCCCTTTTCTCCCTCCAGCCCTTTCCGGGCAACCTTCCTTTGGTGTCAACCATCTTGAATTGGTTGTCTTTTATTTATTTTACTTTTTGTTTAGTCATGGAAGAGAAAGAGAGACAGTTTATCAAGAAAAGACAAAGCATTTCTATGAATGGATGTGGGTAAGTGAGTTGAGAAAGAGCCCAAAGCCTGAATCTTCATGTTAATCTAGTAGAATAAAACTAAACATTGTGACTCAAGCCAAAGTGTTGGAGAAAATAATTGGCATACCTTCATCTGATGAAGGTCACCATCTTAATTTTATAATTAACTTGGAGCTCTTAAAAAGATGAAAATCCCAACTGAAATGGCAAGACATTTAAAGAAATGCTCAGGTGTCAAAGAAGCATACAAATAGCCTCTCGACAGTCCTTGTCACTAGAGAAATACAACTTCAGACAAGGTACCACAAGCCTGGCTTCTCACACTGACTCTGTTCAAGGCGCTGCACACCCAGGTCTGGCTGGGCTGCTGAACTGGGTCTCTGTACATTGGAGGGATGTGAAGTGGTACATGACTTTTTAGAAAGATTTGCCACAGACCTCCTAAAAGTTTAATATATATTTACTAGAAGATGCAACAATATGTTTACCCAAAACAAAAATATTAAGACCAGCTGTGGAGTTAAAGTCCAGGTACTGAGTCAAAGCTATGTGGGAAGCAATGCTGGCTGGTTTTATGTCTACGTTCTCCAATTAAGAAAAATTTCCCTCCAGACCGGGTAGTAGACAAAGCTTATGAGGCATTTTCTTGATTGATATTTGATGTGAGAGAGCCCAACTCACTGTAATTGGTGCCATCCCTGGGCTGGTGGTCCTATAGAAAAGAAGGCTGAGCAAGCCATGGCGATCAAGCCAGTAAGCAATACTACTCCATGGCTCTGCATTAGCTCCTGCCTCCACATTACTGCCTCGTTTGAGTTCCTGCCCTGGCTTCTCTCAGTAATGGACTGCACTGTGGAAGTGCAAGCTTAAATAATACCTCCCAACTCAAAACAAAACAAAAGTATATTCATACTCTGTATGTGAGCATTTTCGATGTTTGGTTTATAAAAGTAAACCATTTGAAATGTCTCAAACATCTACTGTTTTATGTCATCATGTTGCTCTAGCAGAGTACCCGTTGCTGGGTACTTAATGGGAAGAAGTTTATTCAGCTCAGAGCTATAGAAGCTGAAAGCCTGAGATGGAGGGAATCTATGTAGCCTCTGGTGAGGCCGGCTGGCTGCAGCATGGAATAGAAGAAAAACCTGTGAGGTGCCTTTGCTTTGAAACAACTCACTCTCCCAAGAACTAACTTGCTTCATGGGATCATCTAAAACTTCTGTGGGGCAGTGCCTTCCTGACCTAATTACCTTACACTGAGCCTCAACTCTTAGAGGCTCTGCCACCTCCGTACCACCATGCTGGGGTGCGGTCTCTAACACATGAACCTTTAGAGGGCAGCCCCTAATACCTCAGCATCTACTACCCACTCAATGGACTAAAAATCTGTGTCACCTCAGCATCTACCGCCACACAACAGTTCAAGCCACTGGCTGAGACAGTAACACAAACAAACTTTAGTATCATGTGAAGAGAAGACAATGTATTCTGTCCTCTATATGACCTTCTGGAATATTTTTCAACTTTTCAGTTGCTCTGAGCATCATCTAATTAAGAGTTAAATGAAAATGGTCCTATTTTACTTTATTGTTGACCAAGATTATTTTGCCCCCCTTTCATTACTCAATCCCATAGTACATCCCAGGAATAGAATCAGGCATTCACATTTTATTATAAATTTTTACACAAGATACACAATTTATTTTCAAGTAGAGGTTATCTCTCTGTGTCTTACCTTTGGAACATAGGTCTAGGTGACCCAGCTCTGAATATTTATTTACTTGCCTCAGGAGAATAGAAACTCAAAAACAGACAGCAGAATTGGAGATCCCTACATTTGAGTTTACTGCAGGCTGTTGTTTAAAAGTCAAGTACTTCTTCCAGGAGGAAATATTGTGTAAAATATTTTAATGCATGTTTGCTTTGACTATGACAAACTCATTACTTACTATACACCCAAGGGCAAGTCATGCAGCTGGCTCCATGCATGTTCTTTAAATAGGTACTATGAATTATTAATAGTGTTTTCCAAGTTTATTAACTTTTGTGTTTCTGGTTCTTGGTTACCATACTCAGAATAATTATTTCCAGCTCTATCCAATCACCTGTAAATTTCAGAGGTTCAGTCCATTATTATCAAGGTGGGAAAAAAGCAGCATCTAAACAGGCATGGTGTAGGCAGAGCTGAGAATTCTATATCTTCATCTGAAGGCTGCTAATGGAAGACTGATTTCCAGGCAGCTAGAATGAGGGTCTTAGAGCCCCACCCACAGTGACACACCTACTCCAACAAGGCCACAACTTCTAATAATGCCAATCCCTGGGCCAAGCATATTCAAACCATAGAGGGACACCCAGGGGGACCCCCCAACCTCTCAAGGAGAAGAGAATGAGGGAAATGGAAGGAATGTGGAAGGGAGTGACTGAGAGGAGGTCAGTGAGTGGGATGTAAAGTGAATATATAAAATTAATTAATTAAAATTATTTTTTTAAAGTGGCATTATCTAGCTACACAAATTGTGGTTTCTATAAATTCTTAGCTTATTCACATATCTGGGAAAGCTGTCCTGCCTTTATGTTTGTATTTACGTTAAGCCTGGTTTTCTTGGGGAACTGTATTCTTGATACATTTTTTTTTCCTACCCAAAATGTTACCTTTACTATTTTCCAGGGTCATACAACTTGAAAACACAAATTGTGTTACTTTATAGCCTTGCCCGATTTTATTAGGGGAAGCTGTGAAATGAAGCAAGCAATGTTAACGTTTGTCTGTGGAGGGTTGGCCCTGTGCCCAGCAGTGTATGGCTGGCACAAAATGAGCTCAGTGGTGTTTTTGTAAACTTCCATTTTACATCATTTTGTTTGGTTGTGTGTGTGTGTGTGTGTGTGTGTGTGTGTGTGTGTGTGTGTGTGTGTGTGTGATGCACTTAAACGTGTGGATGTATGTTAAGTGTGATTGAAGCGTCTAGATTAGAACACAAAGGTTACTGACTACATGACTTGACTTGTACTACTCCCCAATTCTCTCTAGTAAATGCTTAATTACATCCCTAAACAATGAGGTTTTGCTTCATGTGATAGCATATGTACTATGTGGAGCCTGAGTCCAAAGCAAGAAGGCAACCCAGAGTCTGCTTTCTCTTGGGCCTGGCTGGGTAAATTGTGTCTAGGTCTTCTTTCTGTTGCTGTGGCAAAGGCAAAGGGAGTGGGAGGACAAAGTGTTCATTTTAATTTACAATTCCAGGGTGCATTTTTATTGTGAAGAAGTCAAGGTATTGGGAACATGAATTAGCTGGTCACAGCCTCAGTCAAGTATAGACAGAGAATTGATGCATGCTTGCGAGTGTTCGGCCGACCCTCCCCCTCACTCAGTCTAACTCCCAGCCTTTGAAATGATACTGCATACATTCAGGGTATTTTCTCCCATATGAGTTAACTCAGTCAAGAAAACATCTCATAGGAATGCCCAGAGGCTTACCCAATCCTAATAGTTTTTCACCCAGACTCTCCTCCCAAACGATTCAAGATTATAGCAAATTAACTATATAGAATGACTAACCATCATATGTAGACATTTTCAGTTCAGCCAGTTTAGTTGGTATTTCAGATAAGGATAATTTCTATCATGTTTGGTTTAGAGAGACTATCAACATTTCAATATTTATTACTGTCATGTAAGCCTTAACTTTTTAAAATAATTTTTATTAGATATTCTGTATTTACATTTGAGGTGTTACCCCTTTACCCCGCCTTAACTTTTATTCTACGGTTATTTGGGTATTTGTTTTCAAAATAACTGTTTCGACGGTTGCTTTCCTATGTTCTCAAAATGTGGCCATTGTAAAGAAGTGAACATTTGTGCTTTCTGAAATATTTAAGCATCACATGGCCACCGTGTCCCATTAACCTATTTTAAGTATTAACATGATGCCAATTTATTTAATCAGCTATTCTCTGCCTTTGAGCTTTTATAATCTAGTGAAGTTCCCAAAAGATAGGAATTATATCTCTATCAATTATTCATCATCACAGTGCCATCATCAGAGGAGTCAATGATTCTTAAGTATGAATAATCACATGGTTAAAAAATACTAATTTCCTGTCATCTTTCATCTAAGTTCTTTGCTGTGCTTCTTTCTCTTAAACAACTATTCTTTCTTGTGAAAGTTCCTCTGACACTACAGGCTTTCTGGTTTTGTATAATTTCCTGCTATAAATTTGTGGGCTAGGATGTAATCCTTTTCTATTTCTTTCTACATCATCGAATCTCTTATAGACTTTCTAGACTTGAAATGCAGCAACAAAGAGGGCCAGAGTTTCTGTCAGAGGAAAAGGATTGGGTCTAAAATATGTGTTGTAATGCTTTAAAATGCCGGCTTATACAAATAAAAAATTCAAGGTACCTAAGAAGTTAGCTTATACAAAACAGCTTACACTAAAAGCAGAACAGAACAAAACAAAATAGAAATAATGAGTCATGGATATGTCTAGCCCCATATCTCTTTCTTACAGTTTTAACTTCTACATTTTAAAATATTTTATAGACATTTCCCCTTGCCCCTTTAGTATGGTCACGGCATGAGTTATTGGCCTTCAGTATAATAGATATGATGCTACTTGAGTTGTAATCTCCCGCAATCTCCTTTCCACTTCCTTCCACAATTGGATGGATTTTCCACTTGTTACTATTGTAAGATTAGATGATAGGACACACTTTTACACTTTATACTTCACCAGCAAATTGTACTTCTCTGCCTTGTAAACTGTCATCGTGTCCTTCAGACATGGGACCAGCTAAGAGTACACACAGCATTTTTGTGTAAACGAGGAGCAGATGTTCTTGAATGGATCACAGGACCAGGAGCTCCTGATCACAGAGAACACCTGTCTGGTATCCCAGGTGAGAGAACAGCTGTCTGGTATCCCAGGTGAGAGAACAGCTGTCTGGTATCCCAGGTGTTGGCTCTCAGTCCTCCTGGTGCTGATACCTGGGCACTGTCATGCAGTGAAATCTGTATCATGTATTGAACCCTGACCTGAACCCCCTCCCTCCTCTATTGCAGTCCATTTGCCTTTTACTTTTCAATCTTCTTTACATTTTATTTTGTAACAGCAATATTCTGTACTTTGTATACAGATTGAATAGCAAAGAATTATTTTATGATGCTACTGTTTAATTTCATGCGTACATTTTCTTTTTGTTGTATACCCTTTAATTTTCCTGACATTGCTATTTTTCATTTTTATTCTTGTCCCGAGTCCATTTCTCCTCATCGGACATCATCCAGCCCTTGCTCCAAACCAGACTAATTGATCTTGGCACCTGCTGTGCATGCGAGCTTTTCTAATTGTTTTCTTGGGTTGGAGCCATCATTTCCTGGACTCCTGCATCTAACATATATTTATTTATTTCTCTGATTTGCCTTTGCCAGGTTGGAGCACAGACTTTAGGAACTACTTACAAGACAAGTTAGCTTTGTTTCCTACATATCTGAGCTGTCTTTTCATTGCCTTCAAATGTCATTTGACTTCTAGCAAATCAGAAGACCACTTCTCAGATCTTTAGCTATGTCTCTAGAACTAAACAATAAAGGAGATGTCTGACCTTTTTTTTAGCCAGATTTCAAGTTGAGCATTTGAGAAATTCTTCATCAATTAAGAGTCTTTGTTACTTTTCCAGAGGACCCAAGTTCACCTCCCAGGACCCACTTCAGATAGCTCAGATGCTCCAGGTGATCAGACACACCCTTCTGACATTAACAGCAGTAGAAATGAAAGAAAAGCAATCAATAGTTCTACTCAGCCGTAAGGTCCATGACTCACAATAACTAACATGGCAGGGTAGCCCCATCATACAATAGTGCTGCTTATATATGAGGGGCAACCAACAGTTGTCTAATTATAGTCAAGGAGGTTGTCTAATTGTAATTGTGACTAATAGAGAATTCATTCCTGGTGTTGTAACCTAGCCAGTTACATTTGTCTGGTGAGATCACAGCCCCTGGAAGACAACATGATACCACTACTTTCCTAAATAAATATAATTTCTGTGAACAAATTATAATTATAACAATTATAGTTCTGATTTCATTCTAAAAGCTTAACCTTACAACTATAGATAAGTGTATTTAAGGCCCCTAATTAAAGAAGCTTCTCTTTACAGCAGATTGAGACTATGATAGACACCTACAATGTGTCAAAATGCAGAGGATTCCCAATACTAGCTAGTAAATCTATAATGTAACCCCTATGCCTAAGACGCAGAGACCATTATGGAAAAGGAGACAGAAAATTATAATAGCCCAAAGTATATGCTGCAAGATACTGTCTTCTACACATAATGAGGAAGCTCATGAAACATGAAACAAATAATTGTCTGAACAAGACCTAAACAATGACAATAGCAGCTGACATGGTAACATGAATAGAGAACTTTTTCAGGGCCCCAACACTAAAGAAGGAGCTACAGACTAGTTAATGGCTACTGGGAGAAGGGGGAAGGCAATCTTCTCAAGAGAGGGGTCCCAACTGCTCAGTCTTCAACACATATGTATGAGATGAACAATAAATGAACTCAACAGCTTTTGCATGTATGTATGTATGTGTGTGCGTGTGTGTGTGTGTGTGTGTGTGTGTGTGCACGTGTGTAACAATAATAAGATGCCATGAATTTAAGAAGGAGGGGGACTTGGGATGAGTTGCAGAAAAAAGAAATGGCAGAAATTATGTGAGTGTAGCATGTGTATAAGAAAGTCTAAAATTTAAAAAGAAAATTCTGTGTTCTTGTTTTCCTTGAAAGTCAAGAGTATGTTGTTGTAGGTGTTGTATTAGATGTTTCTCTCATTGTTCATGCCTTGTGGACACCAGCAAATTTTACCATGTTGACTTTATGCCATATTCAGCCTCTTTCATGGCACGCCCAGGAAACTATAATTCTCAGGATATTGGTAATGTTCCTACTTTTACTATTTACTCTTGTTTCTAATCTCACTTGCCCAAGGGTTCATCTCAGTTCACTGTCTTATGATAATAGCTAAAAGTAAAAGAACGTTTTAGAAGAACCATCCCATGATGTGGGGAGCACAGTTAACCCCAAGAAACAAGTTGACTTTGAAATTTTTTATTACCTAATTGGGAACAAAATGCTTTGAAAACCTTTAGTGTACGAGACAGAGGAGGCTAAGTCTCTCTCAATGTACAGTTTCATTCTGGAGGCTTCCTGACTCAGACAGGTCTGGTCAGTACTGGGTGGAGTACTTCTCAGCAGAACACACCTCCAGATCTCATTGTCTAGTCCAAAGTACAGTCTCCAGGAAGAGTCAAACAGAAAGGGCTTGGTGCATTTGGCTCTCCAGCCCAATACCTGCATTGTTATTTGCTATCTATTTTTATGGAGCCCCTTTAAGTGGGTGACCACTGAGAAGCAGATGGAACCCTAGAAAACGAAGAGTGCTTAAACTTTGAGGAATATCGCCCCCCCCCCCCATTTTAAAGTGGATGATGAGAGGCAGGTAAATTTCACTTCCGGGAATAGAGTACTTGCCTGCCTCTTTTTTGTTTTTATCATGGAACGTCTTGTACTAATTCAATAGCACGTAGAACCAGATTAGGAGAGCCAACGTTGTTGTTTTCTGATTACAGGCTTGGCTCACCAGATTGTCACTCCAAAGCTTCCTAACTGTCACAAAATGGGTCAACCTTAGAACTTTTCCAGTTTAAGCTCTGTGTATAAGTTTCCTCAGTTGACACGGCAGCTGTTCACTCTCCTCTTAATGAGGCTGGCTGCAGCCACTAGAGGCCCTTCAAGTCCAGACTCAAGCATGGAAGTAGAATGCTAAGCAGTTCTGGGCAGCACAGACAACCTGCAGCTAAGTGTCAATTACTCATTCCACAACACATATTTGTCTGTCACCAACAGAACTGGCATATCAAAGACCTGCTGTCTGTTCAATAAAAGGAGGCTTCTTTTCTGTAGGGCACCGTGCAAAACCAACAACGACTTCTGTGTTCATTTGTTTACTTTTTATGGCTCTCCTGAAATACTTATATGGATAGTCAGTCTTCGGCTTAAAAACTAACTTGCCGTGTCCCCTGTCTTGGGAAGGACGTCACACACTGACAAAGATGGCAGTGCTCCTTTGCTGTGAGTGGCACTGGTGGCTGTTCCAGAGAGGATCTGGTGAATAGGAATGTTGAGCCGAGCTAAGCCCCATGATGCTCTAGATGCATAATGGTGGTTGAGGCTTACAGTCCTGGGCCACGCTTCTGTAGCCTGCCTTGTGTATGGCTGTGTGTTCTGGGATTCTGAACTAGTTTAGAACAGAACTCAGTGTTTTGTCTGGTCCTCTACCTGGACTCTAGGGAAGGAATCACATTTGTGTGGGTTGGATCCTTCAAAGCTTACAAGCCAAACAACCCGTTGAAGGTACTGATATGGCACAAGTGTGGGGCATGAGAAATCTTTCAACTCAAAATTTCTCAGACCCAAGAAGGAAGAACTAAAACCTTCCTGCTCCGAACCATCTCAACACTGAGTGTTAACAGTACCAGTGCTTTCCTCAGTGACCTTCATCCTCCTTCCAGAACAGCTGAGAACAACACAGATCCCTAGATTCCAACTTCTCTTTCCATCCTTATTGCCCGTGACTTCACATTATCTTCCTTTATCAGCGGTTAAGAGCACTGGCTGCTCTTCCAGAGGTCCAGAGTTCAATTTCCAGCAACCACATGGTGGCTCACAACCATCTGTAATAAGATCCGATTCCCTCTTCTGGTGTATCTGAAGACAGCTACAGTGTACTCATATACATAAAATAAACAAATCTTTTTAAAAACATCATTAATATGACGTTCTTTTGTTCCCTGACCCTGTCCTGTAATCTATTATCACTTAATGAAGTTCAGTCACCTTCATCATATGTTAGTCAAAGGTTCACCATTGCTTTCTTTCCAACCACAGCTCTCCTAGAATATTTTCCACTTCTCTCTTCTCTAGCCTTTCTGAAAAAAAAAAGCTCATTGCCTCTGATTCTGTTCACCTATGTGAAATTATCCCAGCAGTTCTCAGCCTTCCTAATAATGCAACCCTTTATCACAGTTCTTCATGGTGTGGTGAACCCCAACCATAAAGTTATTTTCGTTGCTCCTTTATAACTGTAATTTTGCTACTGTTATTCATCTGATATAAGTATAGGATATGGATGCAGGGTATCTGGTATGTGATTCTTCCAGGGGTTGTGACCCACAGATCAAGAACCACCACTTCTGCAGTAAGGACTGTAGTTGCTTAGAGAGGCTCAATGTTCGTCATATTCTCTGAGTTTCCTTTGGTATGGGGAATAAAACCTAACACGCAGGAGCAACTTTTCTTTCTTTTTTATTAGTTATTTTGTTTATTTACATTTTAAATGTTGTCCCTGGTCCTGATCTTCCCTCCACAAACCACCCACCCCACCTCCCTCAATTTTTCCTCTAAAAGGGTGCCCCTCCTCCCACCCACCCACTCCTACCACACCACTCTAGTATCTCCTTATTCTGGGGCATCAAGCCTCCACAGGATTAAGGGCTTCCCCTTCCACTGATGCCAGATAAGGCCATTCTCTGTTACGTTTGTAGCTGGAGCCATGAATGGACTCATTTATGTATACTTTTTTGTTGATGGTTTAGTACTTGGGAGCTCTGGTTGGTCTGGTTAGTTGATATTGTTGTTCTTCCTATAGGGTTGCAATCTCCTTTGGCTCCTTCAGTCCTCCCCCCTAACTCTTTCAATGGGGTCCCCTAGCTCAGTCTGATGGTTGTCTGTGAGTATATGTCTCTGTATTTGTCAGGTGCTGACAGAACCTGTCAGGGACATCTATTCCAGGCTCCTGTCAGCACTTCTTGGCATCAGCAATAGTACCAGCTATGGTGTCTGCATATGGGATGGTTCCCTAGGTGGGGCAGTCTGTGACTGGCCTTTCCTTCAGTATCTGCTCCCGTTTTTGTTTTTTTTTTTGTTTTTTTGTTTTGTTTTGTTTTGTTTTGTTTTTGACCCTGAGTTTTCCTTACACAGGAACAATTCTAGGATAACAATTTTGAGATGGGTGGGTGGACCCATCCCGCCACTTTTTATCCTTATAAGTCATCCTTGCTCCCTTCTCTTCCCTTCTAAGGCTCAAGAATCTCTGAGGACCACAAATGAACTCTGTAACTGGGAAGTTAGGCTGATGTATCTACTTGTTCATCCTTTGCAAGACACGCTAGAGCTTGTAGTTATTGCCACAGAGGAGTACGATACTTCATATTTACTATCAAGAAATCCCTTTATTAACCATTTGCTTTAGTCTCCGTAATTTGAACGTGATTGCAAGAATTTACAATTTCACTAGCAGGTAACTTTCTTCCCATTACCTAGACAAATTAATTAAAAAATTAAATAAATTATTATGCTGATTTTTGGGTCTTACCTGCTGCTCATGTCACTTGACAAAACAGTATGTCCATAATTCTGTAATATTCAGACATGAATAAGTCTGAAATTCTGTTCTTGACACTTACACTTTGTCCTTAGAAAGAGCTTTTGGGAGTATCTGGTTCATTGTATCTTAAGCTTTCTGTGGTGTTCGAAACAGTGATGTGTAGGAAAAGGGTTGGGATGAAAAGAAGGAGGGCATATGCTGAGGGATAAGTAACACCAATAACCTTGGAAAAAGTCATATGGGAGCCTACTACCTTATGTGCTTTCTAAAACATACATGTGTAAACATACATGTATAAAACATACATGTATAAAAATGTATTTAAATAGAGCTACCCAATAATGGAGACTGCACCATTCCCAGGCAGCATAAGCTATCAAACAAAAAGCCCTACTTCCATATGTGGGTTGTTGTTCAGTGAGGTCCCATAGACTTCTAAATGGACATGAAGAAATCAAGCTAGTGCTAATCTGGAAACTTCATCCATATTGGCCAGCTTTAATAGTGCTGGGCAGGTCTATATGCTACAGGAGAGAAAAGCAATTAACAGTCATTCAGTTGTAAAGCTGCAGTATCTACTGGCCTTGCAAAAAAAGCCCACCAGTGCAAGAATGGGATGAATGGTTTGAGAATAATCAATTTCTTTCAGCATTGTTCCAAAAGGCTTTTGCTTCCTCAACACGCGAATAATCCTTTACTTGTCTCCACAGCTAAGATGTATAAAATTTAAAGGAGCTTCTCCCCAAAAGGTTAAAAGAGCAAGGTTTGTGTTGTATACATAACCACACCACAAATACATATATGTTTTTTAAGTATCTAGAGGGCATCTCTGCAAACAGCTTGGTGCATTGACACATGGCTGTCATCCTCGTACTTATAAAAAAAAGGTAAAGCATTGTGAAGAGACATAGGTGGACCCTCTACCACAAAAGGAAGAGAAAAGAAAGAAATAGAAAATGAAAGGAAAATAAAGAAACAAGAA
The DNA here is from genome assembly GCF_963924665.1 of Micromys minutus. NCBI lineage: Eukaryota > Metazoa > Chordata > Mammalia > Rodentia > Muridae > Micromys > Micromys minutus. The sequence goes on along the minus strand of NC_137955.1, from coordinate 11,727,042 downwards.
AAGACAATCAAGAAGGAGGAGGAGGAGAAGGAGGAGGAGGAGGAGGAGGAGGAGGAGGAAGAGGAGGAAGAGGCGGAGGAGGAGGAGGAGGAGGAGGAGGAGGAGGAGAAGGAGGAGGAGGAGGAGGAGGAGGAGAAGGAGGAGAAGGAGGAGGAGGAGGAGGAGAAGGAGGAGGAGGAGGAGGAGGAGGAGGAGGAGGAGAAGGAGGAGGAGGAGGAGGAGGAGGAAAGACAAACAACCTTACCTTCCCTCCCAATGATGTGATTTGATTGCTCTGTGTGAAAGGCCCACAGCCTACTCAACATTCTATAGGACCAGTTGCCTGCGGGTTGTTAACCATGACTCTTATTGACAGCCATTTTCCTTGTAAGTTATGCTACAAGTCACTGCTTTAGAAAGCCCCAAACTGTTCTGTTCCATCACTGCCTGATCTGATACCATCACCTGCTCCTCATTACTACACTTCTATCCACTGTCCATTGTTAAACTCCACGAATGTCGAAGGCTCTGTTGCCTTCATAGTAAATGTTCATTACTAATTGGAATGATGGCCAAATAACTTAAATAATAAAGACAGATAAAAGAATAGTATAAATCTGTATTCTTAGGGCTAGAGACAAATCCATACTTGGAAAACTATGAGCTTGTGCCTGTGTAATGTACAGCTTTCTGTTGTGGGTCATGTCCAGATGTGAAGTCTCAACATCAAAACATCATTTCTTCATGCTGAAGAAATAGATATAATTAAATGTAAATATTCACAAGAGAATGGTCTGATGGTACAGTTTTTTTGGTTTATTTTATTTTATTTTATTTTTTAATTGAACAACTTTATTTTTAAAAAACAAAGATAAATGTACAGATTTTAAAAGCATTTCTTGCATAACAGTACATAAATACAGTTTTGTCAGTACTTGTTTTTTTTTTTTTTTTTTAAGATTTGATAGTATGCCTTAAATTGTTACTAGTTACAATGAGCATAAAGTACATGTAAAACAAGATGTAACCTGGAATTAGTCAAAGTTTTCTTGGTGTGTAAAGATTAAGCATAATGGTTTTTCCATTTTCTTTTTTTTTTTCTGAACTGACTGTATCTTTGGTTCATGAATAGGTCACAATAAAGGGACAATAAAAATACTCCGTGTCTGCCATTCACTGCCTTTGTCGGGGTGATGCTTGAAATGGACGCACATTAACACTGACCGGTGGCGAGGTGGACTGGGACATGCCGTGGCCTGAGAGAACCACAGAGCAGTAGGCAGTGCTGTTCTCCCACTGGCTTGTATTTCTTTTGCTCAGGGGACTGTGCAAATCAGATAAATGTCAAACTCCTGATTCACCCAGACACGCCTTTTACTGCAGTGAGGCCAATCTAATTATCGCAGAGCAGGGACAGTGAGAGGAGAGATGAGGCAACTTTCCAGAGGGAAAACAAGCTAAAGAAACACAGAGCTCCCCAGCATTGTCTCTGGCGTGAGTACATGGGTCCCAGGCGACCTACTGTCTAACTCCTGTCTCCAAGCCCAAAGCTGCCTCTTGCAAAATGACAAGACCAGCTTCCTGCTAGAGCTAGACCGAGCTTCGAGTGAATTAAGATGCATGTTTTTTTCTTACTTCATTTTATGATTCAGAGAACGGAACCGAGGACTCTACCCGTACTTGGCATGTGCCCTGTCACCTGCCCAGTATATTCTCATCCCATGTTTGGCTTGCTGTTTTGAAACAGGACCTCACTAAGTTCCTCATGCTGGCCCCAAGGTTACTCTGTGGCCCAGGGAGGACTTCAATTTGCAATCCTCCTGCCTCAGTCTCCTGTGCAGCTGGGGTTTTAGAACTGTACCACCAGGCCTGGCTCTATGCTAAATTTTTACTGAAAACGAGGTCTTCCCAGGTATCAGAGCAGCTCCAAGACTAACAGACAGCCACTGCTGTGAGCAACTTATGATTCTGAACACTTACTAGTCAATATTCAATCTGTCCACCCAATTATATCCTTTCTATGTCTAACACAGAGAATAAGAAGCTCAATCTAGTTACACAGCTAATTAGTCTGGGACACTCGAAAGCCAAGCTTTTTTTTACAGCCACGTTGTATTTTGCGAAAATGGCTTGTATAAACCTGACGAGATAGAACAATACTTTATCTTCTTCATGGCAAGAAATGAATGAGCTGAAGAGGCAAAAATAACCAAGAGAGGAAAGAAATTGGGGAATGACTCATGAAGAGTGGGGCCCACTGCGGCTCCACCCTTACAGTAGAATATGACTCGGTGAGAAAAGGCAGCACACACCTGACCCCAACATTGCCACAAGGATGAAGTCTCAAGTGCTGAGTGACAAGCGATAGAAGCCAGCCACAGAGGCCGCACAATGTAATTGACATGACAGTCGGGAGAGAGCAAACCGTAGAGAACGGTGGCTTCTAGACTTGGGGTTACGGGTAGGGGCAACTATAGAGTTGTCTGAAAAAACAGGGGGTGTGGGTTTTACATGTATTGTCAGAAATCTTAGCTAACACATTAAAAAGAGGGAACTTTACTTCTCGTAATTTAAACTTTAAGAGAATTCAGATCATGAAACACAACAACTGGATAACTCTACTTCCTTTGTTTGGAATCAAATTTCTGTGCAGCTTTTCTATGAACACCATGTTTATGATGCGTAGTCAGATAAGGGTTGCTTTCATTTGACCTGAAGTTGGTTATGATGGATAGGCAGAGAAGGGTTGCTTTCCTTTAACCTGGAGTTAGTTGGGAATTTACTTCAGATCATGCCTTGAAAAATTAGTTCTAACTGGGCTTGGTAGTACAGGACTCTAATCCCAGCTACCTCAGGGGACTAAGTATAGAGGATCACAAGTTCAAGGCCCTTCCAAGTCTAAAGAGTGAATTCGAGGCCTGCCTAGGCATCTTAGCAAAGCCCTGTCTCAGAACAGTATTTATATCTGTACCTGTGGTTGTGTCATCTATCTCTAATGATATAAAAACACACATGTAATAAACATGTCTGTCTATCATAGATATGTGTCTGGGTATATAGCTCAGTTGTAGTAAGGCTCTTGCTTAGAAGCACAAGGCCCTAGGTTTCAATCTCTAATTCCAGGGGGAGGGAAAAATTTAATTCTCCATCAATAGATTATAACCCATTAGAAACTTACATTGATATCTAATACATTAATATCTGAAGGAACAGAGAAAGTCATTCTGTACAGTAGGTTACAATTTATGACAGCTGACTTGTCAACCTGACTTGGAGGCCTGTCTGTGAGAGCTCTGTAGAGAGAGGGTTAGCATAGAAGAGAGGAGCCCCTCTAAAGTAGCAGAAACTTTCAGCCAGCAGCCTGGACAAAGCAGTCTGAGTTTGTCAGCTGTTGTTTCTTCTTTCTGAATGTGTGTGTGTGTGTGTGTGTGTGTGTGTGTGTGTGTGTGTGTATGTGTGTGTGGGGGTGTGTGTGTATGTGTGTGTGTGTATATGTATGTGTGTGTGTGTGTGTGTGTGTGTGTGTGTGAGTGCATGCATGTCTTACTACTGCTACCCTCTGCTGATATCAACCTCTACCCACCTGTCCTTTAGAATGCAGACTCAATGCCAGTGATTCTCCCAGGGCTCCCCGGCTTTCAGCACTCAGGTAGGACTGCTGGAGCATTATAGCTTTGTGCGATGAGAACTTACCCAATTCTCTGCCCCTGCAGCCTGTAGACAGCCATAGCTGGATCACTCAGACCTATAGTGGAAGCTAATCTCTTTAAGTAATGTGTATACTTTCCACTCTCTTTCTCTGGACTGAGACTTAGTAAACTTTCTCCACTTTGACCCCTCTGTGCCTAAGACATTTTTTAGTGCAACTCCAGGTATATACAGGTACACAGAACAAATACTGTTAACAAATAACACATTAAATACACATTACCAGTTATTAGAGACAAAACAAAATTCCATGCTAATGGGGTGGGTTCTTATGTTAATTTCTACATAAAAAATTAAATCCTGGCTGGATATTTGATACCAGAGGATGTAAATCATCGTCAGTGGTTTTCACAGTTGATCAGATTTTCAGTTTTCTAATCTGTAAGGCTGAGAAAGTCACTTCACCCTAAGTACATAGCCCAAAATGGCAGAAGCTTGTTTAGAGACATTTCAGAGATGGTTGGAAATTCTGTCGTAATCCCAAGTCAAACTGCATTTAACAACTTTAAAATTACAATTTAATTTGTGTGTGTGTGAGTGTGTGTGTGTGTGTGTGTGTGTGAGAGAGAGAGAGAGAGAGAGAGAGAGAGAGAGAGAGAGAGAGAGAGAGAGAGAGAGAGAGAGAGAGAGAGAGAGAGGCTATTTGCTGTGGTGCTTATGTGGACATTAAAGGAGAACATTCTGGACTTGGTTCTTTAATTCTGTCCTTCCTCCACATGAGGCTTGAGGATAGAATCGTAGTCAGGATAAGCAGTGAGCTGCTTTGGCCACTGAACTATTTAGTGGATCCCTTTAGATTTCTTTTAAAAGAAACTTGAATCAGCAAATCGAGCATTATAAACTCACCATTATAACATGATACCATCTGAAGACACACTAATCAGTAGGTTCCAAACAAGTAGGTCAGAATAGCCCTACATGCTTCTCAATGTGCTCACTGCTTTTAGTAAGGGCTAGAGAGAGAAAAAAGACATAGGTAGAAACTTGAAGGAATAAACATGGTTACTAACATCCACAGTGCTGAGATAAATTGACATTGCATGCTCCCTGGTGTAATATGATATGCCAAGTCCATCTTACCAGGTCCTGTTTCTGCCAAGAATGCATAAACTACAACTGAGCAACTGAATCTAATTGTGAGAAAAAAAGTGGACAAAATAAAGCCGAGGACCATTTTATAAACTGGGCTGTGCTTGTCTAGAATGTCAGATCACAGAAAGTTAATGAACCCAGTACCAGAAAATGAAGGAGAAATGACAACTGCATACCGTATAGGAGCCTCATGATTAGGCCTGATACTGAGGGAAAGAGCAGTGAAGAACATCACTGGAGCAGTTGATGAATTCTGAAAACGTCCTGTCAATCAGGCAAGAGAATTTCTGTCGGGGACCAGCCACAGCTGAGGGCAGAGCTTGGAGTGGGTGGAAGCCAGAGCAGCAGGGGAGAGTCAGACACAGGACATCATCAGTGTCTTCATGAGAGACATCTCAGAATAGCCTGACCTACTCTGACAGCCTGTGTCTCTCACAGGCTTTATTTACACATCATTTCCTCAGAAGCCGTTCATTGATTACACAGGTTTATTTTTTAATTGAACAACTTTATTTTTAAAAAACAAAGATAAATGTGCAGGTTTTAAGCATTTTTGCATAAAGGTATATGAATACATTTTTGTCAGTATTTGATTTTTTAAAGGTTTGATAGTTTGCATTAAAATCTTACTAGTTACAATGAGCATAAAGTACATGTAAAACAAGATGTAACCTGGAAATAGTCAAAGTTTTCTTGGTGTGTAAAGATTAAGCATAATAGTTTTTCATTTTCTTTCCCTTTTTTTTGGCCTTTGTTTTTTCTTGAACTTCATATGGTCTGTGAGTTGTTTCTGAGGTGTTCAGATCTTTCTGGGGTTAGTATCCAATTATCAGTGACTGCATATTATGTCTGTTCTTTTGTGACTGGGTTATCTCACTCAGGATGATAGACTCGATTACACAGCTTTTAAAGCTGTATTTTCTTCTGAAGTCTTCCTCGATTACACAGGAATCCTGAGAGAGGAACAAGGCAAAGTAACAGCACATCCAGGAGAACTAAACACTAACATTATGGTAAACTCAATTTTCTTCTACTCAGTTTCTAGTCTCCCTATGCTCGGTGTCGTAAAGCCGTGCAGATACAGACATGTTAGACAGGATGACTCTCTTTGAATGTGATTCTGATTCACTTTGGCACAGAACTGATAGATCAAAAGGTATTCCCCAAAGCTCTGTACAGCAAAGGACAAAACGGCAGCCCACAGATTGGGAAAAGATCTTTACCAACCCTAGATCACATAAAGGGCTAATATCCAAAATATATAAAGAACTCAAGAAGTTAGACTCCAGAAAACCAAATTACCCTATTTAAACGTGGAGTGCATTGTATCTTGGGTATTCCAAACTTTTAGGCTGATATCCATTTATCAGTGAGTGCATACTATGTGAGTTCTTTTGTGATAGTGTTACCTCAGTCAGGGTGATATTTTTTAGTTCCATCCATTTGCCTAAGAATTTTATGAAGTCTGTATTTAATAGCTCAGTAGTACTTCCCTGAGTAAACATACCACATTTTCTGTATCCATTCCTCTGTTAAAGGACATCTGGGTTCTTTCCAGCTTCTGGCTATTATAAATAAGGCTGCTATAAGCATGGTGGAGTATGTGTTCTTATTAGAGTATCTTTTGGGTATATGCCCAGGGGTGGTATATCTGGGTCCTCAGGTAGTACTATGCCCAGTTTTCTGACAAACCACCAGACTGAGTTCCAGAGTGGTTATACAAGTTTGCAGTCCCACCAAAACTGGAAGAGTGTTCCCCTTTCTCCACATCCTTGCCAGCATTTGCTGTCACTTGAGTTTTTTATCTCAGCCATTCTGACTGGTATAATGTGGAATCTCAGGGTTGTTTTGATTTTCATCTTGATGATTAAGGATGACAAACATTTCTTTATGTGCTTCCCAGCCATTCAATATTCCTCAGTTGAGAATTCTTTGTTTAACTCTGTACCCCATTTTTAATAGGGTTTTTGATTCTCTGGAGTCTAACTTCGCGAGCTCTTTGTGTATATTGGATATTAGCTCTCTATGAAGCCCAAGAAGAAGGAAGACCAAAGTGTGGGTCAAAGTCCTTCTTACAGAAGAGAACAATATGGAGAAAATATAGAGACAAAGTGTGGAGCAGATACTGAAGGAAAGGCCATCCAGAGACTGTCTCACCTGGGGATCCATCCCATATATAATCACCAAACCCAGACAATATTGTGCATGCCAAGATGTGCATGCTTACAGGAGCCTGATATAGTTGTTTCCTGAGAGGCTTTGCCAGAGCCTGACAAATACAGAGGGGGCTGCTTACAGCGAACCATTGGACTGAGAACAGTGTCCCCAATGAAGGAGTTAGAGAAAGGATTAAAGGAGCTGAAGAAGTTTGTGACTCTATAGGAAGAACAACAATATCAATCAACCAGACCTCTCAGAAGTCCCATGAACTAAACCACCAATCAGAGAGTACACATGGAGTAACCCATGGCTCCAGCCTCATATGTAGCAGAGGATGGCTATATAGGGCATCAATGGGAGGAGAGACCCTTGATTCTTTGGAGGCTCTATGCCTCAGTGTAGGAGAATGCCAAGGCAGGGAGGTGTGAGGGAATGGTTGTGTGGGTGAGAGAAGCACCCTCATAGAGGCAGGGGGAGGGGGTATGGGACAGGGGAATTCTGGAGGGGAAACCAGGAAAGGGGATAACATTTAAAATGTAAATAAAAAATATCCAATTAAAAAGAGGAAAAATTGGAGCACAGAGCTAAACAGAGAATTCTCAACCAAGGATTCTCCAATGGCTGAGACATACTTAAAGAAATGTTCAACATCATTAGTCATCAGGAAAATGCAAATCAGAATGACCCTGAAATCCCCCCTTACACCAATCAGAATGGCTAAGATCAAAAATGCAGGTGACAGCAGTTGTGAATGCTTGGAGGCAATCCTCAGACTGAGCTCAGGGACCCTATGGGGGAGCTGCAGAAGGACTGGAGGAGCAGAGAGGGATTGCAACCCCATAGGAAGAGCAACAGCAAAGGTGCCCAACAGAAAAACCTCTGTGCTGATGACAAAAGGTAAAGAGGCATGTGGAACAAAGGGAGGAGATTAGAAGAGAATGCTAAATCTGATGCATCCTTAACTTGGGTAGCTCAGGAGGAACAACATGGAAATAAGCCAGGGTTAGTTACATCACGACGGCCTTGTGACTTGAGTTTTATTGCTTGGCATAGAGAAGGTCATTTTAAAAATTGAAGAATAGAAATGAAAAACAATTGGATTTTTTTGAAAGATCATTTAACATGCATTGTGGGTAACATGAAGGTGAGGGAAAGTCCATAACACTAGAGACCGATGGGGTTGAGTTAGTGAGGGTGGAAGCAGTGGGAGTCAGCGGAGACTTGGTTAGGTGAATTTGAGGAATGATAGCAGCTGAAAGCCATCAAGCCAAAACCTTTGTGGCAAAAACATTTGTGAATGATGGGATCATTCCCATAGAAGAGGGACACAGAAAAGGAGCACATGTGGAATGAGGGAGGACTGTGTATGACCTGCTGTATTACCCATGAGCACACAGATGGGGCTAGCCAGTCAGCCATGGGTTGTAGATAAGCTTGCATATGGAGACTGTATAGAAATGACAGGAAGGAGAATAATTTAATCCAGAATAACCCTAATATACTTGTTGAGGGGAAGGAATAAAGTTTTCCACGCAACAGACACTAGCCTTAAAACCAAGATTAAAAATCATTTAAATTAAGACCTTCCTGAAGCTTTCCATCATAGTTGATGTGATTAGGAAGTCAAGTGAAAACATAGCCACCAAATGAGATAGTTGTACATATTCTCCTTTTCTATAATGTTAGGCTCTGGGTAGCATGAGGTTTGACTGCTGAGAGAATTTTCACATCGATGCATCTTTTCCTTAAATCTGAGGAAAGGGGCTGCAATGAGATATTGTTCTAATTCAGATGAGGACACAGACTTAGAGAAGCTAACAGCTAGCTCAAGCTCACTCAACTATGACTCATCATCACTGATCATCAAATACAGTGAGAGTTACTGTTCTTTATGGGGAGCTGCAGTCACAAACAGTCCTGAAACCACATTGACCATGAATTACAGACAGAAAAAGAGAGTCAGGGCTTGAGAGATAATTATTGTTTCTTACTCTTTCAATAGATAGGCTGAACTTTCATTCTGATCTATGGATGCTGTACAATCAACATTCAATGCCTGCTGACACAGAGGAAGTGGGTACTCAATTTACTGAGTATAATTTTATGGTAAGTAACTTAATGATGTTTTGATTTCATTATATTAGTTTGTCTAAGCATAAAATATGCTCTTGATCTTTCCCACCAAGTGTCATGATTTTCTAAGAACACACATTTTCCAGAAGGTGTAAATTTCTTCTAAAAATAAGGTTCTACATAAACATTAACCAACATGATTATTCCTCTCTCTCTGTGTGTTCCAGAGTTTCTGATGCTACCGAGTTACAATGTGGGTGTGCTATTTTAGAATTTTCAAATTATTAATTTTTATCAAGAAGTTTCTATCAGCTAGTGGCAAAGGAATTGATGAGAAATTGCAATATAATTCAGAAGCTAACACAATAATGAGTGTCAAGAAATCCTTGAGATTTTTATGTATAAACTTATTCAAGGAAGAACCCACTTATAAATATCTTGTGGGTCTATTCTTCAACAAAGAAGGACAAGATGGAATTAACAACAGTGGGTCTTCCACCTAAAACATTGTTTCGATAATCACTGATAAGTCTTAATCAACAAAAGTAATTTCAAAATGGCAAATAATCCCGTAAGAGAGCATCATTATCTTTTTATTGATGAGAACAACCAGAATTCTACATTAGCTTGCCAAGATCCCCTTGCCAGAGTATGTAATTATGCTAAAACCTTCTTCATGAGAGGTAATATTTTATCAAATGAGTCCTATCAATTCTAGTGTTGAGGAAGATAATATACAGATTCAGGGCTCAATACAGAAGGTCGATGCTGTCAGGACAACAGCCTTGGAGTTTTGGTGAATGCTTGTGGTTTAATAACTGATTTTCTTTTAGTGGTGACATTTATTACTTTAAGGTTCTAACTGCTCAGTTCCCATAGCAACACAAGTGCTGAAGTGATGACCCAGCTAGTCACCTTGCATTTCTCTGGATGGTTATTATGTTCCATGGAATTTATTGATTCTTTTATAAAACTGAGTTTCAACTTGGGGTATTTCACTTATCTGATGTGTAGCCTATGCCACTTTTCACCTTTGGTTTGTCTCCTCAGCTATCTAATGGAAAAAATTGAAAATTTTATAATGTAGTTGCTAGGAAAGTATCAGAATGAAATAACCACATTAGTTTTCTTAATATTTATATATGCCCAACTTGAAATGAATGATTCTAATGAAATATCACAGAATATAAAAGGACAGTAGTTTATTTGGCCATAAAAAACAAAATGCAATAAAAGGAATATATGAGTTACATTTTTAAGACCATGAATATAACGAATCCTAAAATTGCATACTTTCTTTCATATGAAGATGCTATCCTATAATGTATACATGTAGGTTTCTTATGTGAGCATCCATAAGTATTAATATACTGCAACATTTAAAGAAGAGAATTTTAAAAAGTGATTGTTGGGTGATGCGGAAGAATGGAATGTAGACAAAAGGACACATAATTAATGAAAGATGTCATAAAGCTAATTGGCTCTTCTGCTTTCAATTCTAAATTTAATGCTTTTAATTTTGTGGTGGATAAATTCATAGATAGTGATAGATAGTGAACGTATGAATCCCAAATGAACCCTATGATGGCCATTCTAGCTTTACAGAGTTCACTGAGATGCCCAGAGTTTGGATCCACATGTTTGTTTGAATAGGTGTCTTAATTTAGCTCTGGATGTTTTTGTTTTTCAACTCATTACAAAAATTACAAGCTTCTTTCTTTCTTTAAAATTCTTATCTCACTGTTTCTATCTTTGCAAGATATCATTATAGGAATTAGGATTGAGATTCTTGAGCAAAAAAGCTACCAGATTTGATTTCTGAACATACACTTAATTAGGACATTTGGCAATTTGTGCAGGCATATCATGCTTTCTTTTTTTTAATTCAGAAACTTGGAAATTCTGAAGTTGAAAAGCAAAATATCACACCTACTGAACTGTTGTTACACTCTTGTTGTTATTGTTATAGTCCAGGAAATTCAAAGGCCATTTTTGCAACCATTTCTTTTAATAAAAAGTCAGTGATATTTGTTCTCATCTGTGGCCTGAGGCAAAGTAAGTATGATGTCCTTCTGAAGTAGAGAACTGGATTTGACTCTTTATGTTTGTTTACAAACACATATTTTTTTAAATTTTATTCCATTTTACTTTACCCGTGAGTGTGTGTACATCTAGCACACGACTTATCATCCACAGAAGCATTAGAGGGCATCAGATCTGCTAGAGCTGGAATTGTGAGGCTCCTGCCTTGTCTGGGATCTGAAATTGGGTCCTCTAAAGAGTATCAAGTGCTTACTCATGAAATAGAACCACTTGCCTAGTTCTTCAAACAAACACATTAAGAATGATATGCAATAGCTGATTTAATCACCTTGTCTTACTTTTCTATCACTTTGGTAAAATATCATGACCAAAAGTAACTTGGAGATTTACTTTTGGTAAAAGTAGATTTCCGATTACAGACATAGTCCATCATGAAGGGAAGTTAGGGCAGGAACTCAAGGCAGAAATCCAGAGGCAAAACCTGAACTAGAGGGACACTGTTTATTGGCTTGTTTAGCCTGTTTTCTTACAGCATCTGAGACAGGCTGCCCAGGGGTCACACCACCCACAGAGGTCTGTCTGAAACCTCCCATTGCAATCACCAACGAAGAAAATGCCCCACACATTTGCCAACAAGCCAATCTAGGTAGGGCATTTTCTCATTTGAGGTTCTTGCTACCCAAATAATTCTAGCTTGTTTCAAGTTGACGTAAAACAAACAAACAAAACACTACCTAACTCTTAATTAAATATTATCATATTATTGTGGACTTCATATGAAAAGAAAATTATTAAAATAGCATATATTAAAAACCTTTCCAAATCCTTTTAGAAGGCCAATTGTTCAACTCATCACTTAGCTGATATGTGAATGGAATCTATAGGATTAAGTCAACTACTAAACTAACATCCAGGGCTCCAGTTATTCACCAATACATGGCCTATACTGTAAACAGGGAATATGTTTCTTTGTGTATCCTTATTTCTGATGTTCTAGAAAATCATTTGAGCAACCTGAATTAAATTTATAATTGTTTTATAGATTCCTAGCTATTGAAGATAATATCTATTCTAGCTTTGTTATACTGGACTCCTTGTAGCATTACAGAGATTCCACTGACTTCATAGTCGGAATAAGAAAATCAATTCCTCAAAATTTCATATGTCTTTCATCTTTCCACCAACTCCACCATCTACTTTTTCTGCAGACAGAAATGAAGAATTCAATAAGAAAATAATGGAGTGCATTGAACTGAAATTCAATTCACTTTGGTTCAATTCAAATAACACTAAAGTCCTTGAATCTGAATGATGTCTTCCAACCCAGTATGTCCCTCTTGATGGGTGATTCTTCATGAAGTAGCTTCTGAGAGTTAAAAGCAACAAAGCAACAACTACAGAACACTCTACAAAAATCCACCTGTAAAGAAATATCTAAAGGGGAAACATTCCTACTTGAAAATTCTTACAGTCTTTTATATGGCAAGGCATGAAGTCTGACTCTGAGAGAACCAATTATTGCAGTATGCTGAAAGCAACATAAATTGACATTCTCAGATCTCACAGCCTCAGCTGGCTGCTATTCACAGGATGAGTGCTTTCCTACTAACACATAATGTTCCATTAGCCAAGAGATAAAACACACACACACACACACACACACACACGATAAGAAGTTTTATTGTGAAACACTTGTATAATGCCAGGTTGACTCTCAGACATAGAGCAGTCTGCAGAAAAAGCTTAGGATTTTTATTTTCCCACCAGGTGGCATCAACTCAGCCCTTGTGAACATTCGGCACTCAAAACTCTCAATTCCAAAGACTCCAGTGTCGCTGATTATTTTATTTTCAAAACCAAGTTAGTCCTGTCTGTAGCTATATAAATGCAAGGTAATTTTCAGAATTCTTAATGCCATTTCTCCAGAAGACATCCTCTTCAGTTTAAAGTGCAGTGTTGGAGGGGAGGAATATTATATTTATAAAATAGCCTAAAACTCTGAATGCTATTAATATCATATGATTTTTGTTTTAACCCCAAATGACAACACAATTCTACCAATGAGGAGCCTGAGAAATAACGTGCTAGAAGGATTGGTGACTTCCTTTCCCTGCTGATTCTATGTTCAACAGAACCTATGTTCTCTGCCTCCAATAAATTCTCTTTTCCTGGTGATGACCTTCTGAGTTAAATATCTCACTGGCCTCTTTTTCTGTCGAGAACTAGGGCACAGCTTCTCTTGTTACCTCCGGGAAGCTCTTCCCATGGTTCAGTAATATATCCCTTTAAAACTCTGAATGAATTACTGTTTTACTGTTCCATTTTTCTTACCATCAACACTGAAATCAGTCATATTCATCTTTGATACTGTGAATATAAAATTAACATATGTTAATGATTTACCACCATTCCTACTGTGACACAAGTACTGGATAAATTCAAATTTAGCCTTCCCGTACACCATCAGGGTTTCCTTAAGACATAGTGCCTAGCAATGATAACAAAATATGTGTTGTGTAACTTTAATAGTTTGATAAACATATTCTTCAATGATGCTTTATAATTATACAGAAAATTTTTGTTTATTTAAAAAGTCATTTTTAAATAAAATCAAAAACTTGTACCTTGGAAAAGTCACAGCAGAATAAAACAAACTGTTCTTCAGCTCTAATTTAAGTTGCACCTAGAACAGAATGAATTCACTGTAGTGATCTGCTTTTCTGACTGGAACACACTTAGACTTGGACAGGAAAATCACATGGAAAGACAGAAGAAAGGTAATTTGTGAAAGAGCAGATCTACTTGAATAAATATATGTGTGGGGACAAAAGGCTGATTACAACTTATTTCAGAAATGACAATTAATATTTTATGGTCAAGTTCCTTATAAACTTTGCCAGAAGGATGTATGTTAGAGTTTTCTTCTCTATTGTAAAATACCTTACAAGTTACTAGAAGAAAGATGTATTTCAGCTCAGGACTATTTATTTCTTATTACCATGGTAGGCAAAGAAGAAGAAGAAGAAGGAGGAGGAGGAGGAGGAGGAGGAGGAGTAGGAGGAGGAGGAGGAGGAGAAGAAGAAGAAGGAGAAGGAGAAGAAGAAGAAGAAGAACGAGAAGGAGAAGGAGAAGGAAAAGAAGGAGAAGAAGAAGAAGAACGAGAAGGAGAAGGAGAAGGAGAAGAAAAGGGCAGAGTCAAGTCAAGGCGTTTCCTTCTAAGAAAATAGTCTCTGTAACTTAGTTCCTCTTCCTTCTAATGACACATAGGTAAGGCTGGTACTTACTCTCTTAGACTGTGGCCTCTCAATAGCACCACCAGCTGGGATGAGCTTTCAACACATTCTTTCCTTTGGGGGATGTTTCATATCCAATTCACAACACACTTCTGGCTCACTAAAGCTTTCCGTTCAAATTGTAACGCACAATGCTGTATTACTCAAAGCAGTACTCAAAGTTGTAATACACTTAATTATTCCAACAGTGTTCAAAAGTTCAAGACCATACATTCCTTCAAGACTCAAGACATAATAGCGCAGACTAAAAAATTCTACTCTAATGCTATCTCAGTATCTTTGTGGCTTAGGAAGAATGAAGCTACCTGTGCCTAGATGGATGGGTCATACATACCTGGCCAGGAGCTGCTAAGCATGTACAGAGCACCCAGGACCCATCATTTTCTCCCTTGCCAACTTATAAGTTCTTATGAAATCCATAAAAGAAGAAGAGTTTATTCTTGGCAAATTAGTCAACAGTAGACATTATGACTATCTTAATATGCGGGCAGCTAGGTTAACTGTAACTCAATATAACCTTGTGTTCTGTAGCCGAATTAATGTTTAAACTCATAATAAAATTGAAAATGTCTTCAGCCCTTATTTGAAGGCAAAAACATTATACTTTAGCAATTCTTGTTTTTCAGCCAGCAAAGAAGAGCTAAATATCAGGCCCCTTATTCCTTTAAATCGTTAGTGAGGTTTTATCCAGTGAGTAGTATTGCATAATTTTAAAGTGATAGTGTGGTCAAGTTGTGAGAAAGCAATCGCATGTTAACCACAAGACAGCGATGTTGTATATTAAATTGAATATAGACTTGAAATCCCATGAGTTGCATGCTAGTGTTGACTAGATTATTAACTAGTGTGATATTAGATGGGGCATAATTCACCTTTGGGCTTTATTCTATTTGCAAACCTAGAAAGAGAAACCAAATAACAGTCGTGATGCTCGCTTGAAGTTCTCCTGCGTCTCCCTTTCTGGTCTGGCAGTTGGATGACCTGCTGAGTTTACTTCACAGTGTTCCCCCAGCTGAGTTCTATTTCAAACACTCCTGTAAGGCAGTTGTTAATAAGCTGAGTGTCGGGCACTGCTGTTACTTTTGAAGCTGATGTCTATGGTAACTATCCCTTGCTTGTTTAGGTACTGAGCTTCTTTGGAGGGAGTTTGGTTTTGACTGTTGTCTTTAAATCATTCAATTAGTTTGTTTTATGCATATGAGTGTATGTCTGTGTAGCACTTGTGTGCTCTGTGTCTGTGGAAGCCAAGAGAGGGCATTGAATCTCTCGGTGCTAAGCTTACAGGTGGTTGTGAGTCACCATATGAATGCTTAGAATTGAACCTGACTCCCCTGGAAGAGCAGCCAATGTTTAACCACTGAGCCATCTCTCTGTCCCTGATTCTACACTTTAAGCTATGAGTCATAAATCTAAAGTGTTTGAATGAATGTTGCTGATAGTCATAAAAGTTATGTATATTAGCAAATCATAGCAGTGCTGAAGATAAGTGCATCTCCCCTAATGTACCGAATGGCATCAGATGACCTGTGGTATGCTAAGCTTGTAATTGTACATTTTAGGAATCTAATTCTTATCTTTATGAACTAAAGGGTTGAGTTATCTTATTGACCACACTCTTCCTAGTGTGCCATTCTGTGATTTTGTTAATTATATGGAATTTCAGAAAAGTTATATCAGGAGAGTCATATTTTTTTAACCTAGACTTGGTTCTGAAGCTTGGCTTAGATTATAAATAAAAAACTCTAGGCTCCCGTTCTTCTGAAGGCATGTAGGATGCCTGTCACAAATATTCTGGGTGGTGGCCAACAGCATGCCATTCCTTCTTCCTTCATCAAGCCCATGCTGTGTCAAGTGTTCTGGAACATTTTGCCTAGGGCTTCTCTCCGCTCAGAGACTGGGTGTTGAGTTGCCTAATCTGCCATCAGATCAACCATCTGCAGGAAAGCTTAACATCGGAAGTTTGCACAGTTAAGTCAGATCTTAACAATAAAACTTCCCAACGTGTCTAAAGGTATCAGGAGATTATGAGAGCAATGGTTTTTAAAGTTAATAATAAATCTCTGGTGGAGGTGTCTTAAGAACTAATAAAGATGTGGGACACGCATGCTCTTTTAAAGATAGTGATCTAAACCCTTTTACTGAGTAAGTCCTTGGAGTAAAATGTGAGCATTGGTTTTTAATACTTCTCTGATTTTCTTCTAATGCTTAATGCTCACTATTTTCGATGAGCTGGAAATATAGTTACGATACAATATTTAGTTAAAGATCCACATTTAATTAAGTTACATAAAATATTTTCAGAAGATCAAATAGGTTGACATGTGACAGAACAGGTCGGTTGATAGTTGCTTCCTTTTGCCTCTGTGGCTAAATATTTGAGAAAAGTAACTCGAGGGAAGAAGGTTTATTTGGACTCACAGAAGGAGGAAAGAAATCTCTTATGGTGGGTAAGGCATGACAGTGATCAGAGAGAGGGGAGAGGCAGGAATAGCTGTATTTCTCCTCTTTTTTTTTTTTAACTTGGTTTTCAACCCATGAATGGCTCATCCTCTGCTTTGGTCAAGCCTGTCTAGAAACACACTTTCCAGACAAACACAATCATGTTGATTATGAAAATTAACCAATTACAACATTTTTCTAATTTAAAAAATGCATTAAAAGTTTAAAATAGGGGCTGGAAAGGTAAGTCAATGAGTAAGAACATTGGCTGTGCTTCCAAAGGATCTGAGTTCAGTTCCCACACGGCAGCTCACAGCTGTCTGTGACTCCAGCTCCAGGGCATCCGATACCCACGTGCACATAGGCATGTAGGCAAAACACCAATGTATGTGAAGTAAACATAAACAACCCATAAAAAGCTATATAAAATAAAATACTTATTAAAGCTTTAAGTAACCATACAATTTCATAGAAATGTTATAAACTATTTTTTGATCCCAACCAAACAAGACCAAAGCCTGCCCAAACTTCTAAGAGATTGTGAAATTTGGCTGTTTAAAATATTAACTCTTCTGAGAAAAACTAAGGTTAAAAATCTGGGTTTAGGATCAAATAAGTCTAAATTTTAAAGCCTGGAGCAAATCATTCTAGCCAGTGTCTTTAAACAAAATCCATATCCTCTCTTAACTGTAAAATGAGATTGTAACATTTCCTTCTGGATGTATTGACAATTAAATGGAATAATATAGACAAAGTGCCTGCCACAAGGCTACTAAAGCCTTGGTATTCTTTAAAGGGCAGCCATTGCAAATAGTATCTATATTATGGGGAGAAAACATTGTTTCTATATCCACTTAGAGGGCAGTTTATTTATATGGATTATGTATAATGTTGGAAACTTCATGAGCAGAAATGGGTTAAAATAATTCTTCTTTTAATTTTGAACAGATCAATAGTGCCTCGGGGATACTTAACTTCTTCTACAGGAAACATGAGAGAATCAATAGCATTTTGTTGTGTGGATGCTTCATAGATTGGAAGCAAAGCCAGCTCACGATGGCCCAGACAGGCAGAGGTAATAGCACCCAAGCAGAAAAGTCTCCCACCTATTTATATATGGTCCCAATCACGATTGAGGTTAGACACTCGGGTACAGCATCAGACTATAGATTCAAGTTAGACTTAGGTGATGGAGATAGTAAGTTGTAAAGAAGTCCAAGCCTCACTGAATCTTAACTGGGATGTCATAAAAGTGGTGCTAATAAAATGTGATTTCTTAAACAGCCGATAGCACC
The DNA here is from genome assembly GCF_963924665.1 of Micromys minutus. NCBI lineage: Eukaryota > Metazoa > Chordata > Mammalia > Rodentia > Muridae > Micromys > Micromys minutus. The sequence goes on along the minus strand of NC_137955.1, from coordinate 11,708,960 downwards.
GTTATTATTAGCTTAGCTCTCGGCTCCTTTTAGCAGAGAGATTAAACAACAGGGCTCATGTGAGATAGGAAAGATAGCAATGAATGAATAATACATATATTTTATCTATACAAATGTCAGTTGTGAATACTATTAAACATCATGGTAGAAAAATCCCGGAACTGCGTGGTCGGGTGAAGCAGTACAAAGAAACCTGTAGCTAAGGCAAGAACGTAAGTGCTCTCACCTTGTCCATCCTGTGAATGCACTGTGCAGTCTCTGGGGTGTCACTTAGTGTCTCTGGGCCTTCAATCTTTCAGGCCTCCCCACACACATTAGCATTAGCATCTCATGCCACACAATTTTGTTATTCTCTGCTGGGTCCTTTTCTTCTCCTAACTATATTCAGACTAATTTTTCTAAAAACAGATTTATTTATCTGTTTCATATGTGTATGTGTGCATGAGTGCATGTGTGTGTGTGTGTGTGTGTGTGTGTGTGTGTTTGTAGCTCGAGTGTATGCCTTGCACTAGGTGCATGCAGTCACTCACAGAGGTCAGAAGAAGCTGTCCCATCTCCTGGAAATGGAATTACAGATGGTTGTGAGACACTCACTGTGGTTGCTAGGAACCACACTCCAGTCCTCTGGAGGAGCGCAAACTGCGCTGACATGCTAAGCCTTCTCTCCTGCCATCTTAACATATTTCAATACTGACTCATAACCTCAGATTCAAATGTAAGTGGGATAGACTTCCTTTTTATATTTTCTGACTCTAAACAAGAACAACATTTCAACTTTGAGAAATTTCTTGCTTTTAAGGTTTTGGTGCCTGTTAAGTTACACAGATCCCTGGGAATGACTGTGTTTTATATCATACACTCACTTTTTGGTACAAATACAGAAGAAAGCAGCACATGGATGGTTAAAGTCACCCAGATGCCCAGCTGTTCTATCAACGACCTGCAGATCTGGTGTAAAACTCTCAGCTACCGCTCCAACACTGTCTGTCTGCTTCCTGCTCTGATGCTCATAGATTAACCCCATGAAGCTGTAAGCAAGCCAACAATAAAACCCTTACTTTTCTAAAAATTGCATTGGCATGGTGTTCCTTCACAGCAACAGAACAGAAACTAAAACTATAATTTTTCATTACATGTTATTTATCTATTTACTTATTTATTTTGGGTTTGTGTACGTGAAGTCAAGAGTATGCCCCCAAACATATGAAGTCAAAGGATAAGTCAAAGGATAATAACTCGCGTCATCGGGCTTGGCAAAAGACACCTTTACACACTGAACTGTCTCAGTGACCCTGCCTTCAGTTTTTATGTTAATTTTCTCTAGTTGTCACATAACTCACGTAAGAGGTGATGATTTTAAAATGTTCTTTTGAGTTGATAGGAAAAGCATTCACTTAAGTGATCAAAGATTAGAAAAATTAAAAAATTAAAAAAAAAATCTCACATTTTTGAGAAAAAAAAAAGAGAAACGTGTATGTATGTGTGTTACTGCATCAGATATATATTACATTGCTGTTGCATAAACAGAGTTTAGAGCGAAATTCTGAGGTATGTATCTTTGGAGAAAAATACTTCATATAAATCCTTTAAAAGCAGTGTTTTTGTTGTTGTTTTTGTTCTCTTGTCTTTTGTGAGTTACAGCAAAGTAATTTCTTGCATAAGAATGGTGGGGAAGGTGTTGGAAATGTAGATCCCCAGACCTTTTGCCAGTAGACTATCTAGCATGGGAGCTGGGAATATGAAAGATAATTGTTACTCCCAAGAGATGTTTCCAACACATTTAATTTCCAGAACGTCCTTTCTGCTGATCTCTCCAAGGAAATGAAGTTTAAAGCTTACTTGAATTAATCTTTGCATGACTGTAGGTGAATATCATGAGGGTTTCATCTTTTACTCAGCCTCTGCCATAAATCTGACATCCTGGAAAGGTGGGGGTCACAGAAAGATGAAGAGCTTACATTCTGAAGGGGAGAAGACTTGTTTCAGCGACATACGGCACAGTCCTCTCACACATTAGAAGTTGACAAAAGAAAAATAAATGTCTAGTTCAGAGACTTGAAGATCACGTTCTGAACCATTTCTGGAGGAGAGTGATTGTGATATCAGTGAAGAGCTGCACATTATAGAAAGCAGCGGCTAACTTAATCGAGGTCTCCGATCTCATTCCGTCAAGGTGCTCCTGGGCTCTGGTGATGAATGTGTTCATTTTGTGTGGCTTGCTTTGGGTAAATAACCCAGTGCCCTATCATCTCTGCAGCCCTCAGGTGGTGTGTGTGCTGGGAGGACCGGGGAGGGGATGCCTGGCGCGGGTGCCCTGGCACTTCCTAGGAGAATCACAGCCCCTTCTTTGCAGCTGTCACTAGAAGACTTCTGGGCCTCCCTCTGGAAGAAACCCTCCTATCTAAACCGCTGTCCATTCCGTCCCGCATTCGCTCTCTGCAAGCAGCTCCTCCAAGCCTTTCCATTGTGCTCTGCCGCCTGCAGAAGACCTGCACCTCCTTTGTAGTGAGCAGACTTACTAGAGGCTATCCGGAACCTCTGGCTGCAATGGAGCTGTACGGAAAGGTAAACAAAAAGGAGTGCCTGGCGGGATCAGTCAGAAATCTAGCTTTTGTGGGCGTGTATGTGCTTGTGCGTGTGCGTGTGTCTCTGTGTGTCTGTGTGTTCGCTCTTGCTTGTGTGCCGATCTTGTCAATTCAGATGAACCGCTTTTCTTATGTGTGTGCCACCCATCGTCGTTTTCCCGCGTGAGTGTTGAATAAGACTGTAAAACTACTCCACTCAGGGTACGTATAAACTTTCCGGATTCAGGACAGAGATAAGGTAAAGCGCGTTTTCATTGGAAATTAGAACAAAGTGCTACGTTTTCTAGCCAGAGATACAGTCTAGCTTCCAAAAACGATAATGTGAAGAGAACGACCTTGTTTGGGATGAACTGGCGTTATTTTCACTAGTGCGCTTTGAGGAAATGGTTAGGCAAGCTGAGAGCTATAACAACCTGTGTAACTGGAAAGAAGGGAGGGTTTCCACCGCCCAGTGCAGCTGGAGGGGCTTGCCCGAGGGAAACATACTGGGTCTCTGGGAGTTGTAGTTTACAATTTTCCCATTTGAGTATTTGCCTCATAAGATTAAACTACAAGTCCCAGAAGCTCACGGGGTTCATGGCCAGAACGCCTGTGCGGAGTCAGGAGTGGACAGCTCCGGTGCTGATGTTGGAGCGGGCTACAGAGCCCAAGGCGTTCAGAGTGTTGCTGGGAGCGCGCAGGCTGTGCACGCTTGACCAGGCTCGGGGACCAGCGCTGTCCTAGCAAGAGAGAAAGGACATTTGCCTACAATGAGACACGAGGCGCCCATGCAGGTGGGTCTACAAAGAAAGAATGGTCTCAGAGAAACTGAGAGGGTTTCTCCAATCGCTCAGGGGACTTGATGAAAGATAGATAGGGTTGTTCATTTTCTTTCCCAGCTCCTTAAGGATGCTGAGTGTGGAAAATGATAACCTGAGCTAACAAAGTGAGGACAGCCCATCTCTTATTGGCTTTGATGGTTTTGGCTTCCTAGGTTAATGATAGCGATGTGAACTGGAGAATTTTCTGTCACATCAATTTACTGAGAGTTCTCCACTGCGACCGGGTAGAGCAAATTCAGCTTCCTTAAAGCCATTAAGAAAGAAAGGCCAGTGCCAGTACCCACCCCCCAAAGTAGTCTAGATAAAAAGAAGAAGAAAGAAAGAAAGAAAAGAAAGAAAAGAAAAAGAAAAAATATTAGGGTTTTAGCATCAGCGGTAAAGAGCAAGACCCATTTTCAGTTATCTCAGAGCTATGCCATCCTTGATCTATGTCTACTTAACTGGCTGGCTCATTTTTAAGGACCCTCTCTTCCCCAGTATTCCTGGAGAGAGGTGGCCATTCACTGTACCATCAGAGTCCCCCTTTTAACTACATCCTTCAGGGTTGCTTCTTTCAGAAATGAAAAGTACCCTTGTTGGATCTGGTCACCCAAGTTATGCTTTTAAGTAAAGACTAGTTTTGTTTCTCCTCTCTGTGTACAACTGGTTAGGGCTAAACCTAAGTCTATGTTTGTTAACGAACCTAAATGGGCCCATTGCATAACAGAGAGGCGTTTTTTGAATGGGATGAGAAGAGAACATTCCATTTGGAGTGTATGGCTTCCCTTCAGAATCCACCTCTGTTGGTAAACTCAGCAACATAAATATTTGACTATCCAGCCTCAAACATTTCCTGTGGATTCCTCATGAATCAAGGACTTTATACATCAGTGTTCATTTACTTTTAATTTGTTTTACAAGCTATATATATTAAGGAATCCTAGCTGGATGGTTAAATGAAAACACCATAGAATTTCATTGTTTTCTGGAGTATTATATAATGGAAGACCTCAAATTACATTAAGAGTTATTGAAAAATTGATTTGTGCCGGGGAATACTGGGCCCTTTGTGTGACATCGAGTATTTCGGTTTGTGAGCTGGCTTTTTATTATAGACCTTGGGCAAAATGAGTGTGGACAGACAATAAAGACTGTTGATATCAAGGTCTATTAGCTTATGATAATTTCCCTTTCTGGAGGTGTTGCTAAGAGACACTAGCTGAATTAATAATATTGGATGAAAGTATATATTGGCAGTTGCCTTTAAAACTGGGTTTCCATACTCCACTGTGCACATTCATATGAAAATATCATATTATGACCCCTAAATTTATGGCTTTCCAATATTTTTCATTAAAAAATGAAAAATAATAATGTACATTAGAATTTAAAGTTGATGCTCTGAAATCTTTCTGTCAAATGACAAATAAAATAGCTGTTGCATATTGATAATATTTTTCTGTGTTGCTTAGACTGTTAAGAAAGGTAATTAAATGTAACAGAACTGTGTGAAGTTATTACTTTAGGACATATCTTAAATCATTGTGGGCATGTCCACTAGATATATACTAGATATTGTAAAAGGTATATTCCAGTGGAAACTCTAATGGCGAATAAATGTAAAAGTTAGATAATGTGGAAATAACTTTCTGATGGATACAGGTACTTTCTTATTCATGCTACATTTTAATACACTGAATTATATCTTTAGAATTTAATATATAACCTCCCCAAAGATATTGTGATTATGTCAGATTTGTAAATAGTGTACTTAATCCAAGAAGACACAGTCATTTAAATAGATTATTGTTATAGATACGTCTATCATTTTAATATTTTTTAAATTATATAATAATTCCAAAAATAAATGTAATTTAGCTTTTCTTGAGTAGTAATTACTCTTTCAGGGTCCATTTTCTAAACTATAATCATATTCCATGTAATGTTGAAGCACAAATATGCAACATGAGAAATACTGGATATTTCTTTTTTCCTCTCAAAGAATAAGTTCTACCATCATTCTAAACATATTCCCCAAATATTTAACTTACATCTACAAAGAATGAATCATAAGGCAAGCTTCATTTTATACTTCCCTTATCTCAGAGTTTTTCTCCATTTTAAAGTATTTAGTTCAGATGCTGAGACAAAACAAAGTAAGCTTTTAGTTCATTGTCTAGCCTCCTAAATAATATAATTTTTTCTGAAATAAATTTATTTGGAAAAGTATGCAATGTCCATTATAAAGCATTTGCCGTTCTTAAGTAGATGGCTTTGTGTTTAGCTCATTGTATTTGTAGTTGACACATGAATATTTTCTGCAGAACATTCCACCCTAAGTTGATAGAAAATAAGGCAATACTTGTTCCTTGAAGTTACTGCTGCAACAATGTGCAGTGATAGCCTTGGGTTCTTGTATTGTCTTTCTAAGTAGATAATCAAGGATAGCACTTAGAAAATATGATGAGCTGAAAGCATTCATACAGGAGATGGTCATTTCAGAGAACAACTTTGACGCAGGAGCCAACTGAAAAACAGCCCCAGCCTAGCCAGTGCTTGCCTGTGCTGACCAGTGTGCTTTGCACTCAGATGCCACTTGTACGTATGTATAAAACACTCAAACGCATTATATATGTGGGTCAAAATAAAAAAATAAGTTGTAAAATTCTACAATTCACTATTGCCAACTAGATTGATTACTAGAGCTTATGAAGATTCAACAGCTTCTCTTATATGGAAGAGTTCAGATTCTTCCAAAGATTTCTGCCTAAAAAACCTCTTGTCGTTCCTCCTATTATTTTAATTTCTCCTGAAGGGATAAATGAATGGTGTGAAGAGTGAGAACAACTGGATAAGTGTTATTCACTCATCTGATTGGGAAGAAAGAAAAATTTATTGGCTCTATTTTATGTTTATAAAAAAAGCTTGTATAAAACTAAGCTAAATATTTGAGGAAGGTCACTGTGTTATGAGTTTTGCTGTCTTTCTTCTTTGTAATTTCCATTTGTCTTTCACATCTTGCATTTAGCTTGGTCCTAGGTTTCTCTGATAAAAACAGAGCCTTCATGTTGATAAAGGAACTTCAAATAAAACTATATTCTGGAGCAATGGGACAGATGGGAACGAACTGGCTAAACATAAGCAGAAGTGAGAAAAGAATGTAGATACAGACCAAAGGCAACTCTGAAATGGAAGCAGTAAGACATACATTCAACACAGGCCTGTTCTGCACAAACCAAGTAATAGCTAATTAGTGTCAAAGTATTATTACTCTTGTGTTGGCTGTGGAAAAGTTGTGATAGCCCTGCACTTTATTATTCATGAATGTCTCACCATTTTTATCCCCTGCAACCACCCATCTCTTTTGGGCAATGGACACTTAGTTCTTATCTTTTACAACACCAAAAATTTGTTGCAGATGTTGGGGAGACAGTCTTCCCTATTTCCTTTTGGCTTGTCACTTAGGCATCATAGTTACAAAGAGTAGGAAGCTAAGAGAATTAACTTAATCAGCAAATAACTTTGGGTGCCACTAGGATGGGTTTTCATCTTTACTGGTTTATGTTCAATAACTTTTGGATTTATTATGAAGTCACTTCTCAGGTGAGGAGTGAGAAATTCAGTAATCTATGGGTAAAGAAAGTAGTGGTTAGAAGGGAGTTGGTATGATGTCTATTTAACAAGATAATAGTAGACTCATGCCCAGAGCTCCCCACGTGCAGCTTCTTGGCCAGATGTGATGTACAGTACTAATCATGAGTTCACTGCAATGAACTAAACTTCAAAGCCAATACCAGAAAGCAACTGGTTACAGCCATAACATTCACACCGTTACTACATTCAGAGGTGCATCTTGCCAGACCATTTTTGTGATTTGTAGAATTCACAGATGTGTGAGATTGCTGATGACTTTCTTTCACCAGTATCCCGAACAGCATCTTCCAGTAGAGTGAACACTAACAGGCAGGTGGAAGCTGCCAATCAGGATCAGCTTCTAAGTCCTTATAAAAGTTTGGCATCTTCAGCAACAAGTGTCTTACCATTGGCTCCTTATGGAAATGGAAGAGCAATGCTAATGGTCTGTATTGTTTTGGGAGTCCCTGGGACTGATCACATGACCAGTTAGTTGAAGGGATGTGTGGCAATCCTTGGGAAGACCAAGATCTCACTATATAACCCAGAGACACCTTGAACTTGAAGCGATTCTTCATGAGCCTTGGGATCCATAGTGTTGGCTGTGTTTGTTATTCTTCCTGGATAATTCCTAGTGTTACTGATATTTTCTCAGAAAAGCCTTTAGCCCTTTCTCTTATTTTGTATTTTACTGATTTGGGCTTAAAAACAAACTCATGTTTATTATACTTACATTACTAGAAAGTTAGCTTTTTTTAGGGTAGAACTAACATCACTGAATTTGGTTATTTTTTTTCTGCTGATGAATATAAGCATTTAAAATGATAAACATTTCTCTACAGATTGCTATGAGCTAACTCACAGGTTTCTGAATATATTGTTTGGCTGTATATCACTTCAAACTCTGCTCATTTCCTTAGAATGTTTTGATGACAAGTTTGTATATTCAGATCTTGCATTAGTATTGAAAATTCATTAGATTTTACTTATATATCATGTGGAGGACATTTTTTAAGTAATGTAATCTTTTGAAAAAATCAGCCTATTTTAGATCAGAATGAGAAATAATGTGAACATTCTCTGTCTTTCTGTGGGCTACAGTTGTGAAGTGTAGTGTCTAAATTCCAATCTGGTCATCTTTGGTGTCATGAAGATCTTAGATGTTCTTAGTGAGTTGAAATATACTTAGCATATCAATTCCTGAGAAATATATTTTTCAATTTTCAAACACAGTAATGTTTCTCTCCTTTTTGGTTTGGTTTCACTTTTAATGTATACTGAGCCTTTGTTACTAAGTATACCAAGGTTTGTAATTGGTATCTTCTTAAAGAATTTCTCTATTTCTATCCCATAACCTTTTTTATTTTTATTAATACTCCTTATTGTTTCATATTGTCAGTACAGGTTTTATTGCTTTTATGGTGTTTTTATGGTATTTTTATTAACTGATCCTTATACAGCCCTCCACTCCTATTCTGATAATGCTTACAGTGACTTAAAGCATCAATGCACAGCAGGTTCTGACTATTACAGAACATAGATGATTGAAGGAGAAGACATTTCCCAGAATCAGCTTGTCTAGAGAAGCTTGGCACTGTAGGGTGCTGAGCATCCTCTGACACAGTCCGTGTTAAAATAGTGGAATGTCACTGTCACCAGAAGGGGTAACTGTTCAAGACAGAAGATGGTAGGAGCCTTTGGAGTCATATTCCCGTGGTCCTAGAGAGCTCAGGTTAAATGCCAGTTTACTCAGTATCATTTTTGTGCAGATGCATGAGAACTTGACCACATGGACCTGCCCAGGCGTCTGTATGAAGGCTTTTGCAAATGGGTTGCACATTGGATTGATGAAAAGAACTATGCTGGGGGTCTTAGAGATGATCTCTTCCTGGCCCCACCCTGAATATCTTAATTCTACATAAATTAGGGTTCATTTAGACACATCTGTTGCTCTTAAATCTAGTGTAGCCTATAAAGGTTTAAATTTATATCCCAATATTAAAATATATAAAATAAGATAAATATGTACTTGAAAACACAGCATTGGATGTGCTGCCAAGGAATGATAAGAAAACTTACATGAATTCCATATCTACAAGGAACCTTTCCATGTTCCCTCTACCCTTTGCTGCAGGAAAGCATTTTCATTTTTAGGAATTGATAACTGTGTATAGAAAATAAAAATATGGAGATTAATTGAGGAATTTCTCTTTTGTTAAACTTTCTATTCCTCTGTCAAAGCTGCATATAAGGAGGATAGTTCTCTGGCTCTTAGGAAGAATTTGGAGTTTGGCATCACAACATCTCTTTTGTTTTATGTCAAACACAATTGGGGTGATTAGTTATGTGCTGAGCTTGGTAATGCTAGCACAAAAATAAAACAAAACATAAATCAACCGACTAACCAAACAAACAAAAAACCAACTTTGCTGCATGTGACAAAAGCCTTGGGCTATAGGTAATCATGGTCATTAAGGCCACACCACAAAACAATATTGTAAAAATATATATTATGTAGAAAGCATATTTTAAGTTTTGACTTATTCTTGGACTAGTAATATTAGTATGAGGTGTTATGGTCATATGATACTAATCAACAGCATCCTTGCTCCCTTTTAGCCACATAAATCTGAAGGTAAACAGCTGATGTGCAATATACTATGCTCACTGGGTAGGTCTGGTTTATTACATGGATTTTTCAACCTAACTATAATTTAAACTGATGATGTGTTTATCAGTATACACCCCACTGTACTGTGTAGGGCACATCCTCATTTGTATAATATACTGTGCGTGTACAATATTTGAGTTTTTTTTTTGAAAATGTACTCGATGTTTTTTTTTTTTTCAGGAGAAGTTCACTTACCTCTTCCAATATTCTTTATCATTTAAATTTTGGTTTGATTTGGTAAGGATAAAATTAACTAGCTGAGCCTGTAATATTGTTAACTCTTGAAAGGCACATTTGGTCCAGGCAGTAAGGACTCAACACTCAGGCTGAGAAGTTAAGATATCCTATATTATGTAGTTGCTTTCACTTGGCCTTCTTTTTCACATCTTAACTTTATTTTCAAAATTGGAATGGTAATTTCTGCTACTGCAGGGAAGAAGCTTGGATATCATTCTTGTCTTTATACCACAACAACCAAGTTGACTTGCATTAGTCAGGGTTCTCTAGAGAAACAGAACTGATAGAATAAATGAATGAATGAATGAATATTTGTACATTCAAATATATATGTGTACATATTCATACATAGTATTTATTAGAGTGATTTACAGGTTGTAATCCATCTGGTCCAACAATGGCTATATACCAAAGAAAAATCCAAGAATCTAGAAGTTGTTTAGTCTACAATCCTGCATGTCTCAGCTGACATTTTGTATACACTGGGATCCCAAAGAAGTAGGCTCTAATGCCAGTGAGGGAATGGACTTGCCATCAAGACCAAGATAAGAAGATAAAGAACAAATGCTTCCTTCTCCCTGTTCTTTACGTAGGCTTCCATGAGAAGGTGTGGCCCAGATTAAAGGTTTCTCTTCTGTCCTCAAGTAATAGGGATTTAAGAGGGGTCTTCCTACCTCAAATGACTCAATTAACTAAAAAGCCCTCATAGATGTGCCCAACATCTTGGGTTTTTGGTTAATTCCAGGGGTTAGTCAAGTTGACATCTGAAAATATGGATAACAGTACTAAAAATCATTAGTAATAAGTAAATTACCACGTACAGTGGGAAGATAGAGAAACAGTGATCATAACAGTTAACAACATTACAGAAAAGAGTGCAGTGTACTTCAGGAGACTTTGCTGAAATGTGTGATGGACAGGATGTAATACTCTCATTGTACTGTGTGAATACACAAAATAAATATTGGGAACATTCGGCTGATCCTGGGACTGCACAAGGGAGCCAGACAATCTACAGTAAAGTCAGTTTTAATCAAGTAGGATATGTGGGATTTTTCAGGTCTGTCCTGGAGTAGGAAGAGGAGCAAACAGAGCTGAAATTATCAAGCAATGCCTTAGTTAGTGTTTCCATTACTGTGAAGAGACACTGTGACCAAGGCAACGCTTATAAGGACAACATTTAATTGGAGCTGGCTTACAGGTTCAGGAGTTGAGTCCATTATCATCAAGGCAGAAAGTATGGCAGCCTTCAGGCAGGGGTAGTCTAGGAGAAGTTGAGAGTTTTACATCTTCATCTGAAGGCTACTAGGAGAAGACTGACTCCCAGGCAGCTAGGTGGAAGGTCCCAAAGCCCATCCCCACAGTGGTCAACAAGACCATACCTCCAACAAGGACACACCTACTCCAATGAGGCCATGCCTCCTTACAGGTTGCTCCCTGGGCCAAGCATACTCAAACCACCACAAGCAGGAAGAAGAAAAACACATAGAATGAGTTTCTTAACCCCCTCAAATTCCCTCAGGTGCAAAATAAACTGACTCCTAATTCTTAGGCATGGTCTAAAAACCCTGAGGCAGAGGCCATAGGGAGATGTGTTTTAGCTCAAAACAAAGAAGAATTTCAGCGTGTGGAGCTGTTTTGCAGCACAGCAGACTATCACAGTGGCCCTACTGTGTGCAGTGTGTGGCTAGGACACTGACTGGATGACTGGAGATGTAAAGAGAGCACAGAAGGGTCTCATGGCATTAGGGGTGCACAGTCCTGTGCTGCAGGGTCGTTGTAACCCCACAATTCTTTCTTGTTTTTCAACTTCAAAATCAATGTTTTTGTGGCATTAATTTATGTTTTATGAAAATTGGATTGCTGTCTAATAGATAACTCCCTTCCTATCCATGTTTTCAAGTTTCAGTTCCATTCTTCCATAAAATGTCTAGAACATCTACATAGCTTAGTATTTAGAAATGTCAGTAAATTCACATTGCGACTGTGGCTAAGCCCCAGTGACATTCAAATGCAGCTGTAGATTGATCAAATGAACGTTTGTTCTTAGCAAGTTTAAAAATGTCTCGTTCTCCAGGATCCCTGGTGGAGGAGTTAGAGAAAGGATTTAAGGAGCTGAAGGGGTTTGCAACCCCATTAGAACAATACCAACCAACCAACCAGAGCTCCCAGGGACTAAACCACTATCTGAAGAGTACACATAGTTGGAACTGTGGCTCCAGCTGCATATATAGCAGAGGATGGCCTTGTTGGGCATCAACGGGAAGAGAATCTCTTGGTCTTGGCAAGGCTTGATGCCCCAGTGTAGGAGAATATCAGGGTGGGGAGGTGGGAAGAGGCGGGAAAAACTGAAAAGGGGATATAACATTTGAAATGTAAATAAAGTATATCCAATTATAAGAAAACAGAAGATGGCTCATTCTCATCTTTTGAGCCAGGATTTATTTCATTAGTGTGAAGTTGTAGAAAACACACTTCTGTTTGCTGTGCCCATATTGAACCCCTTCCCATCCTGTGATTCACTTCCAAACCACAGCTATATTAACCCTTGAATGTACATCTGGAGCTTCCCAGATAAATCTTATGACCGCAACTAAATCCTCATAATTACATTTAAAACTCTATGTTCGTGATGCTTAGATTGCTCCAATTTTTGAATCAATAAACCTTATTACTAGTGGTAGCTTGCACCATACTTTCTTTTAAGGCATTCTGAGGAACACACTATCCTGTTAGTACACCTCCTTACTGCTATAGGCTGAAGAATGTGGTAAACTAATAGGCCAAGCAGTCCTGTGAACTTCAAATTTAAATTAAACTTTTGTGATACACACAGAAATTCCCTTTGTGTTACTTTTATACAATGATTGCACTTTCCTGCAGGCATTAAATACGTGGAGAAAGGCAGTGTGTTCTCTTAGTATCTCATTCCCCATTTTCTGCTGTGAATTCCTCCTTAGCTCTGTCTCTCCTGGCTTCAGGCAATTAGTATCATCCTCTCTAGGTGACTTAGATGAGCTCAAGTATTATTTATGGTTTTGGCAGTCTACCCCCCCCAACTGAAGCTTCTTTTGTACCTTCTTCTAGGATTATTCTATTTTCTGTTTTGCCACAAAATACCTGTGCTGGATACTTTATAAAGAGACAGGACATATCTAGCTCACAATTTAGAGGTTCAAGTACATGCTGTCACCCACTGTAGGCTCTCTAGGGATGCTCTCCTAGTTCTTTCACGGAATGTGGGATGGCATCATCCTGTGAGTATATGTAAGATTCTGATAACTGGGTGAGATAGGAAGCCAGAAATATTCAAGGTCACGTTTGTTTTTGTGGTAACACATTGCTGTGGAAATTAAGCAAGGTTCCTTGAGAGTTTGCATTATTCTCTTCCGAGAGTGGGGTTCACAGTGACTTGTTTCATACCGGGTTCCATCTTTAAAAGCCTTTCCACCTCAGATGAGGAACCAAGTTTTCATATCAGAAACCCCAAACCACACTGAACTCATAGCGTTTCTCAAGAGGAGATACGATGGATATTATCCGGCTTTTATGGGATGATAGACTGCCTAGCCTGGCATTTCAGCAGAACTTGCAGCAATGGTTCCATTGTTTTTTATATCACCATCCAGTACACCAGCTGCTGAGTATGTGTGGTGGGTTTTCACTCTCCAGTACGCCAGCTTCTGAGTATGTGTGGTGCATTTTATGCTTGAAATGTATCTCGTGTGATTTTAAAAACTACATTTTAAATTCTGCTTAATTTTAGTATAAATCACCGTATGTTCTTTGTGGCTAGCACATTGATTAACAGAGCAATTGCCAAATAATTAATAGCAAAAGCAAGATTCTGAAGCAAGAGGGCTCACTGTTCTAAATGCTTCCTTTCTCTTCTGGGCCAGACTGGTACTTAGAAATGATACAATACTGCTCAGATAAATAGTAAAATTCTCAAGAAAACAAAAACAAATAAATGTCTATTTAAGGCATCTATACTTAACAGCAAACTAATCTTGACTCTACCAAGTTACAAATCTGATTTACAAAAGTAGTTCTTCTATGACCTCCATGAGCACTCTGGGTAGGTACTGTGTCAGTTTCATTGCATGTGATATTGGAAACTATAGGGTATCAATTAAAATAAGTTCACAAGATATATTATGCTCATGTACATGTTCTTATACAGTAAAAGAACTATACAATGAAAAAATGAAAATCAATAAAGTTCACAGCGATAGTAAGTATTGGAATCAGTGAGACCAGATATGGTTCACCGTGCTCCTGTCTAATAATGCCTCCCACATGGCCTTTTGGATTACTGTGCTTATTATATAGATGTCATGGGAAATAGGGCAGAGGTCAGGAACTATTCCCTGGCCCCAATTGCCTTCACACATTACTTACAGTGTGAATAAACTTGAGTGCAACATCTCATAGCGCTCTAGCTCATTGTAGTAGGGATAAGGTACCTACCTCCGATTTAACCTTCACATGAGGGTTAAGTCAGTGAGCAACGCCTGGTACGTTTGGAACCATATAAATGTATTGTTATCATTAATTTTAATCTTAAGGACACTGATATGTAAGTTGGAATGCTGATTGGATGAAATAGAGATAAGCTTAGATTTTTTTTTTCTAGGAAAGACTGATAATCACATTTTTTGGAAGAGAAGCCCTGTTTAGTTAGTTTGAGTCCTCCTAACTGAGATGACAAAGCTTCAGAGACCTCATACCCTGCAAATTCCTCCTGGCTTTGCTTTTCATGTTACTGTGAGAGATGGTGCCTTTGGTGCCTTTGATTGCCTGTGAATGCTGGAGAGTGACACACACCAACACAGCTGGAAAGAGCTGTGAAACTTGCTATTCTGTTTTCCAGCTGGGAATCATTGCCATGGATACCAGCATCAGAGGGGATTGGGGAGTGCTTTATATTGCTCCCCAAGTCTCTGACATCTGTTTCTGGCAAGGGCGATAATGAGTCTGCTTCATAACAAATAGGAAACTGATCTAAACTCACTTTCCCCACAGATGGCCTCTGCACAAGATGCCAGGTTGGGTCAGAAAGACTCTTCTGACCAGAACTTCGACTACATGTTCAAGTTGCTGATCATTGGTAATAGCAGTGTGGGAAAAACATCGTTCCTGTTCCGTTATGCTGATGACTCCTTCACATCTGCATTCGTCAGCACAGTCGGCATCGATTTCAAAGTAAAAACTGTATTCAAGAATGAAAAGAGAATCAAGCTTCAGATTTGGGTAAGTGACTTTGAACTGACATCGTCCTTCACTGTGGGGGGGAGTGTTGGGGAGTCTGCAGGGGAAAAATTCTACTTTGTCAGGTCTCCATGGGGTCCACAAGCTTTGATTTCTAGCCTTTTTTGCTGGAGAACATTGTGTTCCAGAGAGTGAGGTGATGCTTTTGAAGGTATGGGCCCTGACATACTTATTGTCACAAGATGCTGTTCAGCAATCTTTAGAAGAGAAAAAAAAAATCTAAGCTCCTGTGCTTGGGGGAGAGGCACTCAATGAGAGTTTGGCTCTGCCTTGATCTGTGTGACCTTGAGAAAGTCTGGAAGTCCTTCTGTGGTTCATTTTAAAATATGTACTTAAATAGATAGTGAATATATATCTGGTCTTTCAGAGGACAGGGGTCAGACTGACTTGGGCATTGCACAAGCGAAGATGATAGAATAGAGGGGAAAGGGCTACTTCCTAGGAAGTCCTCAGCCTAACTTTGAGAGTAATCTTTATATACTTAACAATATTGGTGTTTCGAATGTTTGTATACTCAAATAACAGAAATCACAAGAAACAAAATGCATAAAAAGAAGGTTCCTTACATAATTCTGAAACCAGTTGACTAGTTTTCTGACCTTCCCAGTGTCTGAAGTCCAAGGGCTTCTTAACTGAATTGTTGGCATAAATTTAGAAAAATAGAGAGTGAGAAGCAAGAAAAGTAACAGCCCCAAGTAATACACTAAGATACTGGATTTTATCACACAAATTCTACATAGTATATGCCTTATAAAGAACCCAGTGTTCCTAAGTTCATAGATGGAATGGTTTACTAGTCCGTTTGGACCCCCTTCTGTCACTCAAACTGATTGAAGCAATAGACAAGTATTTTCCCAGGAGGTGTTGTCTGCCTCCTGTGGACACAGTATCATTTGGTGTTTGTTGATAGAAGACTGATCCACAGGGCTCATGCCTCTTCAGTTAAATATAGAAAGTTAAATAGAGACAAGTCCCAGACTGTAGCATTTAGATCTTAAAAAAAATAGAGCAACCCATATTATAATGTTTATATAAACTGCATGAACTTTAACCATCTTAAAGGTCTTAGGGATAAAATTTTAAAATGCAAAGATTCGGGAATATACATAGACAACTGTCTAACAGAAGATTGACCATTTGACTTATGTTAATTCTGGAATCTTCTATGTCTAACTAGAACTCCTGTAAAAGCTTGGGGTAGTTTAGCTCCAGGTTTAGCTTCTTTCCGAAGTCATTAGAGGACAATGATTGTGTGTGGGTACTTGTTTAGGAACTTGCATTCAGTTGATGGTCACATACCCTCAGTGCATGCAGACAGAAAGATGGAATTCATGGCTTCACATTCAGGGCCTGTTTTATTCTCTACCTTTGTAGCCTTGAGCAATCAGAGTCATAGGATACGTTTCATATTCAAGCTTAAGAATGCTATTTTGATTTCCAGGGGCTTTTGTGGGTTGATAAAAAGAAGGTAATCTGGTTACCATATATCTTTAAATATCGTCTTAGTATACTCCCTGCTCATCAGAAAGAGCAGCCATTTTCCAGTCAGAGAATCCTAATGTTCTCTTCTTTGTCTTTTAGAGATATTTAAAAACAATCTTTGTAGACAGCACACTAGCATTGCATGTTAGATTGCCCTTGTAGTTATTACTGATTTTCTAAATCTAGGATGCTGACATAATCACTTGTGGAGATATAACATTTTTTGTCCTTAATACAAAGCTGATATATCTCAAAAATAAAAATGATTATTTTTATACTTACATAGGTATTTTTCTTAAAATACTGCTGCTTCTAGGCCAGAGCTAACTTTTTGTCTGTTCTTGGACACTAAGGCTTGGCTCCTTCTGTGTTTTCTTACTTTGGGGTGATGCTGTACCACATAGAGCTGGCAGAGGCCAGCTCAGGTTCTGCATCCCTCCTACCCTCTCTAACCTCATGCGTCCCACTTCCTGTGACCTCTGTGTAGCTTTTGACGGCATTTTTCTTGGACTTTTCCAGATAATGTGCCACTGTTTGTGAAGCTGCCTTGTGTTCCCAGGGGCAGTCCAACATTCTGTTTCATTTCAGAAACTCCACTAACTTATCCTAGAGACACCCCTACTCCCAAAACCAGCCACCCAAAGCTCTTCACCTTTCCTTCTCCTTATTCCTGACACTAGTTTATTCTTCATCTATATTTTCAGAATTAAAACATAATTTTGTCTGTCATGGGAACATACCTGGGAGGACAACGGCAGTAGGGTTGTGAGTTTGAGACCATCTTCAACTACAATGTATAGTGAATATCTCTTTAGAAGAAAAAAAATCAAAAAACTATAACTCCCAAATCTCCCTAAGCCAAGCAACTAACAAAAGCACCATCCCCTTTCTTCTTGTTTGGCTATACTAGGGGCTTTCGATACACTTATGATTTTAGGGTGTTAAAATTAGTTTTGCACAGATAGAGCATCTAGAATACTGAATAGGAAATATTCAGAAGTACTTTTGAAAGATTTTGTGCTTTTGAAGGTGCACTATAGAGAATTCAAGACACATCCAGAAATTAAACACTTCTATTAAGCAAATACTGCACAGGGTAAATATAAATATCAGTTGTTGGGTGAGAATTGTTTATGTCTTTTCTCTTTAGTGTCCTGATGATTCCACTTCAAGTTTTTTATCTTCCCTAATGAATCTAAAAATAACATATGCTAAATAGCTACCTCGGGGTCACACATGGGGGATGCCTAAGAGGATTTTCAGATTTGGTCTATTATCTTCTCCTCTTGCACTTGTTGAACCTCCCTGCTGTGGTAGACTTTCTTGACAATGACTGATAGTCTTGGACTACACATCCTGCTATACTGAGGACAATTGGAGAGGAGTTTGATTGTCATATTGGGGAGAGGTTATGAAAAGGAGTAACATGGTCTACACTTCAGTGTACATGTTCCTATGATAAGTTCAGGAATTCTTGTCCAATGCAGTAAGTGCACTGGTAAATATCACAGTATATATAGTTACTGCTGCTTAGTAACACCTTCAATTTCTTTGTGACTATATTTAATACAATGGGTTGACACATCTTGGCCATTTAAAAAATTTAATGTCCTTCAGAGCCCCTTTTATGCACTTATGCTAATGTCTAATTAATTTACTAAAACAACACCAATAACAAAACATATCATCTCTATTATATATTTCAAACAATAGGAGGGGAGGAGTTTCACAGTTTGGGAGCCATTGAGGATTCATCCTCTATACTACACCCTTTTCCAAGACAGGCTGAAAAGACTGTGGTTTTATGAGGAAAATACCCTGAAGTGTTCAGGCAGTGACGTGGCCATCCAGAGCTGAAGACTGTACACATTGGACAAGGGCACCAGCCAACAGCAACTGAGGCATCTTTTCAGTCAAACCCCTGTCAGTATTTAATTTCCAATGAAGACACCTAGTTAGGAAACAAGATCTGACAAACTTCATATCTGATTGTCAGTGAAATATACTAGATACAGACAAATCAAAAGAAGCCAGATTTCAGATAACATTCTATGTCGAGAGGTCAGAAATTTCATGGGAAGGGGCACAGGAAAGCTTCCTGCTCTTTCACTGTGGTGGTTTGCTTTATCTTCATGTGCTTTTTGAGATTTCATTTCTCTACAAACTGCCTGCTGGATTGTCAACAGCTGACCATGTAAATAAAACCCTTCTCATTTTAGCCTTTAAATAACAGCTATGAGAAACATGGGCCGCTCTTTCTGGACATTTTATACTTCTACTGTACAGACCTTACCACTTTGGATATACTTGTTGAGAGACATGTCATCCTTCAGTTCTATTTACTTATAAAGTTTAGATATATTAGCATATTAAATTCCCTTTATTCTTAATCACATTAACCTTGCTTTTTTGCAATTAGAATTCTTTTATTTCTTGTTTTATTGGATATTTTTTAAATTTGAATCTCAAATATTATCTCCTTTCCCATTTTCCCCTCCAGAAGTTCCCCTATCCCATCTCCCTCCCATTGCTTCTGTGAGGGTGCTCCACTGCCCACTGCCCACCAACCCACATCCTCCCACCTCCGCGACCTGACCTTCCCCTACACGGGGGCATCTAGAATTGATAGGACCAAGGGCTTCTCCTCCCACTAAAGTCCAACAAGGCCATCCTCTGCTACATATAGCTTGGAGTTGTGGGTATATCCATGTTTGCTCTTTTCTTGGTGGTTTAGTCCCTGAGAAATCTGGGGGATCTGGTTGGTTAATGTTGTTCTTATGGAGTTGCAAAGCTTCTTCAGTCTTTTCTCTAACTCTTTCATTGGGGACCCCATTCTCAGTGCAATGGTTGGCTAAAAGCATCTGCCTCTGTATTTGGCAGACTTTGGCAACTATATCAGGCTGCTGTCAGCAAGCACTTCTTGGCATCCAAAATAGTGTATGGGTTTTGTGTCTGTATATGGGATGTATCTCCAGGTGGAACAGTCTCTGGATGGCCTTTCCTTCAGTCTCTGCTCCAAAATTTGTCTCTGTATTTTCTCCTGTGAATACTTTGTTCCCCTTCTAAGAAGGACCGAAGCATCCATACTTTTGTTTTTTATTTTTGAGCTTCAAGTGGTCTGTGAATTATATCTTGGGCATTCAGAGCTTTTGGAGTAATATCTACTTATCAGTGAGTGCATACCATGTGTCTTAGTCATGGTTTCTATTCCTGCACAAAACATCATGACCAAGAAGCAAGTTGGGAAGGAAAAGGTTTATTCAGCTTACACTTCCATATCTCTGTTCATCACCAGAGGAATTCAGAACTGGAACTCAAACAGGTCAAGAAGCAGGAGCTGATGCAGAGGCCATGGAGGGATGTCACTTACTGGCTTGCTTCCCCTGGCTTGCTAAGCCTGCTTTTTTTTAGAACCCAGGTCTACCAGCCCAGGAATGGCACCACCCACAATGGGCTGGGTCCTCTGCCCTTGATCATTAGTTGAGAAAATGCCTTAAAGCTGGATTTCATGGAGGCATTTTCCCAACTGAGTCTTCTTTCTCTTTGGTTAACTCCAGCTTGTGTCAAATTGACAGAAAACCAGCCAGTACACCATGTGTGTTCTTCTGTAACTGGGTTACCTCACTCAGGATGATATTTTCTAGTTCTGTCCATTTGCCTAAGAATTTTATGAAGTCATTATTTATATAATAGCTGAGTAGTAAATGTGCCACAATTTCTGTGTCCATTCCTCCTTTGAAGGACATCTGGGTTCTTTTTAGCTTCAGGCTATTATAAAAAGGGCTGCTGTGAACATAGTGGAGCATGTGTCCTTGTTCTATGTTGTAGCATCTTTTGGGTCAGGAGTGGTATGGCTGGGTACTCAGGTAATACTATGTCTAATTTTCTGAAGAATGTCCAGACTGACTTCCACAGTGGTTGTACCAGCCTACAATCCCACCAACAATGGAGGAGTGTTCCTTTTTCTTCATAACCTCACAGCATCTACAGTCACCTGAGTTCTTTAATCTTAGCAGTTCTGACTGGTGTGACATGGAATCTCAGGGTTGTTTTGATCTGAATTTCCCTGATGACCAAGGAGGTTGAACATTTCTTTTTTTCTTTTTTTAAAATTAGATATTCTCTGTATTTAGATTTCAGATGTTATTCCCTTTCCACCAATCCTAATGCCCCTCCTTCTCCCATTGCCTCCATGAAGGTGATCCCTCTCCCAACCTCCCTCTCCAAATTCAGCACCTTGGCATTCCCTTACACTGGGAAAATGAGCCTTTCCTGGACCAAAGTCCTCTCCTCTCATTGATGCCAGAGAACACTGTCTGCTGCTGCAAATGCACCCAGAGCCGTGGGTCTCTCCATGTCAACTCATTGATCAGTGTTTTAGTCCCTGGGAGCTGTGGCGCATTTGGTTAGTTAATAATTTAGTTCTTCCAATGGGGTTGCAGACCCTTTCAGTTCCTTCAGTTCTTTCTCTAGCTCTCTCATTGGGGTTTCTGTATTCAGTCTGATGGTTATCTCCAAGCATCCTCCTCTGTATCAGTATGGCTCTGGCAGAGGCTCTGAAGAGGCATCTTGGGTTTAGTGGCTGCATATAGGATGGATCCCCAGGAGATACAGTCTCTGGATGATCTTTTCTACAATCCCTGCTCTTCTATTTGTCCCACTATTTCTTCCCATGAGTGTTTTGATCTCCTTTCTAAGAAGAACTGAGGCATCCACCTTCTGTCCTTCCTTCTCTTTGAGCTTCATAAGTTCTGTGAATTGTTCCTTGGGTATTCCAAGCTTTTTGGACTAGTATCTGCATATCAGGGAGTACTTAGAAGTACCATACAATTTTTATCACTATTTCTCTGTAATACATATTGAGGTCAGGGATGATGATTCCCCCAAAAGTTCTTTTATTAATGGGAATAGTCTTCAGTATCCTCGATTTTTCATTATTCCAAATGTACTTTCAAATGGCTCTATTTAACATTATGTAGAATCTAGTTGGAGTTTTGATGTGGACTGCATTGAATCTGCAGATTGCCCTTGGCAAGATGACCATTTTTACTTTATTAATCCTGCCAGTACATGAGCATAGGAAATCTTTCCATCTTCTGAGATGTTCTTCAATGTCTTTTTTAAGACTTAAAATGCTTGTCCTACAGATCATTTACTTGCTTGGTTAGAGTCACACCAAGGTATTTTATATTATTTGTGGCTGTTGTGAAGGGTGTCTTTTCTGTAATTTCTTTTTCAGCCTGTTTATCTTTTGAGTAGAGGAAGGCTACTAATTTGTTTGAGTTAACTTTATATCCAGCCACTTTGCTGAAGTTGTTTATGAGCTGTAGGAGTTCTCTGGTGGAATTTTTGTGGTCACTTAAATATACTATCATATCATCTGCAAATAGTGATATTTTGACTTCTTCCTCTTTATTTGTATACCTTTGACCTCCTTTTGTTGTCTAATTGCTCTGGCTAAGACTTTCAGTACTATATTGAATAGTTCTGGAGAAAATGGGTAGCCTTGTATAGTCCCTGATTGTCATGGGATTTCTTCAAGTTTCTCTTCATTAAGTTTGGTGTTGGCTACTGGTTTGCTGTACACTGCTTTCACTATCTTTAGATATGGGCCTTGAATTCCTGATCTTTCCAAGACTCTTAAAATGAAGGGGAGTTGAATTTTGTCAAATGCTTTCTCAGCATCTAATAAAATGATTGTGTGGTTCTTTCTTTGAGTTTGTTTATACAGGGGATTATATTGGATTTCTGTTGATTGACCCATGCCTGTCATCCCTGGGATGAAGCCTACTTTATCATAATGGATAATCATTTTGATGTGTTTTTAATTTTGTTTGTGAGAATTTTATGGAGTACTTTTGCATCAATATTAATAAGAAAAATTAGTCTGAAGCTTTCTTTCTTTTTTGGGTGTTTATGTTGTTTATGTATAAGCATAATTATGGCTTCATACAAAAAAGTTGCTTTCATTGTGTCCCATAAGTATGTTGTGACCTAATCTCATTAAATTATAAAAAGTCTTTAATTTCTTTATATTTTTGTCTTGACCAAGTCATCACTGAGTAGAGCATTGTTCAGTTTCCATGTATATATTGGCTTTCTCTTGCTATTGTTTTTATTGAAGACCAGTCTTAGTCCATGGTGATCTGATAATATGCATAGAATTATTTCAATCTTCTTGTATCTGTTGAGACCTGTTTTGTGATGGATTACATGGTCAAATTTGGAGAAGGTATCATGAGGTGCTGAGAAGAAGGTATATTTTTTATCTTAAAATGGAATGTTCTATAGATATCTGTTAATTCCATTTGGTTCATAACTCCTGTTAGTGTTTTGTTTTAGTTTCTGTTTCCATGACCTGTCCATTGAGCAGAGTAGAGTGTTAAAGTCTCCCATTATTACTGTGTGTGCAGTATATTCTTTGATCTTTATTAAAGTTTCTTTTATGAATGTGAGTGCCCCTGCATTTAGATCATAGATGTTGAGAATTGAGAGTTCATCTTGGTAGATTTTTCCTTTGATGAGTATGAAGTGTCTTTCCTTATCTGTTTTGATAACTTTTGGTTCAAAGTCAATTTTATTTGATATTAGAATGGGTACTCCATCTTGTTCCTTGGGACCAGTTGCTTGGAATTTTTTTTCGGCTTTTACCCTGAGTTAGTTTATGTGTTTGTCACTATTGTGTGTTTCCTGTATGCAGCAAAATTCTGGGTCCTGTTTACATATCCAGTCTATGTCTTTTTATTGGGGAATTGAGTCCAGTGATACCAAGAGGTACTAAGGAAAAGTTATTGTTGCTTTCTGCTATTTTTGTTGTTTGAGGTACAATTATGCTTGTGTTTCTATCATCTTTTTGATTACTTGAAAAAGATTACTTTTTCTAGGGTGTAGTCTCTCTCCTTGTGTTGGAGTTTTCCATCTATTATCCTTTGTAGGGATGGGCTTGTGGAAAGCAATTGTATAAATGTGGTTTTGTCATAGAATACCTTGGTTTTTCTATGTATGTTAACTGAGAGTTTTGCTGGATATAGTAGCCTGGGCTGGCATTCATGTTCTCTTAGGGTCTGTATGACATCTTCTGAGGATCTTTTAGTTTTCATAGTCTCTGTTGAAAAGTCTGATGTAATTCTCATGGGTCTGTTTTATATATTACTTGACATACTTTCCCTTACTGTTTTTAATACTCTTTCTTTGCTTTCTGCATTTGTGATGGGAAAATTTTCTTTTCAGGTGCAATCTATTTGGAGGTCTGTAGGCTTCCTGAACATTTATGGGCATCTCTTTTTGGGGTTTGAAAATTTTTCTTTTATAATTTTGTTGAAGATATTTACTGACACTTTAAGTTGGGAATCTTTGTTCTCTTTTATACCTATTATTCTTAGTTTTGATCTTCTCTTTGTGTCCTGGATTTCTTGGATGTTTTGGGATTAGAACTTTTTGTGTTTTGCATTTTCTTTGACTGTTGTTTTGATGTTTTCTATGGTATCTTCTGTCCCTGAGATTCTTTCTTCTATCTCTTATATTCTGTTGGTAATGTTTTTGTATATGACTTCTGATCTCTTCCCTAGGTTTTCTATCTCCAGGGTTGTTTTTCTTTGTGATTTCTTTATTGTTTTTGTTTCTATTTTTAAATCTTAGATGGTTTTGTTCAATTCCTTCAAGTGTTTGGTTGTATCTGGAATTCTCTATGTGATTTCTGTGTTTCGTTTTTAATAGGCATCTACCTATTTACCTGTGTTTTCCTGTATTTCTTTAAGAGAGTTATTTATGTCTTTCTTAATGCCTCCTAACATTAAGATGTGACTTTAAATCAGTATCTTGCTTTTCCAGTGTTTGGGGGGTTATCCAGGGCTTGCTGTATTGGGAGAACTGGGTTCTAATGATACCAAGTGGCCTTGGTTTCTATTGTTTAGGTACTTGTACTTGCCTCTTGCCATCTGGTTATTTCTGGTGTTAGCTGGTCTTTCTGTCTCTGACAGTGACTTGACCTGCCTGTAAGCCTGTGTGTCAGCAGTTCTGGGAAATCAGCTTTCTCCTGGTATGATCTGGGTACAGAGTGCACAAGGCCAGCTCTGGGCACAGATAGAACCCAAAAGGAACCTGTCCCAGATTTTTTTCTACGTTTGTGTGTCCTGAATGCTTGGGGCTGGTTTCTCTTGGGCCAAGAAACTGAGCAGAAGTGATGGTCTCATCTGTGCTCTCGGGTATGTCAGCACTCCTGGGAGATAAGCTCCTTCCCAGCAGGATCTGCACACAGAGAGCCACTGCCAGCTCCTGGTGCAGATAGAAACTGAAAGGCCACATTAACCTTTCTTATAGCAGTTTCATTCCACCATCCTTTTCATGAGTCTCAAGTTAAAAAAAAAAGAGCATTTTAGAGATTACAAATGTTTAAGTTGGCTTCCCCTTTTCTTAACATATCTTTAATGATACTTGGAATAAACTAGGAATGTACTCACTGCATTTAGTTTAGGTTTCTATAGGTCTATCTGGGGTGAGAATCTTCCCAAGGGAAAGATGAAAAAGTATGTGGTATCCATAACTGAAAAAAACATGACCCATGTTTATTTTCAGGTTCTTAAAATAAGGCAGAAACTTGGAGTATTATTTGTAAGATGAAGAATTCTGGGAGGCTTTGAAATTAGACATCGAAGCAGCCACACTCTGACAGTAGGGTCTTGTGAACAAAGTACAGGTCTGTCTCATTCTGTCTAATTGCTTAAGCCCACAACTCACATGTTGACTTCTAATGGAAGTCTAATTTTCTCAGCTAGAGAATATGGTTCATACACAGGAAGGGACAGGTTGGGAGACAGGGTTACTATTTACTTTTAAACTACTGCAAGCATTCATACCTTCCATTCTTCATGGCATTCTCAGTGTTCCCAACTCCGGTAAGGTTTTGCTTATTTGTTTGTTTTAGTTAGTTGATTCGTTTTGCTTTATTTTTCTTGTTTTGCTTGTTTGAGTTGGTTTGGTATGTGTCTTTTTTGTCTCCCTTGAGCCCTTTACCTCTCCATATTTGTATTATTTTGAACCAGGAAAGTCTCTCATAAATATCTGGACACTTATACCCCAGTTGGCAATAATATTTGGGAAGATTATGGAGGGTATAGAATATGGGGACTTGCTGGAGAAACCGCTCCGGGTAGCCTTGGGAGGTTGAAGTTTGCTTCAGTTCCAGTTTATTCTGCCTGCATTATTTTGAAAATGTGTCCAATTCCATACTATAGCTGTCTGCTGTTATGCTTTCTTGCCATTATGGACTCCTCCCTCCTGAAACCATAAGCCAAAATAAACTCTTCTAGAAGCTGCTTTTTTGATAATAGTACTTTATCATACCAAGGAAAAGCAAACTAAAATGCTAGTTATGATATCTGGACTGTTGTTTGTTATTAGAACACATGTTTTGAATTTTGGATATCAGGCTACCCTCCAGGGCAGAGGAGGACATTACAAACTGGCAAGGAGAACCTTGAGGGAACTTCATGTTGACACCTGATGCTTTTGCTCAAATCTAGTATGTTTCCAGAGAGGTTGATGCTACTATTACAAAGGTACTGTCTGTCATTTATCTGCTATTCAGCAAGCGATGATGGTGGTCCTGCTTCTGACTAAAGGTCAGACAAAATGACATTCATTATTTAAATGTTACAAGGTCAAAAAATGAAAAGATGGCTCTGTCATTAAAGAGATAGTTTGTTGTAGCCAATGATTACAAGACAATGGCACTTTGATTCTGGGAAGGAGAAGCAGATAGTCAAGAGAAGGAGGATGAGGAGCTATCAGCAACATCTTTACTGAAGAGTTCTGCCAGATAAATGAATGGAAAAATAGTTTCTGAAGTGGCTGTTTAGGATCATGTCTGCAGTCTCTGTGGTAACCCTAATGGTCTGGCATGCAATACACATGTATAGAGGCTGAGATCCACATATAGGAGGTAGATGTGCAGTGAGCTCTGAACTGGTTGACTTGTTGTTTTAAAGCTTTATTCAATAAGTTCTTGGCCTCAGTGTTGACTTACCTAGAGAAGAACAACCTCTCTGAGAGGAGTAAGGCCTCAGAATGAAAGGGAAATGAATGAAATACATGGGTAATACAGAGGAAGATATTCACTCTGACAGAGGCTGGAATTCTAAATAGTCTCACCCATGCTCCATATACTTCTGGGTCTTGGTGTTTGTGGACCTGAAAAGCTAGATCAGAAAAAGATATTGCAAACTGTTGTCATTCATACTAATAGTATTACTGAGAGCAACATTTTTGAGCCCAGCACTGACCACTGAGCTATACAATAAGACACAAACATGCACATACACATACACACATGGACATATGTACATTTGAATTACATAATAACACAGGCTTTTGTTTTGAATTTCTGCTTAGACTGGAACTCCCTATGTAACCTCAGTGATGCTTAAACTCCTAAGCACTAGGATTACAGCTATTTGTTATAATGACCACTCTAGGTTCTTTCTTTTTGATATAACCCAGTGGAGAAGGGTAGCATGATAGTCCTATTCCATAGATAAGGTAAAATAAAGCCACAAAAATAATGGCATTTGCCCAAGGACACAGGTGAGATATGCCAGCAGCCATCTCTCACCCTTGGTACTACATTCTCAGCCCAGGTATTTGACCATACTGTATAAATGAGGTCTGCAAGCAAAATAAAATATGTTTGACTCCTTAGGACATCTAATATTAGATCTTGTATGGCTTAATCCCCAGTGACTATTTTTCTACACTGCAAAATTGCTTATTATCTTCCTTACTTGTTTCAAGAAAATTATAGTTCTGGAGATGGAGGGAATCAGTTATTTTGCTTAGAATTTACTGTGAGCCAGAGTGCACAGATATGTAAGCACAACAGGACAAACTGGAACACAGGTGGCTTCATTTTTTGCTACTTCTGGGGAGCATGTATGGCATCAGGAGTGTGTGCAGAGCAGAGTGTGAGCAAGATGGAGTTGGTGCTACAATAGCCCTGCCCCTAGCTTTTCATAAGGTGCTTGTTTAGGCCAGTCCTTCTGCTCATTGACTCGAGGCTGGTCTTAGAGTCTTCTAGTTTATTCTGAAGAGCCAACACACTTTGTTCAGACAAGGTCTTTAAGAGAATGGAAAACACTGGTAACGGCTGCCAGGGCCGTCCTTGCTGTTGTCATTTGTAGGGACATCCTTGCTGTTGTCATTTGTCTGCTCCTCTCCCCACCATGATGCTTTTAACTTGGCACTTGCTCTTCCTCAGAGGCTGAGAGAGGGCAGCTTTCATTTTTCTCTCTAGAGAAAGCTGGTGTTGCCTGTGAAATGTCAAGACGCGTGAAGCCACTCACTCTGTTGGTGGCTGAAAGCAACATCCTTGTATCCCACTGTGTTGAAACCAATTTCCAGCTCTGACAAGGTACAGAAGGTGGCAAGGACTCTGCTCTGCCCTAATCAGGTCTGCCTGATACATGGAAAACAACTGAGGTAGAAACGGTGGCCTGGTGCGATCAGTAACTGGTTTTGGCAACGAAGATGGAATGGTCCAATGAATGGCAGGAGTGGGGATTCTGGAGTTTAGTAAATCCAGGTTCTAAATTCTTCTTAATTCTTCGCAGATGGACTTCAAGTCCTGAGTTCTTTTTGTCTCCATTTCATTTCCGAAATGGTGTGGCATACACACAGCCCTCAAGTGCCAAATGTCAGAGCCCATAAACATCTGTGCTTCAATCTAAGCATAAAATACGTACTTAATAGATGTTACTGTGCTTCATTTCTAAAAGCGATATACCTCCACTGAAATGTACGTAACTGATACAGTAATTTTATGTTATGGAATACTTCTTGAGTACCTACTGTGTACCTATCTTAGTTAGGGTTTTATTGCTGTGAACAGATACTATGACCGAGGCAAGTCTTATAAATGACAACATGTAATTGGGGCTGGCTTACAGGTTCAATGGTTCAGTCCATAATCATCAAGGTGAGACCATGGCAGCATCCAGGCAGGCCTAGTGCAGGAGGAGATGAGAGGCCTACATTTTTGTCCAAAGGAAGCCAGGAACAGACTGAGCATCCTCAGGCCGCTAGAAAGCATGTCTCCAAGTCCACCCCACAGTGACACACTTCCTCCAACAAGGCCACACCTTCTAATAGTGCCACTCCTTGGGCCAAGCATATGCAATCCATCACAGTACCACAGCAGATTCTAGGAGTACATTAGTGAAGGGTTTCCAGGAGCCATTACAGAGGCCATCCATCTGACAGGGTTGTAGATATGATCTGATACTACGCAGAGCAGGTAATATGCTTGACCTAGTCTTGGAGATTCTGAAAACCTTTACTGTACCTGAAGTGACAACTGAGAAGTGAAACAAAAAGAATCATTTATTTATTCATGAATTCAGTGGCATTTATTCCATGTTTCAATGCCTTTATAATATGGACTTGAGAAGGGACTTGGAACTGATGCTAAATACACAAAAATATCAATTACAGTAAATACATAGGGAGAAATGGAGCACTGTGAAATTGTAAAAACACAATGGGGGTAGAGCTTTTAGGTAATTTCATAGGGGATGGAGAGTTTATATAAAAAGATTCCTACACTGAGGCCTGGAGGTAGTTAGAGCAGGAATAAGCTTTTAATTTGAAAAGGGGGACAGAATTTTTTTTCTATCATAGCTTCACTTAGCATATTCATGTCTACTTCCTGTTTATTAAATACTGACTTCCTTTGATCTTGTCTTCCATCCGAGTAATGGTGAATGTAGATGACTGAAATATGAGGCTCTGGCATTCAAGGGAAAATAAACAAAAATAATAACTGATATTCAATAGTTTCTTATGTGCTAGTTGGAGTTATATGTGGTAAGTGTCCTAATATTCACAAAAGTGTGTAAGATAAAAATAACAAGAGCAGAAAGTAAAAACCTCACCCAACTTTATTGATATCGTCTTGACATGATGTCTCTTTCAAAAGTCTTGTGGGTCAAAGGTTTGATTCTCAGCTAAAGTTTCCATTTAGAGGGGACTGGATCTTGAGGGTAACAACTGCACCAATAGATGATTCCATTGATAGGTTCATAGCTGGATGGACTGTTAGGTAGTGCCTAGTCACTAGAGGTATCTTTTAAGGAAGAGTGTGTACTGTCTATGAGCCTTCCTTTCTTGCTGTCTCTACTTCCTGCCAACCATAAGGTGAGCTTCTTAGTTTGCCACACACCATACTTGTGCCTACATTTTCACAAGCCCCAAATCCTTTGAGCCAGTTAATGTAGAGTGCAACCTTTAAAGATGGAGCTAAAATAAGTTTCTCCCCCTCTGTGTGGTTTTTCTCATAGTCATAAAAGCAACAAATGGGTTACAGTGTTTTCTCTCAACCTCTTCTTCTATATCCTTTCTTTCAAACCATTGATCTCAAATCATCTCTGGTCCACACAATATAGCTTTTATTCTTGATACCTATAATAAACACAATGAAATGATGCTGTGGACACTGGTCCTTGGAAAGCAAACTAAACCTCAGAGCAGGCAAGTGATTTTCTCCAGGTCATAGAATTCTTGCTGTGACATCAAACATTATGTGGATTAACAAAGAAAGGCCAGGAAGCATAAACAATCAATGGCAGAAAGAAATTAATACTGTACCCACCAGATTGGTGTCCCCCATGATGCTTCAGCCAATGTCCCATAACACTTTTCTCCCAAGGCTACTTGGTGGCTCACACATCTTCTAACAATCGACAGACACCTTCCATAGGAGAGGCAATTCTGAATAACTGGTTTCAGATAAAAGAGGTTTCAAATGATCAAACTTGGAAAAATCAAAACTTGAATAGAAATCTTTTTATGAAACCATAGGTAGGAATGAGAAGGGGAAAGAAAAGGAAGAATGTGAAGGATAAGCATTTGACCAGCAGAATCATCAGAAGGCTCTGGAAAGAATCCCCCAGTTCCTGGTGGCAAGGTGATGTTTTCTGTGGTCTTGGGTCTACCTACACTTCCTTTTTCCTTTTACAGTGGCAGACTGCTCCCTGAATGTCTCCTCAGCATATATCTCTCATTACATTTTCCCCCTGCTTTGGTTATAATTCTTTCCTATAAAGAAATCTTATCTTGGCAACCAGATGGTAAGGAAGTGTCTCAGGGTGAGCATGGCTACTGTTGATGTGTGTGGACTCTGATGTCTAAATACTGTACAGAGACCCCCTCCCTCCTCTTTGCTACTGTATTATAGGGATTGTGAATTTACCAACAAAAAATGTTGAGGCTATCTGGACACACTGGCTAGCTTGACTAGAATTCTGTTCTAGATTTACATGGGTCCAAATTCCCCTAAAACAATAGTACCATGCAATCCTTTTGTGATAAAAAATATTCTTCAAAATCAGCTCTCAGAAATTTTAAATCTTTGTTCATTAACTTCGACAAGTTGATCAAGTTTTTCATATCTCAGTTTTTCCAACTGTAAAACCGGGAAACCATTAATACTTTAGCTATAGTCTTACTGTCAAGAATAAGTAGAATTTTTACAAAGTTCTTACCATAATTCTTCTATAAGTTTGCAATTTTAAAAGTCATTATTCCTTACAGCCTTTACCGTAACATCATGAACCTCAGGCACCATGTTATTTTCTGGGTCAGACATTTTCAGTTCTGAAACATATAGGCAATGATATGAATAGCTTAATTTTGATGTTCTGGTGTGTAATAAGACAGAAAAGATGTAAAAATGTTTCTGAGTAAGAGTGAAGTGACCCAGTCACAAAAGAACACACATGGTATGCACTCACTGGTAATCGGATACTAGTCCCAGAAAGCTCTGAATACCCAGGAAACAATTCACAGACCTTATGAAGCTCAAAAAGAAGGAAGGTCAAGATAGGTATGCCTCAGTCCTTCTTAGAAGGGAGAACAAAACACTCACAATAGAAAATATAAGGTCAAATAGAGGAAGAGGGATTGAAGAAAAGATCATTCAGAGTCTGTCTCACCTGGGGGTCTACCCCATATACAGCCACCAAACCCAAGCATTGTTGCTGATGCTAAGGAGTGCTTACTGGCAGAAACCAGACAGAGATGCCCCCTCTGCCAGAGTAATACAGATACAACTGAGCATGTTTGCAGCTAACTATCGGACTGAACACGGGGACCCCAATAAAGGTGCTAAAGAAAGTACCTAAGGAGCTGAAAGGAGTTGCAACCTCATGGAAGAACAACATTATCAACCAACCAAACCTTCCAAAACTCCCATATGGACTAAAACACCAACCTTTGTGCACACATTGGGACCTATGGCTTCAGATGCTTATGTAGCTGAAGATAGCAGTGTCTGGCATCAATGTGAAAAGAGGTCTTTGGTCCAGGGAGGACATGTTTTTCCAATGTAAGGGAATGCCAAGACAATGGGGTGGAGAGGGGGATTAGGAGGGAGTGCACCTTTGTGAAGAGATGTGGATAGGGGGGATGGAAGCAGGGTGGGGGAGGGGATAACATTTCAAATGTAAATACAGAGAGTATCTAACAAAAAATGGAGAGAAAAAAAAAATCCCCAGGACAATGGTGTTTCTCTCTTTCCTCTCTGTCTCCCCCCACACACTGGTAAATTGTAATCTACCCAAATACAGTCTGCTGCACTGTTGATATATGTCCTGGTGCTTTTGAGACATTCATACATTTAGAGAACCATTAGCTACACAGAGAAGTCAAACTCATATACGACTTGTTTATTTAATGCCTATAAAATTGACGTCCTACCCCAGAGCAAAACAACTATACATCAGTAGGTTCATAGAAAAATGTAATTAAAATCCTGAGATGTACTTTCTTCTCAGTACTGCCTGGTGACTTTGGCAGTGTTTTATCTAATATTTGAAAGGAGTTGTGTCTATGTCACTTAACCACCTGTTGGTATTTTTCTACCTGGTTCATTTAAAGTTATACAGGATTTACTATCATTAAACACAGTTCAAACTATGGTACAAGTTAAACATTTAATTACCCAATATATTTCTCTAGACATATTTAAGGAAAAAGCACATACTGTCCTTAATGGATAGTAGTTAATTTTATTGAAGCAATATTTTTCCCTTCTGTCATTACTTCCATAAAACTAATTCCACTGACTCTCATTGTGGTGGCTTGAGATGAAGGAGATAGAAAATCAGGATGAGTGGAAAGCCAGCCCATGCAAATTATTCTGCTCTATATGCCAATGAGTCTGAAGGAATAGAAGGAAGGTCAGTTACGGTTTGTACTTTTGGCCAACTTGACACACACGTAGATATGCTTAGAAAGAGGGAATCTCCATTGAAGAATTACCTTCATCAGATAGGTGTTTGAGGCCATTTGTGGAATATATTCTTGCTTCCAGATTGATGTGGGAGGGCATAGCCCACTGTGGATGGTTCTATTCCTGAGCAGATGGTCCTGTTTGTGAAGGAAAGGTAGCTGAGCACACCAGGAAGTAAGCCAGTAAGTGGCACTTTGATCTCTGTTTTAGTTTCTCCCTCCAGGCCTTGAGTTCCTGCCTTAGCTTTCATAGATGATGCCTCTATTAATCAAACAATGTGTTTTTATTTTCCACAAAACTAACCTATTACATTTCAAGACCTATTTTAAATTTAGACAGACACTATTCAGGTTCCTTAATTGTTTCCTCTCTTCTTCGTAATACCTTTAAAGTCAGGAGACTGAAGCAAGCAGGTGTCTGATTTCAAGGTCAGCCTGGGACAAAGAAAATTCCAGATCCAAGCATGGTGGTTCACACCTTTATTCTGAGCCACACCTTTCGCTGAAAACCTACATAGGACATCAGAAGAAGGAAGACCCATTATTCTTCACCTGCTTGCACTTACTTGCCAGTACTTCTGTTGGAACCTACTTCTTCAGGATCCTAGTTATATAGAAGACCAAGTGAGACACCTAGACTGAGCAACTATTAGATTATTTTTTTTTTTGATTTTTCCATTCACAGATGCGCATTGTTGAGTTAGTTGGACTACAGACTGTACGGCAGTCCAATAAATTCCCTTAATGTATAGAGACAGTCCATAAGTTCTGTGACTCTAGAGAACCCTGACTAATACAACCAGTAATTAAGTCCAGATCCATTTGGTTGCTTGATGAAGCTCTTGTCCAGCTTTCTAGACTATCACTTGATCAAATAGTTTGGTTTCCTTCAAGTCTGGCCTGCAGCTGACTTGGAGATTATCACAGATAAAGAGGACAATTTCATTGTCAGGTTGATACAAATCATGGACTAAAGTCTGTGTTTACATTTGGTCTGGTGTTCATTTGTTTATATATTAAGTCCCCCACAGTGTGCCAAACACAAGGGTAATTCAAGAGCAACAGGAAGAAGAACACAAAGAAATGCAGTGAGTCCTATGAGTCATATAGTTTGATTTTAGACAATGGAGCTGTGATAGGCTTTGTTTTGATTTCCTACAAAATAAGGATACTGCATTTTTTTTTGTAGAACTGTTTTGAGAAATAACATGACAAGTACAATGTACCTTTTTGAGTGGTCTTATGCTCTTTAGACCCAAATATAACCATAAAATCTATCCAAGGCCCAGAAGAATTTATATGTACCTGAATCATACCTATAGTTACACCCATTGTTGCAGCTGCATAGGAAATTAAGCCTGAATAATACTTAAAATATCTATTAATTCATCATTAAAATGCTCAGCATACACCCTTCATATCTCCCCACTAGCAACAAGGTAATTGTTAGTCTTAAGAATTAGAGAGCTGGCCTCCTATCCTTGTCACTCAAATGCAATTACCAGGAGCAACATTCTCCCCAGTTCACACAAGCAAGGAAGGTAGTGCGCATGACAAGTTCTTCACCATCTTCAGCCTCTCCTTGGCACCACTAGTTTCCTCCATTGGGATGTCTGGGAAAGTTCTGAAATGAGCCCAGATAATAAAAGAAAACTCCTGGATCCTGACATTTGTAGGCATAATTTTTTTGCCATCTACTTTTAATAAGTGTTCATCCCTTATTAATAAGACTCTCCTCTAGCCCATTACTCAGCAGAGGTAGTGGATGAGAAAAGTTATTAGGACATGGGGGAAGTGACCTGTTCAGCAGTAGTTCTTTGGGGGTTAGCTTGATCTTCTTTGGCAGCAGTTTAGTCTTGCAGCAGACACCAAATATGAATCAGCAGCTGCAGACAGCACACCAGCTGGCAACTGCACACCAGTCCTTTAGGTGGTCGATACCAGGTATGAACCAGCAGCTGTAGTTCAATCCTGAAGGAATCATGAGGCTCTCCAGCTGGACTGAGGTGAAGCTGCACAAACCAACCAAAGGTTGAAAGTGATGATTAGAGGAGAAAGGCTTCATGTTCAGGCACTGGTAGAAATGATGTAAGGTTTGCAGAGGGCTTCTTTTGGAGTGAGTGGGACATACAGGGAACAGAGGAATGAAGAGTCTTAGAAGACAAACTTATTTCATGGGGTGTGTGAGCACCTATGTTTTTCCAAGGGGATAGTCTAATCTATGACTTCAGCATAGATCACGGTCTTCCCAATCATGGTCTTCCCAATCCCAACCCTTCTCTGAGGGTTTTGTTTCAAATGCAGATTTTAAGCCACCTTCCATGTTTACCAATTCAGAATTGCTCTTCCAACAGAAGCAAGGTCTCCAGGTTTTTAAAATAACGTTCTAATTTGGTAGCTACCATTCTATAAAGCAGGTACTGGGTGCCCTAACATATTTCTTCTAACACTGTTCCTGATGAACTGGGTATGAACTTGAGTTCTGAAGACCACATAGATCTGGGAAGTGGAGTAGTCTCTTTGCCAAACTCCTCCTGATTTCTGGAGCCAGACAGCAGTCTTAGCTTGGCCTAGATATAGCTGTCAGCTAAAAGCC
The DNA here is from genome assembly GCF_963924665.1 of Micromys minutus. NCBI lineage: Eukaryota > Metazoa > Chordata > Mammalia > Rodentia > Muridae > Micromys > Micromys minutus. The sequence goes on along the minus strand of NC_137955.1, from coordinate 11,673,407 downwards.
TTTCATTTGAAAGAGCTTCCGTCAAAGGTTTGTGTGGCTGGAAAAATTGCATCAACATTTCAAGACCCCAGCATAATGTGATAGAAGATCTTGCTGCCTTTTGTCTTTTCTTCTACATGTATCACCATGTCTTCCAAACCTCTGTTTAAGAATACATATAGTCTCTTGCTCTCTTGCTCTCTTGCTTTTCTTGTGCTCTTCTCCTTCCTTCCCCCCTACTCTGTCCATGTGCTCTTGACCAGCCTCTACTTCTCTACCTCTCTACTCTTCTCTCTCTCTGCCTCTACTACCCTATTAACTTCTCCATGACCTGAATAAACTCTGTTCTGTACTTAAAAAAAAAAACAATAAAACATAGATATAGTTTCTTTTCTTGTACGTTACTAACTTTGCTTTTGGTCTTTGCTCTTTTCCCTCCTACTTATGATCCTCTTGGACCTGGACATTTTGAAGGATTTTTCTCTAAACTCCCTTCAGCCTACTTTTCCATTTTGTATCACATGACAGAAAGCAAGCAAGTCCAAATACCATCTCTCCCCATCTCAAGCAAAGAAAGGCTGTTTCTACAAGCTTCTACATTTGCAACAGCTATTCCTACCTTTAAAAAGTCATGTCAGGATGACTTCACAAATCCCAATGAGTAACAAAAGCTGATCTTTTTGGAATCCCAGAACAGCATTCATCCAACTTCTTAATTTTTACCTTAAAAAAGATAGCAACTTAAGTCTAGGAAACTATTGCTCTACCATACTTTTTAGAGCGTGAGTTAAGAAACATAGGTTCACATCTGTCCTTCACTCCTCCAATAAGATGAACCTCCTGGGAGATGGAAAATTTTATGGAGAAATCCCAGGGAATCTTAAAGCTAGATGATACAAAGAAAGGTAGGAGCAACAGAGGTTTAAGACATTACACATACAGTGTCATCAGCCATGACCTGATAACATTTTTCTGAGAAAAAAATAAAATAGTAATTAGTGGCATGAAAAACATTTAACATAGACATTCCTGATAGAAAGGGGGAATGAAGAAGATGACAGCAATAGTTAAGTCTTGACACACCTGAATGGAATCTTGTCATTGACACAGACACATGAATAATCTATCACTTTAATGTTGTCAGTGGAAGCTGCTTCTTCTACTAACTCTGGGCTTCCATAAGCATCATAATAGAGACATGGGAGCCTGTCAGCTAGGTGCTGGCTGTCTGAAGGCATGTACTTGTGTTCAATGGTGTGAGCCTGTGCTCATTTATTCTATAAAGAGTTCGTTGAGAAGTGTGCATAGCTTTCCTCCTAAGGTTTATTCATGCACTTTTAGTTCTCATATTAATTGCCATTCTTTTCTTCCCATTATCTCCATTGTTCAAGTTGATGGCCATTTATTCTTATCTTTGAAAAGCTCAAGAGGAAAGATAGCTTGAAGAATTCACCTCTCAAGAACCAGTGCGGCACTCTGGTTGGATGCCAGACCCTGATGTCAAGCTGCCTGAGTTCAGCTTCTTTGGTAGTTCTACAACCCAACACACTCCTTTCAACTCCAGCTTCTTCAGTCATAACCTAAGCACAAACAGAACACCTACCTTATAGTTATAAAGAGCAATCAGAGGAAAGCCTGTGCCTCTCCGGCATAGATACTCTACTAGTTTTTCTTCTCAGTGTAGCTAGGATCAAGTCATAGGCCAAGTAATGCTTTGCTATTCTGAAACTACTTCCTGCTTGTACAAGTTTTATGAGGCATGGTACCTCACTATCTTCCTGAAGAGATAGAAGCTCTTCCAGCTGCTGGGCACCTTTTAGTTGAGTGAACTCCACACCCCCCGTGACCTGAGTCCACCCTGGCAGTAGAGCTGTGGGGCAAGTGAGAAGGCAGTGTGCGAGCAACATGGTGGAGGCTGTTCCTTCTTTTCTGAAAAAAGACTAGCATTTAAAATAAAGATGTTGGGCTGAAAGAGGATAAAAGAGACAATGAGCACAAGGGTGGAAAATAAGTTATTAAAAAGGGCAAAGTATGTGTAAAAGCTGAATTAAATTCAAGCTTCAGAGTCGTGTGAAGATCTGATGTAGGAACCCTCTAAGAGAGGTGGGAAAGTTTGTTGCCCTGCCAATCAGTTGAATTCCTATTTGCTTTGAAGGAGTACAATACAATACCTTAGCCATCTCTCTTGGAGAAACCACAATGGACTGCATTCGGCAGTCAGTAGCTGAAGGTTCTGCATCTTCAAATTCATTTCCTTGTGCTAGAAAATATCTGAGAAAAAAAAATTAGGTTAGTACTAAACATGCAGGGGGTTTTTTTCGTTATTGTTATCTCCTAAATAACACAGTACACATAGCATTTCGTTTTTATGTGGAATTGGGCATTCTAAGTTACCTGATATAATTTAAGTGTATGGAATAATACGCTTATTAAAAAATAACATTGTATTTTTATATGAGACTTAAACATTAGCAGAGTTTGGGTGCAAACAGGCAGTTGTGGGTACAATCCATCTTGGATCCCACCACTAATGAATGTACTTATTTATACATAGAAATGTTTAATTCTTCTCTTTTCCCTCCAGAGGACAGAATATTAAAGGTATAGAAAGCAAACTTGGTATTTAGTTTATGTTATAGTGAGAACCTGGCCTCTGTTGCCCAACACACCATGGGTGGGGTCTGCAGTCCATCCTTAATGTGAGCTCTATGAATAAAGATGTCTAACCCAGTGGCTCCCTGGGTTTATAGGAACAGTTTCTAGAGAACTGGATATATTTAAGTCAGACAGAGAACTGTTGTCTGGGATCACATTCAGAGTCATTGTGTCTAAACCTGGAAATCTGGGATTCAACTGGTACAAGTGTCTTTATGGACCAGGGTTTGTGTGGCTGTGGATTCTTGCTGGCCTCCCTTTCCAGCCTCTGTGTCTACTCTGAACACTTTGCCTTAAAACAGCTGTCACTTAATGTTTGCTTTCTTTTCTAATGTAGAATATGAAATGAATGACTGGAATCCTAACACGAAGACTTCATTAGATGCTAGGCAGTGGGTAGGTGTTGACATTGGAGTCAGAGAAAGGCCTGAATTTTGTTTGGATTAGCATGTTATCGGATTCTTAGCTAAGTGGTAGCTATTACCTCTTAGGACTGTATTGGAAAAAAAATATATTGAAACTTTCTGTGCATGTTAAAAATGAAATGTTTATCAGTTCTAGAAAATTAGACAGAGAACCAAAGATAACTCATTATGTTAATTTTATTTCTTTGTTTGGTTTCTGACCTGGAAACTCAGTTCAGTTGAAACACCTACTTGATATTCTGGCTGCAGCCAAGCTTGGGTCCTTCTTAAATTCCATGAATATATGAAATCAGAACATTTCTGTCCATACGTGTACATCAATATCCTGATGTTTCTGGTATCTCAGTTTCCAAGGAACTGGCTTGTTATCGTAGACCCAATTCTTTATTCATAGCTTCTACCCTAGCATCTCAGTGCCTTTGAAAACATGGCCCCACACACCAAGTCTGATGATTAATCTCTATATAGTGTAGAGTCCACTTGAGTCTGTATTATACCTTAAACTTTGAGCCCTGTCTTCCCCCTGATGTCCCACTGCAGTGGCAACTTCATTAGCTCTCTTTGATGTGGCACGCTTGTCCCTGCACTTCTTCATTGATCTGCCTACACTCATGCCCCTGAGCTTTCTGATGTGACTCCTCAGTTAAACTCCACAGCTACCAAGCTCTTCGTTCCACCTATTTCCAAGTTTGCTAAATCATCTTGTTGAGTCTTATTTTACTGTTGAAAGGTCAAACAAGCAGAGCGACAACGTGAAGGAGAAAAGCACCCCGTACAGAATATTGAATCGAGGTTCTTGGGACTGTCTCCCTCTATTGCACAGGATCACTGTGACAATGAGCAGGTGAAAGCAGACCACCCAGATGAAAGGAGGCCAGAGATGTCTGCTTGGGATTTGGGCATGTCAACTCCTTCCATGTGCACGTTAAACCCCGCATCTTTGTCTGTTTTTGGTATCTTTAGCATGTATTGTATACAACATTAATATGCTGAGGGTGATGACCACATGGAGTTTAATGGTGTTATTAAGAAAAATGGAATACATCAAAAGAGTTCTGCTATGTAAAGAAAACACTATATTCATTTGCCAATACTTTCTTTTCATTTTTCTTCCTCTATGAACGGCTTTTAATATTTCCCTTCCAGCCAGTTAGCCTGGTGTTGATTTACATGCATAGAGCCATATTTTAAAAAAACACACAGAAGATCTACTCCTTTGTGGCGGTTTTTTTAAGACTCCAATGGAAAGACGAAACAAATATTAAATAAGTGAGCTCTGCCCTGCACTCTCTCCTTCACCTGCACATTTCTTCTTCTTAATGTCTCTCCCTCCCTCTCTCTTTGTTCTTCCACACAGCCTTTATATGCTTAATCTCATTCTCTCTATCTCTCCTTTCTTTCATACTTCATACACACACACACACACACACACACACACACACACACACACACACACACACTTACACAATGTAGTATATGTATTTGGATTTTAGTCTACTGTTCATATATGAAAAAAGTTTAGGATATTTCTTTTTCTGAGTTTGACTTATTTATTTTCTTATAGGGCATTTGGTGTATATATACATATATATATATGTATATATATATTTATATATATGTATGTATGTATTAAAATTAAATGCTTTCAAAAGATAGGACATAATAATAGTAAACCATGGATCAATAAGTATATCTTATCATTTTGAAATTATAAACCACTTTACAACTCAAGTAGGTGTTGCAAATATAAACACTGGTGGGAAACTCTGTGAAGACTAACAACCTGCTAGAACAACAATGTCAGTGTAAGGACAGGATTCAGAATTGAAAATAGTAGGAAGAAGAAATTACACGCCACTCAGGTCTTCAAGTGTTTATCAGTCTTTAAAGGGAGGAAGGTACAACGCTGTTGGATACTGTCAAATCAGTTTAAATCATCCTTTATAAATGTCCTTTCCATATTCTGGAGATGTGGGAGGGAGGCTGTATTTCTGATGCCCTTTCAGACTCTGTAACCTGCTTCTGATGCCCAGACCCTGCAGGAGCTTGTGGTGGGTGACACTAAGTGTCTCCCCTCCCCCAAACAAACCACATAGGCGTTTGTGTCTTCTGCAGAGACTTTCTTGGAAGGCCCAGCTAACTGCATCCATTGAATTCAGGGACATAAATCTCTTCCTGCCAGCCATAGTAGCTCCCAATTCCAAAATAATTGGGGCTATTAGGTAAGTTCTCCAGTCTTTCAAGTTATATAAAATGTCTGTTTGTTTTTAGGAAATTATAGCACCATTGAGACATCTTTATTCACACACACACACACACACACACACACACACACAATTATACACACACAAGGAAAAGACAACACTTACAAATTTATTTTCGTCTGTAACTTTGGTAATTATCTTTATGAACACCCCATGAAACACATCTTTCCATTTCCCTTTTTGTTTCCCTGTTTAATATAACTAGTTTGCTTCTTCTGCCGTGGAAACTACCAGTCTAGGTGCTGGAACAACAGCTGTTTATTCATTCATTTATGTGCTGCTATTCAAGAGGCTTGGAAACCAAAGGTGAAGCATGCATGTGAAATCAGTCCCTCTGGTTGATAGTGAACTCTTCTTGCTGTGTCCCTGCAGAAGGGGAGAAAAAGGGAAACGTGTCAGGAAGGGGTATGGGAGGGGCTTTATGGAGCATGACTACTTTCTCTTTCCATAAGGATGCTAATCTCATTGTGGGGCTACCTACTCACAGTGACCTCTAAACTGATCATGTCCTAGAGGCACCACAACCACATACTGTCAGAGTAAGGATTAAGACTTCAAGACCTACACTGGAGGAGGCATAACCAATCAGGGAATAGTATTACCTTCCATGCCCATCAAATAAGCTACCTTCTCCCCAAATTTCTTTTCAGGCTAGTTGTATAGGATGGGCATGGAAGCACGATATTCTTTTAGTTGTTGGTTTGCCTTTGGTTGTTCAATTTTGGAGCATGGTCTCCCTATGTGTATATGCTGGCCTTGTACAGAATATTATGGCCCAGATATATTGTCCTTGAACTGAAAATCTTGTCTTTATTGCTCGAGTGTTAAGGTCACAGTTCTGTGCCACAAAGTCTGGGTACAGGCTATGTCTTCTTCGTGATATATGTGCTAACCTGACTTGGATAATATGAAATTTTTCTCAAGATCTATGTTGTAACCATAACGTGTGACCTCTTTCTTTCTCAGTTATATTTCATTGTCATGGCTTCCCAGTATCTCCAGTCTGTGTGTCCAATATCCTGTTAAGTAATCAATGGTTTTCATGAGACTGAAACACTGCCAATCGTGTCAAGGGGGCCACATGGGCTTTTTTTAACAAAAGCTAGAGAAACTCTGTACTTATAAGTCATCTCCTGTACTCCCCCAAACAGTAAAAAGCAGTGCAGATGCTTGAGTGTGCAGTGCACTCCTTCTGCAAAGACACAGTCAATCCCTGTTGCCTTCTGTCAATGGGCTTGATCTCTTCCCTGCTCCCTTTTCAGCCAACCAGAACGAGGGAAAACAGGATGCAGATTTCTCAGTCCATTGCCACCATTCAGCTCACTCCTGCTGGAATGAGTGATGCTCCAGCAGCTGGAGCAGAATGTTCTGCCTACCCCGGGCTCTTCTGCCTGTTTCTTGGCCAGAAAGACAAATATCAGGAATTGCGGTTTAGAAAACAGAACTTGCAAGACTGGGCAGCAGCCACTTCTCGCCCCATCCCAAACCTACACCACAAAAATAACTTCAAGCAGAGGATGAGAAAGGAAGACTGGGGCTGACCAGGACATCTCTTCAGACTGTATAATTCCTGCTCAGATAAACATTTATTCCACAGATGGTAGGAGGCTGGCAATCACCGTTCCAGAGAACACTTCATTAAAATGTATGAGCCAACATACCATGAGGAAGTAATTATAAGTAATAATTACTTCCATGGAATTCAGTGCTGCATTTATTTGAGGCTGCTTTGCTTCAGGTGGTGGATAAGACGAGACTGAAATATCTAACACCCCAAATGACTCTCATAAGCACCGAAAGATGCTGAAATGGAAGAAGAAATATAAATCAGGTGTCTTTTGGGTACGGTATTGCCAGATAAGGTGCCTTCTCTAGCAGGATGCTGGTCATACTTCATATTATTATAGGACCATGACAGCAACTGTCTGGCTAGGAATCCAGTGCAGTATTTTAATTATTCTAACTTCACAATGGAGACAAAAGAGGCTTCTAACTTTATAAGAGCCACATTGTTAGTATATTACATCCTGCCTTTGGGAGAGGGTCTTTCACTGAATTTACCTGTCCCACTAAACTAAGCATGCCCCAGTCACATTAACAAATGAGCTGATGTTGCTGCTCCTCTCTCTAACATGTCCACTATTTGTCACTGAAACCAAGTTTACAGACTATGTTGTGACTTACATTTTCATTGACTTCAGTGATAAACAGATAAGCAAAACTTAATAAACAATTGATCCCTTTCAGAATGCAAGGTGGAAATCGGCAGGCTTGGTGGGGGAATCATGCGAACATGGTAGCACTCATTACGAGTTCTCCCCCCTTAAGTGTTTCCTGAGAATGACATCAGTCAACACTTCTAACTTCCTGTAAGTAAACTCAGACAGGACGTCATCTCCGTAGTAATAAAAAGGGGTATGAACCCACATTCTAGTTATTCTTTACTTCTGTGTCATATTCCACAATTAGTCTCAGAATTCCAGGTAAATATCTTCCTCAAATAATACAACAATATTTTGAGAATAAGTTTTATATCTTTCTCTTATGGTTTGTCTTGTAAATGCACAGCAACTTTGAAATTTGCATATATTTTATTTTTAAATGTTACAAAGAATGAGGAGCTTCTGGGTAGATCTACACAACACTATATAATTTATACTTTATATAGAGATAAAATTAGATTTGACAAAAATACACGAGAAAAACAGAATACAGACTGTGCCTTACCTCTCCCCAGTAGTGTGTATGTATGGCAGGTGAACAGTGATTTTACATATATATCTATGACAACATATGCGGTGTATTTCCTAAGGAGCCTTTCTCCTCAATGCTGTTGTAGAAGAAGTCATGGAGCTTAAAGGACAAAGAGAACTGCAAGTAAGTAGCCACAGCTTGCTGGAAGCTGTGGAGAAAGGCACTTGTTTTTGGAGACCTTGGAGAAAGCACATCTGGTTCTGTAATGATAAGTTTTTATCATCTGCTTAACACAATCTCGAATTATGACTGTGACAGATGATTTTGATTACCTTAATTGACAAAGGAAGGCCTGTCCATTTTTAGCAAGAGGTTGTGAACAAGTGTTAGGGTAGAGAAAGTGAGCTGAAAACTAGAATGCATTCATTCATTGCTCTCTTTTCCAAATGTTAATATAGTGAGAATACCTGCGTACTGGTTTTTGGTTAGTGACAGTAACCTGTGCCTTTCCTGTCCAAATCCATGAATGCTGCCTTCTTTATGGATAGTGACTAACTACTATGGCTCACCTTGTACTTGCTCCTTATTTTTATTTAGTTTGGCTTTTATTTCTACCACCAACTGGAACTTCTCACAGTACAGCTGCCAATCATATTGTAATAAGCACAGAAGGCTCATCTACTTTCAAGTACCTTTTCCACAGGCTTATTTTTGTTGTTGTTTAATGGGGGGGTGGAGGCTTTGGATCACTTTAGTTGTCTTCTTTATTCATGTTCCACTTTATTTTTGAGACATAATTTCTCATTAGACCTGGAGCTTTTGAATTAGCTAAACTACCTGGCTAGTGAGGTCTATGGAGCTTCTTGTCTCTACCCTTGTGCCCCAGCGATACAGTTATAGACATGTACAATGCCTGGTTGTTATGTAAGGACCTTGGATCGAACTCTGAACTCTATGCTTGTACATCAGGAATTGTCCCAGCCCATTCCACAGGTTTCCTTTGGGCTTCATGACACTAATTTCACTCTTTCTTCTTTGGCCCTCTGCACATATCTTCTACTTTCAATCATGTATCCCTTTCCTGATAAAACTAAGACTTCCCAACCCTTGTACCCCACTTCACTACGTGATTTTGCTGAGTGACTTTTTTAAAATTTCTTTTGTTGTTGTTATTGTTGTTGTTGCTCAAAATTGTAACGAATCATGTGTGAGACCATATCCACTCGAATCAATTTCTAAAGTGGAACTAAGTTTTATAAAATTTGATAGAGTGCTAATCCCTACTCCTGGATTCCTTGGGTATTAGGATGACTTACCTTCCACTACTGAGCAATAGGCTAGCTTCCTACATTTTCCCACTGAAAACCAGCATCGTGTCCTATAGTCACTGTTAGATTCTCCATAGGGGGTAACCTTACACTTGTTAGTAAGTGGCAGGGCTGTGGTTTGAGTAGAGTTCATAGAATTAATGGTCTGCTGACCTGGTCTGGCATCCATTTACTACCTGGAGTTTTTTCTATCTGTTATTCCACACACCCTTTCCCAGAATATTGGTCATTTGTGGAAAATTAAAATGTATCTGGCTTTGACAATTTAAGCATATTTTATGTGAATGGGATCCATAATGGTTATGTAACTTTCATTTTCTAGACTTATTTACTTTTATGACTCGCTATCAACGTGACCAATCTAAATTGGTTCTTATTTTTTACTTAAAATATTCACCCGTGGGCCACTGTGCTGACTCCATTAGTAAAGGCATTTGCTGATTAACGTTATGACCTGAGTCCATTTTCCCTGAGACCAACATGGCAAAAGGAGAGAACTAACACCAGAAAGTGTCCTTTGACCCCCACACATGCTGTGCTATGTATACAGCTCATAAAGAAATACATGGATGTGATAAATTTCATGCTTTTTCACTAAAAGATGAACCTCTAAAAAAAAGAAAGAGGAGGGCAAAAGGTTATGCTTTATTTGGATCCTAAAAATAACCAGAGCTTCCACCAGAAGTAGAGGAGATGAGTAGTAGGCACAAAAATAAACCTGCCAGTTAAGATCCATGTTATTTATCCTAAACTCACTGAGAAAGGATCATTCTAGATTAAAGGAATATTAGGGGTTATGAGAGGACAGTGATCTTTTAGTGACAAGTATTGCTATTGCTTGGTAGTTTTAGGACTCCTGCCCTGCACTACAGAAGTCTACTGCTACACTTGACAGACAGCAGATTACTAATGATATATAATTGGTACTTGGCTGCACAGGCAGGCACCCAGCAAATGTATCATATTTTCCTTTTGGAAATTCAGACATATTGTACTGGGTTGAAAACATACATTAAAGTCTCTGATTAGGCTTCCAGATTGATGTGTGATTGAAAGTAATGATTTTTGTACCATTCAAGCCATTACACGTGACCCTCTGAATCCTCAGTTGATCTATTTCTGAATTCCTGCCTTCATGTGGCTGCATCAAATAAATTGCTGCACCGATATTGAAAAAGGTTCCCTGTCTTGCTTTTTATAAACTCGTTTATTAGCCTTGCAGGGATTTTTTTACCCCCTGGGATATTGCAAACAAAAGAATGAACTCCCTGAGGGATAACAGTGGGGTTAGAAGAACAATTAGGAAATAAATATCTGGCTTTCAAAATGTTGATTGTGACAAAGAAACCAGTATAGCTATGTTAGGGTCAACAGCACTGTTCTTCTGATAGGCTATGTTTTACTTCCTCTAGGCAAATCGTACCTTAGCTTCCTGCTACAGGAAGATGTAATGTGAAGCTCAAGGCATAATAGCTGCTATTATTTAAAATTGTATTGAGGCTGGGTAGTGAAATAGTCAGCATGAGGTTGTGACAAGGTTTCATGTGTGTTTAATGGAAGAGTTGAGTACGTGTGAGAACAATTCACAGGCTTCATAGCTAAGCAGCCATAGCAAAGAGGAATCTGGTCAGATATCTTGTCTTGGTGCTGCCATATGCAATCTCCTATGCATTATATCAGTCTTCAGAGCTTTGGTTTTACATTCTATTGAACTCTAACGCAAAGCAAAGATTCCTTAAGGCATCATCTAGTTTTAGTATCCCATGATTCCTTAGTGGCTTAAGCTAAACAGTTCACTATTTTGACAACCAACACGTGACTACCACTCAGTACCATCAAGCAAATGAAGTGATTTACTAATAACAAAAATGACTGACAGAAAGAAAAGCTAGCCTCCCTTGGCTGTAACAAGCTTACCACAGGTCTATTGCGTTGCTAGTACTGACCCCATTATGTAGCCCGGAACACCGAGAAACAAAGAGGTTACAATATTTGCCTAAGGGCACCTTGTTGATAAATAAAAAGCCATGATGTGATACCTAGGGTATCTCTACTGTTAATATCCATACTTCTCATAAGCCAGTTGTGATGATCAATGTTGATTGTCAACTTAACAAGATCTAGCATCACCTAGGAGGCAAACCCCTGAACTTGTCTGTGAGGGAACTTGGGTAAATCGAGGTAGGAAAGCCCCAAATGTAGGCAATGAACTATTTGATGAACCAGAATCCCGACCAGAAAATAGAAAAAGTAAGCTGAGCACAAGCACGCTCTTCTGCTCCCTGACGAGAAAGTCACCAAAGTTCCTGCCATCATGACTTTTTCTTTATTCGGAAGATGCTATTCTCAAAGTCAGTTCAAATAAAGCCTTCTGTTTAATAGTTGCTTTTGTCAAAGAACATAAAAAGTAAATAATTCATAAACATTGCCCAGAAAGGTCACAGAATTTTCACAGCATATCTGGCATAAATACCCTTTTACCTAAGTTATCAAAAGTTGGTAAAAAGTCCAAACACTGGACAATTAAAACTTTAAAATATTTATTACTTATATAGGTAAACTTATATAGTGGCTTAGGCATGGAATCTTCAGAGATGGTGAGATGCTTCTCCAAATCACAGATGATATCAATCCTCCAGGGTCTTCTTAAAGCACCGGGTTTTTATGTACACTGCATCCCTGTGGAACAGAGCAGAACACAAGTGATGAAGGATGGTAGTGTATCTGTCTCCTGCATACCAACACTCATCACATGTTACTACGGATATTGTGAGTGAGAAATAGAGATGCCTCAGGTCTTCTCAGCACTGATTAAAAGTCAGAAATTGAGGATAAATTGTCTCCTGTCTTTCTCCTGGCCATTCATATACAACTCTTAATCTTCATGCTATTTCTGATGATAAAATTATTCAGCCTACTTTGGCTTCTATGAAGAGAAATGATTACAACCCACAGGCTTCAGTGCCTCCTTCTGTCTTTGACATCAATAAGAGCCCCGGCAGAAAGGCTGGGAAGGGTTCCTAGGAGCACAGTGAGAAAACGCTGTCTTCAAAATCATATCTACAGAGTATGTGGGAGCTCTGACTTGGGTGTTTGTTTCATAAGCAAACTGGGTAGTTTAGAAATAAAGTTATATTTGTGAAAAGTGATTTATGATCAAAGCCACTGTCATCTGGGAACCATAATTTCTAAGACAGTGATGGAGGCCAGTTCAGTTGGAGACTCTTGCAGTTAACTAGATGACAGCAAGTGGATATATTAGGTGCAGAGGAGAGGCCTCCCTCAGCAGAGGCAACGGTGTGTTAGAAAATGCCGTGAAATTATTATTAACACTGTAGCAAACAAATCAAGAGATTGCTGAATTATAGCTCTGTCATGTAGCTCTTCTAAATAAACATGTAAAACATATATTTCCATGACCAATAATGTGTCTTGCTTCTAATGGAAAAAAAATGCATTTCAGATTTATTCAGATGAGTGAAATACTACAAGCTGGAAGTATGAAAAAAAGAAAGAGCATCAATTATTCTTTAAGCAGAATAATTAGTGGAAGTTCTAGAGACTCTCTAAAGATTACTGAAAAAATGAAACCTCAGCATTTATTCATCCATCTACCCACCTACACACTGTGAATTTAGCCTACAAATGACTGGTACAGGAGAGACACAATAGTTTCTAGGCAATTAGTTCAAACAGTAGGATGATATATATCTGTCTTCCTAAGTCAGACAAGAGTGAAAACATGTGACAATCAACAGTGTAACTTGCAAAGTTTGGAAGTGACCAGGCAGTGGTGGGTGTCAATGGAGCAGAGCCATGGTAGCGGCATGAGGTGATTTTTGAAAGAACTAAAAATTTCTCTAAATTCTGATGTCAAGGAGAAATTAACTGGGTGCTAATGGGTGGATCTCAGGGCATGCCAGAAATTTCAGAATGTGGCCAAGGTGAGTGTGAGACACTCCAGACACTATTGTCAGGCCAGAGTGAAGATGAGGGAACCAAGAAAGAAGAGAATGGCTTTAGAAGCAATCCTCATTCACCTTCACTTGGGCATCTTGTGATTGGTCAGCCTCAGCAGCTCTCTGGGGCTTCTGGACAGCCTACCAGCACAGAGAATCATGAACTGCTGTCTGTTAAGGATTTCACAAGGAAAGAGTCTATTTATTCCTGGACAGGATGCTTGGTTGCTATTTTGGTCTTGTGTTTAAGTGATCACCACTCATATGTGCCCTTAGGCTGATTTATAATAAGGACCACTCTCTGCTCACACACTTTGCCTTACTCTGTCCAACACTGTGCTGCCTGCCATGGGCTTTGGGAAAACCCTTCTTTCTTGATTTCATGAAAGATTGAAGGTTCCCTGTCTCTTTGCAGTTTTAACACCAGGTATGCTATATGGCATGTGTTAGCATTCATTTAAAGTGTTAGCTGTTCTGGTGCATTTTAAAAGAGCAGGTTGCACATGAGGTTTCTTATGAAGAACCTTCTAACCAGAACAAGTAGCACACAAGCAACCTTACAGTACATCAGATGACAGTGTTTTCATGGGTACTCCACAGACTTCTAGACTGCCAGAGTTAGAGAGGGAGAAAAAGGCATAGAACTTTTACTGGTGTGCACTGGGTTCTTACAGATGGATAGAAAATGCTGTGAGCTAGGGCAGAGCATTCTGTAAAAATGGAGATCCTCTAAATCAAATTTGCCTGCATATTACTTTTACCTCTAACCTCTTGTAGCCTTGTCTGTCATCAGGAGTGGGGACAGGGCAAGTTGACCCCCATGCATCATTCACTTGGGCTTTAGGGTGTCCATTAAATAGTGAGATTGTGATCAGTCATGGCTAGCACATTCAATTGGGATGCATGTGAATATTCTCCACAAGCTGTGCTGAGTCAGCTAAAGAGGATAATGTTTAGGCTACATTGTTCATTCTATAGACGAAGGCTCAATGTATGAGCTCCAGGCCATCCACAAAGTATCCACATGCAAGGAAGGAGTGCTTCTTCTGATCCTTAATCCTTTGTAGAAGTTGAATTAAGTCAATCCCAGATTTTCTCTTAGGTTTCCCTTTCCTTCCTTTCCAAGGATGCTGGGAAGTGAAGCTAAGAGATGTACAAGTGCTCTACCATCTGAGGTACAGCTCCTTTTCACAGAGCCTCTATTTTCAACAGATATTGAATAAGGCACTTAAGCCAATTAAAAAGAAACTCATCTCATAGAATGATACAAGCTCTGTACACTAGCTTCATAGTTCTATTTTTTTGATTAACAGAAGAGCAATTTCTTTCCCCACAGAGTTTCCATTCTATACATTGCCTAACACTTTATGCCCAGGCAACCTCAAAGGATTATCTGAAAATGGAAAAAACTGTGTGATAAATAAATACAATTGCATTTTTAATGACATAAGAAAGATATGCCCAATCCTCAGATATAATCTTCCACACAGCCTCATATATACCTGATTGGATGAAACAGGTCTAGAGGTTAGAAGTTGCCATTTCCTCCTGATACTAACTGCCACTTATATAGGTTGAAATAACCTCATATTCTCATCAAAGCAACCTTTCCAGGTTAAACAGGCTTATTTTTATGATTGGAAGATGGAAAACAGCTGAAAATAAACATCCCGCCTGATAGAGTATGTGGATGTAATACTATTCGTGCATTGGTGATAGCCAGAGTTTTATGTATAAGTGTTGGTACAAAATAGCTCCTTGGATGTGAGTTCAGCCTATTATGGGACTCTGTACTCTTGCTAGAGATGAGAAGTAACACATAAAGATATCAGGTGGATGGTTCATGAAGAAGTCTCCATCATGGTTTGAATTATCAAAAGGGTGGTCTCCCTCTCTGCCGTTGAACTTGCTTTCATCAGCACATTGTTTTCCCAGCAGCCATGCTGTCTTGTGTATCATATATACATCATGATAAGTATTGAACCCAGAGTCTCAAGTTTGCTAGTTAAGCATCTATCACAGATGTATACTGTGGCCTGATGCATTAATTTAATCTTTGTTTACCAGTGGTGTTCTGTAGACTGTGTTGTAAAAACAAAGATGAAAATTATCTTGGTTTCTCCCCTTTTAGCAATCAGAGTCTGATCTGTGATTTCTTTGGTATTTAGATCTGTGAACTGAGCTTTTTTACAGATATGGAAGGTTTTCTGTGATATAGGATGAAGCCATACTCTGTATGAAAATGAAGAAAACAACAATGAGAACCACAGGATCTTCTCCTGGTCCTTGAGATTTGATACACAATCCAGACTCTTTAAATATATAGATCATTACCTAAGACTACCAATGGGAAACAAGAGAATTTGGATCAGCAGATCATTTTCACTAATGTGAATCAAACACATTGAATGATGTGTGTGTGTGTGTGTGTGTGTGTGTGTGTGTGTGTGTGTGTGTGTGTGCACGCACGCATGTAGTAGAGGGTTGCCACATGTTTATCAGAATAAATTAGCACAAAAATCCCAAACTTCAGTAAGTTAATGGAATTGAATGTAATTGCTCAGTCATGACATGTCCAATTCTGGCTGTCGTGGGAGCTTCTGAGCATTGCTTACGAGTAATGAAGCAGGTCTCAGGGAACTTCCACTTCACAGCTACTTCATGCCAAAGCCTCAAGCTCCTCCGGATAACAGCAAGGAAATGACTTTACACTGAGTACTCAGTCATCTTCCTTGTGAGCAAAGTCATCTTTTCCTTTAGATTCATTTAGTGAGAACTAAGTACTTGCTCTTGTCTTGCAAAAAAGAGAGGCAGAAATGCCCTGACTTTGTGTCTTCTTCCTAGCACACACCTTATTTATTAGCACTGTGAACACATTAGCTGTCTCCCAAGGTGTCTTTCCACCAGCTGGTTCACTGCACTCTGGAACCTCCCACCAACCCAGAAATTAAAACACCCCAAGGGAGGAGTGTTCTACAACATTGTTTTGTTTTAAAGATAACCTGGCATCACCCCTGAATGTTTGGAACCTATTTGGAACTGGATCCTCACTATTCTGTATCATTTAGTCATCCAAGTGCCTTTTTGTGTTCTTTTTCTCTGACGCTAACTTGTCTAAGTGACCACACTGTCTGGCTTTTGATCTCCTTCTTCACATAGAGCTCCTCTGGATTTAATGATTGACGCCTCCCTGAAATTCTCCATCTTTTGTTGCCAGGATACAAACCTATGTGTCTCAGACTTTCATTTATAATCAAGAATCTACCTTTCATTACATGTCCATGTCCTTCATGTGCCTCCTACCACTAAGTGTCCAACATCCCACAACATATAATCACACTGGCTTTCGGGCTCCCTCACTATCAAGATTCACCCACCGAACCACACCCAGCTCTCAGCCTCTGCATTCTTACCTCTCCCTCCCTGCTGGACTCCTTTCAACAAAGAGATCATTTCATCACCTCCTCTGGATCATTTCCTGGGAACTCTGAACTCTATTAGCTAAAGTAATGAACATGTCTCTGCTAATGTTTTAACGGGCTGCCCAACAATCATTTGCCTGATTGTTGGAGGCAGCAGAAGATGTGAACCTCTGCAGTTCATGCTGTTCTTTGGGAGGTGCAGGTCTGTCAAACTGTGCTATTGCTATTCTTCCATAGTCTGTGACAGCCTCTGATTTATTCTTCCTTTCTGCATTCCTGCCTTTCTGATCTGTTTAGAAATTTGCAATTTATATGCAAAGGATTTTCGGTGTCTGATCACTACAAAGTGTGGGGTAGGGGGCAGGGAAGCCCATGCATAATGTTATCCTTGGAAGTTTAATTACATGGATTCAAAATCTCAGTTCATATAGCCAGGGATGTTTTAAATGAGCAAACATTGTATACTGGATCTTTACCAACTTAGTTTCTTAAAAATGATGTGGGCATGACTAACTCTGGTTCTATTCAGATGTAAGATGTGAGCTGCATCTTGCACTAATGATTTAGTAGGGTTGAGAAGAGAGAAAGATGAAATGAAGGAAAATCAAACAAAAGAGTGGGGGAGGCATGGGAGAGAGGAAGGTATAGGAGAGGAGAAGGCATGGGACAGAAGGTATGGGACAGGAGGCTATTGTAGCTCGGTAAGGAAATAGTGGTCAAGACAAATGAAAGGAACAAGTTATGAGTTTTTAGTTTTTGGATGGAAAACAAGTAAGAATGAAGAGCAGATTTAGCAAGTGATCTAGTAGCTAGGTGGGTAGGGAGCTGCCCTGAGAACTTTGCTTATAATTTTTGTATATTTATTTATTGCTTATTTTTGTGTATAGACCTGTGATTATGGGGTGGCACATGCACTGCCCACAGGTACGGAGATCAAAATTTAGTTTATAGGTCTCTCCTTCCACCATTAGGGTTCTGAAGTTCAAACTCAGGTCATTGATCATGGTGGGAAAGCACAGTTACCTGCTGAGCCTTCTTGCCATCACCTGAGAGCTAGTGATGAGTGATGATTGGCATATGTGTAGTAAGCATCAGCGACTCAACACAGAGAGGCCTTCTGTGCCTTGTTTCATCAGCTTTCCTAATTAAAGTTAGCATTTACAATGAGGGAAACTGATTCTCAGAAAAGGACCACATCTGCTAAACTACTATGGCTGACTCTTTTGTAGCTGTGTTTTTATATATGAAGCACACTAATAACCATGATACCTCAACAAGTTATTGAGAAATGTCCTAGGAAACTATGAGAGTCACTTAGAACACAACTTCCACAATATTCTTGCATATTCTAGTCTAAATAATCCGGTGTTTGAAGGTAAAGAGAAAGCCTGAAATATGGAAGAAGAGTGAGAATTTAGATAATGTATTGTTACTCAGAATCTGGAGAGATTCCCTTCAGTGACCCTCCACTGAACTGGACATTCATTCCTTGGAAGCTACTAATGTCTTTGCTGAATAGCTCACATGCATATTCAGTCAGTAACATCACTGGTATAGGGTTGCTATAGGCAGGCACTGGAGCAGTAGATGAGAGCTACGTTGTGATAGGTGGAGAGAAAGAGTCATGGTCTTGACATGGATTAGACCTCAAAGCCTAACACTCAGAGATACACCTTTTCCAACATGGTCACACCTCCTAATTGTTCTAATCCTTACACTAGTATCAATTCCAAAGCATTCAGCTATGAGTCAACGGAGGATGTTCTTGTTCAAACCAACACAGTCAAATGTTGTATTAAGGTTAGAGCATTGCCCAGAACTTATGGGAAAGCCACAGGGGTGCTGAAGAGTATCCATTTCACCTTGGCATTCCAGAGCTGTGCACCTGCATATATGCCTACACAGAGAGAGTTAAGGGATCTTTTGCATAATAAAAAAGATCAAAAGATAAAATTGTTTAGGGAAATTTATAAAATTTTGCTTATCAAATTCAGATCTAAATAACTAAAAGCTTAAATAAAGGAAATCAAAGGGAATCTTTAATAAAATATAAGTCTCTTTACAAATTCAGTGACTTTTCCCTATAAAAGTTATTTTATTATTATTAAATATTATATAATTATATACTAATTTATAATATATACATTTTATAAATAATAATAATATTTATATTATGCTTGAGATATAATTTCTTGTACTTCATTGTATCAATTTTTTAAACAGGCAGCTTGATCTATAGGTACTTTTTTATTAAAAAAACCTGAGACCTATGCTGAGAGAAATACAAATTAATTAAATTCAAAATGGCCTCTTTTTAACAGCAGTCTACTTAGCCTTCAAAAGTATTTATATTTTTCATGTATTTTGTGAAAACTATGGAAAGAGAATAGTGGCTTTTTATTTTTCTATTTTTAATGAACTCTCAAATATGTCTTAACTTCATTCTTCCATATTAGCTCTATTTATCTTGAAATATCCTTAGAATTTTATACTTATAATAAATACTTATTATCAAAAGATAAAACAATACAGATACAGTCAAACTGTACATGCTTATGAAATGTTACCATTAGTTTTTGTTGCAAAACTTTCTATAATTCTTCATAGGTATTATTTTAGACTTATAGGAATATGCCTGCCATGTTATAGAGTGATACCACTCTATAGAAAACTTTTATATCCAGCATTTTGATCAAATATTGTGAAATCATATGAGTAAATCTATTTTATATGTATTAAGCATTTTACTTCTTGGACATAAGTAATAGCTATTTTCGATAGCACTTTTATGAATCGACTAAAAATCTAGAAATATTTCGAAAGCAATGTATGTCTAACATTTAAAATATACTTAGTCAACTGATCTAGTAATTTTACTCTTGCCTTTACATTTAAATTTTAATTTATATGATACTGCTCTGGGAGAAATGTATGCCTTCAGATTTCTTTGCTCTGAGTTACTATTACTAGCTCATGGTCGAGTTTCATGTTCAACTGATTGAACAATCAATTTCTATTATATTTTGGCTGATGTCCTGCTTCTACTGACATCTCTAATTTGGTTCCACCTATTGTAGCTTTAAAATGTGGTTCAGTATCTGAAAGGATGAAAGGTTCAGTATCTCTCTTTATATGGCTTGTTGTTCGCTGGTACCCTCTCTGACTCATCAAGATAAACTTAAGAAAAAGGCATAGTATTTCCAAAATAGAAATCTGTTGGGGTTTTGTTTTGAGCTCATTGAATTTACAAAGTGATTTATAAAAACACATCAGTAGTTTCACATTATTGTGATGAGACCTTAGTGAGACATTAAGTTGGTGGCTCCTGAATCATATAAGAGAAAAAGAACCAAAACAGATTGATTTCTGCATCATCATTTCTTGGGTGAAAATTGAAGTCAAGCGGTGACCACTTTTAATAGAATGGAAAAAAGCAACAGATTTTGTGTATACTACACCACATAATCTTTACACATGTCATTTACTTCAAGTTCTCATACCCATAGCAGCAGCCTGAAGAACAAAACATTTCAGATATAGCAAGTCTAGAAATTAAGCTCCAACCTATTCATTTCATATTTCTGATAATTAAATGGATATTTTTCTGCCTTAATCCTTCCTACTGTTCTCTTAGTTAAATGAGGTACTTTGATTTAAACATCGAGTTTAAAGCTTATAGCAATTGAAGGGGTTCTGGAGCATCCTCAGGTCCACTTCTGGCCATGACACACCATGGCAACAATAACGGGCTTCTTGTAAAGTGAGTTCACCTAAAGAAAATCCATTTCAGGGCCTATCACAAAAGAACTTTTAATGGTCACAAATTGATATTAAATTTGGGAAGCTTAGCAAGTGGGGATGCATTTTAGTTGGAATACATTTTAAACCCGAAAAATCCAAACTAGGAGGATTTTACTCTATAAGATTTAAAAAGCACCTTTAAAATAATTATTTGGCACCTCATATATGCCTTTAATTGTCATGTTGTAAATATTTATTGTCCCTGAAACTAATACTATTACATAAAGAGAGTACTTATTGAACAGGCTATAAAGAATGGTGAAATTCAAATTGAATTGTCAACCTTAAGAAAACATTTCAAGAAATGCCCATTGTTACAAAAAATAAAAACCACTAAGAAAAAAAATATACAAAGCAAGCAAATAGTCCTGAAATCTGCTTACCATTTCCCCTTCCATTCTCTCCCCTGTCCATCTCTTTCGTCCCAAAATTACATCAGAAATTTTTACAAGTATTTGAAAGATGCTTACACATACTTCACAGTAACTATCAAGAAGCACCTGTCTATTGTCTTATTTTTATTTTATAGAATATTATTATAGCTCACAAAATTTGGTACATAATAATATATGACGAATGACATTTTTTCCTTTTTCTTTTTCTTTCTTTTCTTTTCTAAAGAGGACTGAGGATTTCATATTTTGGCCTTCCTTCTTTTTGAGACTTATATGGTCTGAGAGTTGTTTCTTGGGTATTCAGAGCTTTCTAGGGCTAGTATACAATTTTCAGAGACTGCATATCATGTCTGTTCTTTTGTTCCTAGGTTACTTCACTCAGGATGATATTCTCTAGTTCCATCCATTTGCCTAGAAATTTTGTAAATTTGTTGTTTCTAATAGCTTAGTAATACTCCATTGTGTAAATGCACCCCAATTTCTGTATCCTTTCTTCTACTGAAATACATCTGGGTTCTTTCCAGCTTCTGGCTATTATAAATAAGGCTGCTATGAACATGGTGGAACATGTGTCCTTATCATGCATTGGAGCATCTTTGGGGTATATACACAGAAGTGGAATAACTTGGTCTTTAGGTAGTATACAATTTTCTGAAGAACCACCAGACTGATTTCCAGAGTGGTTGTACCAGCTTACAACCCCTCCAACAGCGGAGGTGTTCCTTTTTCTTCACATCCTTGCCAGCATATGTTGTCATCTGAGTTTTTGATCTTAGCCATTCTGACTGGTGTGAGGTGGAATCTCAGGGTTGTTTTGATTTGCATTTCCCTGATGACTAGGTATGTTGAGCATTTTTTTAGGAGCTTCTCAGCCATTCGGTATTCCTCAGTTGTAAATTCTTTGTTTAAGTCTGTATCTCATTTTTAATGGGATTGTTTAAATCTCTGGAGCCTAACATCTTGAGTTCTTTGTATATATTGGATAGTAGACCTCTATCAGATTTGGAAATGGTAAAGATTGTTTCCCAGTCTTTTGGCTGCCATTTTGTCTTCTTGATAGTATCCTTAGCCTTACAGAACTTTGCAATCCCATAAGGTCCCATTTATTGATTCTTGATCTTAGAGCATAGGCCACTGGTGTTCTGTTCAGGATATTTTCCCCTGTGCCTGTGTTCTAACCTTTTCCCCACTTTGTCTTCTAATAGGTTCAGTGTACCTGGTTTTATATGTAGATCTTTGGTCCACTTGCACTTGAAATTTGTACAAGGAGATAAGAAAGGGTCGACTTGCATTCTTCTGCATGCTGACTGCCAGTTGAGCAAACAGCATTTGTTAAAGAGGCCGTCCTTCTTCCATTGAATGTTTTCGGCTCCTTTGTCAAAGATCAAATGACCATATGTTTGAGTGCTCATTTCTGGGTCTTCAGTTTTGTTCCACTGATCTACCTGCCCATCTCTGTATCAATACCATGTGGTATTTTACACAATTGCTTTGTAATACAGCTTGAGGTCAGGGATGGTGATTCCCACAGAAATTTTCTTGTTGTTGAGAATAGATTTCCCTATCTTAGGTTTTTATTATTCCAGATGAATTTGCAAATTGCTCTTTCCAACTCTATAAAGAATTAAGTTAGAATTTTGATGGGGATTTCACTTAATTTGTAGATTATCTTTGGCAAGATGGCCACTTTTATCATGTTGATACTTCCAATCCATGAGTATGAGAGATCTTTCCATCTTCTGAGATCTTCTATTTTCTTCTTCAGATATTTGAAGTTCTTGTCATACAGGTTCACTTGCTTAGTTAGTGTCACACCAAGGTATTTCATACTGTTTGTGACTATTGTGAAGGGTATCTTTTCCCTTCTTTCTCATGTTCTTTATCCTTTGAGTAGAGGAATGCTACTGATTTGTTTGAGTTAAATTTGTATTTAGCCACTTCGCTGAAGTTGTTTATCAGCTGTAGGATTTCTCTGGTGAAATTTTTACAGTCACTTAAGTATACTATCATGTGATCTACAAATAGTGATATTTTTACTTCTTCCTTTCTGATTTATATCCCTTTGTCTTTCTTTTGCTGCCTAATTGCTCTGTCTAAGACTTCCAGTACAATATAGAATATAGGGACATAGTGGGCAACTTTGCCCAGTCCCTGATTTTAGTGGGATTGCTTTAATTTTCTCACTATTTAATTTGATGTTGGCTACTGGTTTGCTGTATGTTGCCTTTATTATGTTTAGGTATGGGCCTTGAATTCTTGCTCTTTCCAAGACTTTTAAGATGAAGGGATGTTGAATTTGTTAAGTGCTTTCTCAGCATCTAGTGAGATGATCATGTGGTTTTTTTCTTTGAGTTTGTTTATATGATGGACTATGTTGATGGATTTTTATATATTGAACCATCCCTGCATCTCAGGGATGAAGCCTACTTGATCATGTTTAATGGCCATTTTGATGTGTTTTTGGATTTGGTTTGCAAAAATTTTATTGAGTATTTTTGCATCAATATTTATGAGGGAGATTGGTTTAAAGTTCTTTTTCATTGTAGGGATTTTGTGTGATTTAGGAATGAGTAATTGTGGCTTCAAAGAATGAGTTGAGTAATATTCCCTTTTTCTCTATTTTGTGGAATATTTGGGAGATTATTAAGTCTTTTATGAAGGTCTGATAGAATTCTGCACCAAACCCATCTGGTTTTGGCTTTTTTGTTTGGGAGGTTTTGATGACTGCTTCTATTTCTTTAGGGGTTATGTGGGGCTGGTTTATCTAATCCTGATTTAACTTTGATATTTGGTATCTGTCTAGAAAATTGTCCATTTTCTCCAGATTTTTCAGTTTTGCTGAGTACAGGCTTTTGTAGTAGGATCTGATGATTTCTTAAATTACCTCAGTTTCTGTTGTTACATCTCCCCTTACATTTCTGATTTTGTTAATTTTGATACTCTCTTTCTTTGCCCTTTTGTTAGTCTGGCTAAGGGTTTACCAGCCTTGTTGATTTTCTCAAAGAATCAGCTCTTAATTTTGTTAATTCTTTGTATACTTCTTTTTGTTTCTATTTCATTGATTTCAGTTCTGTGTATGATTATTTCCTGCTGTCTATTCCTTTTTTGGTGCATATGCTTCTTTTAGTTCTAATGTGCTGTCAAGCTGTTAGTGTATGCTCTCTCCAGCAATTTTTTTGGAGGCACTCATAGCTATGAGTTTTCCTCTTAGTTTTGCTTTAATTGCTTCCCATAGGCCTGGGTATGTTGTAATTTCCTTTTCTTTAGATTCTAAAAAAATCCTTAATTTTTTCCTCTTTATCTCTTCTTTGACCATGTTATTGTTGAGTAGTGCATTGTACAGCTTCCATGTGTATGTGGACCTTTTGTTGTCTTTGTTGTTATTAAAGACCAGTATTAGTCCATGGTTCCATGGTGATCCAACCAGGCCCTCTCTTATTGTCTTTTTTCATTGCATTCTTCATTTGCTGAGAGTCCAGTGTATCCTAGGTGCTGTCCATGGTGCTGACCGTGGTTTATAAAATACTTAGAGTTTGGTTTTTTATGGTTAAGAAAAATAATTTGTAAATTAAGAAACTATAGTGCTGACAAAGTTTGTGTATGTGTATACTGCCTCTTGTCTTATCTTTCTTTTTTATAGCTGTTAATAAAATTTAAAGAATAAAGAAAACCTGCCAATTCAGTCTTTCTAGGTCTGCATCATCTTCTTGTCTTGGCAAAATATCTAAATTAGTAAAAGTAAATATCCTCTAAAGTGTAAATTTACATTATAATTAAGACTCAGAGATGTAAAACAACTGGAAATATTGGAGTCAAACGTATTACTGTGCTACCAAGTGAAGATGACCCTGATTTAGTCAAGTAATAAGCAAGGCACTGGGGTTCAGTGGTTAGAGCACATACTTAGAATATCAGAGGCACTATGATCAACTCCCATAATACTGATTTTAAAAAACAAATGAAGAAAACTAGTGAGAAGCCTTTGTCAAGAAAATTTCAAGTAGTGCTGATTAAAATTAATTAAAAACAAAGGCGGTGTACAGTCATAGAATGACAGCAATAAAGTGTGTGTGTGTGTGCACGCACGTGTGTAAGCATGTGCACACATGGCATGATATTCATGTGTAGGTCAGAGGACGACTTTCCAGAGACACTCTTTTCCAGCTATTGTTGCAATCTCTCTCCTGTTCAATCCTCCTGCTTCACTGCGTGCTCCAGGCTCGCTTGCCCTTCAGCTTCTTGTCAATCTCTGCCTCCACCTTTCCTCTCAGAGCAGAGTACTGAGGTTGCAGATGTACTCAGCTATGTTGGGTTTTCAATGTGGCTTCAGGAACTGAACTCTGGTGATGAAACTTCCAAGGCTAGCACTTTTGTGCACTGAACTATCCTCCCCCAACACCAGCCCAAGCATTACATGGTTTGATGTAATAGAAATAGAAAGGAGAAATGGAGTAGAAACAGAAAACAATAAACCTCCAGGTTAGCTGATTCCTGCAGTTAAGAACTGGGAGTCAAGAGGATATTTAAAAGCTGCCACAGCAAGCAGTATTAGTCTAAAGAGAACTAAGGCTGGCAAGAAAGGTAAAGAACCAAATAAATGAATGGATGATTAGAACAAAAATGCAAACTGTCCTAATTAAAAGGTTTTTAAGACAAAGAAATATTTTCTTTTCAGAGAAGAAGCATAATAAATAAAATGTCATAGTAGAAACTAGCCCCACGGTTGTGACAGACTTGGGATCCAGCATTTGCATGCCAGTGAACACAGTTGTGTTGCTTACTGGATTAAACCATTTTAGGTTACTGACAAAACAAAAAACGTACTTTTTACATGATTCATAAGAGGCATACAAAACAAAAGGAGTAAAAGAGTCAAAAAACAGAGGAACCCACTGGCAGAGGAAGGCAGATATAGACTAAAGGAAGCATCTGTGACACCTTCACAAAGCAAGCTTTAGGCTCCAAACAACAGAATGAGGTAAAGAAAACACTTGATAATGCTCAAGATTTCCAACTCATAGCAATAGTGACTGTGGTTAATAATAAAATATTGCATGCCTAAAAATTGCTAAGAGCATAGATAGTAAATGTTCTCTCAACAGAGGTAATAATTATGTGGGGTGGCAGGTTTGTGTATTGCCTTGAATTAATTATCCCTCAATGTATACATATATCAAAACACGTTCATTGTATTTTACAACCCATAAACATTTTTGTCAAGAAAAACCAGAAAAAATATACATTTCAAGCACATTTCAAATGGGATGCTAAAGACTATAATTGACAATAAATATGTCATAGCTTCAGTATCTCTTCCTCAAACATCAAACTTTACTTTGTAAAGTAGAAGTGGACAGGAGACACTGGCCGTGCTCTCCACTGAACCTGAGCTGAGCTGTAAAGGAAAGAGCTGCATTATGTATCCTGCCAGCGCAGAGACAGGCAGTGAAGAACTGCCTGTTGAGAAGCTCTGATGCTCATGCATAGATTCGAGCCACAGAAGAACTGGCAGGTTAAAGAGCATCAGCACAGTCCCTCCCAGCTGAGAAAAAGCCTGAGTTGCCACTGAAGCAAGATGCTCAAAAGGTAGTGCTTTTAGATCAAGGTCCCAAGGGAATAGAGTACTAGGAGAGGAAAAGACTGACAGGCCCAGGACATAGCTGGCTTCATACACAGGGGAGAAGTTCAGCTTTCATCTGTGTGACAAGTGGAGTTACCAGACAGTTTCAAGAAGACAGACAGTGTGGTCTCTCAGGTTGCTTTCTTTGAGAGAAGTCATATATTCTGGCTATGCAGTCCTTCTATTTGATGTTTTTCTTTACAGAAGGACTAAACTAAATCACTGGGATAAAATTAGCTAGCCTCTTCTCTTAGCGCTGATGCTTTGGAACTGATCACTCACAGAGGTACACAATAATTCAAACTACAAAGAAAAAGAAAAGTTTGAGTAAAGGGAACTGTTTGGCCTGTGTCTATTACATTGCAATGACAGCAATCAAACAACCTACCTACATTGGCTCACATGGACCAGTTTATTGCCAGCCCTATACAGCTGTATGAGCATGCTTACGTTTCTTCTTCAGAAGAATGTTGAGAAACTCTCCTGTGTGACCCTACCTAAAGTTTAACGCTTCAAGCTGCTTTCATCTTCTAACCCTGCCTCCTCATATTATTTCATTCCTTCCTTTCTTTCATCATTCCTTGCTTTCTTTTGTTTCTTTAACCATTTATTCATTGACATCAAGAGTGAATGAACATGGAGAATAGACTTTTTCCAATATCTACTATGGGATGAACGTAACGCCTCTGTTCTCTCCCATTCTTTTGCTGAGAGTCATGCATAAGTCTATTCAGAGTGGATGCATGGAGGAGCCATTGAGGTTAAGTGACCTATAACCTCCCTGACCTAGAGAAAGAGGTAACAGTATTTTAAACTCTGTCAAAAACATGTCTGCCTGTCTGTTTCTCACAGATTTTGTTTTTCTAAAATAGCCATAATCATTAAAATCTTAATTATTTTTTATTTCTACCAATAAATAGGCAAAATATTTATGAGGATGAACAATGGAATGTTAAACATTCTTTAAATTATATCCAAGTATGAGCCTCTTCCTGCATATTTGCAGCTTATTTTATTATACTCAGTGAAATAGAGGATCTCAGAGATTATAAATGTATGGCCCAGAATTCAGTGTGACATTTCCTACTATGTTGTTATTAGCAAATAGATTTATGAAAATGCTTATGCCATGTTCCTGGAAGAGTTGGTTATCTCTAGTGTATATTTCAATTTCCTGGAACAAAAAAACATTAGATGTCTAGAAATAACTTTTCTGTGGTTATTTTCAAATAACTACAAGCCACTCTACTTGAGGCCTTACAGACTCATTGAGCTAGTGGAGCTGGAGAAAACACATGGATATGAGGAAGATCGTTGATCCAACATCTGAAAGCTGTCTCTCCATCGGTGACATTGCTCTACCACTGTGGATCCAATATATGAACAGGAATGGGCTGTGGTGAGCCAGGCCATTAGGATGTTAATGCAGCAATAGTTTGCTGATTTGACTGGTTCTATTCCAGAGAGCAATTAATTTCTAGTATGGAGTTTTTAGTTCTCCCTCCTATTTCTGTGACCAGTTTTCTCCGAATGAATCCTCGCACTCAAATACCATGGGTACCCATCTTAGCAAGAGATGGGTGGTAAAATAGGAAAAAAACACAGAAACAGGCAAATACCAAATGAAGATTAAAACCCACCATTTTCTAGAATGAAACGGAAATTTGGAAGAAGTGAGTAATCAGAAGAGAATACTTAGCTGTTCCTGCTGATCTTTCTCTTCTCTGATGGAGTCGGGTCAGGAAGGAGGCAGACTCAAAGAGGAAAGAAGCTTTTGAGATTTAGCCTTTAACACTGACCTCTTATGGAACAGCTGCTTGATACTGTAGTTCTTTTTCCCCATTTTCTCTTCTTCTGGGACGTGGAAAAGAGGGCTCTGTGCCCTCTTCATGGGAAATATTAGGAAAATTTTGGAAGTTTTCTTTGAATATGGCAGGGGAGGCAAAGGCATTTTGCCTCAAATTTACTTCAAGCCAAAAAAGACAGGGGATGATCATATAGTCATTCAAAGGAGTGCCATTCAATAAAAGGAGTTAGGACACTGGGGGGGGGGGTTCTTGTGTATGTGTGTTCATGCGTGCATGCACGCTTATAATTTCACTTATAAAACACATTATATTTGAATAACATTTGCAGTAATTTCAAAATTATCTCTTTCTTTCTTAGGTAAGAGGAGATGTGGAATAAAAAGTCTCTAGTGATATAAATCATATTGTTTATGACCATTTGATATAGGTATTGAATAATGTCCCAGAAACCTGGATGATAATTCTCAAAGTATTTCTATGGGTTAATGAGATCATTTTGCAGAGGAGAGAATCAAGGTTACATAATTGGGCCTGTATCATCCTGGATAGGTATGTATATTGCACAGTTATTGAGAGTGAAGCTACATGGGCATACCTGTACTAGCTTATACATTTGTGCCAGTACTCAAGTTTAAAAACTGAGTGGAATATTTAAGACATTTTGTAGAGTGACTAATGCTATAAAAAATTGTACTAAATTATTTCATGGATATGAAATTCTAAAGTGAACAGAAATCTAAGTTACAGAGACAGAAGTCAGGTGAGTGACTTGGCCAAGTGTTGAACTTTGCCACTCCCAAGTCTTGGAGACTGAATCCCAAGGGGCAATGTGTTTCGTTTCTCAGTATTGATTTGTTCTATTTCTTAATTGTCCTTATAGTTAAACAACTGTGTTTGGAAAAGCCCATTGAAAATGTATGGATTTTACTGCAGGCATGGAAACTTTAATGAAATAAGATGATTACTGATACTTGCAACACAGCACACTGCACTCCCTGAGATGCAGCAACAGTTTCTGTCTACATCCTGAGGTAGGGTGGGGGTGGAGAATGTAGTCTCAGGATTCCTTACTACTGAAGAAAGAGCAGTGAAGGTTACTTCATCAAAGCATCCAGATTCGTTAATACTTCTGTGCTTTCTGTTTAACTACTGAATGTTCTTCTGTATTTAATATGGACACTTGTTAAAATCATGTTTATGTATACAGAGTGTGCCAAATGAATAATCCAGGTGTTCCTTTGCTTGTTCATTTTAAAATTAAGAAGAGGCATAATCCAGTAAATTGTTATTCACATTGTTTCTTTAATTTTTAACTGTGTCTATTAAGGTTGTATATATAAAGATAAGGGAATTAGTTGTTGTCTAGTCCTAGCCTGGTAGGAATTATAGTTTATAAATCTCATATCAGTTTTATTCAAAGACATAGAGTTAGTAGAACCTTCTTTGGCATATATAGACTTTCCTGTAGACATGTTACTCAATGAAAAGAATGTGTTTTTCTTCATTTTCCATTTTTTTGAGTGTGTGCATGTATGTGCATGCGTGCATGTGGGGGGGGGGGTTAATGTATGTGTGTGTCCATGCATAGGTGGATATTCATGTACATGGAGACCCCAGAAGTCTATATCCTTAATTCTCCTTGGTTACTTTTTATCTTGTTCAATTTGGCAAAGCCTCTTGATGCAACCCAGAGCTAGCTGATATGGTTATTCTCCATATCTTGATTCCTGCTTCTGTCTTTGAAGGCTGGAGTTACAGGAAAGCCACCATACCCACTGGAATTTACATATGTTCTAGGGATCCAAACTCTACTTCACCTCTTACAGGGTAAAAGCTTTAACTACTGTGCCATCTCCCCAGACTATAGATATGATTATATTTATATTTAATACAAATATTACAGGAAAATATTATAGTGGGGGTAAGGGAAGATGTAGGTAGCAACTACTGTGCAGTGGTGTTTTGTGGATGATATGAGCATACAACTTAAGGTAAAATCCAGTGAAGAATTTTGTTAGTACTTATTCAGTTGCAATACATTTTTTAGCATTTTCCTTAGGCTACTGAAAATTAGGTGCCATGGACTTGTCCTTGATAGAATAGCTTGAACCTTCCATGAAATACAATGCTGTTTATCATTTCCACAAATGGTAGCAGGGATTGTAGGCGGGAGTGGTGTGATTACTAGCTCATTAAAAGTTCTCAAGTCTCTTCATCTTATGGCACTGTCATTTGGTGAATTGATAGATTCTCAAATTGGGAGAGTTGTGCTCCTAGCGCAAGTCTAGGTATTGTTTCCCAGTGAGGTCAGTCAAGCTTCCTTTTCATCTTCTATCTCATGGTACTGTTTTTCTGGGCATGGTATGCAACAGACTTTCCGTGGATGTCTTTCAAAGTAGAAGAATAAATAGAAAAGAACATTGGCTTATGTTTGCATATTTAGGAATAGGGACATTATATACATATAAAAATAATATACATATAAAAGTGTTGCTTTGATATTTATTTATGTAGTGTACAGAGCACTCTAAAGTTTTATTTTTTTATTACTGAGTTTTCATCTGTAATTTGTTTGATGGCTTTTGTACCCACTTCCTCTCCCATACCTCTACCACTTTAGCTTCAACCAATTCCCATCTTTCTACTTTTTCATCAAGTCTTCCCTACCTACCTCACACACACTTTGATTTTGGTTGTATGAAACTCCAAAACATCCTGAAACATTCCACATTTAGAAATTATAAGGTACTGCCAATGGGCAATTCCAATACCTGCGGAGGACCATAGATGCCAGGACCTGTCACTATATTATTCAGGGATTTAAAGAATACACTTTGGGTTCACCTACAGGCAAATTTTCCCGATCCTGGTACAGTGAATTCTTATGAATAGACCATGAGCGGTGCGATATTTGAATTCAGTGCTTCTGGCAGGTTGCAACACACAGGGCCAAGAGGGTGAAACAAAGCACAGTCGGCAAATGAATAAACTACAATTTATTGTCCTCACACAGTAGCATGCTGTGCTGTTAACCTCATTTTATCATGTTTATTATGTTCATGTTTCCCCGAGTCATCTGGCTTTTGTTCCAATATAATTAAACTAAAAGCATTGAAAGTAGTTAGTGCTGGGGCGTACTTGATGGCAAACTCAATGAATTATTCTATGAATGGGTAGCCTAGAATGGGAGCATCTACAGTCTTAATTATTTTCGTCACTGAAAACAGCCAGGAAACTAGAGCTCACCCTTGAGCACAAATAAGAACCTTAGAAAATGTTTGTTAAAATGGGGTATTCCTGGGCTCCACTCCCAGAGATTCTGAATCCAGAAGACCAAGATGGGCACAAGATAACTTATAACATACGACAGACTGTGTCTGGTTGGCATACAAGGACACATAGCTAAACCAAGAGGGCTGCTGGTGCTTCTCTAGGTTATACATAGAGAAAAGCTAGGTGGAGGCTTAAGCCGGGGTTGGAACGAGAAGACCCATCCATGTCTTCTGCAGAAGGGAAGGGTGACTTCTCCTAAGACAGCCAAATGTGAATCTGATTTTGTGTGTGGTGACTCAGAGGATAATGGAGATGATTCATAGAAAATGGTGCTTCAGACGGGAAGAAAGACATGAGAATAATAGGGACAGTGACGTTGGTGGAACGTCAGACCAGAGCCAACAATTTCTTTAATTGCATATGAACCTATAAAAACACTATCCTAGGCAGACAACCAATTGCAATTAGTATTGAAAAACAAAATTATTTGTTGTCTTTAGATAGACTATATGACGTGTAAATGCACACTAGAAATAGTTCTGTAAAACAATTCTGGATGTATGCCTAATTCCCCATCTCACTGACAGAAATACAACACTGTAATAACTAGGGGAAAGGAGAATTAATTTTATGCTCCTGTGGAAATATCAACAGGCCGGATTTTATGATGGTAGCTGTGTACTCTGTGATAAATCTGATTTCTCAAGTTAAAAAATATTTTTATTCTTTACAATTTAATAGGATATATTTTGATCATATTCACACTCTCTTCCCCATACCCTCTAACTTCATGTCCTCATTTTTGTGGAGTTTTTTTGTTTGTTTGCTTGTTTGTTTTTGTTTTGCTTTGTTTTTTGTTTGTTTGACAAAGTAGTGAGTACAATGTGTGAGGCCATCCACTAGAGCATAGGCAGCCTACCAGAAGCCCCATCATGATGAAACCGGATTTTCCTTCCCCAGAGTCTGTAGCCTGTGCATGGGTCCTCAGCTAGGGACAGAGGCTATTGAATCCCTTCCCCGCTGTGCTGTAATATTGGCTGGCTTGATTTTGTTCAGCTAATCAGAGCAGCTCTGAGTTTATAAGTGCGGTACTCCTCTCATGCCTCCCATCCTTCCCACCTTTGGCTCTTACAACCTTCTGCCCCCATTTCTGCTATGGCCTCTAATCCTTGGGAGAGAGGTGGTCTATATGTTTCAATTATGTCTCACCTTCTTATAGTCAATGGCGAGTCATAAGCAAGTTCTAGCAGATGACCCAAGCAGAAGTCTGTTCTGTAGACTCTTGGAGTGTGCTGTTTTCCTGACTCAATGAAATGAAAGGGGAGAATTGAAAGTCTTGGGCATGTCTCTCTAGTTTCCTGGGTGTCTATGAGTTCTGGATGTGTTAAAGTTGACCCAGAAGGCATAGAAACAGTCAATTGGAAAGAAAAGAGGCCCATGGAGCTGCTGGCATCATGGAGTTTCCATATTTGCCCTGGGCTGCCTGCCACAGTTTTGCTGCCTAAAAAAGACCCTACATTTGCTTGGTTAAGCACCTGCTCTTAAGGATTGTTCTATGGAGCCAAATAAGATTCTTAGCAAATGAAATGGATATAGTTGTTTCCTATGTGCCAGAACCTGCTCTGTGACCATTAGTCTGTTGTTTTCTCTTTTAAGAACTTGACATGCATTGTCTTGTTTAAGTCTGACCACAGCCCCATCAGATTCATTATTTGATTTTACTCAAAGCTTCTAAAGAGAAACAGTGGGGATTTTTTAAATGTATTTGTAATTATACAATGGTATGTTTATCCAGATAAAATTAAGTTTTATTCATTCTAACCTGGCTTCACTCCAAGATAATGTTTTGACATCTACTTTCTGGTGATATATGGGAAGTTTACAGTTTGTATGTAGACTCAGGGCAGAGTCTGACTAGAATAGAAAAGGCTACATTGTAGACTGTGTTGGTCTATGGCATTGCTAGTCAATGTATATCTTGTAAACAATGCTGTTTTCCAGTGGTATAGGCAGTATCATTAATTTTTAAATCGTATTTACCCATCTTAAAAACATGTCTGTATTGTATTATCTCTTCTTTAGAGAGAAGTGGTTATGACATTAAGTGTAACTTGACCTAGGTGCTAGAGATAAGTTTGAGAAGAGACAGTTCGCACAGACGTAGTTTTCACTGCCTCGAATCCATTTGATTTCGGGTGTTGTGGTGGAAGGCTGGCATCCTAGAAGGCAAGCTAGAAACCTGGTTTTGAGATAGATATTAATATCCTCACCAACTCTAAGTCCAAACTATCCTCAAAGTGCCTGGAATTTTATTTGTCTTTTATCACCAACTTTCAGCTAATGATTTAATGAATCTCACATCTATGTAGCCTACTGGAAGAACACATGACTTTATAAAAAACACTCTTCTGAATCCACACCAAGTATGTGAGGCATAATCAAGATCAAGTTATAGAGATACTGAACCCTGAAGACCTCTGAGTAGTTTAATATACTAACTTATGAAATTTTTGAAAGTCACTTCTGGCAGTATCTGTACCATGGTTAGAGTTAAGGCATCCCAATTCCAGTTTGAAATTCTTTCTAGTTGCCCATGCCCATGCCTGCCCATGAAACACTTTTGTTAAATCTTTTTCTGCCTCTTAGACAAGATATTAAACTCTACAAGGCTTAAATACCAGTCAATCACTTATTAAAATCTGCAGACTTGAGAGCTCTATTCAGTTCCCTGTGACCAGCATTTTTACTTGGTGACCCATGTCCATCTTCTTGCTGTATTTATATATCGCAATAAGCCAAAGGAATCTGTGACCTTTCTTTCCTATAAAGACATTTATGTCATTGTATGGGTTCTAGCATCATGACTTAACTGCCCCCGCAAAACCACGCCTTCAAATATATTAGTGAAGAGTATGATGAAACATAAATTTTCGAGATGAAATTCAGTCCAAATATATTTCTCTAGTAATTTTTTAAGTTACAAATAGCTCTAGGCATGTATAATTTTTATAATTATAGACTAGCACAACTAATAACCTTCAAATGAATCCTTTTCTCGACGCTAAGTCAAATTTCCACCCCAAATTATAGGAAACATGATTGAATGTGCATTGTGTGATGTGGGCATGGCCCATAAAAAGTTCTTCTATTCATCAGAAATATTGGAGAAACAAAACCTTCCTGAGGTAGGGTTCAGTGGGAGGGCTAACCTTTCTCTAATCTGAGCGTGAATGTTAATGGTATGTGGAGAAACTGTCTACCATAGATTGCAGAGTTCTTGGCCTGAATATTTCTTTCCCACAGAGATTTATTCTACAGCTAAGTCCTTTGTTGTGGTGCATATAATAAACCTGCCTTCATGCTTATCTGTGCATAGTAATCCATCCTCTATATCCAGCACTGTACATTAGCCCTGCCTCCTTGTTTAACTGTATATAATAACCAGGTTGAGAGTCTGGAATGCTTCTGTATGTGAACCAGAACATCCACTTTCCCATATTTCCTGCAGCTCTGTCTGCGTGCCTGTCTTTTCTCCATTCTACTGTTTCCCAAGTTAGGTAAATACCTGGAATTATGACACTAGGCAACCAAATATGTTTGCATGTTATATCGTTCACACTTGACAGACAAGTAGAAATTGCTGCTGAGAAGTAAACTTAGTCCAAGGAACCACTCACACCAGCACATCTGTGTTTATTATACCTGGAAGAGGGTCATCATGGGTGTTGGGCTAATTCACACCCAGCACATTTCCAAAACACTTCCCTTTGCCCCAAATCTGAGATATGTCTGAGGTGAGGATGTGAGCAGATGCATACATCCATGCCGGTGAGACCTACAAGTTTAGGGAACTTGTTTGAG
The DNA here is from genome assembly GCF_963924665.1 of Micromys minutus. Taxonomy (NCBI): domain Eukaryota; kingdom Metazoa; phylum Chordata; class Mammalia; order Rodentia; family Muridae; genus Micromys; species Micromys minutus. The sequence goes on along the minus strand of NC_137955.1, from coordinate 11,637,923 downwards.
AATTAGTGTAGCTGGAGCCAGGAACCAGCTCTGATGACAACTAGTTTATTTTTTAATTTTAATTTTCTTAAGCAAACAGTTTTTAAATTTACTGTAGTAAGCACCATATCTTTGCTTTTACTTTCTTAAGTCTGTATAATATTAACAATTTGAACTCCACAAAATTGTAAATGGATCAGTTTGTTACCAGACATTTGGAAAAGTCTCTCAGAGTCACACGTTACTGGTTGTCTTAGTTAACTGTTCTATTATTCTGAGGAGACACCATAACCAGGCAGTGTATAGAAGGAGGTATTTAATTAGGGTCTTTATTACTAATTCAGATGGTTAATCTATTATCATAACGTCAAGGAGCATGGCAGCTGACAGCTAGGCATGGTGCTGTAAAAGTAATTGAAAGCTATATCTTGATCCACATGCAAAGAGAAAAAGAATGAGAAGGTAGGTATGAGTATAGACTCTTGAAACTTGAAACCCCATTTCCAGTGATATATCTTCTCCAACAAGGTCATGCCTCCTAATCCTTCCTAAACAGTTTCACCAATCTGGGGTACAAGCATTCAAACATGAACCCATGGAGATTATTCCCATTCAAACTGCAACATTCTACTTCCTGACTCCCATAAGCTTGTAGCTACATCACAATGCAAAATGCACTCAGCCCAATGCCAAAAGTCAGTCTTAACATTGTGTAGAAGTCCAAAGTACGAGGTCCAAAATCTCTTCTGAAACATATGCCAATCCCTTAACTGAAACTCCTATAGAGTCGTATAAAAAGCAGATCACATACTCCCCCCACCCAAAAAATGCAATGGTACAGAATATGCACTACCATTTCAAAAGGGAGGAAAGATATTATAGTAAGAAAATGGACCAAAACAAGTCTGGAACCCAGAAGGACAAAGTCCAAATTCTACGTCTCCATAACTGATGTCAAGGTGTTCTTCAGGAAACCCACACCTTCTAGTTTAATTGGCTACTGCATGCTTCTCTCTCTTGAGCTGGCTTCATGCCTGTTTAGTAGCTCTTTCTGGCAGGTATCTCACATCTCTGGCATGTCCAACATCTTGGTATCTCCAATGTAATCCAGGGTTTACCATAACAGCTTCATGAAATGGTCTCTCTGGGCTTCCATTTAAGGACTCCCCTACCATGTGCCTCAGTAACTTTCCTTAACCACTGACCAAGATTCTGTAACATGCATCCTTCTTGACTTTAAATCTAGAATCACATGCCCAAATGTCAAGTTCTTCTGCTTGTTAGAGCTGGGACCTTGAATTACCTTTGCATATATTTTTTTGTTATTGATGGTTTCTCTTGAAGCTTAAGCTTTCCTTAACTCCTTTTCACAAGTTGGAAGCTTCACTGGGTGGGATCTTGTCCTGAAGTCACTACTCCCTTTTTACCATTTATGATTAAGCTCTCTCTAAGCTTTTCATATGCTTGAGAATAGGATTCGACTAAAATATTACATTATCCTATTCTCTCTTTTCTTCAAAAACTATACTTTTTTTTATTCCTTTTGCCTTGCTTGCTTATTCTCACTAAAAATATTCGTTAGAATGATTACTAATCACCACATGACACAGTCAATGCTAGGCTATCTTGCTATCTTGAAATCTTCTTAGCCAATATAAATAATCCAAAACTCTTCAATTTAGCCTCGGTCAGATTCTCAGGAGAAGGGCAAAAGACCATGAGCTTTGTTAAAATATTGAAAAAAATGGTCTCTAGGCCACTTACTAAGACTCATCCCCTCTGGAACCTTTTGAGTTTGACCCCCCAAAGTTCAAATCACCCTCTTTATTACTGCCTTTCATCTTCTTACTAGTTTAGCTGATTAATCCCTACGTAAAGCATTTGTCTTGAGTAGAATTTTACTGCTGTAAAGAGACATCATTGGCAGCAGTTCTTATAAAAGAAAATATTTAGTTAGGACCAGCTATCCATTTCGGAGGTTTTAGTAGATTATCACAATGGCAGGAAGCATGGCAGTGTCCTGCTGTGTTGGCCTGTTTCCAACTGCTGTCTTATTTACTTTTCTATTGCTGTGAAGAGATACCATGTCCAAAGCAACTCTTACAACAAAAAGGAACTTAATTCGAGGCTTGTTTACAACTTCAAAAGGTTAGTCTCTAAACCACTAACCAAATTGTACATGTGGAGGGACCCATGGCTCCAGTCCCATACATAGCAGAGGATGGCCTTGTTGGACATCAATGGGAGGAGAGGTCCTTGGTCCTGAGAAGGCTCAATGCTTGAGGGTATGGAAATGCCAGGGCTGGGAGTTGAGTGTAGGTGGATGGGAAGAAGAGTACCCTCATAGAAGCAGGAAGAGGGAGCTTGGGTAGTGGGTTTCTGGAGGGGAAAGAGAATAATATTTGAAATGTAAATAAATAAAATATCCAATGAAACAAAGGTTAGTCCCTTATCATACTGTGGAGCATGGCAGGAAGACAGGTATGGTGCTAGAGAAGTAGCTGGACTTCATCCAGAACTACAAGCAACAAATAGAGAAAGAAACTATGAGTTTGGTGGGTAAGCTGCCCTATTTATAATAACCAGAAGCTGGAAAGAACCCACATGGCCTTCAGTAGATGAATGAATACAAAATTGTGGAACATTTACACAATGGAGTACTACTCAGCTATCAGAAGCATTGACTTTATGAAATTCCTAAGTAAATGGATGCATCTAGAGAATATCATCCTGAGTGAGGTAACTCAGTCACAAAAGAACAGACATAATATGAAGTCACTGATAATGGGATACTAACCCTAGAAAGCTCTGAACACCCCAGAAACAACTCACAGTCTATGTGAAGCTCAAGAAAAACAAAGGCCAAAAAAAAAATGAAACCCTCAGTCCTTCTTGGGAAATAATTAAATGTATAGTACCATCACAGAGTGTGGTACACCTGAACCTTAAATAATTAATAATCCAAGAGCTAAGAATATAGCCTTGTGGCAATTTTAGGTATTCACAGATCATTATGCTTAATCTATACTCAACAAGAATTCTGTTTCCATGTTATATTCTGTCCTACATGTACTTTATGCTTATGGTAACTAGTGGTATTTCAATGCATGCTATCAAACCTCTAAAAGAATTAAGTACTGACAAAAATATTCATATAATATTATACCAAAATGCCTTTAAAAATATGTATATGTATCCCTCTTTTTTTAAATAAAGTTGTAAGAAAAAAAAGAAACCTCAAAGCTCCCTCTCAGTGAAACACCTCCTCCAACAAGGCCATATAGCCTCAACATTGCCACATCTCCTAAACCTTTCCAGACAGTTCTACCAATTAGGGACCAAATATTCAAATATTGTTAACCTATGGCACCGTCTTCATTCACACCACCACACTGGAGAAACTAGGATCTTCTCTTGGGGTTCTCAGTCTTATTGAGTAAAGAATAACAAATTAATCAAAGCCTGAGGACAATATTTTTAAGTGTTTAAAGAAAAACTGCAGGACAGGCAAGCTTAAAATTTCCACAGCTTCCCAGAAGCAGAAGATGGAGAAGGGAGAAAACCATGCTGTATGAACTAAGTTGGCATGGAGATTCAGGTACATTGCAGAGAAGTAGACACACAGAAAGGAGAGAAGCTTTAGAAAAAAAGAGTAAGAAATCCCATAGTGCCAGCAAGAGCTTGCTTAAACTTTGGCCATCATCCAGAAGGAAGAGGTAAAAGAAGAAAAGAGGAAAGTCATATCCTTTTAAGTTAGGACCCAATAAGGTGAGCAGACCCAACAGAAGCTTCTGGGTGGTGAGGTGACCACTTCTAGGCGGATCTCTGAAGGGCCTATGGAAGAACCTGACGTAAAGTATTGGGAGTGGATGAGCTGTCAGTCTAGCTGGCCTACACAGGTGTCCAGGACTTCTTGTTTTAAGTCATATAGTATAGACTTTAATCAGAGTCACTTCTTTTGAGATAACCAAGAAACAGGAATAGAACCTAACTATCGTCTAACCTTCCTGGCCTCCAGTGGGGAAGTTGATAAATTTGTTATTCTTTAATAAATGAGTACTGAGAACCCCAAGAGAAGATGCTAGGTTCCCCCAGTGAGGGGGTGTAAATGAAGATGGTCCCACAGGCTCACAGTACTTGAATATTTGGTCCCTAGTTATTGGAATTGTCTGGAAAAGCTTAAAAGGTGTGGCCATTCTCAGAACTGTAGCTTTAGATTCCCTGCTCCACTGGAATAGTCCCTATTTCTCTTTTTATTAAAGGGAATGGATCCGATAACTAAAGTTATATGACAGTAAAGTATCATAGTATTTCCTGAACATTTTCTATGATGGTGGCACTTTTTGTTTTGAAATAATGTGTTTATTAAGTAATAAGCAAAAGAAAATAAATCAGAAGCAAGTGACAGATGGATCAGCAGATAGACAGCAATACACCATCAGATCTGGAATGAATACATCCACCAGAGATAATGCAGCAGCCTACTGAGAGCAAACAAAGGCAACCATCACCAAATCAGGGCTTGAAACTCAGTAGAAATTGACTGGAAAAGTTGAAGCTATCAGCATGAGGTTCCATGGGTCACCTTCCAGCTGTTCTTTCTCACTGCAAGAATTTTTATATTGTGAAATAAATAATAATAATCTCCAGTGGAAATAGTTGCATTTCAGGTATTCTCAGGGTACCAGTGATTCTGACCCACTTAGTTGCTTGATACTTTTTCTTCCTTCACTTGAGAGTCTGATATTCAGCCTGACTCAAGACATAGATTTTGAAGGAAATAGAATGGATATCCTACCTCCAGCGTCTCCATTCAACAACCTAATATAACACATGACAGTTTCCCAATATAATTTATGTCAAATGATTCTAAATCCTACTCATTCAGGCAAATAATAATCAAAAGTCACAGAAAGATAAATTTTTCATACTGGTCAATTCTTCCTCCATCACCTTTTGTTTTAAAGATTTGACAAGGCACTACCCAGCTTTATACTATACATATGAATGGTTTGTTATGTTCAGACCCACTGTTCATGTCTAAGATTTTCTCATTCTCAAAACTGGATTGATTTCAGGGAAATCAAAATAGTACTTAAACTCCAAGAAACTTCGAAACAGCTAGAAGAAAACATATCAAGACCTACCCATAGGGACTGAAAAGAATTCAACAGCTCAGGTTAAAATAGCAAGAGCTGACAAGCAGAATTGCCTAAGATTAATGCTTTTATACAGCCAAGGAAAGAGACAAGTTAAAAGAAAATGGCTGGCAGAATAGGGCAAAGTCTTTATCAGCTAGACTCCTAGCAGGAGGTTAATATCTAGGATCTATAAAGAACTTCAAAATTCAAACACCAGAAACTCAAGCAATCAATTGCTAATGAGTTCATGGCCAAATGAAATGAACAACTACTTCCCAAACTATGAAGTCCAAATGGTCAATGAATATATGAAAAAATGTTCAGTAGCATTAAAGCTGCATTGAGATTCTATCTCACCCTAACAAGAATGGTCGGTGTCCTAAAGGAAATAAATTGAAAATACCAGTGAGCCTATGGCAGAGTAGAATCCTTACTTCTGGTAGAAATGGGGTGGAAGACAATCATATTAAATTAAACAGACAAGACTCGGGCAAATATTGAATGTTTTCCCTCTTTAGTGATACCTAGATTTGAATCTATATTAAATACATAAGACATGAAAGCGGAAGGACACTGTGTGGGAAAATGGAAAGAAATGGTGGGTGAGGGCATGAGAAAGCAACAGAGGGTAGGGAATATGTTCATAGCAGATCCTCTCTCTGAATGAGAACACCTGCTAGAACTAATCACGATGTACAATGAGCACATAGTAATAAGAGAAGAATGTGATAACAACTCTGTTCTGGGGCTCTCCGGAAAGGCAAATAGTGATAAAGCCCTCTATTTTAAGCCTAGGTACACATCTTAAGAACGTGTTTCAAATGGTGGATTGAAACCAGTTTTCAAACGTTGGCTCAGATATAGCTGTAGAAAAAAAATGTGCTATGCCACACAAGGGATTTGTGCTCGGTATCTGAGAAAAAGACAGATTGTTAGCTACCGTTTCTTTTCTGGTGATATTGGACTTCGCAAGCTATGTGAAATGTGATGAGATTTGTTGTTAGCCAAAGCTCATCAGAATGTGCCAAGTCTTCAGTAAAAATTATGTAAGTCTTCATCCCCAACATTACAAGTTAGGGTACATGTGCCTTGAATGGTGAGGTTTTAAGGGAAAACTTGTATTTACCACTTTGAAAATGTAGATGTTAAAACATTTCACTTATTGTCTGAACTGTCTGACCATGACGTAGTTGGTAATTTAAGTAGAGTCCTAATGGGTGCCTCATGGGACAGCTGGGAACTTTGGTTTCATTGATTATATCACAGAGTCTCGTCAACATTAGGTTAGAAGACCGGGAGTTTTGGTCTCATTTCCATTACTAACTTAGTGTGACTTTGCTGACGCATCACAGAATGTTGAGCACCATCCCTGTCAGGGATGACGTGTACGCAATCACACTCATACCAAAGGTTGTGCATGATTCCATGATTGCAGTCAAGAAGGGTGCCTGGATATGTTGGTGGGCCAGTTGGACTGACAGACTAGCAGATCTGGGTTCTTGCTTCTCTTTGATTAAACTGGTTGGGAAACACTGAGGGCTTCATGTCAAACTGCACTGAATCATTTAACTGGTAAGCCAGTGGTTCTCAACCTTCCTAATGCTCTGACCCCTTAGTATAGTTCCTTGTGTAGTGCTGACCCCCAACCATAAAAATTATTTTTGTTGTAATTTTGCTACTGTTAGGAACTGTAATGTAAATATGATTTGAAGATAGAGATTTGCCCTAAGGTCTCATTCAGTGTGTTTATACTTTGTGGCCCATGAGTCTCCTCAGTGGCTGCTTGTCCATTGTCTGCTGATTCTTTTTCTGAGATTTATAAATGTCACACAACTGTTTAAATCTCATGACACTCTTATCATATAGATTCTCTTATTATCAGATGCTAAAAAATGAAGAATGTGCTTATCAGAAGCACCAAGTCACTGTCCAAGATCACTCAGCTGAGAAGAGACAGGGTGTACCTTCAGAATGAAGGCTGTCTGGGGTCTGAAGCCTGAGACATTCCACTTGTTCCTGGTCAGGATTCTCGAGACAAGTTTCCTAGTTTCCATCATGTTTCCTAGAGTCAAGACATTTAGATATACACTGGAATTATAACCACTTAGAAAAATTGTCTTTTTAACTACAACATGATGTGAATTACTCTCCCATAAAGTACACTATACGTTCAGGGAAGTCCTTCCTAGCTCTCCACATCAGTGACAAATGTGCAAGTCAGCACTTTTATCTGCTTTAGTCTGGACAAATTGATATCCAGACTATTCGCTGGCTTCCTTTTCATAAGGAATGGACGGCTCAGGAAGGACAACTGATATGTACAGAGACCGAGAATGATATTCAGCTTCCACTCAAGACTGAGAGATCCAATAAAATCAAAACACACTAAGGTTATGTAAATAAGCAAGTTCTAGAAATAGCTGTGATTATAATTAGATACCACTTATCTACTATCAACCAGGTCTGTTCATTCTTCCAATTTCCTTTGTTATCAACTAGCTGTCATTCTGTAAGGGATTGGTGATACATATGCCATACAACATAAAACCTAAATTAAAAATAGAATGTCTCAGTATTTTTAGGTTAAGTTAGGAACTTGTGTTCTCCACCCACACCATTATCTTCCACATTGGTCTTTCAGCCTTAGTTTATATATTATAAAGGCCAAATATATACTCATCTGGATACTGAAAATATGTAAAAAATTGCAATTCATTGGTTTACATGAAACTGTAAATGTTTGGATGTCAGGATCCCTAACAACAAATGTAAAATTAAATGGCAATTAAATTTGAATCAATTAAACCTTGACCAGATCCTAGAAATTAACACTAGTGTGTATTATTCTTATTCCTGCCTCTGTTTGGAAATCCTGTTACTTTAAAAATATTTTCTAGATGTATGAGATAAAACTAACAAAAGATTGTGTGTGTGTATGTGTGTGGGGTGGTATGTATGTGTGTGTGTATGTGTGTGTTTAAGGTATACAATGTGAATACTTGCTGCACAAATACATTATAAAATAGTCATTCAGAAAAAAAAGTAAAAAACAGACATGGGCATGTAGCAATGTAGAGAACCTTGGTTGTTATCAGTTTCCAAGGTCTGTGGATGCTCTGAGAAGACACAGTTCATTACTGTGATGACACCCTGTGTTTTTCTATTTCTTACTAGACAAGTTTATATGACAGGAAGAGATTTAACTATGTGTAATAATCTTCACTGGTTGGCTTATACTATCCTGAATTTAGATTTTGAAATTCCTATATTGAACAAATAATACAACACATTTAATGTTCATAAAGAACAGCTTTTGGAGTTGGGTTTCTTAGACAGAAGTTTCACTTATATGCTAAGAGGCTCTGCCTCTTTAAAGAACATATTTCTTTGTATTCACCGAGTTCACTCCTACAAGGTGTAGTGGTACAGAAGACAGAAAAGTATGCTGAAAACTCAAGATTCCAGTAAAATTAAGATTAACTGTAGCTTGTTCTTTGTTGTTTCATACAAGTAAACTTCTAAAATTAAAGAAAGCATTGGGGAAAAGTTACCCAGCTATAGTGAAGCAGAGCATAAATCAACTCTGAAGCCAAGCGTGTGAAATTACGTCACCCTTAAGACATAGCAAAGGATGTCTCTTGGGTCTCCTTGCTGGTGTCTGTTAGTCTTTTGGCTTGTGAACATTAAATTCGTCTTCACTTTCCCCCAGTCAGTTCCCATTTTGCTTCTTAGGAATATGCCAGACTTACTGGTTTTACCAGAGTCCCACCCGTTCTGCTTTCATATAGACAATTCTAATTTCATCCAGTACTTTTGTAAATGATCCTATTTTCAAATAAAATAATAGAAGGGACTGTGGGTTCGAATTTAAATGAGAATGCTGAGATGAGACACAGTCAGCCTGTAATTTAATTTGCTGTTTAATATTAACCAGTCTTTATTAAATGAGATTCAAGTAGCTAGTTAGCTTTATATCTGACTGTTTTTGTCTTTCTAATATTTTCTTGTTTTTTTTATTCCTGTCTGTGCTCTGAGTGAAATGGATTTGGTATAAGGGAGGAGATAAGAAGGAAAGAAAAAAACCTAAATGTTTTACTAAAGGGTCTGATCAGTCTTGGCAAAATGCTCAATCAAATGAAACCATTCAATAAATACATTCAAGATTGAGTCTAAACACTGACCATAGAAGTAATTTCTGATTTTTCAATTAGTTGGCATCTGTTTAAACTGATGAAGGTAGAGCTACAAGCCTATTCTTAATTTCTATAGAAATTCTAGAGAAATTATGCAGAAATAGCATGGTTGAAACGATCCAAGAGGATAGTGGCTTTTAAAGACACATTTTCTGTAATTACTGGAGCAAGTGAAAGGAGCTCCTGTGTGCTCTTTGCTTGGCGTTGGACTCTGTAATCCAGACTGACCTTGTAACTCCTCCTGCCTCTTCCTGCACTGCTGGGGTAACAGGCTTGGGGCATGGTGGCTGGCACATGCCTTCACAGCTAGCCTGAAGGATTCAAACAGTGGCCTCGGATAGAGGCCATTCTTCTTACACTTTTTGAGAACTTCATGTACCACTACTACATAAACACATCATTCCCACCTTCCCTCTCTCTCCCACTTTCAAGCCAGATTTGTTTGGAGGTGGTAGATTATTTGGGTAAGAAGTTGGCTTTCTCAGGAAGCCAACAAGAGAAGGAAGTCCAAAGGCAGTTATGCACACTCTGGAGTAGTGGGATGATAATAAAGCATTGTTTCAGTTCTATTTAAATGGTAGGAAGAAACCTCTTCTACAGTGCTAAGTTGATAAATGTTTTCCATTAGATTTCATTCGATTTATTCATTGACTTGATCCTTAATCATATAATCATATGATAATCAATGTAAAAGATTGGAGACTACGATCACTCTGAGAAAACCTGAGTCACTAATTCCTACTCAATTAGGACAGCGTAACTGACTTTTTAGAAAGGTTTTTTTTTTTTTTTAAAGAAGTTATGGGGTAGTTCCAGAGATTTATGACTAGTTTCCTTAAGTAAATATTCTTCATGTAACGAAATGACACAATCAGACATGGACATCATTATGAAAGTAATATATATATTACATATATATATATATATATATATATATATATATATATATATATATATATATATATATATATATGGGGTATTTTATCTCTTTGTATAACATTACATGGATATCTTGTAGAAAACATTAAAATGAAATATTTTGGAAGCAGGTCACATATTTCAGTACTAGCTAGCAATCTTTTCTTTCAAACTCTGAGTAGAAGTTTTATTTTAGACTGCATAAAAATTTAATGCTGCTCTTTGGCTTGGAAATTAAAATCAGAACCAGAGAATCTAAGATTGAGTTAGTCAGCAAACTTGGTGAGTAATTCTTTGCATAGTGAATTAAGGAGAGACAATGTTTCCTTCAGTGAGAGACCAGCAAGCAAACACATCCTTTAAGAAATGGAATGTTTGCATTTGGTACAGAAACGGGCGCTGAGCTCATTCTTTTGGAGTTTTAGTTTGTCAGCAGATTTTTGTGTCATTCAAATTTTTGCTTATTTCTCTGGGAATCTAAATTTGCTCCCTGGACTTTTTAAATAACTGTTGGGAAAAACAACTGACTTAAGGAAGGGAGTAGTCTTGCATACAAGTGGCATTGAAGGCAATATGCCATTAATTGATCAAAGACAAGGAAGGAACTGCTACACTTGTGAACTAGCAATAAGAGGTTTCTCATCCAGAGAAGATACTCCATTTTAGAAACAGCCTCAGTAACTTAGCTATTTATGCATGTGTCTTTGTACTTTCCTTTAAGATTCGAGACCCTGACCAAATGGATGAGTAGATAGACGATAGATAGATAGATAGATAGATAGATAGATAGATAGATAGATAGATAGATAGATAGATGATAGATAGATAGATGACTTTGCCAGGTCATTTGACCATGGAGAAAATTTTTGCTGTGCTTAAAACCACATCAATGACAATTCAGAAAGATTACATTTTTAATGTGGTTGACATTATTGAAATGAATTATGAAAAGAAAATAACCTTGATAATTGTTTTTTTTTTATCAAAATAAAAGCTAGTAAGCAACAACTTAGAAAAAGAATCAGTTTTCCTGTGCTTATTTCCCATTGATATCATAAAGTATTGAATGAGAAAAAGGAGGACATAACTGTTTCTAGGTATGCTGAAGAACATCTCTCATAGATAATCGGGAGAGCATTGCTGATGGGGCAGAGATCTCAGAAGGTCTGGAGTAAACATGACATTGAAGCAGGCCAAGGAGAAGCACAGCGCTCAGTAGCATCATCTTCTCTAAGAACCCAGTGGAAGTTTTTCTCTCTGGTCTCGGGGTCAGAAATGTAAGTGCATCTCATGATTATGGGTTTAGTACAACTCAAACACTGATTCATATGCACCTTTACACCATGTGGGTCTCCTTACATTGACTGTGGAAAAGAAGCAAACCCACTTATTCCTACTCGGACAAGCTTTAGCCCTTAAACATGCAGTTTGGATAATAATGTTCAACTTTTATTTCATCTTTGATTCATATTCCTCTTCCCATTGTTATGCTACATGCCTTGTGAAAACTAGATTCGTCTTTATTATTTGCATTGTAATGAGCAACTTGGAATTATTTGTCACCAGTTGTACATGTCCTCATTTTTGGTTAAATCTGTACAGAAGCAAATTTCATCAGGACAACGTATGCATTTCCCACTGCCACAGTAACAAATTACTGTGACTTTAATAACTTCAACAGTGTCAGCATATGAGATTAGTGCAGTGAGTATCCTGTGACTGTCGTGGGGCTGTGGGGCTGCAATTCTTCTCGTCTCTCGGTAGAAGCGGTAGAAGCGTTTTCATTTTACTTCCTAACATCCAGCTCCCACTTGTGTCCTATGGGTGACAGCTCTCTTCAAAGCCAGCAACATGGTGCCTTCTTTCTTCCTTGAAATTTTGTCTCCTTCATATAAATATTCAGCAATTAGATAGGACCCACGCAGCAAGGCCAAAGCAATTGCATCTGAAAGTTCTTAACTTAATTATGCCTGCAAATGCCTTTAAAAATGGGCAAACCATGCATGGGTTCATGCTTCTGAGGAATATAAAGAACATACATGGGATAAAATATCTCTGAGAAACCATCATTACAGCATCAGTTGCGGCAACTGTTCATCCAGTAACTGATACAATTCTTAAGCATTTGCTGAGTGTCTATCATGATTCTTTGTTCATTTTTTTTGCTTTTGAGTTCAGGAAAGAGGAATGCTATAGTAAAAAAGCTCACTAAATTCTCTCTCCTTAGGGATTTTTGTTCTATTCTGTGGGAAAATAAAAGATGTTTCAGTTATGGGCCGAGTATCACAGGACAGTAACACAATACACACAGCACAGTACAGCAACCATGGGCTTTGCTGCAAAATTTCTGAAGACTTGATCTTCAGAAACTGTCTTGAGAGGAACGTGGAAACATGATTTTATGAAGATGATCTGTGAAAATATGTACAGTTAAAATGTAAATCGGAAAGGAATTGGTTTGTAGTTAAATCCAGATAGGAAAGACTATTTCAGTCCACGTTAGAGTTAATATAGTCTCAATTAACACATAGATGTTAGAGTTAATATAGTCTGAGTTAACACATAGTTAAAGCCAGGTAGGAAAGACTATTTCAGTCCACATTAGAGTTAATATAGTCTGAGTTAACACATAGTTAAAGCCAGGAAGGAAAGACTATTTCAGTCCACGTTAGAGTTAATATAGTCTGAGTTAACACATAGACGTTAGAGTTAATATAGTCTCAATTAACACATAGTTAAAGCCAGGTAGGAAAGACTATTTCAGTCCACGTTAGAGTTAATATAGTCTGAGTTAACACATAGTTAAAGCCAGGTAGGAAAGACTATTTCAGTCCACGTTAGAGTTAATATAGTCTGAGTTAACACGTAGCATGGGGACCATCAAGAACTGGAGTCAGTCAAAGAAGAAGAAAGACATTGCAAATCATCACTGGGGTGGTGAGGCAAGTTTGCCATGTTAAAGTATTGCTGCCAAGCTCAGTGACCTGAGTTTATTGCCCAGACTCCATGTGGTAAAAGTACAGTACCAAGTCCCACAGGTTATCTTCTGACCCCTTCACAAACACACATGGATGTGGCCAACACACACACATACATGCAAACAAATATATAATTATGGTGGTTTTGCAGTGAATATGAGGCATAGTGTCAAAGCAGAAAAGGGCTGGATGAAAGACAAAGACACATTAAAGGACATGACCTAAGAGTTGGAAGTCTGGGGGGGAAACCTAGATGTAGTAGACTATCTGTGTCAACAAACTCAAGAATATAAATGGTCTGACTACAGAGAGCAAGTTTAATTTTAAAAATTCAAATTATGTGCATATAACTTTAAAATGGTCCTGAGACGTGAAACTCAGGTCATTGTCAAGGGTCTGATCAAGTCAATGAAATGGGAGGCTAGGAACTTACATGAGGCTCATCTAAAAACATGACATTCCTAATTTAGAAGTTTCAGGAAAAATATTATTGAGAAATATGAGGGTCAATATGATTGAGGATTCTTAGAATATTGGAACCTTCCTTGAGTGGTATTTTTCATATTATGCCTTTTAAACTTAGTGCATATATTATTGTGATTGATATTACCATACCTTAAGGTTCAAAGGAACAATGCTTGCAGGAAGAAAGGTGGGATGTTGACTTAGAAAACAAAAGCTCAAAGTAGATGGGGTACAGATGGAGCTCCTATTTTTTTTTTTTTTTTTTTTTTTTTTTGTTGAAAGAACATCAAGTTGCCCGCCATCACAGTCACTAATGCTACCCCATCAAAGGCTGGCACAGAGTAAGAGGATATTATATAATAACAACCCCAAAGAACAACAGAAGGTGTACCCACCTGACTCCAAGGAGCAACTGAGTTCACAAGCGTCATAGCAGAGCTTTGGAGCTCCCTGGTTCTTGCTTTGCAAGGTGGGGGAAGATACCAGAGAGCTCCAGGCATGCTACAGACCACACAGAAGTTCCTGGGAGTGCTGATACCACACATCCAGTCTCCTAATGTTCAGTTTTTACCACTTGGCATCGTGGTGTCTGTACATGCCAAGAAAATCATCACTTCTCCATGAAGCCAACTTGGGAAAGTGAACATAAGACGGATAGTTGTGGGAAGAAATGTGATAAAGTGTTAGAGGAACCGGTGACACCATGCAAACAATGGGAGAAGGGAGTAAACTGGGGGGAGAGGCAAGCTGGACATAGTTAGAATCTCTGTTTCTTTTCACCAACACAACAACAACTTTTCCTTTAAGAAACATTATATAATCTGGATACAATTTTAAAGTATGTCTATACTTGTCTTCTTTCAGAAGTCAGAGTCTCTAAAGGTAAATGGAGAAGAGAAAGCCCAGGGACTAGGCAATGAAATAAAGGACTGTGACTGGAGTTGAGACCAGAGAGGAGGCCATGCTTTCCATTGGCATTGGGCAGGCATGGTACATTGTCAAAACCTTAACAGCATCTGGTAAAAGTCCTATTGACATTGAAAATACGTTCCTCAAGTTTGTGTTGTAAGGAATCTATCTAATGTTGATGTTCCTGTATAAAAAGACACTGAATATAGGGTAATTTGGATCCTAAATTTTACTCTCCCTTGATGTGGCTTAAGCAAAGGGATGATTATCCTAGCAACCAGCTTGGCTGCTTTTATGCCAGGACCAGCCATCTTGAATACTCCATGATTTTTTGAGGCAATTATACTAAAAATGATTGCCTGGGCTCCTAAAGGTATAGTCAACAAATGCTTTCTGAAACTCTCTGTACTAGATATTTTTACTGTCATAAAACAGCTGACTGGATGACCGTTTCCACCTTGGCCACATGAAAGCCTTCCCAGTCCTGCTAAGCAAGGCTGTGGCTGTTCGAAACCACCAGCCTTAGTGACATTGATTACTGCTATTAAATATTGTGTGTGTGTGTGTGTGTGTGTGTGTGTGTGTGTGTGTGTGTGTGTGTTATATGATCTGATCTCTCCAAAATAAAAAGTTTTGATTTTTTTCAAAGCAATAGATGTAATTTGTCCAAACATCTCTTCCTGGCCAATGTAGGCAGGACACTTATATTGCCTATATTGAGTTGGGTGGAAAACATTTTTGCACTGCCTCTACTGATGTTGTAATTTCAAGTTCAAGAAAAAGCATTTTTGGAGTGGCCCTTTTTTGCTTACATTCAGTAGTACAAGCTGAAATGGAAACATGAAGAGATAGACCAAAAGGCAAGTAGGAACAACAGCAGGAGAAACTTGATAAGTGACTGACACCTGAAAATTAGGGTAGTAAAAAGAGGCAGATTACTTGGAGGCAGCTTGACATCTGAAGAAGCCAATCAAATGCGTACAAATCTAATAGCTCCTGTCTTCCAATTCCCAAGGCTTCAATCTGGAAGAGCCCTGCCTATATCCAGTGCCTGGTTACAACCTATAGCCCTAACTTCTGAGCACAGTTCATTGACAACTTCTTGGTGACAGATAAAGATCCAGATGTGCAATGCTGGCCTGTCACTGATCTTACCTACCCTGCACCCAGCATTGTCATGCCTGAGTGATTCTGTTATGTCTAGTGGCCAAGTTCCTGAGCTGTCCACTGGTCGTGGGGTGTCCGCTGACATGGTCCTCCTTCCTGTTATACTGACAGTGGTAGGAGTTACAAGTCATGCTGGCAGTCACCATTAAGTTATGGAAGGGATCAGGCATCCCCTTCTGATTGCATTATTTCAGTTGCATGCCTGCAACTGAAGGAGGTCCAGAGCTTCCAGGACAGGAAAAAGAGAGAGAGAGAGAGAGAGAGAGAGAGAGAGAGAGAGAGAGAGAGAGAGAGAGAGAGAGAGAGAGAGAGAGAGAGAGAAGCAAAAGGAGAGAGATGGAAAAGGGAGAGCAGAGAGCTGCCAAAGCCTACAAGGACCCTAAGAAGAAAACCTCCAAGGCCTGATCACCAGACAAGTCTAAGCAAGCAAGCAAGTCTTCAAGGGCAAGGTCTCAGACCTCAGACTGAGATTTGGCCTGTTAACAGTCGTCTCCACCAAGAGCCAAGGGTCCTAATACTCAAAAGGCCTATGCAGGGGATATGCTAGGCCTATAGTTTTAGTGTTTGTAAAGCTAAGCACCGTGATGCCCAGGGCCTGCCAGGGAACTGTGACATTAGGTAGTGCAACGCACCTGTTTCTACTTCCCTCATGGATGCCCCACCCACCCCTGCCTTCTCATTTACACACATAACACACACAATCAAGTTTAATTGCCCAGATGCCCTAATCAGACAATAGCAGAGCAAAGGACATCTGCTAAGATGTTTGACCTGAAAATAAGTGTTTAAGTAGCATGTCACCCCTTGGCTTATCTAATTGTTCAGTAAAGGACAAATACCGCTAAAAGAGTCAATTGGAGGAAGGAAGAGTTTTTAATGTGTGTAAGCTCTTTCCAACAACCACATCAGTTTTGGTGAAAGTCCAATAATCCTCAAAATAGAGTTGGAAAAACAATCTTTCAGTTTTCAGTCTCAAAATAATTTCTAGCTCAGTGGCCAAGAACCCAAAAACTTTTTACACTGCTAACAACCCAAATGGCCCAGCTCCCCAGTGACTGATAATGACATTGTGATCGTCTTGGTTGACTTCAGCAGTTAGTTGGGAAGAGAATCATCCTGTCAGCCTGCGGGAGTGGAAATGATTGTGGTTCATTTGTCCACCCACTAGATATGAAAATAGCCTGCTGTTTTCTCAGAACGTGCATTCGCTCTCCAAATCATATTTTATGCCAAGTTTCAAAGGACAACGAGCCACACCAGGATTGATTTTATACTAAGTCCCATTTTGTATTTCTAGCAGCAGTGTGTGGTAGGCATGTAGATGACAACTGCACCTCAGTTGGCTTCTTCTTTGTCACAGTTCCTTTTCTCATATAATTTAGCTAGACATGAGCTAAATGCAAACTTAACCAAACAGTAGATAGCATCAAAGGTAATTGTCAGAGAATAACTCTCAGCAAAATGGTTTACAGATAATCTGCTTTATGGGGTAGTCAGAGTTTTTTATGGTTAGGAAATGTTAATTATATGAATGCTAGAAAGTGTCTCCTAAGTACTTCTGGCTTATATGAATTTGTTATAAATTGAGATATAATCCCACCTCCAAAAGTACCCAATTCACAGAGAAAGACCAAAACAAAGAAATTCCATGTTCTATAATTGACTTACTTGGGGTGTCAGTGCACTTGATCCTGTACATAAAATTTACTCAGGATACACAAACACTGAGAACATAGCCATTTAGGTGTGTTTGCACACTTTCTAATAACAATACCGGTTGTTCAAGGATAGAGAGAAAATCAGTATGGCAAACTCCCTTGTAGACCTGGTTTTAAAAAAAAATTTAAATCAGATTTTAGATTTAGAGAGGAAGTATGGGGGATTCAGCTCTGGGAGAAGCTATGTCATGGTGAATATATAGTGAAGTTAGTTTTTGTTTATTTTTTAAGCAAACAGAAGGTTCTTCTTTCAAATAGGGAAATCCCTAAAAACCAGAGAATATTGGGGAGTCACCAACACAGGCTGCTGCTTGCTGAATAGTAAATAATAAAATCCACAGGAAAAGGAAATGGTACCAAGGAAGGTAGAATATGTTTCTCTTGTCATCATGTCCTATACATGGGGACCAAAGCAAGGCACGCTTGTTCCAGTGCTTTCCCATGAAGCAAGGACTATGCGGAATGTGTGGTCTTGTTCTTTACCCCTGAATCTGGCTCATTCTTTTTGAAGAATGTGATACTGTTTGGAAGATTCCTGGACTCAGACACATTTTAGATTAGAAATCACAGACTAAGCTGTAGCTACAGCAATCAATAATATTTCGTTAAGGTCGGAACACCTAAGAATAAGTAGGCATATTGCACGATTCCCATTTTATGGATTTATCTGCTATAGATGGCATGAACCTGTCTCCAAAAAGGTTGAAGATTTAAAATTAAAATTGCATGTAACCTAATAATGAGTGTCAAGTGAAGTTCTATTTGTAATTTAATTATATTCCTGAATGCAGACCTTTGTCTATTTATTTCAGTGTCATAAAACATAGCTAATAGAATATTCAACATTTTCTTAAACATATATATATATATATATTTGTGAAAAATCAACATGTTGTTATGTGAGCCATCTAAACTGTGAAAACACTCTTACCAAAATAAAATAATATTTAGGGAAAAACAAATAGTAAATTAATCTCATTTGTAAGTCAACAAGTGGAGGTCAAGAGTTTCATTTAGATGTTAAGCAACAGGTTTAGCTACCTAGAGCTTTATAATGCAAATATCACACACCAGTAGAACTGACTGCATTGAAAATGATGCCATTTATACAATAAAGCAATCAACAACTTGTAAGCAGAGAATAGTTTAGGTGACCATCTCCAAAGAGCATAAAATAAAACAGAGAAGACCTGAGTTGCCTATTTTTATTTGCTGCTGTGTTTTGTTCCGTATCTAATACTTCTTTACAGAGTAACATTGAGGTGACAATGGCATTGAATTCCAACAGAAGCAAGATTAAATAACCCCAAAAGACTGTCACCTTATCATCACCAAACAAGTTTGATGAGATTGCTTTGAGACAACTTTTCTGACACTACTCTTCCATTTTTTTTTCTTTTCAACTGTACTAACAGAAAGTCCTTTGGAATTTAGTCAAATGTCCCTTAGAGCCTCTTTCATTACACTTTAGTTAATTTAGCCCTTCTCTCCAGAATATTGCTGTTGTGTCTTTTAAAACTCACTCTTTAGCTTTTAGTTTGCTTCTAGAAAGTGGATTCTTATAGACTGTATATTAGTTGTATAGCTGTAAGAGATTAATCCCATTTCAATGTCTTTAATTACTAAACCTTATCATATTGACTATTTGAAGATAGGGAATCCAAGTTGGACATGCAAGTATGTGTTTCTTCTGGGAGATCCAAGGAGAATGCCATTGCCAGACACCAACCTGCTTTCCAGGGCTGTTGGACTCTTCCCTAAAGTTTTCAGAGCATGGCACCTTCAAGACTGGTCCTCCCCTTCATTTGTATGATTGCCACATGTCTGGCTCTCATGCCTGCCCCCTTCCTTTGGAGGACCTTTGTTATATCCCAATGAGCTGAGACTCCTCAGTGGCCCTGAATGATGTCCCTATCTAGATATGCCTAAGAAAATTCCACTTGTAAACTCCCTCTGCTCACGTAGTCCATTCAGAGTTCTGTGGATTGCAGCATGCACTTGGCAGAAACCAGTCACAGAGTAAGAGTTTTCTCTTTTTCTAGTATAGAAATCAGTCTGGCCTTTGTTCTGACCAGAAATATAATATATATTGATATATTGAACTAAATCAACTTACACACACACACACACACACACACACACACACACGCACACACACACACACACACACACACACACACACACAGAGAGAGAGAGAGAGAGAGAGAGAGAGAGAGCGAGAGACAGAGATCCTTAAAAAATAATAGCTATGTATAGTACACTGTGATATTTTCTTTCCAATTCTGTTACTTTAAAGAATGCTGCTGCTAATGCATTTCGCTCAATTCTTGACAGCTTATATGGTTCCTAATCACAGTTCCAATGTTACCACCGTACAGGCAAATTGTGCACTATCCAAGCAAACCACCTGTAGACGCCAGAGACCATATCTCATCATGTGTCCTGCAAAGGGGACTCACTTATCTTCATCTATAGCTCAGGAGGCCGCACCGACATAGATTGTGTAACTTTCCAGCCTACTATGATGTCTCTGTTGGAGCACTTCCTACATAGTCCGTCCTCTTCATCTCTCTGCTCAAGTGCATGTCTCTGTTTTCCCTTCCTCCCTTCTTTCTCCCCTCCCATTTCTTGCCCTTCTCCCTCTTTCTTTCCTTCTTGCTGTCTCTCCTTTCTGCCTCCAATTTTCCTCTCACTCCTCTTTTCACTGATCTCTTTTCCCACCTCTTCCTCCGCTCTGGTTTCTCCCCATGCCCCTCTCTTACTCACAGGCCTGTCACTCTTTCTTCACAGGACATGTACCAACTGCAAATCTGTCTCCTTTCTATCTCCTTCCTTTTCCTACTTTCCTCTCACTTTTCTTTGTTCTCTTTTTAAAGAGACCATCATGGTAGAACCTAATACTTTCATTAATAACAAAGAAGACTTATAGGAATAAGCATAAACTCCCATGAGAAACCCTGTAGAAATGAACATTAATATTCACATATTCTTTTCCAATATACAGTTTTATATATTTGATAATACTAAGTGTTTGTACTATAGAACTTCCTACATTGCTTTGGTCTTAGAGGTCAATAAGGGTTACAAAACAGGAATTCTTAACAGAAAATGAAATTCAGGACAACCTTCTTGGTGTTTTAATAAGTGTTCACTAAAGGTGAGATTCTATGAGGAATGTAAAGAATCTTTAAGAAAAAAAGAACGAAAGAGGGAGAGAGAGAGAAAAAGAAATAACTTAGAAATAATAAAATAATAAGTGGTCTTCAAATTGAGTACTCCTGATGTACACCGAGTTTATTGTTTTGTAGAGACATTTGTATTTGGGTTGATCATTGTGACTTAACATCCAGTATCTTAGAGAAATTGCTTAGTTTTTTTCAAGCCACTAGTGTGGTCTAAAGAGGGAGGTTCCCTAAAGGGCCTGCTTTGTCGGTCTGCGTCCTCAATACCCCTGGGAGTTCGCGCTTATCCCACTCTGCCTGGCACGTGCCAGGCTGTATGCAAGCACCGAGACGCCGTGCCAGGGTGGGAATGCAGTCTGAGATATGGAAAATCTGCCTGAGGAGGGCAGAAAGGGGTAAGAAGGAACTCTGCTTGTCCCAGCAGGTGATTGTCCTAGGCTGGAGGCAGGCTTGGTGGTTATTGTGGCTGGGAGCACAGAGAAGCCTTCTACAGGAGAATAAAGATATAAAGAATAAAGCTCTGTAGACAACGGACTTCCTCAGATTCCTCACAGCAGATCTTGATGAAAAGAGGCAGTCTCTGATCTAAATAGTTTATTGTCCTGGTGGAAAATAGCTTTATAAGACCATACCCAGCTTTTCAGAGTGGGCCCAAGATTAAAAAACCTTTAGCAGATAGGAATATCTGGGAAGGGGAGGTAATTGGCTAAGCCCTTTGGGCCTCTAGGTTCCTCATTAGCATGGAGAACTGTTGCGCCCCACTTCCTGCCAGCAAGAATAGGCGTGCAACAACAGGATTCTTCTGCGAACAACCTTTATTGTACAATACTCTGAGCAGGGGACCCCATGTGGAAGAAAAATACACTGCTTATATATGCCCAGGAGACTCATGTCGCTACCTGATTGGTGCGCCCTCCAGTAACTCATTAGCATGCCCCGAGAGCGGGCTGTGATGTCTGTGGCACATGTGTGCTATGTCTCTTGGGCTCTGTTTGCTGAGTCATCGGCAGGAAGCCGGCGCCATGTTTGGGTGCGGCACAAACGGCTCTCAACAGAGAACTCTGCTTTGGGCCTATGTAATCATAAGACACATTTCTTTTTTGTAAGAAACATGGCATGTGTTCCAAGTCATAAGTCTGGCAGGGGGCTGGGAGTCGCCTAAGGCTCAAGTGTGTGCCCACCAAGTCTCCTAGTCTCAACCTGCTCTTCCTTACCAAACTTTTTGGCATGGTTTTATGTCCCATACCTGCTGTAAAGTTTCTTAGAGGAATCCAGCAATTATAAGTATTCAACACTATTGCAGCCTGCTCGGTCAGTCATCACTGGGGGTTGTAGGGATTGCCACTTTAAAGATGTTCCCAAGCTTACTAAAGCCTGCTAATCATTGCCCAGAAATTAAGACCTTTAAAAGTGAATCCACCAGAAGAACCCTGCAGGGACCCAATAGTATCGATGTCAATTCTTCCCGGAGATCTATTCCTTTAAAAAGCCTTGACCACAAGAATTCTCTAGATGTCATGGACAGAGAGCTGGAAATATGCACCACTCAACCATACCTTTTCACAATCAAGGAACCTGACAAGATGGAGTAACCACATTTAACATCTGGTTTTGGGAGGATTTGAGCTTGGGGAAAGTAGTTCTTGGTACCCAGACCACAGCCTTCCCTGCCCTTCTCCTTCATGACTTTCTGCTCTACTTTATCTGAACTGCCCATTTCAAGCCATTGCTTCCTCATGATCAATGATGTTTTAATCCTCGCTACTTTACTTTTAGTAGACACATCTTGAAATCACCATCTTTATAAAAGCATATTTTGGTATTTTAAGAGAAACAAACTCAGCTAAGGGGTAAATGTTCAAACTCCAGAGTAATGGGACCTCCTTGGCTAACTGCATATGCCTTGGGGTCTGCATGTAATTTGTGGCCTATAGTGCATATGTGTGCCTGCTGAATATTCTAATAAGAGAAAGTAGCAAAACCTCCAAATTGAAATACCATGGACAAAAATGAACACCGTAGCCATCTATAGCTCTTGAATTGGGAAGAATTCTTCTTATTTAGAGAAGGGGTTATAGAGATGAGTAAAATCTTACATACAAAGCTCTGAAAGATGCTGAGAGTTTGGTAGTAAAAGATACATAGAAAATTAAGACACTCTCTCCTGGGTAT
This sequence comes from Micromys minutus, assembly GCF_963924665.1. NCBI lineage: Eukaryota > Metazoa > Chordata > Mammalia > Rodentia > Muridae > Micromys > Micromys minutus. The sequence goes on along the minus strand of NC_137955.1, from coordinate 11,615,101 downwards.
GTTTGCTCCTGACCTTTTCTCATTTTATTTTCAACATTTTTTTAAGTCTAGAAAAAGTGAAGAGCCAGTAGAAAGGCCCTGTCTTTCCCTGAATATTTTGGTTGTAATATTTTCAGATATCTAAAGGGGAGATGACGTCTTTGTTGTTGTGACCTGTGTTCACTCTCTGACTTGACGCCTGTCCCAGTTCGAATGAGGGGCATCCATTATATTCACCCCATGTTGTGCTCCCTACAAATTAGTGAAGCAACCCCCCAGAACTAGAGCTGCCAAGTAAGAGAAACCAATGGTTAGAAATCCATTGCAGATTTTCTTTTACTGCATCCCCTGGAAAATAAAACAAGTTACAGGGCAATGTCACATACAGAACAGTACTGCTCTTCACAATGATTTAAATACTTCTCTCTAGATCTTGCACAGTTTTTACATCATCTGATTATTTAGAAATTCATACTATATGGTACATTAAAATGAATTTCAAGGCACTTTTCCAGGGAATTTTGGCTCTCACAATTCTCCAAGTAGAAATATATAATAGCTTACCTGTGTATAATAGGATTATTGCTTACCATTCTCATTCTACAAGCAGGTAAAGCAAGCTTCATTATTACAAAAAATAGCTTCTCATTTTTCTGAATTTCATTATAACAATTGTAGGCACATGTCCAGTGCACTCAGAACTAGATTCTTTTGGCTGGTTTCTGATCTGGAATTTTACAGTGCCCATGCTAGCTGGAATCTTCAGACACCTAAAAAAGAGTTAATTACTTTCCATAAACTACATTGATGACAAATTTTATACCATAAAATCTGGATACTTTTATCAGAATAGGAGGTAAGATCCATTTTAGTTTAATATCTGTGGTTTTAAAAAAAGCATATTTTAATATGCATTCATAGTTGTCAGTAAAGCTAATAGAAGTCATCTTGTAAAGGAAAATTAAGGCTCATACAGCTGGACTTGAATGATAGAGCTTGACAATACCTACTTTAGCATTAGGATCCATGACATAATTTATCCCAAAGCACTGTTATTCCCCAATGGTCTCTGTATGTTCCCTCCTCTGTCCCTTCTTCTCTTTGGAAAGGAGCCCCGTGACTCCTAAATTAATTAACTTGTATCTGGTTGGGGACAAATTAAATTTTCCATGTCTCTGTCCTGATGCATGAGAAGCTGTTTTCCGGTCCCTTGGCTGTGTTTGGCCCCGTTGTTCAATCCACCTCTTTTTGCTATCATGTTGTTTGCTTCCTGTGTGGTGCAGTTAATAATGGAGGGGGTGTGAAAGCAAAATTCAGTGTGTCCCTCAGACATGGGAGAGGCTTAAAAAGACTCTTAAGACAGTTCTAAGGCAATTTTGGTAACTTAGAAATTTAAATAACAATTGTCAGATGCCAGCAATATTGGATTGTCTAGACAAGCACATAAATAAGAAACCAAGTGTAGAAGCCTCTTGTGTTTGGGGGTAGCTCATATTGGTCATATTTAATGATAAACATTAATATTACACTAATTGAGGCTAGAAATCAGTCAGACCTAACTCCATATTTTGGAATGATAGCCTTAAACTTGCTTTGAATAGCTTTGCTTTGAGCATCCAGCTCAAACGTATACCTTTTATTTAGAAATAAATGGCTGATCTTTCTTATTTTCTATATCACCTTATAAGGTAAAAAAAAAAGCAAAAGCAGAAAGAAAGAAAAAAAGAAAGGAAGAAAGAAAGAAGAATGATATGATATTTCTATTTCTTTTCTTATATTATTAATTTCAGAACTTTTATGCCTGAAAGTTCTTACCTAGCTCCCAAAATTAAAATCACTATCCTTCGACCTTGTCCTTACATATAAGTTTAATATCTAATGCAATTCTTAATAGTTATCTGCAACATTAACCTTTCAATACTCTATTGTTTTATCAGTCAATATTATCAATAATTTACATCTTATAGTCTATGAAAAACTTATAGAATACAAAACTTTCTTTTTAAACAAGTTATTGGTTCACTGAATGCTACACTTTTTAAGTTTCAGATTTTCAGTCAGTGACCTCTGTAATTATTGTCATTACTGGGGGAAATGGTTTTCATTTCTTTGTAAAGGCTGGCTTGGAGAAGGTTCCAGAGACCTGCCCTGCCATCTTTGTCTGTCTTTTCCCATTGCAACCCTTTCCTTTTATTTGTCTGTGTACCTTTTCACAAGTAGGTTTTCTTCGAAAGAACTTTTAAAACATACCAACTTTTAGCAAAAAGGTCAACCATAACCACACTTCTTGCTTTATTTAAGAAAAGCAGTGATATTTTAGGAAAGCATAGATAGCCATTTATAAAACATCTTTATTTCCATCTCTGCCATCTTTCAAACAGGAATCATTGCTAGTGATTGATAGCCATATCTTGCAAAACTAATTCCAAAATTAGATTCCACATTAATATATTAATTATTCTATGAACTGTCAAAGAATTTAAAAATTGTAAACCATGTACAATAAAAAAGATAGAGGAAACTAAAGAGCATGTGGGAGGTGATGGGCATGTGCCATTTCTCCTGGGGGCCTGGGCTAACTGAGTTACTGTGACAGCATGTTGAGTTGTCATAATTTTCTATTTTTTTAAATTATTTATTTATTGTAGATGTGCATGCACTGCTCTATTTCCATAAACACCTGTGCCATCAGATCTCATTACAGATGGTTGTGAGCCACCATGTGGTTGCTGGGAATTGAACTCAGAACCTCTGGAGGAGCAGCCAGTGCTCTTAACTTCTGAGCCATCTCTCTAACCCATAACTTTCTATTTTAAAAGCTTCCATTGTTGGTTGAAGGAACAAAAATGGGGAGAAGTTGCTTCTTTTGCCCAAAGTCACCAGCTCAGACCATGGGGATGAACTATTATCACAATTCATTTAGTCCCACAGTGTCCTTTATTACCCAACTCTGGTAACTGTCAGCCTTGGGATGGCACTTAGAGAAAATGAAGGTTCACAGATTCACTGGCCAAGCCCATTCAGGAAGAACTTCTGAGACTGCCCCCACCACGCTTCAAATGCAATTTATAATAAAGCTGTGAGTCGTCTCCTAATCTTTTCCTGCAAAGCAGAGGTAAGAGGAGATGGGAATTTAGTGATGGATTGCAAAAGAAAAGAGAACTTTCTTCTTCTCCCATTCTTCAGCAGCTTGTAACATCTTTAGGTGTCAAGATCCATCCTTCATCCTTCTATGAAGGATGAAGAATTTAACCAAATCCAGCTTTTACACTCTTGCCCATCTGCTTGCCTCTCAAACTGTGAGATAAATCAGCAGGTTGAGCTTGTAACCTGTCTTGGAGCAGAGGGAAAAGAACACTGGGGTCACAGTCTTGCCTTATTAGCACAGAGGGATCCTTCTGCTGGGGTAGCCAGCCAGAGTGGTACCCAGCTGGAGATGCCTGGATGTTTACTGCAGAGGGTCCTTAGGTTTCAGTTACTCAGCTCTGATTCCTTAATCAAGCTATGCAAGCAGCAGGGCCTGTTTACAGAGTAAGAAAAACACATTGTCTGGCACACACGCTCTAAAAAGACATTTTGCATGAAAACAGCAATTGGAATGATAGAAAGCTAACAGAGCTCCTGGCTTCACAATCCACCCATCATGTTGACAGTAAAGCTGAAATGTGAGAAAGTGCTTTTCTAGGCTGCTAGATGTTTCCTGAAATGGTTCATGCTGATTTATTCTATTGGCAATGCTGTGGTTTTATGGGGTAACTTTTCTCTATAAAAACCTGTTAAAATACCTAAACTTTTGCTTATACATATGCCTTTTATTCCCCATAACAAATAACTTTCCATGTCCTAGATAACCTTTCTTCTTTCTTATTTCAAGTTTCAAGGTATTCTGTTGCATGATTTTACTCTTAGGAGGTCAAGGCCATCCTGGTCTACATAATGAGTTTAAGCAGCAACCAAGGCTAACTTTAGATGTTTTTCATATATAACCAATATTCAAAGACAAAAGTTAGGATTTGTCATCTAATTATCTGTGCCACATTGAAGTCTCATTTGAAATTTTTCTTAAAGGACCACAGGTCTCTTCATTCCTTGTAAAGTTTGCTATTATATTCTCTTATACAAAACTTTCAAATCATATTAGTCCCATGAGAGCATCTCCCAGGCTGCCTGAGTCATGCTTGGTCTGCATGCTTCTCTTTTACACGTTTTACAACTTAAAAACTTAGAAGAGACTCCTAAACAATTTAAAATTGCCTTCGGTGTTTATACCTTTTAATTTGGCTATCATGTAACCTCAATATATTTTTTGAATAATATAAGTGGAAAGATTTCTTTAAAAGAAATGAAGAGTTGAAGCCACTCATAAACATAATTATATATATAATGCGTTATTACATATATATGTGTATATTCATGTCTGCACATAAACATATGTGAATAAATATACACATGTGATTGGTGGTGTCATCAAATGCTCAGCACTTTACAGACTACGGCAGGCCTCTCACTTGAGCACATAGCTCATCAATTTTATAGACAAGAGTAGCTAACTTGATCCATGTTTCCCCATGTCTTTGCTTCCAGAGTGTTGGAGTCACCGGCAGGACTCTAAGACTATCTAACTTTCAAGTAGATGTTAAGAATCTAAACCACGTTCTCATATTACCCACTGAGTCATTTTCTCAGACTTGTCATTGTTAGTACTTAGTCTGGCTAGTATTGTTTCAACTTGATCCAGGATGAAGTATTTGGGAAGAGAGTCTCTCAATTGAGAAAATCGACCTATAAGATCTGCCTGTAGGCAAGTGTGTAGTACATTTTCTTGATAATTAATGGTTGGTATGGAAGTGTCCTTGACACACAGGATGGTGCCACAACTGGCCTGGTGGTCCTGGATGGCATAAGGAAGAAGATGCAAAGGGAGAAAGCCAGTAAGCAGCAGGCTTTTAAATCCTCTGCTTCAGTTCCTGCCTTGAGTACCCGCTCTGACTTCCATCAGCAATAAACTACAGTCTCAGAGTTGGAAGCTAAAATGAACCCTTTTCTTTCTAAGTTGTTTTGGGTCATGTTTTTCTATCATAGACATAGAAACATTAACCAAGACAGCAGTAATATTATTTCTGAGTCATGCTAAGAATCTCTCATCAGCAGATGCTTCTCAGATTGCTCTTTTGCCTGGCTTTCTAGTGTGCCTCCCAGATGATCCTGTTAACCTCATGTTGCTCACATCTGCCTCACAGACAGCTTCCTGCTGTGAGCTCCACCCTCCTGTGTGCTGTACATAATGAGATGCTGAGGATGCTTCTGTTTCTCTAGCATTCCATTTCTCCGTGCTCATTCCCCACCGTCTCTTTATATTTTAGAGATTTCATCCATCAGACGTAGCTTATTTTTAAGTTTTTCTTCTCAGCCAAAGTGGTTTGACATATGGAAATTCTACTTTAATCTTGAACTCATTTAACCTATCAGGTTCTCCGTTTCATTAAACATCACAGTAGTCACTGAAATAAAACTGGGCAGATATCCTTAGAGAGATCAATGACCAGTACCAGCTGATCGTCATGGTAGCAGCTTAACTGTACATTTCATCTCTGAACACTGTCCTCTTTTTTTATGGCAGGGCAGATGGAAAGAGAGGAAAGGGCATGTAGATATTTGATGTTCCCAAAGAACAAATCCCTTTTATTTCTCTCCTCCTCTAGGGGGTGGATGAGTAAGGAATAATGTTCTAGTGATTCATCCTGTTTTATATTTCCTGCTGGGCTCTGGCCCCCTGGATTCACTTCTTTGCTCTTATTAAGATGGCTGCTAATGATTATATTTTATCATCTTATACTTTACAAAAAATTATTCTTATTTACTGCTCATGATTATACTTAGAATAAGGTGTTATTTATTTGTTTGTTTTTACATCAAGAAAGCTGTTCCAAGGGGTCAAAGGACATTTATAAAGCCACCTTGCCTGTGCATCCAAAAGCACAAAAGGATTCCAGTTATTCTGACTACCAAGCTGTGCTCTTCCTGATGCTGAGCCTGGGGCACTTCCCATTTATTGAGCACTTGATACACATAAGAAGCCTTTATGGTAATATATGCTTTTTAATTATCCCAGAAACCTTGAGAAGGTAAGCAGTATCATTAATTCATCAGAAAGTGAAAACTCATAAGGATTTAACTACCTGAGACCATGTAGCTGGTATAAAGTCATGAAGTGAATATTTTTTCTTCCATTCCAGATTGTGAAGTCTGCTCTAGCATAAACAAGAATTTGCCCTCAGTGTCTTTCATTTGTTCATAGAATGATAATAGAATAACAGTGGGGTTGGGTTTATATTGCTTCTTCTCAGAAGCTGTTGAAATTTTTTTGAAATGCCAGGCAAAGTCTTTGCACTGTTTTAACACTGAGTTCCTTTAGACTAAAGTTTAGGGAGACCATGAGAGGGAAATATACAAAGGACAAGCATCTGTCAATGTGCTCCCTCCCTGACCCTTGTCACTGTGTGTCACTACACAGCACAACGTTCTACCCAACTACCTATGCCCATTCCTGAGCCATGATCTGAATATATCTCATAGGTTTCTCTTACATTTAAAACAGGATCAGGCAGAGTGGAAAACATGTTTAAGGTCATGATACATGTAGACACATATCATTACAGGTGTGTCCCATAGGTTCTATAACATCACATGCGACTCTAAGATCATATGGACTGAGTGACATGATGTTCACTGATTGAGGGGTGCTCATAGTGGGGGTACTGGGCATGTGTGGGAAAGGAGGCATACTGAGTTTCTCTATATACCCTTTGCTCAATTTTGCTGAGAACCTCCAACTTCTATTAAAGTGAAAAATGATGTCCATTTAAAAACAAAAACTCCTCAACCATTTGAATGTTGGTGAGGATATGGAGAAAGAAAAACACTCGTCCACTGTTGGTGGGAGTGTAAGCTGGTGCAATCACTCTGAAAATCAGTCTGGCGGTTCCTCAGAAAATTGGACATGATACTGCTGTGGTGCTTATGTGGTATTTATTGTTTCAGGGGAAACTCGTGGAATATATCCATAATGCTAACCCATGGGGATCTCTTTCTCCTGTCTCCCGCTCCTTACATCTGCTCTCCCCCACGTAACAACCAGTCCTGTTCAATGCAGATCAATAGCCCTACTGCTTGAGTAGGTACCACCCATCCAACCAGGCTCTGGGCTTTTGTGAATGAAAGACCTCATCTTTTATGAGGAGTCGCTTTGCATTTTAGTGGTCAAATTGGGGTTAAAGTGTCACAGAAAAGCCACATTGTGCTGTAACTGTTGAACATTTGATCTGGCCCTAGCCTTGTGTGCTGTGTGTTCTGAGAAGAAGGAGAATCAGCTACCTTGAATGAAAGCTCAAACTTATATTTATATATTTATGCCTTGGGATTTCAAAAAGATTGAACACAATCAAATCTTACTGGGAAGAAGTATGTCAAAAAAGATTAATTAGGAAGCAAGTAAAACTAGAGTCTCCCTGTCTTTGTGGTAAATGATCATAGAAAACAAGACAAAAACAAAATTGTTACATGGAATGAGGGAAAAATGACTTTATATAGCTTGAGTTGTAGATTTTATTAAAATCATAGAGTGAGCTTACATGAGTATTTAAGTCATGCTTACTTAAGAAAAAATATCTCTGAGCTCCATAAGCAGAAATGTGGGATAGGGAGCTATGTCAGGGTTTTACTGACAGCAGAGTCAAAGACCCCTCTATAAAAGAGCTATATATGGCTGTTTCTCTCTCCCAGGAAAGATGAATTGCCATGGCAACACTACCATGAAATAATAGGTCAAGTTTTATCCTTCTGCCCCAAGCTGAATTTATTAGGCTTTACTTTGAAGTAGATGCCATTGTAAAATGAAGGTTTTGGTATTTCAGAGCTAAATATTATAGCAATCTAAATCTGATCAATAAGATCCCCATAGTTGGTTAAGAGAACACTTAGATTGATTAAATATGTATTTAGAGACTAGTTTATTGCTGTTCCTTTCTAAAATGTGGGTTCACTTTACAGATGTGTGTGTAACAAAATATATATAAATGGATTCACACCAATTGTTTGTACAAGGTCAGTAAGGGGAAGTGGTTTGTAAATTTTCTTTTAACGGATGATTAACTGTGATAAAGGAAAAGTTCATATTTCATTCCCCGAATAAGTATTCAGCAAGAAAGCATAAAATATTTAAGACTCCTATTATTGTTGGCTATTTTCATAAGATGAAATTGAATGCGGCTTCATGCCTATTTGTAGGAAGGAAAAATTAAGTACAACTTGGGGAAAATTGCATATTATAAAGTAATATGTGTAATCATTATTTTGCAATTTGAGAGAACTCTGTCCCTCAATATCCACAGCTGTGACACTGTCTCTTTTTAAACAATTTCTCAGTCATTTAGGAATAAATTGCTAACATGAAGGGACACATAATTTTTGTGATATCAAAGAACATTGTTCCATTTTCTAATAGAACGTGTAAGTACTAAAATAGGTAGGTAAAATGTCCAGTTTTTATCAAGAGCAGGACATACCAAATCAGCTCTTTAAATGATTATTTTTTTCTAAGTAGAATATGATACTGTAGTTTAGCATCATATCTTTCCTAATGTCACAGGAAGAGTATGTTTAGACGTCTCTGTAAGTCTACCTTTAATTGTCTTTAATTCTTTTCTGCAGTAACTTAAAGGTTGTGTCGATGACTGAATTTTATACTGCCTTCACGCTGGTCACAAAGATGGGAAATCGGAACCAGTGGCTGAATTCATTTCCCAGTGCAGCCTATTGACAAGTCACAAATGGTGTGGGCAAATCTGGCTTTTCTGCCCAGGCAGGGCCTTGCTCTCAGTTATCTAGGACAATCTTCCCCGCCTGTCCTGTACCCTCTAGAGAGTGCCGGCAATGCTTGACATACCTCTCTTGTATATGCACTATTCCAATCCCATTCTTACCCTTTATAGCTTTCTTGCTTATGTGTACTGTGTCCTGTCTCTCCTTTTGTTTTAATCTTTTAATTATGTTGACTATGTATGTGTACACATGTGAATGTGTATAGGAGGTGGTATGTGCATACATAGGCTAGAGCTATCATATCTTTCTGGAACTAGAATTCTAGGCATTTTTGAGCTGTGCATCATGGGTATGAGGAACTGAACAGGTCCTCTGCAAGAGCAGAATATCCACTTAAGGAAATGAGCCATCTCTTCAGTCCCTTTGTCTTCTCATTTTATGAACAATTTAGTCACAGGAGTAAAATGTACCGAATCCTGTAGGACATCATATATGTGTGACTGCATGTGCAAAGAACTTTTTCTCAAATAAGTCCACATTCACAGAGTCTAGAGTGAAAACTTCAATGCACTCCATCGATAACAGTCACAGAATCAAATTTTTCAGTAAACTCTCCATCACAATTTTAAATCACTGTGATGCCTAGAGCTTTGCAAATATTTTCACAATTTCAGTCTTTTTAATTTCTGGAACAATAGTGTTCTGCTTAATAACATCCTTTAATGGGTAAAAAATTTTAATTTTCCCATTTTTGCTTCTTACTTACCTACTTTGGTAAAATGTATTGTTCTCACTGAATGATTTAGTGATAAATACTTTCAGTTGAATTGTTTTTCTGGAATCAGAGATCTGGCCCCCTGCTGTGTGTGACTTAAGTTTTATCCAAAAGCTCCTTTCTTCTTCTTTTCTTTTTTTTCTTAAAAGCTGTTTTTCTGTTTGTCCCTTTCCCAATTTTGATATGTAATGGTGACTCAATCCTGTGGTTTCTAGCATCTTCCTGTAACATTTCAATTACAGTATAATGGTATCATGTGTTGCTCTCTCTCAATGATTAAAAGATGCCACAATGTGAAATTGATGCATTTTAGGGCAGTACAGTGTCTTTCCCATCGCAATAAAGTTAACATTCTGTGAGAAGGAGACCCCATCGCCAGCAGAGGCAGGAGAGTTAGCCCAGTCTTTTCAACATGTTTATCAGCTGGCTATGCTGGAGACATGGTTGGCAGGGGTCTTGATCACCTTTCTCAGTGTCTCCAGTATTTCAATGTTTTCCTCTATGGCAAATGAGATAAGAACTGTGTGTTGTGCAGGGAAGAAAGCAGGCATGGAACTCTCAGCCTACACCAGTGGTATTCAGTCTATGCCAAGAGTGTTTAAAGGTCCTTGACAGTGGATGGAGTAAGAGTAAGCAGCTCTCATGCTCATCTTCCTAACAAGATGGAGTCCAGAAGAAAGTGGAAAAGGCTTTAAATAATCTGACTAGTAACAAGAGGTTCTGCTTCCCAGAGGGACACATCATTTTACCATATCCTTGACTATCCCTTGCTGTTTTAAGCATGATCACTGGGAATTTGGCTCTGGAATTATATATGTGTTCTCTTCTTTGTTTCATGGCTATTAGTACTCTTAACCAAATTAAGTTCATGATTTTCTGAGAACACACAAAAGACTCAATATTAGATTCTTTCTGTTCAGTTTCTATGTTGTTCCAATTATATACAGTTGATATCCTAGGCATCTACATTTTCATAACTTTTATGAAACATTAAGCAAAATGCAATAAAATATTTGCATAATTGCCAAGAAACCCTTATATTAGAATGTAATTGGGGAGTTTTGATTTCTATTATTATGGTTAGAATGTGACTTCTTACTTATTAGTCACTTAGAATTTACATTTTCTAATGATTTTAATACTACTTTTCCGATAAAGATGTTAATGGCACAGTACAAACATATTTCCCAATATGCTTTTCTTCTGCCACTGGAAGTATGTTTTTAAAAGCTTCATTATCGTGTTTCCTTAATTGCTGTGTATTTGAACATTAATATTTGTTTCATCCCAACTCTGAATCCTTATTCTCTCTAATACTATCTTTAATCTGGCCATTCTAATCCTTTGCCAGAGAAGCATGTGTTCTTGTTGGCTTTATGAAGTCACACTCTTGGCTAAGATGATCCTAGTTGCCCTGATGTTTACTCTCTGAGCTCAGCTTCTTTGATTCTCTCCTCCCTACACCTGTAGTGGCAGAAGAATATAGTCTCCAAAGAGAGTGGTAAAGGGGAAAACTGAAGTGTGTGTGCATTAGAAACAATGTTTTTCATCCTGAAAGAATGAAAGAGTACTCATAGGTTGAACCACAGAACCAGTTCTTCGGGTTGATAATAGTTAGCAGAGTTCTTTACCTCATTTGTGTGCTGTGAAGTTCTGATTTCACTGCTACATGTCATGGCTTTTGCAGAGACAACTCTCTGCATTTATTTTTGTCTCTTATCTACAATCTTAAGTAGTTAGCTCTGACATCTCGGGACAATACCATTTAAGCTCTTGGTTTTATCTTTGATGCATCAGGAGCTCTGGAACCCCAATACTTTGGCTTAGCTTTAGAAGGGTTCTATTTAGAAAGGTTAGATACTTACATGACCATGATCCACAACCACATAATAGAGGAGCAAGAACTCAAGCACTCATTTGCTAATACAACTCGTACATTAAAAGAAGGCACTTTATTGTCATCATATAGCTGATTAAACTGACATTGAACTGCAACCTCCTTAAAAGTAGTAACATGTTCCTTTTGTCCTTACACCAGCTAGTATTTATGCACAGACAATAAAGGCATAGTGAGGGGGCTTTAAAGTATGTCATGAGACAAAATTTCAGGTTAGATAATCTTTTCTTTCTTTCTTTTTTTAAAGCTTTAAGCTGGTTTGTATTTATTCATGAAAGGAGGAAGGAACGAAGGAAGGGAGGAAGGAAGGAGGGAGGGAGGGAGGGAGGGAAGGAACGAAGGACTTTCTCAGAGTACTACAGAGCTGACATGTGAACATCAGTAGAAAAAACAAAACAAAACAAGGAAGAAAAGACATCTGTGTGCCCGACACACCTTTTCCAATGATGTTGTCCTGTGCTGCAGATTATCAATCTCTCCCTCAATGTGTTTTCCCTCATTTATGAGATATCACTGTTTTATCTTTTTTTTTAGGACACAGCAGGCCAGGAAAGATACAGGACCATCACCACAGCCTATTATCGAGGGGCCATGGGCTTCATTTTAATGTATGACATCACAAACGAAGAATCCTTCAATGCTGTACAAGATTGGTAAGTTTGGGCAAATATTGCCATAATAAACTGTGATAGCTTCTCTTTCGACAACCTAGTTTTCCATAGCAGAGGTCATGGAGCAGTGTCTGATATATGTTCACCATGTACTACAATCTCACGTGCGCTCTGAGCTAAGGAAAAGCTGGTCATGCTCAGAACCATTGCCAGGGTGTTGGCAAGAAGTCACATTGGTGACTTTCCTTCAATGTGTTCATTTCAGGGCTATGCATCTCTTGACTCTTCCTTCCTTAGAGTTGAGTGTGCTGCTACTGACTTTTTAAAAATTTAAATAATGATTTGGAAGTTTATTGATCTAATGTAGGGATCTAGAAAATAAGACTGGTGATCCATGCTTGGCTTGCAACATGTTTATTAAATAAACTTCATTGGAGCACAGTTGGGGTTCTTTTTAAAAAATAAAAATAAATCTGTGATGCTTTCACAACCACAAAATGTAAGTAACTGCAGCAGGAACCACATGGCCTGCAGAACCTAAAACATCTCTCTCTCTGGACATTTGGGAGAAATCTTTGTTTCTTCTCTCTCTAGTTTTGGTAAATAGGTTTTTCAGGCTAGAACACTGGAAAGGACTTGGTACAAAAGCAGGGTTACTGGCAGGACCTTTGTGACTTGTAGCTACATAAAACCCTGTGGAATACTTGTATCCATGATGACTGTGATATGCAGTGGGGAGGGGCTTTCTGCTGTGTGTCTCTTTCCTAGTTTCCCAGAACAGCAGGAGTCTAGAGCATGGCCATGAATTCCAGCACAGGGCTGAAAAGGTTTCTCTTTTACAAAATTTCCAGAATGAATCTTCGACTGGTAGTGACCACGGGTGGCTGGTGGAGTAGTTAACACATTTAAAAAGTAAAGAGTCATAGCACTTCTCTTATATGAAGTGTCACACGGGCATTATACTGCAAAACCAAATTTATTTCTATTTTCTATACTAGAATTATCCATTGATTCTATAAGCATAAAAGAATCTGAGTTTAGAAACTTATTATTCTTCTGGGAAGACATCGATATCTACCACATACATCTACACACAAGCATGTGTACAATAAACATATACATACATGTATGTACACTTATACACATATATACATACATGATACGTATGTGTGCACAAACACAAACACATATGCACACATCTACTCACATATATACACATGCACACTTTCTATGTATGTGATAATACCATTGACAACAGCAACTCAAAAGAAAAGCATTATAAATTGTTAAAAGTCAAATTTGGAACCTGTATGAAAAGTAGTTATCTTTCACTGAAAGATATAGGATAAGGCTTACAAGACCTCCTTATAGTGCAGTGACTCTTATAAAAATAAAAAATTTCCAATTAGCCCATAAATTCAAGGTAGGCCAGATTAAATACCAGAAAAATGGAACAGGATAAGAAGTCAGACACAAACACATCTGTGTGTGGATTTTGTTTCTGATAGAAGCAGCATTGATATTGGTGTTCCCAGAGAACCATTCTGTTAACAGACACATGCTATTTGCCTAATTACCATTCATGGCTGTGGTCCATACATTGTCCTGCAAAACAATAATTTCAATATTGACTACTCTACTAAACCTGCTGAGACCCATGCAAGGATGCAGAAAGGATTCAGACTTACAATTTCATACAGTGGTGTTCTGGTGCTGTTTGTACACAGCTCCACTTACACAGTTGCTTCAGTGAAATTCACCCCCCACCCCGAGTGAGCATACAGTGATATATTGAGCTCATTAAAAAGAAATGCCAGTAGCGGCACCAGGAGCCACGCAGTCAGCCTTGCTGGCTTGACAATGAAGGTGATACAGAAATGGTCAGCCTCTGCCTGCTTAAGCATCTCTCTGTGGTCCAGTCAGTTGAGCTTCACCACACTGAGTCTTATGCTGCCTCGTGTATCCACAGACCCATCTGGCTCCCCTCAGCCTGCCTCTACCTCAGACTCTCTAGAGAACTCCAGTTCCTCCTGCTATCCTTCTGAGGTTCTAGTCCCTGTCTTCTGAATGGCACATTTTCCAAATTATTCTTTTTTCTCTGATCTCTCTTCTTACTCTTTCTGGGTACCAGTGACATTTTCCTGTGTCCTGTCCATGGCCAACTTCTTCACATCCACAGATTCATTTATCCCTTAAAGCAGGTGTCTCCCAGATCTAAATCTCTGGCCTTGTTTTGTAAATGGCTGCTGCATTACCAGATACTCAAAATATATATCCCATCCAGATTCCCACCCAGTAACTAGAAGTTATTTATCAGCACCTGAGACCTCTTGACTTCCTGACATAATTATTGCTCATCGAAAAAGACTGCATCATTTGAGTTAACCATGAATCCACCTCTGGCTTTCACCATCTGAATCATGACCAGGGCGTGCGTATTCATTTATTTAACCCATATATTCCTTGACATGTGCCCTGCCTTTCCCTTCCTTCTTTGTCCACCTTTGTTTAGTTTCTCATTGTTGTATTCTGTTCCTACCCTAATTGGAACCTTCTAAGTTTCTTGACTTAATTTTTTTTTATTCTCAATCCATCCTACCCCTTGGCAGCTTTCAATGACCCTGATGTTCCCAGAAGACCCTGTCCTAAAGCCATAGTTCACCATTGCCTCCTGAGTTGGAACTTCCCAGCTTGTCTCTCAGACACCCTGCATCATGATATTGCTGTAACTTTGTAACACTATTTTTCTGTCTTCTAGAGGAAAGCAGAAACCATTGGCTCTAAAACCTAGCCCCAACATTTCCAACTCTTAGCATTTTCTTATGCCTTATTTGTTTTGGCATATTATTTTCCTGTAGCTCTAGGTTCTATCTGTCTCTGGGCATCTAGATTTCTCCAATGCTGGAGTAAGAAAGTTTATCTGGAAAACCACTGCTATTCATTTGTCTTTTGACCAATTATGTAACTATTAGTGTGTTGGGGATTCTAATTAGTATCCACTGAGCCAGTAGGTCCTTCATATCTCTCCTGACAGCTGAAGGCGAGACATGAATTATGCCTACATTTTCTGTGTTACTGGATCTGCCATCACCGGGTTAAATGAGTCATTCTGACTTTCTGAATATCTCACAGATACAGTCCTCTCCTTTCTCTCTACTCTCATCGACTTAATTCAAATGTCCTTCGGAGAATTTCTATCTTGTCTCTGTTTCTCTCATATGCCACGTGGCAGCAAACTGTGGACGCTCAAGTCAATCCCTGTGAAGGATTAGCAAGTATTAGTTCAGGCTCCATGCTGGGGGCTCTAAACCAAAATCACCCATGAGGTATTTTCCTAAAGGCGACTTGGGGTGCATTTCTCACTGAGACCATTGTTTTTTAATGAAATCCAAAGTCTACTCCTCTGGTATCATCTCTTATCCTGCTTCTCCATGTATTTTATCCTTTCCTAGGAGGGTTCACCAGAGTTTCAACCTTTTACTATGCCTGTTCTGCCCAGACTGTCTTCACTCAAAGCAGTCTGAATGTTTTTATCATCTCAGCCAAGCCCACGTGGTACTTCCCTACAGCTTTACAATACAGCTCTACCCACTTCTAGCCCCATCTCCACTCCTGGTGGACAGCAATACTGTCAGCCCCATCTCTGTAGCCCTTCTTCCAACATCAAATATCACACAATGTAATGTTTTGGTAGAGTTTTCTAACATGTAAATTGTGGCAAAATTTGTATGCCAAAAGTTCACCATCTTAATTATTTTGCAGTTGCATTAAATCATCTACAAAATTCTATCCGAGAGAGCTGGGGGGGGGGGGCAGATAGTATGGAGAGATAAGTGTTAGCTTTTCAGTTGAAATGACTTTTGGAGATGTAGAAAGTCTCTTTAATTTGGCAAGTTCCCCAGTTCTGTGGCACGGATATAGAATAAAATTCACTCTAAGCTCACATATTAAATTATGTAGCGTTTACAAAGTTTCAAAACTGACACAATAAACAGAGGATGTTTGCAATACAGTTGATGAAATGGGTCCGTGGTTCCTAAGCGCTGAGAGAGAATGTGTGTTCCGGTTGTACCTTAGACACTGGGAAGGAGAGCCTGTGTGCTAATGCTTCACTAGGGTAGGGGAAAGGGAGTTCAGCAGAAGCAGGAGACGGCTGTTCAGTCGCACTGCAAGAACGAAGACTTTCCAGTAAAAATGTGTGCAATACAGTCAGAACACTGCAGGAGCCTGGATCCCCTTGCTCATGCCTGCAATTCGTTAAGTGGAAGAGACAAAAGCATACAGTGGCACTGTGGCATTAGAAATAAAACGGTTTTTAGAGAATGCATTCTACTTTGAAATGTAAATAAAATAAATCCAATTTTTTAAAAAAGAAAGTATAGTTAATAAACTAACAAGTGATATGTAAAATTAACAGGACCCAGTAGGTTAAACAGTTCCAGAAAAGTAAGGTCCGCCATTGAACCCCCCCCCCCCAACCCTTGGGAGAGCTTTTCATATGTCTTGTTCTCAGAGCATCCTCTGGGTCTCAGTTTGGTTTTGACCCCCAAACCTAGACTGTCCATAAGCTCCCAGGCTCTTACAGAATTCTAGCACGGTGGCTTTCGGCACCTGCACATATCACTGTGCATTTTATTTTGACTTAGAAATCTGTCTCTACTGTGACTTCACATCTTTCTATTCAAAGTGTGACATGGGCCACCGACTGCTGTATTCTCCCTTAGAAGATGTCATTGCTGGCAACTCCCACCCCCGGCTTGTTTATTTACAGTTCTTGTTTGATGGCACCGGGAAGGACTATAAATATAAAGTTCTTTCTAAGGCTAGAAGTCTGGAGAAAAGATTGGTTTGCTCAACACCGGTCTGGGGATAAAAGTCTAACAGCCTCATCCCACCAGTTTGAAAGAATTCTTCCTGTGACATTCGGGTACCACTGCGTATGTGGCAAAGCTAGGCTGCAATGTCACCTTCAAATTCTCTCTTCCTCTGTGGTTTTCTCTTTCCTTCGCCATCCTAACATATTTAGCAACCAGTCTTAAGGGGATCTTGTGTTAATAAAAAAAAAAATATTTTAACTTAAAATCACAACTGAGATCCGGTGAGCAGCTGCTAGGGCTTTTTGTTGTTGTTTTGATTTTTTTGGTCTTGTTTGTTTTGCTTTGTTTCCAGAACTTCTTGAGTGATCTTTACAACCTTTCAAATCATTTTTGTCACAACCCAGGGGAACAGTGGCAGGGCTGGAAAGGTAGCCATCTGACCTGCGACTTTCATCAGAGCCCACACTAGACCCCAAGCTGCCTATTCTTCCTCTATGAATAGTAATAATAGCAGCCACCATGGCTACCTTTTTCTTGTTGACCTGACTTGTCTGTAGCACATTCTTCTTATGCACACAACCCCCCTTAAACTCAAGTTGTACTCAGAAGGTAAACAGCCGCCTAGTCAATCCATGGCCCTTTCCAGATCAAACAGCAACAAAGCCCAAGGAAGCATTTCCTAAGTTGTCATCTGCATGTTAATTAACACCTGCTAAAACTTCCCCATTTCATCCTGACTTCTCATTTTCTCAGGTCTTATATTTGGCCCTTCAAAAGAATGAACGTTTGTGCATCTTACACTGAAGTTTGAGGTGCTATCTTTTTTCTTTACTCAAAATTATTCCGTATAAACTTGCTATAAATGTTGAATTATAACTGAACCATTTCAAAACAGTATCATCCTGGTGGAATCCTGAATTCCATGTCTTAGCATTTTTTCTGAGTGATTATTTACCATGGATCATATGTTTTTTCTGCCGAAAGACATTTTCTTTAATATACACTGCTGCTATGCGAACATTGATATCCTGACCAATGAATGTGCTTGCTGTGACTCAGGCCTGGAAGAACCTCATCTAGCATATGTATTTTCTCTGTGCTTTCTGTGACTCGCGGAGAGAACCATCACATAATCGTGCTCATAAATCCCAGGGACTATTTCAGCAATAATCTTGAAGACCACTTTAGACAGTAACGTCATACAAGCAAGGACACTCAAAGTCACACAAACAAAGTGTAAATCGTGGCAACAAATATGTGTGTTTTCATTTATATTACAAGAGCTCAAACAAAAAAACCATGTGGCCACACTTGCTGTAAGCTAAAAATGTGTGCAACAAATGGCTTAGAGCATGCTGGCCACCATCTCAAAGCCACAAGTAATGACAACCAGTAAGGTTTACAAACATCTTTATACTTTGTACCTTTCCTGCAGATGACTAGGGGCTGGAACAGGATACTAAAAAAGAAGTGTGTTAAAAAAAATAAAATGAAATGTGTTTGATAATATTTCCAGTATGTTCACCGGTCATCCGATAATGGTGACTCTGTTTGGAGAGGTTGTGGAAGTGAGAACTCGCTGAGAATCACGTGGGACAAGAACTGAAAGTATCTTCTCCTTTGCTGCTTTCTGTCTCACTTTATGCTTCATGGTTAGATGTGAAGTGAATCACTTTCCTCTGCTACAAGCTCCTGACTCCAACATGTTCTCCCATGTAACCGTGTACTGAGCACCCTGAAGCCATTAGCAAAAATAAATCACTCTGTCTTTGTGTCTCTGTGTCTGTCTGTCTTTCTGTCTGTCTCTGTGTGTGTCTCTCTCTGTGTGTGTGAGTGTGTATGTGTGTGTGTGTGTATGTGTGTGTGTGTAGGAGGATGTATGTGTGTCTCTATTTCTGTGTCTCTCTCAGGTGTTTTGTCTATCCCTCCCTCCCTCTCTCCCTCCTTCCTTCCTTCCCTCCCTTCCTCTCTCCATCTTACCTATCTGCATTTTAAAAAGTCATAGGCTTCTTAAAGTGGAGCCACATTAATGGCATCATGTTAATTTGATCGTTTATAAATACTGTTTTTAATGTAAATTTATTCACAGGTATTGAGAGAGTAACTTGCTCATCATTTGGGGGGGGTTCAGTAGAAAAACACTTTAACTCCCAATGCACTGTTGCCCCTGACTACGCCCTCATCTGTTCCTGCCTGGGGTCATAAACCATCTTCCCAAACTCCTTGTTTCTGCTGTCCAGTCTCCAGAATGTTCCCAGAAGAGCAACTTCAATGAGACTTCCCAAACATAAATGAAATAAAGCCATTCCTCTAATCCAATCTTCATACTGTCTCCTCTCTTCATCATTAAAGCCAAAGTCTTTATCAAGGCCACAAGTCCCCACACAGTTTTCACACTGTTCCTCTAACTTTTCCACCAACTACTTTCCCTGTCTGGAAGTTTGTCTACCCTTATTCTTTTCTGGAATAGAAAAAGGATGTCTGTGTCTCAGAGCATTTACATCTGCTATGGCACAACCGGAAGTCTCTTTCCCAAATAGCGGCATGAACCCCTTTGCCTTAATTACACTCACTGTCCCATTTCCTTCTCGGGGAAGTCTTTCAGTCTCCTCACCCAGTTTCACACTGTGACCTTCTGCAGAACTACCCACCACGTCTCTCTGCTTCTCATTTTTTCTAATCTTCTATACCATTTACAATTGACTTGCTTGCCATGTTTATTAACTGTATCCTCATTGTGTATGAAAGAATCACAGGACAGGAATCTTTCTTTCTCTTATTTAGCATTGTATTTTCTGCATTTATGTACTTCCTGGAATATACACAATGGATGTTGGAGAAATACTGGTTAAGTGGATGGGCCCATGACTGTATCTTAACCACATTATGTCTCCATAGGATAGTCCAGATACAGAAATGTGAATGATGTGTTTTCTAAGCATAGTTGATGACAGAGGATGGAAATAGTATCAGTGTACTATGAAGAAAACAAACTAATGCCCTCAGGTCAAACCACATTAGGAGGTAATGTATAGTTTGCCATACCTTCACCTCACACATTGAGACTCCTGCTTCTTCCAAAATATGCATAGAGTATTTGAATTTCACTGCCTTATAAATTTTGTTATTAAGGTTATTATTATTATTATTTAATTTCCCTAAATATTGATGCTAAGATGAAGACTAGAAGCTAAATTTTGGTGTGGGTCTAACAATTGACACAGCCATGTCCTAGCTAGGCAATATAATGAAATTTAAAGATTAAACCTAGACTTGAGCTCCTGAGTGTAGGTTATAACATAAACATGATAGATATTCTGCTTCCCTTATAATTCAAAAATATACTTCCTGAAAATGCTAACATCTTTTAGATGCAGGTTTGTGTCATATTTACTATAAATACCAATGTTTTCTGATTCCCTCAGGCTCTTTTTATTATAGTATATCTTCTTTAAAATGTGCTGTCTACATTTCAAAATATCTCAAAATACAATAACTGTACCTGTGATAAAATCACCAGAGAGGGAGTTGTAATAAAGCCCATTTTCAGCTCTGAATCTTCAGCTTGTTTTGTGGATGTTCTTGCTATTGGTTGTCTCTTACAGTAAATATTAAAAAATAAAATGATGGTTCATTTGTTTACCGACCCCGAGGTCTCACTCCTCAGGCCCGGTTTAAGTTTGGAGCCACTCGCACCTCTGGTGCCCGGTCTGAGCCACCACCATGGCACAACTTGTCTGTGCAACTCCCTTTTCTACCGCCTACTCTCCACCTCTGTCCCGGGGTATTTCTGTACGCCAAAATCCCACACAAACACAACTCTACAGCTGATAGCTTTTCATACAGGTTTATATATTCAACTCTCAATCCACAAGTCCTCTACACAAGACTGCATCAAATAAATAAAGATGCAAACTGCCCCTCTATAGGAGACATTAGACCTGTAAAATCCTTAATGTTCATAGTTTTTTAACACCAATAAATCCCACCTGGATCCAGCTGGTCCTTGGGAAGCTCCATGTTGCCAGGATCTCTAACCCTGTCCTCTGACCTCCTCGGAGCTCTCAGCCCTCTCCACCTCTCTCGCCCCGCCCAGTCACTGGCTTTCCTTTATTTTACTAATTAAAATGGGAAGGTTCAGCTGGAGTCATATGACTAGGCAGCACTTCTTGGGGAAGTGGGATTAACATTAAAATACAAACAGCTTCAGGACAATCTACAGTTGTCATTTAAGCCCATTCTCTGAGGTTAATCAACATGCCTAGAAACCTGTATTTGAGATGCAACTAAGAATGGTTCAGGATTCACCTGTGACTTACTTGAACCTTTCTGGAAGCTTTATGTTCATTGTGGACACATTTTTCCCCCAATTTGCTTCCTAGCCTCAGGGAAGGTGTTTTGTATTGCCTGGAACATTTCATTGACCCTCATTTTTATTGGCCCAACCATAAGTATATGAGCAGCTACTGCAATAAGCAATCAATATAAACACCCAGTCTTCTTCAGCCCAGGTTCTTCTTTCTGCCTTCAAATCTGTAGGACTGTTTGCTAACTGTAGGACCACTTTTTCTAAGTGGAGAATTCTGGATCCCACTTGATCCTCTATTGTTGAGGTAGATTTGGTCTATTCTTTGCTGTGCAGTTAATTAAGATAGCTACCCTAATTGACAATTATATAAGCTAGCCCATTCCTTATCAACTCACTGCAGAAAGAGAAAATAAATTAAGCCTATTCAAAAGAAAAATTAAAACAGCACATTAATTGTAGGTGGATTGCTTGCTCAGCACAAATGAAATGCTGTGTGATACATGTTCCCATTCCTTTCACACAGAGCTAATAGTGGATATTTTTCCCATAATCATCAAATTTCAAGGAAGAATCAAGAATCAGGCTGCATATTAAAAAATGGGGTACAGAGCTAAACAAAACATTCTCAATTGAAGAATATCGAATGGCTGAGAAACATCTAAGGAAGTGCTTGACATCCTTAGACATCAGGGAAATGCAAATCAAAACAACCCTGAGATTCCACCTCACACCAGTCAGATTGGCCAAGATCCAAAACTCAGATGACAGCAGATGCTGGTGAGGTTGCGGAGAAAGAGGAACACTTCTCCACTGTAGGTGGGGTTGTAAACTGATACAACCACTCTGGAAATCAGTCTGGCGATACCTCAGAAAATTGGACATAGTACTACCTGAATTCCCAGCTATTCCACTTCTGGGTGTATACCCCAGAGACACTTTAATATACAACAAAGATACATGCACCACAATGTTCATAGCAGCTCTATTTATAATAGCCAGAAGCTGGAAAGAACCCAGATGTCCTTCAGTAGATGAATGGATACAAAAATTGTGGTACATTTACACAATGGAATACTACTCAGCCATCAGAAACAATGACTTAACCAAATTCTTAAGAAAATGGCTGCATTTAGAGAATATCATCCTGAGTGAGATAACCCAGTCACAAAAGAACAGACATAATATGTAAGCCAGCCAGTTTAATTTTGTTCTTAATAAAAAAAAAAAGAAAGAAAGAAAAGAAGTGAAATACTAAAAACTTTATATAGAAGTAATTGATCAAATGCATAGTCTAGTCTTGAATCCTTTATATGTACATTTGTGGCTGACACAAGATACAAACAAACTGTCTTAAGTTACAACCTGTTTTTACATGTACTCTATGCCCATTGTAACTGGTAAGATCGTAATGCACACTATCAAACATTTAAAAAAAAAAAAAAACACAAGCACTGACAAAAATGTATTCATATACTTTTATGCAAAAATGCTTAAAATTTGTACATTTATCTTTTTTTTTAAATAAAGTTGTTTTAAAAAAAAAGAATCAGGCTGCAGTAAGAGAAGTTATAAGCAGCTTAACCACATACTGTCTCTACCTTCTCAAGTGTAGTCCACTGAGACCCATCACCTACTTCTACTCTATCAACATCATAATCACTGTCAAGATAGTTTTCCCTCTTCTAGCATAGTAAAAGGGAAGACGGATCTGAGGTCCCAATGCTTTCCAGGGTGATTTTCAGACATATTTTTGGCTTGATATCATTAGCAAGTCAAAACCTGGATCTCCTCAGAGTTGACTAAAATAAGGGCACATGCTCAGTTTTCCACAGTGTGACCTCACTTCAGACATCAGTCACTGTAGATCTGCCCTTGCTTCTGACTGTCTTGCTAGACATTTGGAGTTCATATGATTTAGCTTTAATAATTCCCTAGCATGGTTTCAGGAACCTGGGAAAATGGTAGGCTTCTTACTGATTTGTCA
This sequence comes from Micromys minutus, assembly GCF_963924665.1. Taxonomy (NCBI): domain Eukaryota; kingdom Metazoa; phylum Chordata; class Mammalia; order Rodentia; family Muridae; genus Micromys; species Micromys minutus. The sequence continues at coordinate 11,591,909 of NC_137955.1, read as the reverse complement.
TTGGGAACAGATATAAATCGGAACCAGCCAAAGAGAGATGTGGACACAGAGATCCAGAAAGTTTCAAACACAAAGCTTTTGAGGTCCTCAGGGGTTTACACATTGTAATATACTGTGTATGGCAATATTCAGAGTGCTGACAACCCAGGAGTTTCAGCAAAGCCTTAATGTCTGGTGATTTTGAGTTTCATAATGTTTGCACAGTGGGTGAGTCAAGAACCATGTGGTTGAAATCCATTTCAAATTCACCTTACCTGTTCACAACTATATGCAATTTCACACAACTAAACAAACTAAACAACTCCAGCTATTTATATAATTGGCCTTCCTGGCATGGTCAGCTCCCCTGCTGGGTCTCACTGGGATTGGAGTTGTCAGCAACTACCAAGCAAAATTCTTTGTGCGTCAATGTCTACTTATTTATTGATATAAAATAGATATGTTCTGTCAGTTTATGAGGAACATTATAACAATTAGAAAAAATCATTTTTTAAATATTTAAAAATTTAAATATATTTTTTAAAAAAATCTTAAATGTTCTTAAGAAATAAGTGAAAACGGGGAATGGTTGCTTTCAACTCATTTGTGAAATACCACTTTGCAGAAAACTGCCTTGAACAGCTCCTCCAAGGAGCTGTGTGAGGCTAACATAAATGTAGCAACTGCAGCCAAAGCCTGCCTAGTGGCCTCTCTCCATTAACTCCCATATGTCTTGCCCCTGACTTTCCTTCCCACTCTCACCCCTGTTGCTGTCCCAGATTTTGCCACTCAGATCACTGGCTTCATTGCTACTGAACTGAAGCAGAGTCCTAAGCCAGTGGGACAGGGTCATTCTAATGCACCCTCTTCAAAAAATTTAGGTTGAAATGTCATGATAGGCCCTCTACACATTGTACAGTAAATATTTTGACCCTCTCTTCCATTCATCACCCCAGCTCTGACCAAACCCATTCTTTCACCTGCAACCCTGAATTCTGCAAGGCTTGGTTAAGCATGACACTTTTTTGACTTATTTCAGCAGTGGAGAGTAATAAAAACTAGTTGTGCCCCCACAAACTCATATCCAACACTTGCTAACTGCATGTCATATACGGGAGCAACTTGAAAACAGAAGGCTTGCTACAGTTTAACGTTTTTTTATCATTCCATTTCTGATAAATTGTGAATTTTAAATGTGCGCATTAATATGGTAATTTATGTAAATCCCTGCATTCCTGTTTTATATTCAAGACTTGAGTCCTTTCAAAACTGATAGAGCAGAATTCCATATCTATCACCTTATAATACTCATTTGAGGCGTACCAAATATGACTTAATTTATGCAGCTAGATAAGGCAGCTTATCTTAGAAAAAATTTCCCTTCAGCCACAGGGAAGTTCTTTTCTTCTTTAATTTCGAATTTTGAAACCAACAATGACAGAGAGGAAGGGTGATAAGAAGAGGAGAAAGAAGGAAGTCCTGGTGAGGACAGAGTTGTTTGATGAAGCTCCTTTTAAAGAAGGAAAAGGTGAATGGTACCAGCATGAGCACTGGATCTGTGCAGAAAAACTGGGAGCTTCAGTGTGGCACAAACTTCCCTTGCCTGCGAATTAGGAAAACAAAAAACAGAAAGCCCAAAAGCTGTGTTCTTTGGGAATCTGACAGTATCTAACCTTTCCCACCCCTATTGATACAATTAAAAGTGGGACAGAGTTCCTGACCTACAGAACACCTGCAGGGAATACAGAGAAGAATCTAATGGAGCAACAAATGGCTGCTTAACACAGACCTTCACAGAGGAGCACCTGGCTAGCAGTTGAAGACATGGCTGTTTTCTGCCATCTCAGTCACCAGCTCTTCATGTGCAACTCTAGCCTACGGACACTTAGAAATATCTTTCCAAGTCACTATAATGAGGAGTCCCACTGTGAGTGAGAACTTCTCCCAAGGCAAGTTAGGGTCAAGGGTAGCTGGAGTTGGGACTCATGTATCATGGTTAATAATCTAGACCTGTGTGGGACCTGAGCCTCCTGTATAGCCAGATGCTATTTAACACTTAGTCTGTCCACCTCTACAGCCAATGCATTCCATTAGGACTGACTCTTACCACTAAATGTTTGTCAGTATTTTCTAGGCAGTCTGTGACTCACAAAGACACTTGTCATAGAGTTTGAACAAAGACCAGATCTTTAAACCAGTCTATGTCTATATGGGGCAGCAGAATTTACAAATAATCAGTATATAGCTAACATCAAATGCAGGACCAACTACTGGGGTCCTCATATTCTATACCCAACATGAGAAAATAATGTGGTGCGGTCCGGGGGCAGAATCAAGTAACTGTCAGAAAAAACATGCAATGGTGAGAATTAAGTTATTCTAATAAAGAATTTGCACAGTATCACTGAGGCAAAGCCTCCAGATTCTAGTGACTGTTTTAAAATTATGTCTTAATTAATGTCTTCATTAATAAAAATGAAGAGAGAAAGTTGATAGAGAAAATACTTCTACATGCCTGGAATGCATACCAGCAAACAGACATAGTCATATGATTTACAGCATCTCCAGACTTAAACCTGGGATGAGATTTTCTTTAGTCTCAGTGGTGCCTGGTAGCTCATTTTGAAATGAGGGTGAACACAGTACCTGCTGCAGAGCTTGCCATCCTCTCTGGTGATAAATGTAGAAGTGGCAAGGACTAAGTTCTTGAACTTTGGGTGGAGAGAGAGGTGGTCACATTTCTGGCATACTAAGTATTTTGAAACATGAACATGAAAGCTGTTGTCCACTGAATATAGCAACAAGGATTCATTCAAGTCTCAGAGTCATCTTCTTTAAACCTCTGATCCATCTTATTGCCACCACAAGTGATATGAAAATGGATGGTATCCTGATCTCTGGGACCTCATAGTCTCTCATGGGAAGACGACCTGTTGCTTCTTCAGCCTGTCAGCTCCCCCATCTTTCCTTCTGCCCCCTCTCATGCCAAGGTTCTATGCCACTCTCTTTCAAAGCTTGCACTGCCACCTACTATTTAGGAAGTCGGTGCATTATAATGACCCCGTGTGCCTTTGAGAGGATGGCCAAGCCAGCCAACAGCTATCACTCAAAATGATGACAGCTGTCTGAGTTATATCGTTTTCCAATTAGAATGTGGCCTCCTTCTCACCTCTGGACTCTTTCCTATCAACTAATGTGCACTTCCTGTGTCTCCTTCCTCCATAATGTGAGTGACGTCTAAGGCTATGCATGAGGCAGGTATTTCTTAAATACCCTTCTTTTCTGTCGTCAAAATCAGGGGCTCCTTATCGTTCTCTTAACAATGTCCCCTATATATCATGCCTACTTATGTCATTCGGTCTGATGTGGCCATTGTTTCTTCAAATCAATGTATCCATACTGCTGGATGGATAGGAATACGATTTATCTCTGTACCCCAGCACCTCTCAACTACGACTTAGTAGGCAGTCGGTTTTAGTTCAATAAATGATGAATAACTGAATGAATATAAAAGTGTCTGTATCCAACCTCACCCATCTTTTCTCTTTATTTAAACAACATGTTTTAGCTTATTGTTTCACTACCTTCCAGGGAGTAAGTTAAAACAATTCTCAAGGTAGAATCATTTGTGATTGATTTGATAAAATAGATAGGAACATGGCATTTTAAAATCCCTAAACTAATATCCAATGCCTAATGGGTTTAGATATTTAACGTTTTTGCTCCTAGCTGAGGTTAGGAGGAAAATCAAAAATGTGCATCTTCGTGTTAGGCAAATGGCCATCCCCCTGTCACTCCTCAGTGTCCCTGGAAAACCTGCAGAAGCTGGACTTTGTGACATTCTCAGACAGTTCACCCCTTCCTCACATTCCCCAGAGCTCTGCCTATATGTGAGGCTTTTAGGAAAACAAAGGCACCCTGAAGGGAAAAGACAGGTTCTCTTCTGAATATTTTAACGGAAGTTTGGGAAGCAACTATCTGAAATGGCCATTGCAAATGTATGCATACACACACAGCTAGACTTTCAAGAAAACTGTTCATGACAGCTTGAGCTGAGCATTAAGGAGCTTGATTTATGACTTCTCATTAGCAGCCACTACAAATCCATGCACTCCAGCACCATCCTGCATAATAATTAACTCATCCATAAAGTGCTTGTCCCAGATCTACTAGGCTGAGCAAGCAACACTCGCAGCTGCAGAGGTAATTCACACTTGAGTTGAGACCAAGAATCCCCTAGTGTGGTGTTGAAATAGAAAAGTCTCCATCAAGATGTTTCAGGAGTCAGATATGCTAACAGTTTCGGAAAAGATTTCAAAACTGCAGTGCTGCAAATATAGAGGTATTCATGACGTAAGAGTTCCTGTTGATGTTCATCTTGTTGATTTATGCCTGCCGATGGGAGAGCTGTCTGGTGGCTTTGTTTCACTCGACTGTTAAATTGCCCTCCAAGAGACTCATATTAGTAGTGGTAAAGGAAGGAAGGAGCTTGATGATGGCGACCTTTTTGGCATTAGTAAGTACTCTGAGAGGAACGTGGAGTACTCTACTTTCTCTCCGGAAGTAAACACACTCAGAGTACAAAGAACTCTCATTATCCAGTATCAACGATGAGCTAGCTCCATTAACTTCTTAACCATTGTTTAGACGGACCTGTTCTAGGGGCAGTTTCTGAGAGTAATAAGCACATGGTGTAATATCTTACAGATATTTCAACAACATTGCCAACACTACAAAGTCAAAACTCAAACTAAAATTCAATGAAATTTCAGAAAAATAACAAATAAGTTTTTAACATCTTTTGCTTTCGTTGGGAAATGATTACTTAAGAAAATATTCACCTGAGCTCTGGATTTAACTAGATAGTCTGTGCTTTATTTGGTAATTCTAGTTTATAGAGACCTATGAGACCTATAGATAATATGAGCATAGTGAAAACCTTTTGAAAGCACGCAATATTTCAGATTTCTGTATAAGCTTCTCTTTCTCATTCCATACTACAAAATTTTCTACTATTCATCAAAATATTTAATAACTCTGGAAACAGAATATGCATTTCTGAATACTACAATAGAAAAGGTATCACAGAGAAAATGGCATAATGTGAATTAATTTTCTTTATGCACCAAGGCCCCAATTCTTCTCTTTCCCCTGTCCTCTCCCATTCACTCCCCTCTCCTCCCTCTCCTTTCTCTCTTTTGTTCATAAGTAGATGTAATTGTGTGTGTGTGTGTGTGTCTTCATCTGTATTTCTCTCTTGTTCCCAGTACAATTCTAAAAATCTTTAGCTTAGAATAGCAAAGTTAAAACTTTAAAATCCTAGCAATACTCAGCACTGAGCCATTCATGTTGTAAATGTTTAGCAATTAAAAAAATATTTATGGCTTTTGGAGATTTGCTTTTGCTCTGAAGATAGGCAAGCTCTAAATTCACAAACCACCTGCTCATCAGTCTAAATGTTGAGGTCAAAACCATTTGTCTCTGTGCTTGGATAAATGTGATATTCATTTTAGATGCCAGCAAACAGTACAATGGAGACCTTTAAATAGAAATTATAAGATTTAAATAGCTCCAAGGGGAATTTGATATTGCCTATTTCTAATGCTAATCCTAATTTAAGAGACCATGTTTGATTCTGACATCTACAGAGTACATCTAGAATCTACTTGGATAAGGGAGGAGGTTGACCACAGTCAGAGCATGGGCTGTGATATTAACTGCATTATCAGCAACAGGATGGAACAAAGAAAACATGGAAAGAATTGGAGAACTCGACTCTTGTCTTTTCTCCACCAGGCTCCATGCTCATTGATAACACAGTGGACGTGAATGAATCCTATTCTACATTATAAGAAAGACTTCAACTGGGAAAAACTCTGTTAACTCAGTGAGAGTGATGGGAAATCACAGTCAGACAGAGAACTAACCCTGCCAAGGATTGAGTCTTGGATGCTTTGCCACTGTGCTTTTATGATTTCCACTCCACTAAGCTGAGCATTCCCAAGATGCCACACACACCTTTCCTCACTGCAGAGTGTCACCACTGTAAGAATGTGCATTGATCCTCAGAGACACTCCAACATACAACAAAGACACGTGCACCACAATGTTCATAGCATCTCTATTTATAATAGCCAGAAGCTGGAAAAAACCCAGATGTCCTTCAGTAGATGAATGGATACAAAAATTGTGGTACATTTACACAGTGGAGTACTACTCAGCTATCAGAAACAATGACCTTATGAAATTCTTAAGAAAATGGCTGCATCTAGAGAATATCATCCTGAGCGAGATAACCCAGTCACAAAAGAACAGACTTAATATGCAGTCACTGATAATTGGATACTAACCTCAGAAAGCTCTGAACACCCCAGAAACAACTCACCGACTGTGTGAAGTTCAAGAAAAAAAAAAGAAATAAAAAAACCATTATGTTTAATCCTTACACACCAAGAAAACTTTGACTAATTTGGTTACATCCTGTTTTACATGTACTTCATGCTCATTGTAACTAGTAAGATCTTAATGCACATCATCAAACCTTAAAAAAAAAAAAGCCAAGCAATGACAAAAATGTATTCATATACTTTTATGCAAAAATGCTTAAAATTTGTACATTTATCTTTGTTTTTTTTAAATAAAGTTCTTCAATAAAAAAAGAGAATGTGCATTGATTACTAGCGGCTGACAGTCATTGTTGGAAAGTTGCCTGTTACCAGATCAGGAAGCAGGTACAACTATTGGTCCCTACATTTAGAAAGAAGCATAGCTCTAAGTTTAATCATCTTTTTTTTTTTTTTTTTTTTACTTTTTCTAGTGATCATGTTGTAAGTGTGCCTGTCTTCCGGGTACTTACATTTCTTGCTTGGAAATAGTATGCTCCAGACATTTATTTAAGAGTCAACAGAATTTTTCTTAGGAATCATTATCTAACTGTTCATCAAAGTGAAGCTCCCCATTGTAGAACAGTCTAGATTTTATAGTCTGTATTCCCTGCTGTTTCACTCCTCCAAGGCTAACTCGATCAGTTATCCCTTCCACCGAACAGAGGGGAAAGGAATATAAGCTTGTACCTTCATTCTTTATTATCTTTTACTCTAATTGCCACAAAATCTTCAATTCAATACAGTCAAAATTTTAGGGCCGGATGATAAAAGGGACCAGGACTCTCCTCGTGTATCGGTTCAGAAACACTCATTCAAGACAGTAGGGAAGGACACTTCTACCATGGCTGTTTGCTCTGAAAATGCTCTTATTCCCAGTATTATCTTCCTTCCATTCCACACTCATCCACCTCATTCTCCCCACCCATTCATGTCCCCTTCCATTGTGTCCTTTCTAAAAGCCAGAGTGGAGGACAACTGTTAGCATGTGTCATTTCCCAGAGTTTTGAAACGTTCTCTATTTGACCAATTGTAACTCTTAAATGATTTTAGAGTGGGTGGTTCTGTATGAGTTTTCATTTCAGTTAGCAAACAATGATCTAATACCTGTTATACAGAACACATATACTGAGACCGTGGAAATAGAGGCATTAGTTGATGGGTTTACGAAAGAAGCAGGCATATAGGGACAAATGATAGGGGATTCATTGAAAATACAGCAATGTGAATAAGTCACTCAGAGCAAGGAGCAGATATTGCTTTCTTCACACAAAGAAGAAGAGTAGGGCATTCTAGAAGAGGCATCATGTGAGGTCACATGGGATGGATGTGAGGTTTGTTAAAGCTATGAAGAACTGTTTTTACCTTCTAGTCATTTGCACAAGGGGAGAGACCATTGGATTGTTGCTGTTGTATTTTTGGTTTTGTTTGTTTTTTTTTTTTGAAGGGACTGTGCTATTGCATGAAAGTCTTGTCAGTCATTAGAAATAACTTTCCAATATTTTACTTGAAGCATTTGTAAATAAAATTTCAGTTAAGTTTCTCACCAATAATTTACTCTTCCATTCCTATTACTGTATCTGCATTCACACTCCTGTAAAGGTTTCAAACACACAGTTCTTTGGTCCACCTGGAGTTAGAGTTTGCACATGAGAACATATTATTTCCATAGGTTATGAGCTTATGCTTACTAATCAGCATTTATTTGTTCATGAGCTTATTTCATACAGTGTCATAAAATATTAAACTGTGCATCATGAGCCACAGTTTTGACAACTAGTACTGAGCACAAAATGAGCTCCATAGTCGTTGTCTCTCCTCTGTATTCTCAACACAATGCTCTTTCACGAACCAGTTCCCCAGAGTGTAAAGTTAATGGAACAGAATTAAAGGATTCATGAAAAGTAGCAAGCCACGTAGCTAATGACTTCTACTTCAGAAAAAGCTTGAAGGACAGCCATCTCATTGTGCTGTATAACTCTAAGACTAATAATTCATATATATATATATATATATATATATATATATATATGTGTGTGTGTGTGTGTGTGTGTGTGAATTATTCTCAGACCATTCTCTACATATCAGTAACCTTAAGACTGAACTAGTAAAGAGTTTCCTTCAGTAACTGCTCACAGGAGTTATTTAAAAGTTAATAAACATTTATCAGAAATCATTAAAATTCTTAAGCTAAAAGGTTTAAAAAGAAGAAAAAATATGGGTCTGTCTCTCTTTTAAAGAGGCTGGGTCTAAGATTCCACTCTGGAGACTTTTAATATATATATGGAAATTATTCTATCAATATAGTCTTCTTAATCAACTTGTAAGCCTTTCATTTTTTACTTCATGTACCTTATCATAACTCATGCATTCATGCTAAAAATTTAAATTAGTTTAAGATATCAAAATGGTATCTACATTTATTCAAATGTTTAAAATGGATGACCTCATTTATAGACATTGGGAATTACTGTTTGTGGTGTTGTGACCAAAAACATATAGAACCAAAAGGAAAACAAAATGAAATCATATTTGGGACATAAATCAGCACGTCCAGACTGAATTGTGTCTACAATAGCTCTAGTAACAGCTCATGCTTGGAGACACACAGTAGGCCCTTCTCTTTCAAATGGTTGGAAATAGTATCAAGCATGAGCTACAGACAGCAAAGGAGCTCACAAGAGACCATGAGTCTAAGTCAGGGAGACTATGGGGGTCCGGAATAGAAGCTTCTGCAGTAGAAGCTTGTGCGCTATACAGAGGAGAGACATGTGAGGGAAACTGACTCCTCAGCTTTATACTTTGTCCAATATAACCACTGCTTGGCAAACAAACAGGCACTTGAAATTCTCCAAGTTCTTCTGAAACCTACAGGCCATTTTGGAAAGTGCATTGAAAACACTGCACACTTCACTTGAGGAAACTATATACACGTTAGTCATAATCTAAGCTACTGGCGTTATTTTTACTCACCTGACCTTGCATTCGGTGAATGGTGCCTTTCATTGTTTCTCAAAATGAAAACTACCACTTCAGTAATTTTATACAAAGCTGTAGGTTAGTGATTGAAATACCTGTCATCGGATAATTGTTGGGTTTTCTTCCTTTGATGCCTCTAAAGCCTTTTCAGTTCTCTGCCTATTCAGTGCCACGTCAAACAAAAGGACCTGGGTTTTAATAACAATAGAGTGCAAGAGAAGATATAAAAATAAGCTCTCAGAATAGGGTATTTTTAATCAGGAAGCAGTTAAATTTATTTACAACTCTAGAATTATTTTAAGCTGATGATAAAACTGTTTGCAGATATTAAATTTTCCTTCTTGAACTCAAACTACGGCATGTTTTTAAAAGATAAATTCTGGATAACTGTGTGCTGGAAATCATTTCTTGAATTTCCTCAGTAATGTTCAATTTCCTGAACTGCGTAAATATTTGATAAGAAAACCGTTGACTAAGCAATGTCCCCTACTGGGAGAAATGTCTGTCTCAGTTCTCAAAATATTATTGCTACAGTGTAATAAGAAATCTGTAATTCAGTGCTTGGAAGGAGCATGGTATTGACCCTTAATTATGCACAAGGGACTTGGGGGCACAGCCAAATATGAAAGCAAACAGAACTGCTTCTCAATGGAATACCCTTGATCTGAGATTGTGTTGGGGCAGACTCAGTCTAGGAACACATTGCAGAAAATGCACTGAATAAACCGAAGGAAAGAAAGGTATTTGTAAACACAAAGGCATGCGCAGTTGTGTGCTTGTTATGACTTCTTACCAATTATGCCAGGTAATGGAGATTCTCAATGATCATCCCTTTTGCCTGGCCACAAATTGTTAATGTGATTACTGAGGGCCTGTCTCCAGCCATTGGGTTAAATGCCAGGTAAGAAAAATAATTATAGCTTTGGGAGAACATACAAAGCTCTGAAATTTCTATAACTAAAGTTCTCAATTTTATTATTTTTTTCATCCACTGCTTAAAATGTAAATGTATTCATAAATTTAAAATATAGTACATTATTTGAATAATGTAATCATATACAAGGTTACCAGAAGATTAAATTATGGAAATTCACCCCGAATCTGAAAACAGAGTTATTGATAATATAACCACCTATGGAGATTTAGACTAAGTGTTTCATGACTGTTGAAATATGATTCATAATTTTAAGATGTCAGGCACTGTTGGGTTTAACAAGGTCCTTTAAATGTAAAAATTAAAAAAAAAATTAAAGATACAGAAAAAATACATTGCTGCTGAAAAAGCAGATACTAGGATGTTTTGAGCCCATAAACTTTCTCAAAGGTTCATAAATATTCATTGACTCAATTAGTTATTTGAAGCTTAAGCTGCTCCTGCTGAAGGAAAATAATTATCTGCTAAGGTGGGTGTCCTGTCTAGAGGCTGCATTTATTTTGAAATATGCAAAAGAGATTAATGGGTACTATCAGTGTGATTTTTCTCTGTGTGTGGAGGCACGTTGAACTGAATTACAGATTTAATTTTTTTTTCTATTTTAAAAGAGAGAAAAGAGAAAAATGGGGCATAAGCATTTCAGAAGATAGTTTTACTGGAGACATTAGCTTCCCTCTGAAGGCTCGAATCCAGTGGAAATTTTCCACTGTCAGCTACCCTCCCCATCACGAGTCTTCGTGTAAGGAGACAAGAAAGCCCTGGATGGGCATGAGGAAGGCAACAGGGTAAACATCTGAGACCAGCTGGAAGGATTTGTTTCTAGTGACCCCAGCAGCTGCCTCTAGTAAAAGAGGGAGCAAGGAAACCCCTGAAAACCTGCATGTAGGCAGGAAGCTGGAGGGAAGTACTCAGCGACAAGAGCAGTCCCACGCTGAGCAGGCAGCAATCTGTAGCATGTCGTGATGGGGATGTAGTGACTGTCCTGGGTAGCATGGCTGATCCTGAGAACATGGAAGACAGACTACCTAGCTCACAAGTAGAACCTATAACTTAACCTACCTTTACCCATAGCTCTAACTTTGGTCCAGGGAGATAGCTTAGCTGGTCAAAGTGCTTGTAATAGCCTGGAAGTCTAAGTTTGATACCCAGAATCCACAGAAAGGTAGAGAGAACCAGCTCCTTAGAGTTGCCCTTAGCTCTATATGGATTGCCATAAACACACACACACCGTCATTATCCTCATCATCATAATCATCATCACTGTCATCATCAAAATTTAAAAATGGAAATGTTTCAGCTTTTCATAAAGAAGACAGAAAGAATAAATATTCCACTGGTGGGCCAGGACTGACCATTTTGACTGCTGGGGTCTTCGAAATGAGAAAAGTCTTAAGTGGAGATGAAAAATTCTCTCTTTAGAAGGCATCTATCACAAAAGGTTTAAGTTCTGGCACTTACAAGTTTGCTTTAACCTCTTCTCTCCGGTACTGAAACATGGGCTGTACAATGTCCTCTATTTCTTCCACACTGATACTTGACTGTATAAAGCAATATCTTTGTCATCATAACCATCTTGAGACAGGGACTTACTGTGTTTGTATTACTCCTGGGTTAAAGTAATCTTGCCTCAAGCCCCATTTAGGACTAAAGATGTGTACAACCAGGCTCAGCTACATAATTAGCAGCTATCTGTGCCTTTATTGAAAGTTACATGGAAACTGTCAGTCTTAGAGGCACAAGTCATAGCACCAGACACTTAGGGGCTGAGGACAGAGGATAACAAGTCCAATGAATGTGAGGCTTTCAGAGTGAGCTTAAGGCAGGCCTGAGCATTAGTGTGGTTCTGTCTCAATTTTTAGGAGAAAGAAGGTGTGGGGGAGAAAAATGGGGAGGGGTGAAGGAGAGAACAGATGGTCACTTAATTATTTATGGTGATTGTGATCTAGATATAATTAGTAGAGAGAAAATGCTTTTTATTGTGGACTTTGATGGCATTTCTGATTTGGCCTTTTTTCCATTTTTAAATTTATTTTACTTTTGAGTGTGTGTGTGTGTGTGTGTGTGTGTGTGTGTGTTTGTGTGCAGGTACCCAAGGAGAACAAGAACAGAGGTGTCCTCTCTCACTGAACTAGTGCTACAGGTGTTTGTGAGCCACTCAAAGTGAAAGCTTAGAAATGAACTTGACTGCTGAGAATTCTTTGTTTAGCTCTGTACCCCATTTTTAATAGGATTATTTGAAAATATAAAGTCTAGCTTCCTGAGTTCCTTGTGTATATTGGATACTAGCCCTCTATCAGATGTAGGATTGGTAAAGATCCTTTCCCAATCTGTTGGTCGTCATTTTGTTGTCTTAACAGTGTCCTTACCCTTACAGAAACTGCAATTTCATGAGGTCCCATTTGTCGATTCTTGATCTTAGAGTATAAGCCATTGGTGTTCTGTTCAGGAAATTTTCCCCTGTGCCTATGTGTTCTAAGCTCTTCCCTGCTTTCTTTTTTTAATAGTTTCAGTGTACCTGGTTTTATCTGGAGGTCTTTGATCCACTTGGACTTGAGCTTTGTACATGGAGATAGGAAAGGGTTGATTTGCTCTCTTCTGCATGATAACTGCCAGTTGAACCAACACCATTTGTTGAAGAGGCTGTCCTTTTTCCATTGAATGATTTTAGCTCCTTCATCAAAGATCAAGTGACCATAGGGGTGTGGGTTCATTTCTGGCTCTTCAATTCTGTTCCATTGATCTATCTGCCTATCTCTGTACCAGTACCATGCAGTTTTTATCACAATTGCTTTGTATATATAGCTTGAGATCAGGAATGGTGATTCCCCCAAAAGTCTTTTTTTTCTTGAGAATAGATTTTGCTATTCTAGGTTTTTTGTTATTCCATATAAATTTGCAAATTGTTTTTTTGAACTCTATGAAGAATTGAGTTGGAAATTTGAATGGGATTGCACTGAATCTGTAGATTGCTATTGACAAGATGGCCATTTTACAATGTTGATCCTTCCAATCCATGATCTTGCTTTAGTTCCTGCTTGCAGATTCCTGCCATGAGTTCCTACCCTGCCTTTCCTTAGTGATAAATTAAAACCTAAGAGTTATAAGGGAAGTATAACTTTTTTCCTCATCAATGAGTCATGAGTGTTTTATCACAACAACAGAAAACACACTAGGACAAAAAAAAAAAAAAGAAATCAACTTGAGTCCTTTGTAAGGGCAATATGAACTCTTAACATCTTATCTCCCAAGCCATCTCTCAGCCCTATTTTGGTTTTTGTTAGCCTAGGCACTTTACATATGTTGGGTTCTAGATAGATACTTGGCAGCAGGTAGAGAGGTAATGGACAGTTTCTCTGTCAGCATGAATATACCTAGAGCCTAATAGCCATTTTGATAAAGAAGAGACCAGGTGTGTAAAATGTTACCTCTTCAGGGAACCTACACTGAGCATGGTAATAACCAAGTATAGATGGGCAAAACCTACACGCAACTGTGCCAGCTACGGAGCTGCAGCAACAAGAGAAACCATGAGTTGAAAGCATGTCATGGTCGATATATTGACATCATGCTCCCTCTTAAAATACAGGAGACTGTGCACAAAAAGAAAGAGTAGTGAATTGTATAATAAATATCTAGCATTTATTGTGAGACCCTCTTCCTTTACTCCCTCCCAGTCTTGGGCCACTCAGCATCCACACAGCTAAGTTAAAAGCCTTTGCTCCATTTTCTTATCAGATTGATTTTCTTCCTCCTAAGTCAACAAAGTCTTTTTTTTTTTGTCAGCCTCACTTAAATTGAAGGAACAGGGCGGGGGGAGAGAAGCCAAAATGAAAATCATCAACAACAAGTCAAGACTGCTTCAAAATATTGAACAGAAGTTAAACAATAGGAACCCGAGTCCTTTCCTGACCATGCACACAACTTTAGAGGAATGGCAGGTACGCAAAGGTGTGACCAAGAGCCTGGGTCCCCAAGGAGACAAAGCATGTGGGTGATATTCAGAGATGACACTGTTCCTTTCTGACTTCTTTCTCTGGAACAATGCATTTGTTGTCCTTTTTGGAGGTCGTGAGAAGCCTGAACCAATCTGACAAAATAAATGCTTAATTGACTGCTTGAAATTCACATTTCCCTTTAGTCTGGTGATGTTTTTAGTCTGACCTGGGTTATTGTTCCATAAGGCACAATATGCCAGTATACCATATCGTGACTGGTGTTTGTGCTTTGGGTACAACTATAGACTGTAAGTTAATCCTAATAAGCATTCTGAATATAGAAGTGACTCTCTGTTTGGGGTTCCAGGCAGAGTTTTGTGTGGCTTGGGATCAGGTCAGGCCTGGGTTAGACTTGCAGTCTGGCAGCACTGGACCACAGCTGAGAAAAACAGAAATTGTCACACTGCGTAGGAAACTATGTACTGTGGAGAGAGAGAAAGCTGCCGGCTTCTCTGGTGATGGTTTTGTCCTGGCAGGGCATCTGGGCAACACCCCTCTAGTCTTTCCCACTGGGCAGCTCTGAACAGCACCTTGGAACCCAAGGACTGCTAGGTTTATGGGCTGCTAGATATCATGGTATGGTTTGCAAGCTTTGGTAGAACCAATTTTATTTTACTGTGACCCTTCAACAGAAGCTAGCTGTTAGGGTGCCAGGACACTCTTAAAATTTAGAAGACAAATGAAAATTTCAGCCTTAACCATATGAAATAGTAATACTGATATATAGGTATGTTTATAAAGTGGGATGTAAAATATGTATTGATACAGTTTGACATATTTATAGCTTTTGTACTTAAATGTTAAAAAAAAATCATTTATCTTTTACCCAGAAAAACTTGATAGAACTCCTGTCTTTAAGATCCATTTCCTTCCCTACCTTCTTTTACACACACACACACACACACACACACACACACACACACACACACACACAATGCATTGTATCATTAAACTGTCAGTAGTAAGTCACATTTATTATGGACCTTAATCTCCAACTGCAGTGCATAGTTCCCCAAAACGCAGATATTCCCCTACTTGGCTTCAGTAGAGTTAGTATTTTAGACAGCAATAACGTATCTGTCTTTCACAGTTCAGTGCCATTGCAATCAGAGCCAGTGGCATCCTTTGTAGCATTCTTTCCTCTGGGACGGGGCTCGGTCTGGACTCAGTTATTATAATTGTTTCCATGCTCTTTTAGCCTAATTCAACACACATTTCTCCATCTTTTCTCTCACTTTTCCAACACTGACATCTCAGAAGTAAAGTCCCAATTTCCTTGCAGATTTTCCTCATATAAATAGTCCTCAACTGGGTTTTGGACTCTGTGGGAAAGAGGCAGCCATGTGGCCATGTCCTTTAGCATGTCATGTGTGGGTGTGCACAATGTCCCTCTGCCCAGCATTGGTGATAACTATCACCACCAGCCAACAGACCTTGGATTTTCCTCACCATTGATCCCCTGAAACTAATAAATAGTCTGTGGGAGACGGGCGAAAGTCATGCCAATGCCAAGTGACTTACTGACTTTTCCCTTTAGCCTCGCTTGATAAATCTCCTCTAATGCCATCGTCAGTAAAACTTGAAAAACAATGCTATCTCCATTCCAACAACTCTCCACTTACCTCAGCTCTCAGTTTCCCTGCGTGCAAAATCTCCTTGGAGTGTTTGTTAGCTAATATCTATATAGATGTAAAATTTTCCTCTTTCAAATGTGTACCGGGCAACAAAGATTTTAAGTAAATGATATTTATTTACTCACTCATTCAGTGAATATTTATTGAGTTTCTAGATATCCTAAAAACTATATACTGTATTCTGAAATACAATAGTGAGTAACAAAAAAAATTAGAGCACATGCTTCCTTGCATGGAGATGTATCTCTTCACTTGTATATAAATATGCAAAGGCAGCCACAATCCAATTATTCCTTTTTATGTTTCATTGGAAAGCTCTGTTTTTTTTCCATAACCTTCTTCCAACTGAATTACAGTAACATCATGACCAGGATGAGAGCCCATTCCTGCTATTGCTTCCTTTATGGGTCCCATGTTTGGATCTGACAAGTTCAACCCAGTGATTCCATGCAAATAGCTTCAACCCTGAGATATAAAAGACAAAACAGCTAAATAAAGAAAGTCTATACTAAATACCACACTCTTTCTTGTTGAATGACAAGACTACACCACGGGACAGGCTGCGGAAAAAATAATGGCAGGCAAGATCTGCACTTCCTGTCATCAGCGTAGGGGCGTGAATGGACAGAAGCAAATGTTTGGAAGGTACCATGATTTCTGCTGCCACACCACTCACTGCACAGTTCTGCGGGACACTAAAAGGAGGTTCTCAGGAGTGATAGAAACAAGGCAAACAGGCAGAAAAGGCTTTCTAGGAGTAAAGCAGAACCGGAAAGAATACCTAAAGTTGCTTAGAGCCCACAAGCTCGCCCCAAGCATCCCAATGCAGCATTGGCAAAGTCCTAAGGGAACTGGGCAAACAAACCTTGATTCCATAATTCACCCCATACCTCAATAACTGATTCACAGTTGTCATTCAGTGAGTATTTAGTCAAGAGTGTGTTTGTGCATGTCTAAAGACATATTCCCTCACAACAAAAGATATTCTTAAGAAAATTCAATTATCAAATTCTTTGCACCATTTGTTCTGTGAAGCTTTACTGTACAGCGTGACTTTAAATAAATGTTGAAGACTGCCATTTTAATGTCCTACAATATTCAAATATCTTTGCTGATGCCTTTAAATTTCAAAGCACATTATTTATGCCCAGAAGATCCACCTCCTCACCCATTAGATTTTTTCTAATTAACTGAAAGCCAGATTAACTTGGCTTGGGTTCATACTTACAGTCCAAATTTCACATCATGGGTATTGATTAATTAGTGATGAGTCATTTAGCTTAAAACATAAACCACATGATGGCAAATTTCCAGGA
The DNA here is from genome assembly GCF_963924665.1 of Micromys minutus. NCBI lineage: Eukaryota > Metazoa > Chordata > Mammalia > Rodentia > Muridae > Micromys > Micromys minutus. The sequence continues at coordinate 11,574,689 of NC_137955.1, read as the reverse complement.
TGTAAATTAGGTCAGAGAGGAGCTCTGCTCCTTATTAAAATGGCACTGCTAGGGTGGAGCTAATCAAAACAGCTGAAGGAACCGAAGAGCTAGTATCTCCCTCCTCTGTCTGTCTGTCTGTCTGTCTGTCTCTCTCTCTCTGTCTCTCTCTCTCTCTCCCTCCCTCCCTCCCTCCCTCCCTCCCTCCCTCCCTCCCTTTCTCTCTCTCTCTCTCTCTCTCTCTCTCTCTCTCTCTCTCTCTCTCTCTCTCTCTCTCTCTCTCTCTCTCTCTCGTCTACACAAGAAACTATATTATGACTTAATGCCCAGCTCTCTTCCTCCTTATGTGTTACCCATCTGTGAGTGGACTATTTCCATTCAGTAGCTACAACCCTTTAACAAAAAGGATAATAATGCACAGGATTATGCATCTAGAGAATTGGGTGTTTGTTGTCTACAGTGACTAAACAGAAAAGCCCAATGTAACTTCCTAATGTAACATGAATCACAAGGTCAAGACGCCTGTACTCAGTTCCCAGTATGCTTGGAAATATATCACCACCCTCCCCCACATTTCTGCCTCCCTGTCTCCTTAGAGAAGAGGATGCCCCTGATGGGTACCAACTAGCCCTGGCATATCAAGTCAGAGCAGGACTAAGTACATCCTCTCCCATGGAGGCCAGACAAGACAGCCCAGCTAGAGGAAAGGGCTCCAAAGGCACGCAACAGAGTCAGACAGCTCTTGCTTCAGTTGTTAAGGGACCCACATAAAGACCAAGCTGCACATATGTTACATATGTGTAGGGGGCCTAGATTCAGCACATGCATGCTCTTCTGGTAGTCCTTTAGTCTCTGAAGTATCATCATTCTTTAAAAAGGGATTTTCAAAAGTCCCACACTAAACAAAATGGTGTCTCTGACTGTCCATACCTATTTGTGTGAGCATTTCTGTTAAGCAAGCAGTTAGTCTGTGCTCCCTTTTTTCTTGGTATTTGGGACCTAGAATATGTTGTATAATTGGTTAGTAAACACAGTTTACAAACAAGAAATGTTAGTTACCGAGAAAGCATTTTTGCAACCCGTGTATGGCTTTTCTCTGTTAGGTGACTGGCATACTTAATGTGGCCTCATTTCTGACTCCTGTGTTCTTCAGGCTAGCTAATAGAGACACATCATGGACACTGGTATCCAGCAACTTCACCACAGCAGGTCAAATCAGCATGACAGGGAGTGGGAGCTGTATGTTGGGGTCAACACTCCCAGTCAGAGAGATGTATTAATTAAGCATTTTAGTTTTACCGAGAGAGACAGCATCCATGGTGTTTTAAGACAGGGTTCAGAGCAGCAAGTATTACAGACACTGTGCCTTTAACTCTCTGCCAAGGGATACTGAAGGAAGGAGGTTGCTTTCTTCATTTTTTCCTTTAGACTTCCTTACTGATTAAATGCTTTACAATTGTCAATATTTTTTAACCTGAAAAATAAATGAAACAATCTCTTTTGAATCTTTGGGGAAAGCAGACAGATGGCTCAGCATTTCAGATCACTTGGACCTCTTGCAGAGAACTGAGGTCAGGTTCAAAACTGACTGAAAACCTCTTCTGTATCAAGCATGTGCAGGGGTGCCCATACATACATGCACGTAAATACTCATACACATAAAACAAAAAAAAAAATCTTTAAAGGTGTTTTTCAAGATAACCTCATGGATAAGCTCAAGTTAACCTCAGATTAATTCTTTACCTATTGGTTTTATAAATTGTCCTTTCATTACAAACAAAAAAATTATATACCTTAGTTACTATATCCAGAAATACCAATTGGCTAAGCTGGGAGTGACAAACACTTGAAGTGGGTGCTACTTGCTCTGAAAAATAAAGTAAGTCAATTTAAAGAATCTTGTTAGATGTAAAAATTAATACCTTTGTTTCCAAGGTAACCAATCATCTCTCTAGAAAGCCTAGCTAAGCTCCACCTCTTTTATTCTTTTAGAGGTTTATTTTGCTCTTTTTCATTTCCTCATGGAAACCTTGAACTGCACACACACCCCCACACACACATACACACTAGAACACTCACACTTGTTCTCACATGCACATGTGCACATATGTCACTGTTTACCTACCATCAAGGACAAAAGGTAAAAGGTACAAAGTGAGAGCATCTGCTGCGGCTGTTTCATTATCTACTCTGCCTTTATGTACTATAAATGATGAAAAGTTATTGTCCTGTTATTGTTCATCAGAGCAAACATTAATTTTATATGAATTCCCAGGTAACTGCTTATGACCTTTCTTTGTTTCTGTTTATTTTGTTGTTTTTAAGCATAAATTTTGAAGACCAGCTGTATGTCAACAATACTTAATAAAATAGTAATATCTTTTTATTTTACATGCTGAATAAAACATTCGATACATACACAATATTTTATTATATACTCAAAGACAAACAAATAAAATTTATTTGAAATAAATTTTACTTAAACTGATCTACCCTAAAATATTATTATTTTAACATGTAATTAATATAAAAGTATTTGAATATTATATACTTTATTTTGTCGTGATTGTAGAAATCTGGTGTGTGCTGATACACAGCTGGTAGTTGGGGCCAGCAACAGTGTATATCCTCAAAGCAGACAAACAAAGGGTGACCATCTTGGACAGTGGAGAGCTCAGTGTGGTTCTTCTTCAGAACTGTTACTACAGATCTACTCCTGGGACACTTGAAGATGTAAAATATCATTTTATAATGTGTCTTTCCTCCCCGAACTATAGTTCATAAATACCATTCTAGTAGACTTAAGTAGAAAATCTTGTTTTTAAATTTTATGTAAATGATTTATTCTTTGATGTCGTTTCCAAGCCCCCTGCCCCCCAAATAAGACACCTGAAGAGATTATGATATATCCTTCTTATTTACTGAATCATAAAATAGAGTTTTGCAAGAAAAGGTGAATTCATGGTTTCCAAAGAGATATAAAAGACTAAGTACATACTAGGGTATTTATTACTTTGGTATGAGAAAACCACGTAGGCATTAGACTACTTTAAAGGAAAAGTCAAATGAACATGAACTTATATGTTGAGACAAATTAAACGTTATAACAAAGATTTTTTTCTGCCTGGGGAAATAAATCTATCAAACTATAGCTAGGTGAATCCGACCTTAAAGTCCTACTGGTTGCATATAACTTACAAATAGTTCAAAAGAAAAAAAGTAGGTAGATCTCTAATCCCAGAGCACAACGGATGTTGTAGGCAATACATGGCTTCCCAGTGAAACAGAAAATTTGTTTGTACATGTTGTGGTAAACCTTTTAAATTTACTTTGTACATAGTCTGGTTGTTCATATGCACAACCATGGGTTGCCACTGTGATGGTTTATATAAGACAGAAGTTGGTACCAGGAGTGAGGTATTGCTGGGATAGTCCTGACCACGCTTTTGTTTGGAAGAATGTGGGTTTGTGGTCTCCAGATTTTGAAAGCAGTATAATACTTTAAATGGGATTTAATGGGTTATCCTACTAGAAATATGGAAGACTTTATTGCTGAAAGTAATTTGAACTATGCTGACCTGGCCCAAGAGGCTTCAGAGGAGAAGAATTTCCTCTGAAATGTGGCATAAAGACTGTTTTTTGTGCTATTTTGGTGAAGAATGTTGCTACTTTTTGCCCTTGTCTGAAAAATCTGCCTGAGGCTAAGGTGAAGAAACTCAGGTTAATTGCATTGACAAAGGAAGACTCAGGAACACCCATCATAGACTTTGTTTTCTGGTTAAGTCTCATGAAGAGCATTTTAAAGAAGCATAGCAAGCTTAGAAAGGAAAAATATAAAATATATGGTTCTAGTATTAATAAGATACCAGGAAATGAAATGGAGATGAATATTATGTTCTAAGAGATAAGAGATTAAGGGATTTGGGGGGTAAGATCCTATTCAGCTAAACTTAAAACCAGGCTTGGTGGGCCACACCTTTAATCCCAGTGCTTAGGAGACAGGCATGCAGATCTCTGAGTTCCAGCCAGCCTGGGACAGAACAACTTCTAGGGGAAGAAAATCTTAAATGGTGGTATATACCCTTTATCCCTAGAGACAGGCATGCAGATCTCTGAGTTCGAGCCAGCCTGGGACAGAACAACTTCTAGGGGAAGAAAATCTTAAATGGTGGTATATACCGTTTATCCCTGGAGACAGGCATGCAGATCTTTGAGTTTAAGGTCAATCTACAGATCACATTCCAGGACAGCTAAACTTAGGCAGTGAAGGAGTTGGAAAACAGAAAGCTAGTGATAGTGTAATAAACCAAGAGGGCCTTGTTCCAAGTCTTACAAGCTAAGTTCTGCTGCTTGTAGCTTTAGAGTCAAGAGAAGAATGAGGCTACTGGGACAATTGATGCTGGTTACCTGCACTAAGAAATATGTGGTGATTAAGAAGTAATCAGCATCACTGAGGTGATATCTTCTGGGAAGTGCTATCAGAGAGCACAAAGATGCTGTGTTCCAGAGATAGTTAAGGTTGTACCTGTGCAGCAGCTGTCCTTGGTAATGTGTAAGAGTCACCCAGATGGTATTGGTTTTGGAGGTATGTATCATGAAGAACAGCTGAGGTTTTGCACTGTGAGAGGCCAGGAGAGGCCATTGGTGAAAGTGCAGCCTCAGTTGCAGTTGATGACCTAGGAGTAAAGAAGTCATGCAAAGGAGTTTAGGCTTGGCACCATGTTGAGAACCCAGGAGAAGCTATTGGTAAAGCCCAGTTGGTCTAGTGTGTTGAATGTGCCAGAATCAAGAACAGCTGAGGTAGTGGAGTGGATCAACCTAAACTTAGAGTGCTGCAGAGGGCAGAACTGGAGAAGTGATGGCCGCTCTTTGGAGGAGCCCAGATGATCATGCCTGGATCCCAAATAGTGAAACAAGAAACTATAACACTGAAGTTGTCTTAGAGACTCCAAAATGTCTAAGATACCTGAGCCATGGGTTATCTGCTAAGGAAAGCTGCTAACAGGGAGTGGAACCAACCCATGAGAAAGAAGTTAGTAGCAGTCAACGAAGATGAAAAAGGAGTTGAAAATCTGAAAACTGCTTTGACATCAGCCTTGGAGATGCAGAGTTTGGAATTTGCCAATCTGGTTTCCTGTCTTGTTTTAAGAATTACATTTAAGTTACTGATAAATCTCAGAAGAAGCTTTAAACTTTGGACTTTAAACATTATTGAGACTACTATAGACCATAGGGACTTTAGAAGGTGGCTTAATTGTATTTTACATTATGTTATGTTTAGGTATGGACCCCATAGACTTATGTGTAAAGAAGCCCATGTGGGCCATGGAGTGGAATGTGATAGTTTGTATATGTCCAACTCAGGAAGTGGCAGGACTAGGAGGTGTGGTCTTGTTAGAGTAGCTCTGTCACTGTGGGCGTGGGCGTAAGACCCTCACCCTAGCTGACTTGTAGTCAGTCTTCCACTAGCTGCCTTCAGATAAAGATGTAGAACTCCAGCTTCTCCTGCACAATGCCTGCCTGGATACTCCCATGTTTCTTCTTTGGTGATAATGGACTAAACCTCTGAACCTATTGATTAATCAAATAGTATTAATTAATTAAAAGTTGTCCTTATAACAGTTGCCTTGATCATGGTATCAGCTCACAACAGTATGACTCTAACTAAGATAGTCACTCAAGCATCAGGCCATGACTTTCCCTCAGGAATATAGAATAACCTCATCAGAAAGGAACCTTGTTTTTCATTTTTGGCCACTGACACACCACAGAATACAACTGCAGGCTCTCTAGGTCTCTTTTTAGTAAAATTAATCTTGGAAAGGAATTTCTCCAAAAGCATGTTTTTTTTTTTAACCTGGCCTCCTGCCCCATTGATACAGAAGCAACAGGAAACTCAGAAACTCACATGCACACCCAATGTTGTAGAAGGACAGAGTGACCTGGTTCCTCACACATTCCTGTGTTTACATTCTGTATGTGCTTCCTGAATAGTTCCAACTGCCCTGGTTTGTCAGATAAACATAAAATGATTTTCCCTTCCCTCAACTTCGAAAACCATAATGAGTTCCAATAAAAAAGCATTTGTTTCCATCCTATTGAACAGGATAGCTAATGTAGAAAAGATGGCTAACCCCATCATTACAGAACACAGAGAAGTTCTGAGAAATGCTTATTTTAATTTCCTTTGAAAGTAGAAAGAAAAAATGGGTGGCATTAAAAGTGAGCTGATATTTTGACCTTGACAATTTGGTAGAACCTGACTCCCAAGTTCATACCAAAAGGATGCAAATGTATCCTTCCAGGAGCCAAAGAGCATCCTACTTCTTTAGGCTGTTCCTTCAGCCAGAAGACTAGAGGACCCAGGCATGTAGACAGCAGTCACTCTGCATGGGCAGAACCTTATGCTAATAGCAAGCAACGTGGGACTAGCTTCCCTCCATGGGGAGTAACAGGCAGAGGGAGGACGATCTTGTTTTCTTCAGAGTAAGCTCTTCCTAATAAAAGATGTCACTGCCAAGTACGAACTGCCCTCAGTTATGTAGGAGATTAAAATGATATTCAGAAAACTCTACCATAGAGATTAAAGAGTCATGAGAACTAGAAAGATGTTCTGAGGAAAGGTATACAAACGTCCATTGTTTTCAGTAACTATGAACCTTAGTCTGTCAATCTTAGCAGCATCTACTTCATTCTGTCTGGCTCTTCTCGGCCTTTCACAAGCATTTCACACTAGCCTGCATAAGTATGTCGTATCAGAGGCAAGCTCCAGAATCTAGATCCTCAGTTTGGAGACTTTCAGGGTAAACTTTTTCCAAGAATTTACTGATTTGTTAAACAAACAAACAAACAAACAAATAAAAAACCCAAAAAACATAAAACAAAGCAACAACAGCAACAACAAAACAAACCTAATGATCCCTGCCCCCCCCCCCCATGCTAAAAGAAATGCTGGCTTGAAGGCTTCTTTTTTCTCTGATACATTATCCCAGCTGGTGCCTTTAAGAGAAGAAAAAACAGAGGCATCTCCATGATTTATACAATTTCTACAAGAGGCAACCCCTTTGCAAAGAGCATGAGCAGCTATGCCTTAAGCTGAACCGAGAAAGGCAAACAGACTTCAGAACATTGGCCACAGTGGTTCCTCTGATAATTCCCAGCTTTGCAAGCTGGGCTGAGAGGTTGCCAAGCACTCTGGCTTTATTCTCTTATTCAGCTCTGGCAGGCAACCAGTCACCCAACCCTGAGCTTTGTCCTAGATACAGGTTTTGTTCATTCATCCTGCCAATAAATAGTCAATGGGCACCTGCTGTAGGTCTCAAAGGGATGCATGCAGCATGGGCCTGTGAATTTCAAATAGGGAAATCATGGCTTGAGGTAACTATACGGGAATAAAGCCACATAGATACTGGAGTTAACACTGACAAATTTCCTGTTTTGTTTTTTTTGTGAGGAAACTTCCTGAGCATGTGAGAAATCAGTAGCCGACTTAGGGGCTGAAGAAGTCTATTGCTCCTGTTTTGACACACACTTCTTATTTATTCAGTGGATTCAAAGCATGATGGTAAACAAACACTCATTTCTACCAAGCGTTCACTATATCTCAGGCATGGTTCCAGACCCTGGAGGCAACAGCGGGAACAAAGAGAGATGTTGAATCCATCTCATAGCTTAGTAATAAGAGTGGGAAAAATACATAGAAAAGCAGTGTGGATGGGGACAGACATGCAGAAACAGAAATGACAGTGTCACGGTAGAGTGCACCAATGCTGCTGCAGATAAGGTTGCCTTGCATAACCTCTGCGGAAGACTAACATTTAAGCAGAGGTTCAAAGGACAAATGGAGACAACCACTGGGACAGAGGACTCCAACTTAGAGTATATGCGAGATCCACATGGTAAAATCCTAATCCATGAACCTGCAGTCCAGTAGAAGAATACGGCTGAAGTAGATGGGCCAGGATCAGGCTGGAAGCAGACACAGGGGACGAAAGGGGCTCTGTCCTGATCATAGTAACTTGTAAAACATCTAAAGAGCTTGCAGTGAGGTGAGGAACTAGGGAGCAAGCAAGGTTCTGCAGCTCACTTAGGTGCTCAAAGTAAAAGAAGGGACTTTCTGTCATCTCTGGGCCGTGTATCCTAAAACATCCCAGTGGCACCACAGGAGAAAGTTTAAATCCTGTATCTGGTTTTATAAAGGTGCTCCCTATATTTCTGTATAGAAACTAGGTCTTTTAATCATTCATTGAATAAAAATTGCTAAGTTTCTTCAGTCCCCTTGGCACAAATGTCTACCTGGGAGAGTATTTGACAAATAAAGAGATAGATAGGTGATAGATAAATCAATGACAGTTAGTTGGATAATAGATAGATAGATGATAGATAGATGATAGATAGATAGATGATAGATAGATAGATAGATAGATGATAGATAAATGATAGATAGACAGACAGACAGACAGACAGACAGACAGACAGAAAGATAGATAGATAGATAGATAAATGATAGATAGATAGATGATAGATAGATAGATAGATAAATGATAGATAGATGATAGATAAATGATAGATAGACAGACAGACAGATAGATAAATGATAGATAGATAGATAGATAGATAAATGATAGATAGATGATAGATAAGTGATAGATAGATAGATAGACAGACAGACAGACAGATAGACAGATAGATAGATAGATAATTGATGGATACACACAGAGAGATAGAGAAATAACACAGTACCCATTGGCAATGAATACTCCACAGAAAATAAGATTGAATAAAATCATACTTAGAGACCGTTTTAAACAGGGTACATATGTTTTCTTGAGCCATGGTGACAAGCAGCTGGACTTGTGAAGATGGCAAATGATTGGGAAGAGCCTTCCAGGAAAAGGGAATAACAGGAGTAAGATGCAGAGCTAACTCTGAGCTTCTAAGCTCAAGAGCTACAGGAGCATACATATGTGACTGGTAGGTAGCAACCAGAACATGTTATCCAAGGCTATAAGGATTGGCTCATAGGGTTCCAAGAACTAGGTTAGCCTTTTAACTACCTTTTTCTGTTTATAAGGAATGTCAAGTGTCTGAGATCTTTTTCTGATGCTGTAACAGAATATATAAGGCTGGATAATTTATAATGAAAAGAAAGTTACATGCCCACAGCTCTGGGGGCTGTGGCATCTTGGGTCAAGGCACTGGTCTCAGGTCAGGGCCTTGTAGTTTCATTAGCACAGGGTGAAAGGCAAAGGAATGAGTGCAAGTAAGGAAAGCTGTACATGCAGGTGTTTAGTGTGATGGTGTGAGCATATTAGAAGGGTGAAGTCTTCTACCTGGACACCTCATTATCCCTCCACTTCCCAACATAGTCACACAGGAACTAAGTTTCCAACATATGGATTCTGGGAGACAATATAAATCCTAACTAACAATTGTATTTTGATGAGCTCATCTGCACTTCTTTGAGAATAAAATGTGGAAGTCCAAGGGGTACAGGGAAATCAAGAAGCCAATGAAGAGGTACCAACTCTAGCTGAGCATGATGTGGTGGCCTTTAGACCATATCGGTTGTACTGGAGGAAGAGAAGGGAGTCTGCAAACTGTGAGTTGAGAGTGAGTGAGACAAGACTGAGAACTCCAAGATCAAGGCAGAAGGTGGTGCTATGATGATCCTGGGCGTGTGGTGGGGACATTCTGTAAGGGGAAGGCGGAGAGGAGATAGAAACCTATGACCATGTGAGGCTCAAAGTTGAGGTGGCATTTCAGGGTATGTCTTGGGCAGCTCACAGTTTACAGTCTCAGATGAATGATCCAGGCACATGTTGAGGTTGGCACTTAGAGTGTACAGTTTAGGAAGAAGTCAGGCTGAGAGATCCAATGTGGGAGTCATCTGCTGTAAAGAATGTGCACACTGGGGCCTCCTCCAACTAAAACAGGTTGTCCAGCATTTCTTTGTGCTTCGTGCCCATTCACCTCTGGAAGAGTCGATGAAAGCTACATATGACTAAAAGAGAAATAGACAACCCTCACAATAATGTCTTTAAGGAAAACAAATAAACAAACAGGAGAAATGGAGAAAGGGGGAGGGAGAGAGAGAACAGAGAAAGAGAACATCATATAATTTGACTCGATCCAAGGAAGTTTCTAAAATTTTAATTTAATCTTTTGGCACACAATTTTATTAGATTTAGACCATTATTTCTTTATACTCTTATGACCCTGCTATCCAATTTGGCCCTGATGTATCTTTAAGCAGAAAGAATGGTGGTTAATACATATCCCCTTTAGAAAATTCTAATCATCTACAAATTCTTTAAAATATGAATTTACATTTAATAGTCTCCATGTGGTAATACTAGTAAGACACAAAGTTTTGATCAGGCAATTTTTAATAAGATATGAATCTCTAAAGTGTATTAAAGAAAAATAGAAACTACATCACATTCTCTTACATCTTAAAATTTATTCCAGGAGAATAAATCTTGACACATCTGTTTTTGAAAATCACTGGGTATTATAAAAGTGCAATATAGACACATTGTGAGGATTATCACTGTCCTGATGTTGTTTTATGCCACTTAATTATTCACTTCAACATAGACAATATTATTAAAGAATTAAGATGATAATTATTAATGTGTTCCCCACGGGTGAACTACCCTAATTATAACTTCATGGATATCTCATGCATAGATGAGGAATACATATTTGTTAGGCATCATCTTGCGATAATACATTTTCTAAATCATCATATCAACTAGTGTACAGTAGAAGTACTTGTTTGTAACTGAAAAATGATATTGTCAAAGAATGTAAATAATCAATAGAGCATTTTGGAATCATGTTGATTTCAGCAGACTGGCAAAATGCATATTATCAAACTGGCTCTTTGGGGCTCCATGTAAGGCTTGAGTTTTCTCTGAAATAGGTGGCTTCTTTTCTCAGATGTTTCTTATTTTTGAGGAATTGGGAAAAATAAAGTTTACTGAACCAATTTAAGAGAAAAGGCTTAATGAGTGGTATTTAGTTAAAGTTTTTGAAGGCATGACGTCTCCCCGACCTTTAGCAGGAACGGTGGAATTGCAAGGTTACCACGTGCTCTACTGTGCTCTGCTGTCAAGCCAGAATATGATTCATAATTGATGTTAACTGGATAGTGAACCACAATTGTTTCATACTGTAAATGTATCATTTCATTTCTTGGTATTTATATCATTCTCACAGAAAGTTGCTAAAAATAAAACTCAAATGCTTCAGAAGGCATCGCCTTCTGAAGAACCCTTGCAAACATTTGCATCACCAAATTATGCATTCACATTTGTGTTATGATTCAAAAACATTTAAAAATACTTCAAGTACTTTCATTATATAGTGAGCAACAACGGCTTCTGTGTTCTATCTAAATGTGCATAGGCAGACTTCAAGAATCTTGAACCACCGACAGGGTCAGTCAGACATGGCCTTGTGTTCTATAGCAACAGTGAGGAGGACAGTTAGAAAGGTTACCTGATAACTGCTGATGGGAGAGGGAACAGTGCTAGAGCATGATGTATGTTTACACTGAAGTATCTATTTAATAATCCATATAAACATATTTACACATATATAACAATCCATGCACTCAAAGAGATTCCATTCATCAGGGAAGATAAATTAAACTAAACTCAGTTCATTCATGTACAAAATTCTTAGTTTGAATTAATTCACAAATTAAAGGTTAGAATTTGGGCTGTGGAGATGACACAGTAGCTAAAAGTGCTCAGTGCTTTTCCAAAAAACCCAAGATTGGTTTCCAGCACCACCCAGCAGTTTCAGGTAATTCAGTACCTTCTTCTGGCTCTGAAAGCACACACACACACACACACACACACACACACACACACACACACACACACAGTTTGTAAACCTACATATAAATACAAACTAAATAGATAGATAGATAGATGATAGATAGATAGATAGATAGATAGATAGATGATAGATAGATAGATAGATAGATGATAGATAGATAGATACATAGATAGATGATAGATAGATAGATGATAGATAGATAGATAGATGATAGATAGATAGATAGATAGATAGATGATAGATAGATCGATGATAGATAGATAGATAGATAGATAGATGATAGATAGATAGATGATAGATAGATAGATAGATAGATAGATAGATAGATAGATAGATAGATAGATAGATAGATAGATAGATAGATAGATGGAACAAGCACCAAAAAAATTTAGGACTTGGTGATAAATTCCGGAATCTATGTATTCACTTAACAATATGATTAAAGATTCTATTTGCAAAGACTGGTTTTAAAGTTGTAGAAATCAGTGGAGAATGATGATGTTTAAGACAGGCATGTGAGCAGACATTAGGGTTGTTCATGTGAATGTCTCAAGCTCAGAATTCTTCCTTAAGAAACAAAATAGTTGGAACATCGGAGTGCTTCCTAGGGCTGGCTGTGTCTGTTCATAGTCAGGATGACAGAGCAGTCAGAAGAGAGCAAACTTCTTCAGGTATTGCCTCATTCCTTAACATCCCGTGAAAGCACACTTCAGCATATGCCCTTGGACTTCTACTATTCCATATACCTCAGTTTCCATAGCAGGAGGAAAGGCCTTAGGCTAACTGTATGCTTCCAAATATAAAGAAAGGTCAGTGAGTATTCACAGAGCTGGGGTGACCACATCAGGTTCATTTTAGGACGGAAGGCAACTGAGGCAGGCATTTTAAATTTCATGCATCTCCTTATCAATCCTGAATTTCATAAACATATATAATTCCCTCTTCCCTCCCCTAAGAGAACACTACACACCTGGGCAAGTGGAGATTATATATAGGCCAAGAGGGTCAGGCCAATGTGGAACACATTCGTCCTGGCTCATCTCAGTGGCATTGCACAAACTTGGAAAAGAGAAGTCATGGGGAGTGAAAAGGAAGCCAATGAGTACATAACATTTCTTGATAGCTGAAGTGGGTGTAGCAATTCATACAGGACACAGTTCATTTCAGAGTCTTGGGGGTTTTGCAGCTAGTAGACAGGCAGCCAATGGCAAGGAGAGATGGCAGAGGGCTGTGCAGTTTAGGGGATGGGCACTTGAGTCCCCCTCTCTGTAGTGCTCCGACCACATACTTGCCTAACAATCCTCAGGACCAATTTATTCCAGCCATCTGCTTTTTCCTGTCTACCCCCAGGCTGCAAATGGTGCTAGGGAGAATTGGATCCCTGTGCCAACTGGCACAGGGACAGACTCAGCTGCCCCTCCACGCTATTCTGCCGTCTTTCTGGTTGCTTTAACCACCTTTCATTTACAGTGTCTACAACAGCTGTTCACAGTCTTTCAGCTTCCCACAAGCTTCCTGCAGCTCTCCTATCTGCTTGCTCCCAGCCACCCACCTTTCTACTGCTGGAGAGAAACTAGAGGGCAAGACCTCTGGCCCTGAGTACCCACGACACAAAGGGATGAGTCATTAAGGGTTTTCTGAACCTGGCAGTAAGCCTTCACCGTGTTTTCTTTACACCTAAGAGAAATCTCTTTCTGCCAGCACATTCTTCATTCCTCCTATTTTTTTTTTGATCCCTTCTTTTGAAGCATTAAGCTCTGTCTGTTTTGTATACCTCTAGTTCTGTACCTCTCTTTTCATTTCTATACTACTGCCGATGCCTGCTGTGTCTATTCCAGATTCTACAGCTGCTCACTAGCGTGTGCCATGGACTCCTCTCTGCATTACAGGAGGATTAGGAGTAGACCTAAGATGCCTGCTTTTAAACAAGGGGATGGCATCTCATATACTAAAGGGAGGAGCATCAACATAAATGCATGTGTATCAACACCTTAGAGGAGAAAATGAACCAAGAGTGCGGTAAAATGTACTAGGGAGGGAGTGAAGACCCGACTTTCAGATAGGAATGACATTTAAACTATGGTCTAAAGGAACAAAAGTTGTACTCAACTGGAAGGACTGCAGTGACGTCAAAGGAACAGCCACCGTGAAGGTGGCAGAGGAGCAAGGTCTCAGTGTCACTCTCAGACAGCAAGGACCCCATGATATTAAAGCACAGTGCAGAGGCATGAGCCCTGTGGACCACTTTAAAGAAACCCTTTACTTCTGCTCTGGACATGTTGATAAGCCTTCATTTTTTCTCTAGAGATACGGATAAACTCGTAAGAAGGCTTGTTCAGGAAAATGGTATGTCCTGAGAGATGGCAGAGATTCCCCCTAGTTCATGTGCTCCGAATTAGCCAAGTGGTATAAAAAAAGATACAGGGATTTTAGCAGGAGGTGACCCCAGTCTTCAAGAGAAGGTTTGTGCCATGTCTCAACTGCTACATTTCTCAGCCTTATTTTTTATTTGATCCAATCTATTTCTTTCTCATTTCCACCCTCCTTCCATTACTTCTCTTCCTTTCTCTTTCTCCTTCTCTAGGGACTACCCAGTTTCTTTCTTTACTACCCTCCTGAAGATACTCTAGGCTAAGATTACAAATGGCCTAACCACCAGACAGAATGTATAAGAATTTGAGGCTCCTTTATGATAGAGCAAGCCCTCTTGTATTTTTCTTGGCCTGTTAAAAGTACCACTGAGCAGGAAGCTGACACCTGGCAGGTTCTGTGATCATGACAACCATGGAGGCTTCATCTCTCCAGCAGCCCTTCCTTTCCACAGGGTTTGGAAACTCCAGCCCCACAAGGCTGGAGGTTATGAGAATGAGTGAAGGCAGCTGCCAAGAAATGGAGCCAGGTTGAGCCGGCTGAGGGTTAGATCCTCTTACCTACACCTCACAGGTGCCATGTGGAGTGATGGCTCGGGGCTTCTGGGCCTCCTGATTATTTGAGAAAAGCTTGAACCCTAAATGCAGTTATATGCAGTACCTCTAGTTTTAAATGGCAGCAACTAAGATTTAAAAATGCTTATGGAGGGGGAGACATTGTTAATGTTAACACTACCCATCCCTGAGCATGAGAGATCTTTCCATCTTTTGACATGTTCTCCAATTTCTTTCTTCAAAGACTTGAAGCCATTGTCACACACGTTTTATGTTTGCTTGGTTAAACTTACCCCCGTGACATTGTGTATTGTTTGTGCTTATTTTGCCTGCGCTTGGGACACTTTTCCTTCTCCTACTGGGCTGCCTCATTCAGCCTTGATATGAGATTCTGTGAATTCTTTTATGACTTCCTGTCCAACATTCAGTTGATCCTCTGGGAGGCCCGCTTTGTTTCTGAGGGAACACTATGGTGGCTTGACTGTGAACGGTCCCCATAGACTCGTGTGTTTGAGTATTTGGATATAGGGAGTAAACCAACTAGGAGGCATGACCTTGTTAGAGTACATGTGGCCTTTTTGGAGGAACAGTGTCACTAGAGCTGGGCTTTGAGATCATATGCTCAAGCTAAGCCTAGTGTGGCCTTTTTCTTTCTGCTGCCTCTGCATCAAGATTTAGATCTCTCAGCTCTAGCACCATGTCTGCCTGCATGCCACCAAGCTTCCCACCATGGTGATAATGGACTGAACTTAGAAAACTGAAAGCCAGCTCCAATTTAATGTTTTGTTTTTCATAAGAGTTGCCATTGTCATGGTATCTCTTCACGGCAATAATAACCTAACTAAGAGAAAACAGAGGAGGGATAGGGAGAGGGGAAGGTAGTGATGAGGAGGAACTGGGAGGATCAGTGGTAGGGAAAACTGCTATCAAGATATAATATATAAGAATATTTTAAAAAACACACACACACACACACACACACACACACACACACACACTGTATTTATGCCTATGGAGCAAATGAATCGTATTTCGATGGTTTCACCTGGCTGCCTTTGCTAAGTGCTGGTGTTATGTTGTCATCTCCCGTTTCAGGGCTTAAACACTCTGCATTGATTACATTGTGGTCCTTCCATTTCCAGATCCTGTTTTTGTGTTGATTGCTTGGCATGGCTCTGTCAGCTTATAACTTTGTGGATTGATACCCACATGGATTTTTCTGCCTGTTGTGCCCCAGCTGGATCTACTTCACTACTTCTGCTCACCCCATTCCCTGCCCCTACCCCAACTACACCAGGTGATTGCTGGCTCTTTCTGTGCAGCACCTTGTTCCTTCAACCACTGTTTGGGTCATTTATGCTGTTATCGGAGCAGAGAAGGCTGTATTCAAATCCTCATTCTCAAGTTGATGACAGGTACCTTTAAAGATAATATGTTCTCACCATGCCTCAGTTTCCTCATTTCTAAGAGTGTCTGTTCCACTAGATTCCAGCTGACATGCCTACATCTGTTTGTGAAAGGAAGTACTGTCTCCTCGGCTTGGCACAAAAAAAAAAAAAAAAAAAAAAACTCTGAAATGAAAGGTATTTGTTTCTGCTTCACCCCACAAGCCACCATTCTCTTCCAAAGTGTCCACAATCTGCCTCTTCTTTATACACCGTAAGCATTGGTACATTGGTATAGAATCTGGATTGGTGCTTTTGTGTGGTCATCTCAGCATATCTAACCCACAGGGAGCTCTTACCTCGCTAACTTCAAAGGAGGGACTTCTAGAGCTCAGAAGACAGCTCAGTCAATGAGGACACTTCCCATGCAAGGATGAAGACCACAGAATACCAGGAATGGTGATAGGAGACTAATCTAAGAAACACTCAGGAGATAGGTGGGGTGAGCAGGCTAGCTAGACTGGTCAAATGGATGACATCAGGGTTTATTGAGAGGTCCTGCATCAATTAGAAAGGTGGGGATGAATCGAGGCAGACACTTGATACTGACTTCTGAACCCTGTGCACATGCACATGAGCAAGCACACATACATGCATACATACATACATACACACATACATGCACACTCCCCCCCCACATACACACCCCCCCACACAGAGAGAGAGAGCTTCTGAATTTAACATATCTACCCTGTTCTGATTAATTTCATATCAACTTGACACAAACTAGAATTATCTGAAAGAAAATGCTTCCATATGATTTGACTGTAGGGCATTTTCTTCATTAGTGATTGATGAAGGGAGGGCCCAGCTATATATACCATCCTTGTGCTGGTGGCCATGAGTTTTGGAAGACAGCTGGCTGAGTAAGCCACGATGAGCAACTCAGTATTAACACCCCACCATGACCAGTGCATCAGCTCCTGCCTCCAGCGTCTTGTCCTGTTTGAGTTCCTGTCTGGACCTCCTTCCATGATGAACTGTGATATGGAAGTGTGAGCTAAATAAACTCTTCCTGCCAAACTTGCTTTAGTCGTGGTGTTTTACCACAGCAATAGACTAGTAGCTAAGACATAGTCTTTACTGCTTTATCAAGCTTTTATCATTAATATCCTGAGTGCCTTGGGGGCCCAGCACTTACCTCAGATTCAATATAGATAAAAAAAGGCTGAGGTTTTTTCTCTAAATTGTCAGTCTTGTGCACACCAATATCCTTTTCTGTTCTCAGTGTTGCTCACAGTAGTAAGGCTGTGAGATAGCTGGTACACAGAGCATCGTCAATCTTCCTACATAGACCTGTCTGCTCCTTTCTCTCCTTTGTATATCCCAATGCCCTGCAGTCCTGCAAGGTTTTGAAGCACAGGCAGTTTTCCTTAATCAAATCCCTCCCTTTGATATGGCCATTCTTAGAGTCTCCTGTAGTAGAAAGGAGAGGGGAAGGAGAGGGGAAGGAGAGGGGAAGGAGAGGGGGTGCTTAAATTGTGCTATTATGTATGTATATGTTGCTATTTCCCACACTCTGTTGGGCAAGACTCAAATGTATGGTTCCAACTCCCTGCAGAAGCTTAGGAGATGATTCTTAGCTTTGGTATTGCTGGGTGCTCTGTTATTCCAGCCTTTGAAGGCAGAGGTAGAAAGATGCTGAGTTCAAGGACAACTTGAACATAGGAAAACTTGTTTCAGAGAATGAGAGTGAGGGTGATTAAATATGGGGGCAAGGGAGGCCATTGGCCACAGTCAAAATTCTTAGCTATGTGGTCTTTCCATCTGCGGTAGAAACAGAGCAACCTCAACTTTGTTACATCTTCATCAGCCTGCTTCAGAAAATCCCAGAATTCTCTCCTCAAGATCTTCTTACTCATCAGTGCCAACGCCTGTTTGCTCACTCCCTTCTGCTTGGTCCAGGGTAAGGACCACTTTTGCTAATAGAAGCAGAGACTTCTGCACATCCCTTCTTTAATCCCCTCTATGACTTACTTGATGTGTATGCCAAAATTCCATTTTCCTCCACGTTTTACATGTCCCCACACTGTCTTTGCCTAGAGTCCTCAGCCTCTACAACCACAAAAGGCTTCTTAGAGAATCAAGACTGATCTTCAAGAAATATTACATTTTCTAAGAAGCTATACAAAATGTTGTACAAAAATCTGTATTATTGTATCTGTATATTAAAGAGAAATTTGTGTATACTATTCCATTTTAGGATGTGTAACTGTAGCTAATTTTATTTGTGTGTAGCTCTCAAAGACCAGAAATTTCTTGAAGCAAAGGACAATATCTTATGAATAATTCTATTGAGTTTAAAATCCCTTATTTTTTGCTCGAAGCCTCTATGTTGTGGTGGCTTAATTGGTGCTTATTGCATAAATGAATCAATATAATGCAAATTAGAATTATGTATTCCCTATATTTAGAAAAGTCTTAAGTCATCATTTTTCTGACTGCCAGAGTTTTATTATCTGTTCCCTCCAAACCTCTGAGGGATTAAGGAGAAAGATTAACAGCAACATTTTCCATTAGCTAAGTTAGCAGACATTTTCTCTGAAGGTTATATAGAATCTTGCAATAATTCCTCAGCTGCCTCACAACTGATGAAACTCACCAGCATTGTGCATTTCCCGAGTGATCAGCTTTACAAACTGCAAATCATAAATCAGATGCAGCCTTTGGAAAGAGAACCATCTCTTCAGGTTATCTGGGAATTGGTCATTTCCTCTTCTTCCTCTTGCATGGAGACATGCCCTGTGAAAAGCCAATAAAGGCCAGTACAAGCTGGATGTACTGGCTGGTTTTGTGTCAACTTGGCACAAGCTGGAGTTATCACAGAGAAAGGAGCCTCAGTTGAGAAAATGCCTCCATGAGACCCAGCTGTAAGGCATTCTTTCAACTAGTGATTAAGGGGAGAGGGCCTAGCCCATTGTGGGTGGTGCCATCCCTGGGCTGGTAGACCTGGGTTCTATAAGAAAGAAAGCTGAGCAAATCAGAGAAAGCAAACCAGTAAGTAACATCCCTCCATGCCCTCTGCATCAGCTCCTGCTTCCTGACCTGCTTGAGTTCCAGTCCTGACTTCCTTTGGTGATGAACAGCATCAGGGAAGTATAAGATGAATAAACCCTTTCCTCCTCAACTTGCTTCTTGGTAGTGATGTTTGTGCAGGAATAGAAACCCTGACTAAGACACTGGGAGTCTCAACTAATCCAACTATGCCTGAGTCCTAAAGGCTAAAGACTAGGACAAGCTCTGGAGAGGCCTAAAGACTTCAGATTTCTTTTTATGTCCTGTCCCACTCTTGTGAAAAATCAAAGATGCACTTCAACATAAGAAATGGTGTTGGGAACACAGTCTTGCTGGCCACTGTCTCTACCATTCATACCCAGCCAGAGCTTCAAGACAGTGCCCAACCCATGTTTCCCTATATCTTACACTGAGACTTCACACCCACGTTCCCTGTGTCTGCTGGGCTCCTGGCATTTTTGCTCAGATGATTCACAAAGATCTCTCAATCAGCACATCTAAAAACAAGTTAATCATTCTCACTTCGAGTCTCTTGTGATTCCTCTCTTGCTTGCTTAGTTCATTGTACCATCATTCTCCCCTTTAGGCAGGTTCGAAGCCAGGATCATCACTGCCTCTCATCAGCAGAGGTCATGTAGTGACCTGTGCTCATGTCCTCTGCTAAAGCACTAAGAGGACCTCCTGCATGTTTAAATTTTTGTTTCACATTTTACTTCATCCAGTGATTTTGGGTTCTTACAATCCTTTATGGTACTTGGTAAATTCTCAAGCAAATAAATAAATCAATAAATAAAAGGTTGTGAGTGCATCATTTTTCACTTCCATTTCCTCCCTTCAAACCACAATCTATGGCTTCCTGTCCTTTATTCTTGATATATATCAACATACACATATTATATATGCATATATTATAAATACCACATATGCCATATATGAATATGTAACATATATGCAGCATCTCCCATTCATATAGTATTACATGTATATGTGTGTTTCCAGTGTTGACCATTTGCATTTTTTTAAAGAAATTCATATAACCTAGAAGTGGGTACTCATACACTTGAAAAAGAATGTCATCTTAGTGCTAACAGTTACAAAGACAAGCATGCCTCCTATTGGTTAGTTTTTCTTTTAAAAGATTTATTCCTATTATTTTTAAGTGTGGGGGTTAGGGGTATTGCTGGACACATACTCACAGAGTGCAAAGGTGTCAGATCATACTGGATCTAGAGTTAAAGGCAATTGTCAGACACCAGATGTGGTCCCTATGAACAATGGAGTATCCCACAAGAGCAGTAGCTCTGTTACCTTGGAGACCTCCTGTCAATCCTCCTTTCTTGCTCTTAACCTCTTTATCACTTAGTGTGTCAGTCATCAGGTCCAAACCCTTATAAAACCAAACTTAAAGCCAAGTAATTATAAAACTAAACTTGAATTAACTCTGCAACTCAAGAATTTGGGACATCAACCACAATGAACTTTAGCCTCATCAAGAATGAACCTCTCGATTCTTGATCAAGCTTCTGTAAGGATAAAGACACTGTTAAGAAGACAAAACAGCAGCCAACAGATTGAAAAAGGACCTTTACCAATCCTACATCTGATAGAGGGCTAATATCCAATATATACAAAGAAGCCAGGAAGCTAGACTCTAGAGAATCAAATATTCCTATTTTAAAAAATGGGGTACAGAGCTAAACAAAGAATTCTCAACCAAGGAACATCAAATGGCTGACAAGCACCTAAAGAAATCCTCAACATCCCCAGTCATCAGGGAAATGCAAGTCAAAACAACACTGAAATTCCACCTCACACCAGTTAGAATGGCTAAGATCAAAAACTCAGGTGACAGCACATGCTGGCGAGGATGTGGAGAAAGAGGAACAATCCTCCACTCTTGGTGGGGTTGTTAGCTGGTACAACCACTCTGGAAATCAGTCTGGCGGTTCCTCAGAAAAATTGTGACATAGTACTACCCGAAAACCCAGCTATTTCACTTCTGGGCATATACCCCAGAGACACTTTAATACACAACAAAGATATATGCACCACAATGTTCATAGCGGCTCTATTTTTAATAGCCAGAAGCTGGAAGGAACCCAGATGTCCTTCAGAAGATGAATGGATACAAAAATTGTGGTACATATACACAATGGAATACTACTCAGCCACCAGAAACAATGACTTAACCAAATTCTTAAGAAAATGGCTGCATCTAGAGAATATCATCCTCAGTGAGATAACCCAGTCTCAAAAGAACAGACATAATATGCAGTCACTGATAGTGGGATGCTAACCCCAGAGGCTTGCACTCCCCCAGAAACAACTCACAGACTGTATGAGGTCCAAGAAATAAAGAAAACAAAAAAAAATATATATATATATTTACAAAACAAGAAGACTTTGACTATTTCCATGTTGCATTTTGTTTTGCATATACTTTACGCTTATTGTAACTATTAGGTTTTCAATGCATACTGTCAAGCCCTTGAAAAAAATCAAGTACTAACTAAAAAATATATTCACATGGTTTTATGTAAAAATTATTTTAATGTCTGAAAAAACAGTACTGACAAAAATGTATAATTTTAAGCAAAAAAATGTTTAAAATCTTTACATTTATCTTTGTTTTGTAAAATAAAGTCATTTAAAAAAAATAAGAGTGACTGCGGTCAAGGTGTCTCTTTATAGCAATAAAGCCCTACTTTAATTTCTAAAAAAAAAAAAAAAAAAAACCACACACACACACATGGCATACTAGCCCCAGAAAGCTCTAAATACCTAAGAAACAGTTCACAGACATAATGAAGCTCAAAAAGAAGGAAGGCCAAAATAGGGATGCCTCAGTCCTTCTTAGAAAGGAGAACAAAACACTCACAGGAGGAAATGCAAGGTCAAATAGAGGAACAGGGATTGAAGAAAAGATCACTCTGAAGCTGCCTCACCCGGGGATTCACAATATATACAGCCACCAAATCCAAGCACCATAGCTGATCCCAAGAAGTACTTACTGGCAGGAACCAGATAGAGATGCCTCCTCAGGAATTATGTTAGAGTCATATAGATAAAATTGAGCATGCTTACAGCTAACCATCGGACTGAACTCGGGGACCCCAATGAGGTTGCTAAAGAAAGGACCTAAGGAGCTGAAAGGGGTTGCAACCTCATGGGAAGAACAACATTATCAACCAACCAAACCCTCCAAAACTTCCATGAACTAAAATACCAACTTTTGTGTACACATTGAGAGACCTATTGATCCAGGTCCATGGTTAACTGAAGATACCAGTGTCTGGCATCAATCTGAGAAGAGGCTTTGGCCCAGGAAGGAATGTTTTCCCAATGTAGGGGAATGCTAAGGCAATGGGGTGGAGAGAGTGATTAGGAGAGAGTGCACCTTTGTGAAGGCAAATGGAGGGGAAGAGGGGGAGGGGGGATGGTAGTGGGGCAGGAAGGGGGAGGGATAACATTTCAAATGTAAATACAGAGTATCTAATTAAAAAAAAATGAACCTCTCTGTCTGGCTTCTGGGTTTCTTTCTAGTTTTCCAATCCACACTTGGACTCAGCTTCCTGATGCACTTTCAGATCAGACTTCAGCAAGGTTCAAAAGGAGATAATACTTTTTCAATGAGTGACGTCCTTGTGATGGTTTGTATATGCTTGGCACATGCAGTGGCACTACTAGGAGGTATAGCCTTGTTGAAGTAAGTATGTCACTGTGGATGTGGGCTTTTAGACCCTCATTCTTGCTGCCTGGAAGTCGATCTTCCATTAGCAGCCTTCAGATAAAGATGTAGAACACTAAGCTATGCCTGCACCTTGCCTGTCTAGACACTGCTGTGCCTTGATGATTATGAACTAAATCTCTGAAACTATAAACCATCCCCGATTTAATGTTGCCCTTTATAAGACTTGCCTTGGTCAAGGTACTTGTTCACAACAGTAAAACCTTAACTAAGATGGTCCTTTACCTACACATTTGTATAATAACTGAGATAGTATAATGAAGAAATGCCATTCAAAATTTCTAAGCTCCCCACTTTCCCTATAGTGCCAATGCAAACTATCAATTGTAGGTTTTACCTAAAATTTCTTAGTGCCTGGCTTACTACATTTTATGCACCATTTAAGAAGCAATTTCAAATGTATGCCCACTATACCCCTCTTACTTTATACGTTGTCCCTAGCCTTTGACAGAGAATGTTAAAAATATAGTCCTGTACTTGAGTGCACTATATCCTTTTTAGTGAATATTATAAGCTGTTCTTCCCTAAGTCAGCACAAACATGAATACTGAGCATTATTTTTCTTGCTTGGAAGTCATTTCAATGATAATAGCAATCTTAAACTTGGCTTTTCTAAAGCAATTTATAGTTAAGCACTCTGGAGTATTGTGGGAGAGGGTGCCATACAGAGGACAAAATAATGAACATTGGAGTATGAGGTCTACAAGGGGACAGCATTCACAGCCTGAGCAAAGCTAGGGGAAGCTTTCTCAAAAGCATTCTTCTGCATTTGCCTTTCAAATGTAAAATGGGAAGGTTTGTCCTTATAAAAGACCTTGACTTGATTAAGCCCTGAGAAGCTATTTATTTCAGTTGTCTCAGTTTTTCCTGGACTTCCAAGAGAGGACACTATTGACCAGCAGTCCCCCATGTTCATGATTATTCTGTTTGATTCAGATACATGTGTCTACACAGGTAACCCTGGCATGTCCACATATGTCTCCCTCCCTTAGTCTACCTTCTCTTGGTTAGAATAAATTTAGTGAGAACTCAGAGCGCATGCTCACATGCTTATAAAGCAGACATTCCTCCAATCAAATCTACAACAACACAGGATTTGAAGAAAACTTCCTATGAGGCACCCATTAAGGAAATATATATAATTATTTCAGAGTACATACATGTAGATTCAAGTTTCTATATGTTGAAAAAACTCAAATTGCCATTTAAGTCACTCAAAATGATGCATAGCAAAAGCACATGAACACAGAATACAAGTATTCAGCATTTAAAACAAAAAGATCTGTCAGCTATTTAAAAAAGATTTTGTATATTCTTTTCACATATTCTTTTTATCTAAACATATTCTGGTTTGGTTGAGTAATATTTTTGCGACTGTAAAGCTAAGATAAGAATACAATGATAGGTAGATAGATGATAGATAGACAGACAGACAGACAGACAGACAGGTAGTATTGCTCTCACAGAGGCTTAAGAGAGCCAAGGCTAACTATGCAGGACAAGCCCTAGGTAAGATGCCCTTCAAGTAAATATTCTCCTGAGGTGCTGTGATTTATGGCATCTGCCCTATGGGCATGTGTGAGTGTGTGTGTGTGTGTGTGTGTGTGTGTGTGTGTGTGCTGGGGAGGGGTGGAAATGCACTAGGAGGTTAAACCTCAAAAACACCTCCTTTGTCCTGCCATTTCACTTTATTGTGTAAAAATAAGATCCTTAGATGTCATGAGCACACCAGGAGTCTTGAGAAATTATTTTCTCTGACTAAATGACTTTTTTTCCTATGAGAAATACAGAATTTAAACATAAAATAAAATTATCTTAACAAAGACCCAAAATAGAGACGGGAGCTGCCTTCTGCTGGGTCAGGAGTCTGGGAACAACCATGAAAGGAACATGAAAGGAATATTTATACGTAGTTGCCGGGGACATTGTGCCTGGTTCTCATTCCCAGGTAATAGTTGAGGAATGTTCAGGCTTTACTGTAACAGGTACACCTAGATTCAGCCCCAAGAACTCTAGTGAGGTTCTGTCCATCTGTTTCTTGTTTGAAAATATTTCTTAACAATAAACTAGTTTAAAAGCCTTACCTACTTTAAACACAAAAACTATGATACATAATCAATTACGATTGATATCATTCAAAACTCAATCCCAGCCTATTATGTTATTTTGGAAGGTAGATTTGGAAGGTGGTATCTACTGAAAAGAAGTTGTGTCATTGGTTGTGTGTTCTGAACAGAAATTTCTGTACACTGCAGAACAATAATTTAGAATGATCTATGTAAGTGCAGAAGAACCAGTCACCTCAGGACCTTGTTAAGTGAAGGTCTGATGCCTTAGGTCTTGAGTATCTTCTCAAGGTTCAGGTATCTGTTGCTACTGCTGGTACCTGAACCATATACACAATGAACAGAGATGCATCAAAAGATGCAAGGGATTACTTAAGGTAACATTTTTTTTAATGTAAAGATTTTTAAAGTCTGACAGAGACATCACATGAGGAAACAGGAAGTGATGTCAGAATTGAAACCTCAGTTCTTCCTAATCCCATTTTACCTCCAATCTGATCACAATTTCAGAGTTCAAAGAGATATCCAAATATCTTAGCTGGGTAGAAGGGCCTTGCTTACCATCCTCCTTTTCCTTGTGGCCTTTCTAAAGATGTCTGGCAACTCCCAGAATGGAAAGAATCCCCAATCTCTCCACGCCCTTCCCTTTCCAAGAACATGGTCCAGGAGAATTTCTGGTGCCTCTGCTCTTATCAGCCTAGGCCTCCCCAAGACTCTCCGTGTAGATCTCTCTCATTTCCCTAGAGTCTCTGAAGATTTAGGTTTTGGAAAACAAACCAGACAAAAGCACATCTCATTTGTCTCTTTTCGAGACCATGTAACTCCACTGAAGCATTGAGCCCGGAGTGAGGGTTGGGGGAAAGGAAAAAGGCCCAATTCAGAGAGCATGCATGAGTTCACGTGTTAAAATGAGATCAACTTATGTGTGAGAAATAAACAGTGAGATTTATTTTATGCCCACACCCTAAATAGCAACTATCCCACAGATTTTTACAAAAGAAGTCTTTAGAAGACAGAGAAAAATTAGCAAAGATCATCAAGATGAAAGTGAAATTATGGTTAATTTTTTTCTGTATTTCCAAGTTGCCTAGAAGAATGTTCTGTTGATTTATTTTTAGAGTATGTTTTTAATTATTGAAGAACTGAATTTCTTTGCCATGGACTAGCAGGGGTAAAAACTGGGAAAAGCAGTCCCACCAACCTTGGGGAGCTGTATCTGCCATTCAGTGAGCAAAGACTCAAACGGCCACTGTGTGCCATGAACAACATGTGCAATAACAGATGAACGGAGTGACTAAAGAACAGATACTTTCTCCTTATATTCTTTGATGGACATAACTGACCATCCATCAGCAAAAACTGATCCTTTGTCATTCAATGCTAGTTGCTGGGCACAGAGTGCTGAACACTTCACCCCACTGCTGTCCAGCAGGGAATCCAGACATCCAACCTTTCATCTCTTAATTTAAATTTTTTATTATTATAATGTGTGTATGTATGTTTAAGTTGTGTGTGTGTGTGTGTTCAGGAATAGATTCTCTCTTTGTACCATGAATTTCAGAGACTGATGAACAGTTTTACCTTCTGAGCCATCACACTAGCCCAAGCCTTTATCTCTCTGTACAATAATCAGAGTTGGGGTACAGAGAGCAGAGGAAAGGTTGAATCAGGACAAAGCCGTTCCCACCTGACCGCTGCCAGCTCCACGTTACGGGTCACTATTTGTGTCTTTACCAGGCCTGCTGCTAGCAGCAGGTCAGAGAGCTTTGATCTTAAAGGATGCGCATAATGCAGGCTGTTCACTTGATGTGCACATTCAATCCAGCTTGTTCTGCACGGTGCTCCAGCCTGGCATTTTTCCATATAAGGAGTTCACAGCATCGTTCTGCTGCACTCCTGCCTCTGTCTTGAAAGCAGTCCGAGATGGCTTGGTTTCATGCACGTGTTGTAGGCTGAACACCTCGGCAGCAGAGCTGCCAGCTTGCCTTCAGTCCCGCCAGGTAAGTCCGGTTTATCCCATGGCTGCTTCACAATGTAAGTGAACTAGTTACAGTCTTTTCGAATGATGTTTGCCGGTCTCCTTATATCAGAACAAACAAATGCCTATGTGTGGTTGTTATTTTCTCTTTGTGACAGCGTTGCTAGACTCTGCTTTGGGTGTGACTTTAGATGGCATTGGTGAACACTTCAGATGCTTGTTTCGTGGGAATATGCCCTTTGGTAGATGAGCAGTCTGGTGTGGAATAATGCATGGAGGAGTGAGGAGGGGTGTCTCAACCTTGGGTATAGCGGTCTCTTCCAAATAAATACCACCCAAGCCTGTCTATAACAGCAGTCTCATTGAAAGGAGCTGCCACTTTAAGTGGATGGCTGTATTTGGAGGTATTAGTTCAAATAAGCAACTCTCAGCAGAGAAATCTCATAGGGCGAATGGGTGAGGAGATTGAAAAGCAGGGTCTGGTTTTACAAACCAACATGAGGCACATAAAGGGTAGGGTGAGAGAACCTAAGAGCCTGCAGCCTGGGGGAAAGAAAGAGTCACTGGAGGGCATGAAAGAGGGAGGTGGCATTATTGGGAACATGACCTTTAGGTACTATGGCAAACCTTGTCTAGAAAAGGCAAGAAGCAGCATCTTGTTTGCTGTCTCCTATCCTTATCCAGCTTTGGGCACCATATGCCTCACTTAGGATCCATTCTTTGTACATTGGCCAGGGGGAGCATATTACAAACCCCTGACAGTGGATGACATTGTGTGTATGTCTACCCAAGGATAGAAGAAGCCCCAGAACAGATACTCTTAAGACATTATCCTAAAGTGCATTTAATACATGTGACTCTGTATCTTATTTCATCAGTCAAAGCAGCACGTTGAAAAGCTCCCAAGAGGTTGCATATTCAGTGACTTATTTGAATTATCTTGCTTATTGCCTATCTTCTTCGAAAGTTATGTTATTCTAATTTTTACAAATGAAAATACAAAATACACACACAGCTAACTAAATGGAGGAAGCAGACTTTGAACTCAGGTCTATCTTAAAAGTCCATGTTCTGCCTACTTTGAGGCAGCCTCTTCATTCAATTGAAATTATTAATCAAGGATAGAAAAAATGAACAAGGAGATAAATGATTAAGATAATATTTACTTTTGAAAAGTTGAGAATCTCACTTGAAGTCCAAAGTGTTTTTTATTCAGTGCCTGGATTTTTGAGTAGTTAAGACCTTGCCAGACACACTGGATTTTGATCCTCTTTGTTAGTTTCTCGTTGTAGCAATCTGGGAGAATTAAAAACATACCGATTTCTCATCGCCACTCCCTGAACTTCTTATTAAATTTGTATGAGATGGGGGTCAGGACAAATGTTTTGTTAAGCTTGCCAGGTGATACTTAATGTGTGAGCATTTCTGTTCACAGCCTCTCCTAAAGCCCAGTGTCCTTTATTCAACATTCAACTGACTCCCAACTTTCTGTGACTTTATGTTATTCTGGCATCTCAAAAGGGTCTGAAGCAAAACCTTTCTGACTTTTCTCTCAAATTTAGCCCTCTTCTTGTTATTTGTTATTTTAGACAAAAATGCTAAGCACTGTTTATGGTGTTGAGTGAAATAAACTTACTAATCAAATTTATTCACTTAAAAAAACAATCTCAGACTGGGAGAGGAGTCTCTTTGTCCTGTGGAGGCTCAATGACCCAGGTTAGGGGAATGCTAGGGTACTGAAATAGGATTGGGTAGGTGGGTGGGGGAGCACTCTCTCAGAGGCAGGAAAGAGGAAGGGGGATAGGAGATTTGTGGAGGGGAAACTGGAAATGAGGATAACATTTGAAATGTCAATAAATAAATAAATAAATAAATAAATAAATAAATAAATAACCAACAAAAAATGGAAAAAAAATCTTAGCTAGAAAAAAAAATCTCAGTCTAAAATGAAATACAAGGTTAACCTATGAATAGATACTTTGTAAACCCAGAGTTTGACCTTAGGGGGTTCAAAGTCTAGCCAGTTCAAACACTTGCCAACTTCTTACTCTAAAATTTTTAGACACAGTGAGTATTGTAATAAAATTAAAAGTAACTTTCTGCAAAGGTTCCAGAAGCCACTTCAGCCCAGTCCCTTAGGCAGTTACTTACCAAGCCTTTTACACATACATCTCATTCCATGGGCCCCTTCACTGGAATTGTTTGCTCCAGCTGACTCTCAGCCATCCCTTTTTCACACTGCCCTCCACAACCCGGTAAACACATGACTCAACAATCAATAACTTATCAAACAGGCTGATATGTTAAACTCTCAGTTCACAATCCTTCTACACAATAAGCTTACAATTAGTTGACAAAGATATATACCACACTACTCTTCCCCATAATTTAAACTAGTTATTCAAGCAATGTATACTTTTAAATGGTAGAGATAATATTGGATGATAATACAATGTCTATTAATAGTGTTGTAAGTAGCAATTGCGATTAGGTAGCTGGATAAGGTCTGTAAATACTATGCACTGTGCAAATAAGTGTGAGAGAGTATTAGTGTACAGTTTTGGAAATCATATCTTCTGTGAAGAAATTAGGTGATAATGGTAGAGCCTTTTATTGCAAACTAGCTCTATCTAATGTTCATTAAACTCACAACAGAACTTCTTACAATAATTTAGCATCATAAATATTGTTCTGTAACTGCTTACTGCAGAAATAGATTTAAGGGTGGGAACTTCTACACCTGGAATAGCACTAGGAATCAAGGAAGGGCAGGGCAGAGTAGCCCTAAGCAAGCAGCAGCAGCTAAGTACTGTGAAAGCCTAAGAGGATTTCTCTATCATGATGTGAACAAGGAGGATTCTGAACCTGGTGTGGTGGCTCATGTCTATGCCTATGATCCCAGGACTGAGGTAGAGGCAGGGAGATCATGACTTTGAGGCCAACCTGAGGGAGTAGGTTCTAAGCCAACCAGAGTCAAGACAAAACAAAACAAACAAACAAAACAAACAAAGAAAACACCCAGGAACTTATTTGGAAAAGTCTGTGGTAACTGAATAAATGAGCATTCTCACAGACTGATAGGGGAGATTAGAGGAAGCATCTGAGCATACTGGAGAAAGCCAGATAGGAGAAAGCCAGAACTTGAAGATAAGGAAAGAGGGAAGTGGGAATGTAAGAAGGAAGGACAACACAAGAGAGTAGATTGGCTTCAGATCCACTGGTCACAACCATGACCCATGAACCCACCGACTGGTGAGGAGCAAAGGGGACACTAGTGACCCTATGTATGTCACATTACATCAGTGTGGTCTGTTTCCTAGGTACACTTCCTGTGCCACGGAAGTATTCTCATTGTCACGGATGATGAATAAACAATTAGAACCAGACATATACTTGGTAAAAATGTTTATTATATTGACCATTGTATTTAAATAAAATGATAATTATAATAATAATAATAATAACAACAATAATAATGATGATAATGATGATATCATCTTCAATAGAAACATTCTAGTAAATACTAAATTGTTCAGTAAATGAAGTAATTGAATTGACGTGTATATGAAAGAAAGAAGGTTTGTGATATTTGTTTTTCTGAGACTGGCTTTTTCCCTTTAATATGATGACTTATTGCTTATTCTTGAGAATGTCTCCTCTCATATGAAAAGACAATCCATGGTCTAAACAGAAAAATACTTCTAGTACTCTATAGACCAGAGATACATGGCCTCAAGTTCATCAGCAGGCCTCTGAGGCTTTGATAAATGTTTCTTCCATACTGAACAAGCACTTAAGTTTACCTACTGGCTTCCTAAATCCCTTGGAGCTCTGGTTATACAACACTAAAGAGATTTTCTTGTATATTCACATGTAGAGAGTTAGTGTCTCCTGTTTTCAACTATAAAAGTTAAAGGTTTCATTTTTGCCTTTTGGCATTGCCAAACTTTAGAACACATGAATACACATACCTATGCTAATATACACATATAAACAGACATATATGGGCCATGTATGTTTATATATTAATTCTTCCCAAACAAGAGGTTGTTGCCTCTAGAGTGATTTCATCAGAGAATCTAGATGGAACTTCAGTATCCATACACCTTAATTTTTATCTATTTATTTATGTACTTATTTAGCACAGTGAAGGGGCATACAAATGCACACATTCCATGGTGCGTGTCTAAACCAGAGTACAACCATGAATATCAGTCATCACTTTGCTTATGCTGCCTTGCAAGTTTCCATATATTCTCCAGTCCCCACCTCCCACATTGAAAGAACACAAGTGAATTATACCAGTTTTATGTGGGATCTGAGGACCTTACTTGTGCATAGCAAGTACTTCACCAAATAAGCCACCTCCCCCACCCAATAACCTATGGATTTAAAACTTTTGTTGATGCAGGTCCAGAGTAAAGGATTGCAAGTGGCAACGATACATTTTTCTAGTTTTATGCTCATACTTTGTGACTTTCTACTAAGCTTCTGTGATCTTGATTGGCATCCCATATTGTCAATTTACTCTTTGAATTCTTTTCTAATCTTGGGGATATATGGAATTTGATTCTTAAGAGAGGCCAAGTCTACCCATGTCCTGAAGCCATAATTTCCTCCCAAGTGTACATGCAGAGTACGGATAAGGTTTGTGAGGCCATAAATTAGGTGTCAGACACAAAGCAGGGTGTAGACTAAAGTGTAAGATGGTCTATTCTCTCAAAGGGGTCACTGGAGAATCCTCCACACCAGCAATGTAGTTATAAATAATGTGCTTTTCCCACTCTTGTGTGCAGTTCTTAATCCAAACAGCTTACAAGACATCAACTAAGGTAATTTCCTCTTCTTTGTTTTTATGGCCTTCATGAAAAATTGAAAATTCTGAAGGAAGGATTAATTTAAGCATGCAAAATGTAAAATAAAATAAAACAACAGGGACTTCAGGGAAGCACAATTCTTAGCTGATTTTGCTAACTGCAGATCAGGAGGAAGCAAAGGACAAATCAGCAGTGTTGTGGGTTTCTAGATGCTCTGCTAACATAGCATGCTCCAACATGAGTTGCAGATGTTTTCATTAATCGGGATTTAAAAGTCAATTTTTGCTCTCTATGTCCTTACTATCAAATGATAGCCAACACAACTGTTAACTGATATGTGATTCTTTCATATAATAAATGGGGGGTAACTTTCATTTAAAGCATTCTAGACAGTTCTCTCTGTTACAGATGAAATAAATATCTCTGAGAATTTTCTTAAATGAGTTAGCTCACAAGGTGGTTCTTGGGCTGTAGGTTCAAAAGAACTTCCCCTGAAAATCTTCAGGGAATACCGGTGCCTCCTCGGGTGATCCTTTGATGGGTCAAGGCAGCTTGAGGCTCAAAACAATTTGGTGGGCCTGTTGCTCATGTGACACTGGGGAATGGCTGGGGTATAAGTCTCACACAGCACCACAACTCAAAGTTTAGGGAATAGCGAATCTCTTCAGACTTTGTTCTTTCTATATATCTCTTAAACTCCATTCCCACAGAATTCAGACTGTAGAAACCCTTTCCCCATACTACCACTCTGACCTTCTAGGTAGCTTCCAACCAGAAATCTTAATTAGAATTCCTTGAATCCAAACAGAAGCTTATCAGGTGTACATGGAATAATGCATTTAGATGAAAGACTAAAAAGCTACTGTGATATTTTCGGAGTGTCTGGTAAGACAGCTTAGTGGATAAAAGCACGTGAGCCTACACACTCACAAATAAGCATTACACTCTCACATACACACTATGGCCCCCACTGGCACATGTATTGACATGCTTAGTTTCTAGTCAAAGAACTGGGGGATTGTGGGTATGACCTGTTAACGTAGGTGTGTCCTTGTTGGACTAGATGTTTTCTTATTGGAGTGGGTGTGGCCTTGTTGGAAGAGGTGTATCACTGGCAGTGCTTTTTGAGGTTTCAAAAGCCCTTACTGGACCCTGTGCTTTCTCGCTCCCTACAGATCAAAGGATGTAAAGCTCTCAGTTTCTGCTCCAGTACCATACCTGTTTGCATGCTGCCCACCATGATGAGAATATACAAAACCTCTGAAAGTATAAGCAAACTCCCTATCAAATGTCTTTTTTAAAAGATTTATTTATTTTATAAATATGAATATACTATAACTATCTTCAGACACACCAGAAGAGGGCATCAGACTCCTTTATGGATGGTCATGAGCCACCACGTGGTTGCTGGGAATTGAACTCAGGACCTCTGAAAGAACAGTCATTGGCTTTAACTGTTGAGCTGTCTCTCCAGCCCTTCAACTGACTTTTTTTTTTCTTTTTTAAATAAAAGGTGCCTTGATTTGGTATCTCTTTACTGCAATAGAACAGTAACTAAGACACAGACACACACCATAAAGACACCAGAAGGAAAAAAAAGAGGAGGGGGAAGGAGGGGGGAGAGGGAAGGGGGAGAAGTAAAGGGAGAGACAAACAAATGAAAACAGTTTGAGTTTAAAAAATAAAAATAAAAAAACTCCTCAAAGAAAAAAAGAAAAAGAAAGAAAAAAAAAGAAAGAAAGGCGTGGCTCGTTCTACTATTCTTTCCTCTGCAGTATCTGGTGGTTTTTGTTGAATAGGACTCTAACATACAGTGACATTAGCACAAAAATGAAAGATCAGCAGGGATGATAATAGTAATTGTAGGGAAAGTACGGGAATAAGGGAACAGGAGTGAGACATAAAGGGACTAGAAGGAGAGAAGAGAAACAGAAGTGAATGCTATGGAGAAGGGAAACTGACCACCGTAAGACTGGGTACCAGACTATGGCTGTTCTTGATAGAACATTTCCATCAACCAGATATCTCACTATCCTTTTATGCCTTCTGAGGAGACTGAAAGTTAAGTCCAGAAAACAAACAAACAACGACAATAAAAAAAATCTCTTCTCAGGTCTGTATCTTTTCCAGTCAGGTTCAATGATATCATGGTTTTTTCAATGAAATGTCTTTTCTGTGTCTAAGAGGTAAACTTAGAGGAAATAGGAATGCCTAATTGCTTGGGGATATGGCTCAGATGGTACAGTGCTTGCCGTTCAAGCAGAAAGCTTCATGTTTGTTCCCCACAGTGACCATAAAAACCAGGTGTAATGGCAACACACTTGTAATCTCAGCACTGTGCAGGTGCAGGTTGGAGGATCAGAAATCCAGGGCCTTTTCCAAGTTCTACTAAGGGAGCTCAAGGCCAAGCTGTGTTACATGATACTTTACCTCAAAAATAAAATAAAATAAAATAAAACAAACACAATCTAAAAGCCTGAAAGGGACTAGAGAATACTAAAACTTACAGTGTAAGATTAATGTGTCTTTGTTCCAAGCAGCACAAATACCTTTAGGCAAGTCCTCATGTATGAGACTAAATCTCCATGAATTACTTATAAAGAGTTAATGAATTACAGACATGTGTGCACTGTGTGGCACACTAGAGGGATGTTGGCAACCCCTCTCACTGGGAAGATACAGGATACATGGTGATTCTCACCAGTCAGTTCCCTGATTCAGTTTACCCATGTATACTGGGACAGTTATGACCACTGCACAGAGTGTAGGGAAAGAATACATCAATAAACCTGTACAGAACATTACAGATGGTGGGGGTGTAAGGATGTTGCAGGGTCCTGGCAGTATAGACAGTCTATGCAGAAAAAGAGACTTTCTGTAGAGATTGCTTACAAGAGTGTTGGCAGAGATAAGGCAGTGGAAATTGGGGGTACCAGCAAGCTGTCACTGTTGGAAATTATGACTTCCCTGAAGCTGAATAGAAAGGAAACCGTTTCTTCTATGATCAGCTACAGGAGAATATAGGGAGAACAACCCATAAGAGCTTCATTATAGAGCAATTCTCTGCCATCTGACAAACAAGAGGGTCATACCTCTGTTTCTGCAATTTGAGCTCCTAATGAAGTTTCTCATTGCCAGACTCACAGGGGAGGGACATTCAGAATCCAGTTCCCTGAAACACAGCAAGATAGAGATAGGTAGTGATGAATAGAAAATATGGAAGAGTTCAAGTGGTCCTGAGCAGAGTGGTTTGTGTGCCTCGTCCCTGATTTACCACCCCCTCTCTTCTTTATGTTTTTAAATAAAATTATGTGTGTGAAGTTCAGAGAAATAGTTTCTGTCTAGCTAACAATGCCAACAGTGACTACTTGCCAAGTCCTATAGACATTGCTTTTAGTCACCTCAAATTCCAGGCTACTCATGGTTATGTACTGCAAGAAATATTAACTCTTTTACTCAAATCCTGTCTCTTTGGTACTAAACTATTCTGTACATGCTTAAGGGAATCTACGTTCTTCCCCAAAGACTTTTTTTTAGTAACCTACTTCCAAAGGCAGAATTTAGCACTAATGATACCGGACTTTCAAGAAGACCACAAAAAAAAAAAAAAAAAAAAAAAAAAAAAAAACCTGAAGAATGAGCAAGCAGCTTCATATGTTATGTCTGCCCTGTCTTTTGTATTATTGCTCTTCTCCAAGTCTGCATGTTTAGGTAATGACCTTCAGTCATTAAGCTGCTAAAAAAGTTCAGCATCTCCCTTATTCCACAGAGGAAGAAAATAATCGGAGGATCTAGGTTGCATCTGCAGGAACTAGCAAAGGAGGTTCATGCTCTGAATCTTGAAATGGAAGCAAAGCTTATAAGAAAGTGGGAAGCTATGAGACATTTGGCTCGTGTTGTGCTGCTATAATTTCAATATGAAACTTGATCTCAGATGCCCACGTGTTTGACAGTTGTCATACTCTCCTTCTGTTGCTGTGACAGAAGTGTTCACACAGTATCAGAGCATCATGTTACATGTTGGTCACTAATGAGGAAACAAAAATGGTGTCTCTGCAATAGAAAGATATGCCTGACACTGCATCGGTGAGCGGCGAGCTTTTGGGCATAGTTGTCATGGCCAGCTCTAAGATAGACTCACACTATGTATTATGTGAAATGTGAAATGCTTAATCTAAAAGTACATACTAGAAAACAGACAGTTTAAATCTAGGGACATTTACAACTAGCCACAACTAATAGAGGCTATCAAAAGCTGATAGTATCGTCAATACCAAAAAAAGTTATGGAGAGTATTCTAAATTAGCATAGACTATATGCAAAAAAGTGGACCTCCACTGGTTAGAGAACATTACTGGGGCAACTGGGGCAGTCTGGATGAAGAGTACACCTCAGTATTTTTAGTAGAGGTATTATATTTATCAGTTGATTTAATAGAATTGTCTGCAGTGCCTGCAGAAATGTCTGCAAAGTATTGAAATGCCACTAGGTCTACGACCTACATTGAACAAGTTTGGCAGCCACCATGGCATGTGAGAAAAGGTCAAGTAGCTATGCCAAAATGCCAGTAGCTGACAAAAGATGGGAAGACTACATATGTGCAATTTCTGTGCATGTGCTTAGAATTGTTCTTAAAAATAAAGGTGTGGGGGGAAAAGGGTGTTTTTCTACTGACCCCACTTTCTCAGAAATGGAACCTGAGACCCATCGGAAGTGGTCAAACTCAGGCCTTTCTGCTCTTCTGACTTCCTCCAGCTTCACACTTACTTTTCTTAGAACTGTTACAGAAAGTGTCTTGAATTCTCTCAGTGTCACTGATGAGGGACCAAAGTAAATTCTTGATGATTGCTGAATTTAAACAAATTGTGAGTTTTCATCACATGTAGAAAAAAATCTGCAGCCTGTATAAGATCTGTGTACATGTCTGTGTCTCTCAGGGCCCTGTACATCCAGGACAAGTGTTCTATTATTGAACTGCGTCATCAGTACTAGAAGATAACTTTGAAGAGAACTTTAATAAAGACCAGATTCATAAAGTGTTATTATAAGATCATTTACACTTATGACATGTGAATGCAAAACCAATGACAAGGGAGACAGATCTTCAAGCCATTGGGCCCCTTTCTTCAAAGAAACAAGCTATTTATGAAATAGATGAGTGTACTATATACTATATATTAGGTGATTGTTCATATGATAATGTCCTTTATTGGATTTGAAAGCATTTGTCTTAGATAATGACTGCTCCATATCTCTGGTTACACATAAGGCTGCCTGAACTCCTCGTAAATGATGTTTGGAAGTTTCAACTCCCTTTATAGCTCATGTTGCAGCACAATGGCATACTCTCGTGGCACTTGAATGAATAATCTTCTCATTTAAATGCCTTCAGTCAGTATAACCAGAAAAGAAAGGAAACCCAGGAGCCCATTTCTCACACTGTGCATGGGTTCCCTCAGTGTACCTCATATGCATCTGTGGATTCGGGAAAGTGCAGCAAGGAGTCAGGTCTGACTTGGTGGAGCAGGTGTTGAAGGACAGGAACGATCACGGTTGGTGGTATCATTAGTAATTTTGTTCTTCACAGGAGAATATAATCAGGATTGTTAAGCTATTAACTCTGTAGCTTCCCTGTCACTGGACAAGGTTTATTTTCTGAAGACGGGTATCTTTTTAAGGTTTAAGCAAACTCCTGCTGTGTCTTTGTCTGCAGAGGTGCAGAGGAGCAGGGCATCGTGCACAAGGCAGGACCGCTGCCTCTCAGCTGCCGTGGAGGGTGAACGGCAAAGGAGAACCACATTCGGAAGTACTGTCCACATTGTTTTCTTAAGTGGAGTTCTTTGGAGGCTTGAAAAATGGAGGAAAGAAAAACTGGGGACATTGAATCTATGTGCTTCATTTTTTATTAGCTCTGAGTGACCTTTCCAGGGGTCTATCATCACCTTATGAACCTTAGGAATTCAACTGTAGAGAATTTAGGCGTGCCTCAGCCAGTCTTCAAGACCGTACAATTTTACCCATCAGTTTGGAGTCCATTTTTCATAACATGCTTAGTAGTTCAGCACTTCATTTGCATTAAGTCAATCTCTGAGCCTTGTTTAACAGTAAACTATCAGTGCAAGCACAGAACCCCCTGACAACCCGGGGAATAGAGTACTTCCATAAGAACTTTGGGTGTTTGCCTCTCACTGGGGCTCTCTATCCTCTAGGGTTGGGATCATTTTCCCCTTTGGGGTTCTATCAAAGAAAAACACAAATTCATGACTGAAATGGGTAGAAATACTAGGAGTGGAATCACGCCAAGGATTGCTTTCCATGAGCATACTGTCATAAAACCATGGATGATGAGATGAGAAATCACAGTGGCATGCGGTATTGGTATGCACGTATCCAAGATATGAGCAGTATCATCAGGGAACCCACTGATGGTTGTATGAAACAACTGGTCCTGTGGTATCACTATAGAATAGGAATTGGCACCAGAACCTGTCTAAGGAACCTCACAGGCAAGGTTATATAGATACAGTAGTGGTAACATGTGTTCCCTGGTGCAAAGAGGAGATATATGGTGATTTACCACTGGCACACATTTTTCTTCTTGAATGAAGGATTGCAGAAGTATCTCCCTGCAGATCATCAGAATCATAAAAACAAGAAAATATAACATAAATTTAGAACATTTTAAATCTAAGCAAGGAAAGATTCTGTATTTGAAAGGAAAAACACATAGGTATACAAAGTCAACCTGATGTTCATCCACAGAAAGAAACCCCATTAGCCTATTGTCTTAGTCAGGGTATTTTTTTCCTGCACAAACATCATGACCAAAAAGCAAGTTGGGAAGGAAAGGGTTTATTCAGCTTACACTTCTTGTTTCTTACATTGCTGTTCATCACCAAAGGAAGTCAGGACTGGACCTTAAGCATGTCAGGAAGCAGGAGCTGATGGAGGAGGTTATGGGGGGATGTTGCTTATTGGTTTGCTTCCCTTGGCTTGCTCAGCTTGCTTTATTATAGAACCCAGGTCTACCAGTCTAGGGATGGCATAGCCCACAATAGGCTGGGCCTTCTCCCCTCTTCCCCCCCCCCCTTGATCACTAGTTGAAAAACTGCCTTACAGCTGGATCTCATGAAGGCCTTTTCTCAACCAAGGCTCCTTTTTCTGTGATAACTCTAGCTTGTGTCAAGTTGACATAAAACTAGCCAGTATACCCACTGATAAATGGACCTTCCATTCCTTACTAATGAGACAGCACTGGCCATATTCCTTCACTGGAGCTTTCTTTGTTGATGTATTTGTAAGAAAATGCGTTTTATAAACCCAGTGATTATATGTTCACTCTCCCTAAATACAAGGATTTATATAGAAACTACACACAGGAAATGAGTGGGAAAGTTGCTGCGGACCTGGCTACTGACATGAGATGAAGACAGTCAGTCACACTGATGCATTGCAGAAATCACAGCCAGATTAGAACTGAGTTATTAATTGCTTGGTTTTATCTGATGCTGAAAAATAGACCCAAAAATTTATTGTCTGGCCTTAAGTGTCCTACAAATCTGTGCAAAGCGAATAATCCAGGAAAGGAAAATGCAGTATGAACGTGCTGACCTATATGAAAATGA
The DNA here is from genome assembly GCF_963924665.1 of Micromys minutus. NCBI lineage: Eukaryota > Metazoa > Chordata > Mammalia > Rodentia > Muridae > Micromys > Micromys minutus. Next base: position 11,535,242 of record NC_137955.1, on the reverse strand, counting down.
CCTATGTATCATAAAGGATTGATGGAAATCTTGAATCAGATAATATAAAGGCCAATAAGCTATAGCAAAACAGACCCAAGTACAAATGAAGAAGACAGAAGACACTGTTGTCTGTCATATTTATAGCATGAACAGACCAACTAGGAGACTTTCCATAATATCTTTAGGGACACATTACTTCTAACTTGCTACCAAAGTCTTCACAAGGGCACTAATCTCACCAGTATTCCCTAAGCCTAGTCACAGCCTCAGCCATAGTTCTACAAATGGGGCACACGGGGCAGTTGAAAACATGCACTTTCTTTATAGGTAGGTGACACCATAGTTGGGCCTTCTATTTTCTACGCATCCATTGCCCAAACATAAGTCATATTGTCATGTGTAGTTGTGAGGAGGCTTGGACATGGTGTTTACATGGCCACATCCCATGGAAGGGTAGAGGAGCAGGAGTAGGGCATGGATTTAGAAGAGACAAATCCTAATTTTGTGTTTGATTTGTGGTTCTGACTGGGTCTTATTGGCATTATTCTCAAATACATGACTCATGCCCAAAGCATTAAGCAAGGAAGTTCTGTTTCTGGGAAAAATTGCTAGTGAAGTAAAACTGATTATCTACACTGGGATGTTATTAGGTTGTGACATTTCTCTAATGAGGTTAAGAACGCTTTTTCATTTTCATTTCTAAGGCTGTCAAAAGTGGAAAATGACTTCGAATATGCAGGAGTCAGCTGTGTATCCACTGAGGTGTGCAAAATCTTACCCCATCAGCATATGCTCTTCACGGTCAGAAATTATTGGGTTTTTTTTACGAAACCAGCTCTATAGTCACAAAAATAAAAACAGATTTTGATCACCTGTTAGTCTAGTTTTATGATTGCTCTGCTCCGATACATCATTCAGAGCTTTGTATAGTATCCCCTGCAAGGTCTTAGGGCAGAGTTACTCACTGGGAAAAGAACTAGTAACAGGTAGGTGAGTCTTCTCCACACAGCAAGCTTTGAAAGCATTCAGTCTGTTCTCTGGCATTCTGGAAAATATGAGGTTATGATGAAGTATCCAGGTCTTAAGCTGACTGGCTGTTCTCTGGCTCTAATACGGTTGTATGTCAGAGATTTCTTGAGCAGAAATGGTTGAACGTGTCTAAGGCAACCACTTTCCCCTTCATCTCTAAGGCGAGTGGGAAAAAATACTGACCAGTCTTCCTCTGTCTACACCGACTGTCAGGAACTGGGTTTTAGACCTGGGATGTTCCATTTCTTGTGTTTCCATACCACCACTGCCTGCGGTAGGCCTCTGAGATGGCAGAGTCCCCAGGACTTCTGCTCTCTTCATATTCTCTCTGTGCGGATGGTCTTCAGGACAGGGCAGGGAACAGCAAGCTACCAAAACCAAACCACATAGCACCATAGTTGCTCTTTTACACCCAGAGTTTCGGTCTTATTTAGCACAGGGGTGACATATCTCTAACACTGTATCTACAATAATAGCAAGTTTGGGGGGAAAGTGGTTTGGGAGGATTGTTGTTTTTGTTTTTGTTATTTGTTTGTTTTGTTTGGTGTAAAAGCTGTGTTTTTCACAAATGTCAGAAAAGACTCTATACACTATGTTGTATATAGGTACATATAATCTCATGTGCCAATAAGTGCCAGCTGCCTTTTGCTTCAGGACAATATTTATACACAGCACTCACACTGGTAACCCTTCTTAAAGAAAGTACTAAGAAGGTGTGTTAGCTATGGTTGAGCGTCCAGAAAATGATGGAAAACTATATTTTATCACTGTAGTTGCAATAAACACATAAGCTGGGAAGTGATGGTACACACCTTTAATCTCAGCACCTGGGAAGCAGAGGCAGGGGAAGATCTCTGAGCTCGAGGCCAGCCTGTTCTACAGATTACATGGGTGAAAGCAGGCTTTAACTTTCTATGGAGAGGTCTCATAGCCCATTTATTCTATTTCTGAGCTGCCAGTGAACTCTGTTGGGATAGCACCAGGTGCTTTGTCCATGCTTTCCTGAAGCCATAAGCCAAAATAAACCATTTCTCCAGAAAGTTGCTTTTGCCAGGCTATTTTACCGCAATAGAGAAAAGTAACTGAAAAAAAAAATTCATTTTAGAGCATGAGTGGGGTAGAGAGACCCAGAGAACACCTGATTATCTTGGATATGTTACATGGAGTAAAATATATATTTAAGATCCACAGTACAAAATTAAGCTTGTCCTACTTAGCTGCAGACCTTATCTCTCAAGAAATAGAAGTGACCAGCTACCCTACCATTGTTGAGGTTTATATGAAAGTGTCATTATCTCAGGATCATCTAACCTGGAAGTTTATTATCTATGACACATTTCAAAGAGTCCCTTTTTAAAGTGAGGTGTGTGTGTGTGTGTGTGTGTGTGTGTGTGTGTGCATAGTTAAGGCCAATTAGAGCAATTAGACAGTTGAAAAAAACTCCCTCATGTGGATGCTAGGAACTTAACTCAGGCCTTCAGTAAAGCAACAATCACTCCCTTTCTAATCTCTCAAGATCTTGATGATACAAAACCACAGAGTAATGCATGTGTGTTGCTTGCTGCTTTGTGCTTCTTCAGAGAACTAGAAGTAGCTATCCCGATTTCATATGTGAAAGCCACACTCCGCTACTCCACACTGCTACTCTATAGTAAAACACAGCTCCCTTGGTTTTGAATACCTAGCCACTTAGGAAAAGAAATCCCAGCCAGGCATGTTGGCATGTGCCTGTAATTTTAGCTACTCAGAAGTCATAGGATCACTTGAGACCAGGAATTCTCACTATGGGCAACAAAGGGAGACTGAGTCTCCATAAAATTAAAAGGAAGAAAGAAGGAGAGGAAGAAAAAGAAAAGAAGAGGAGGAAGAAAAACAGGGATAAATAGGGAGAGAGGAAAAGAGGGAGGTAGAGATGGACAGAAAGAAAGGAGCAAAGAAGGAAGGAGAAAAGGGAGGAAAAAGGAAGGAAGGAAAGAAGGAAGGAAGGAAGGAAAGAAGGAAGGAAGGAAGGAAGGAAGGAAGGAAGGAAGGAAGAAAGGAAATGGATATGGTCTTAAATCTATCGGAACTGAGTTTCTAAACTGTGGCTCTGGGGACAGGTTTTATACAATAATTTTAGCAGTATTCGTGGCCTGTGTCCACTGCACACCAGGAACCTTTCATTGCTTCCTGTCATCCAGATAATACCAAATGTTACCTTAGTGACAACATTCACACTGGTGAAGATCTGTTGAATTAAAGCTGTTAGATGGAAACTGTTGATTGCTTGTGCTTCTCAACAAGAAGATAAAGTACACCAGGAGCACCACCACAATGGGCCCAGAGGTCAGAAACCAACTACCAGTAGTAATGACAGGTGTGGTGGTCTGAATATGCTTGGGCCAGGGGATGGCACTACTAGGAGGTGTGGCCTTGTTGGAGGAAGTGTCATTGTGGGGGTAGGCTCTGAGACCGTCCTCCTAGCTTCCTGGAAGTCAGTCTTCTCCTAGCTACATTTCGAATATGAAGTAGAACCCTCAGCTGCTCTAGCATCAAGCTTGCCTAGATGCCATGCCTGCCATATTGATACTGAACCTCTGAACCTATAAGTAAGCCCCAATAAAATGTTGTTCTTTATAAGAGTTGCGGTGGTCATGGTGTCTGTGAAGAGACTGAACTAAGTCAACAGGCACAGAAGACACGAGCAGGATATGTTTGAGAAGAAGCATTGTGACTTAGGGAGATCTAAGCTGTAGTGTTTAACCAAGATTGGTCTGGTACTATCACCATCATTGCCTCTTGTCCATTGCATAATAAAGGAGTGAAGGCATTGGATGTTTGACTTTAGCATAGCCATTTATTTTTATGAATCATTACTTGGATTTTTACCTAATGGTACCAAGTATATCAGGCATGTGAATTTATAAGGTACTTGCTGCTTTGTGGTTTTATTCTGCTGTGTTTTTTTTTTATTAGTTTCATTTGTCTCTATAAATCTCTATTTTTGTGCCACAAATGTGCAGTGGCTATAGCATGACTTTAAATCAGGTATGATGATACCTCCAGTGGCTTGGTTAATAAACACTTATGGCTTTTCCTGCTGAAATACTGATGATGGGAAAGACTGAGTCATTGTCCTCACTTAGTTGTATGAGTCCACTTAAGCTCCAGTGAGTAAATCCAAACCTATGGACACATAGGTAGCCTTTGCTAAATTCCATGTCTCTCCCATGCCTTCTCAAGTTCATGGATTTAATTATAATTAAATTTAATTATAGTTAATCATTATTGGCATGTGTACATGCACTCACATGCACACACACATGCATGCATGCATACACACATACAACATGCTAAGATTATGTTATGTTGCTAATATGTGTTTAGGGCTGACCTCTTGAGATTAGTTAAAGTATCAGAGGAATTGATCTTGGAGAACATTCATTCCCCATCTCTCAGTAACTATTAATTTCCTATACCTCTTCTTATGAGTAAGGTCATGTAAGAATCCTTCTGTCTACATTGTTATCAACTGATGGTATGGTTTTTCTCTAGGTCTTATATAGGCATTTCTTGGGTGAAACTTCTCTGTCATATATAGAAGACACTTACTGACAGTTGTCTCTTCCTGGTTCTCTGGCTCTCTGGCTGTGTCTTAATTGACCCCCTACAGTCAGTTCTCAGTATTTTTGACCTGCTTTGACTTTCCATTATGGTGTCCATCTATTGAAAAAATAAATAAAACAGAGCCTCTTTGGTGAGAGGTATGCTGTACTATCTGCGAGCACAAGGATAAGTATTTAGAATTAAGATAGAAGTTATTCTGGTTTAGTGACATAGCAGTAGTTGGTGCTCCTCTTGGGTCTATCCTGGGTAGTGGATATACTGACCCAGCCTACCCATGAATATAAGTGCCACCATTACACATTTGAAAAATACCTTTCTGTGAGTGTCACTGTTGTGGTCAATAAGCACCACAGTTGAATATACTAATGCTTGCTTTTCTCCATCGGGTGTTTGAATAGTTTCTCCTAGTATTGGGGGTTTTGTAGTCTTCCTGCAAAAGCATCAGATTGCATGCCAATGTAACACATTTCAGATTCAAACCAGAGCAGATACCAACTCTGCAGCGGTGCTAATCACAACATAGCCTTATCTAAGCCTAATTATCTCTTAAGGAACTCACCTTCACACAGAATAGCATTGAGAATTACAAATTCACCATATGACTATAGGAAGTCAGGAGATCCAATGCTCAGCATGGTGGGTAATTTACAGTGAATTCAAAAGAAAAAAAACTAGGCCTGAAAAAAATATATTTCCTTTACTAAGAAATAAACAGTAGTGAATGTAAAGAAACAGACTCTTTTAATTTATTTATTCAAAATTCTAAACTCTAGCATTCACCAAGATAATTGAAATTGTCTTAGCTGGCTTTGGGCAGAATAAGTAAATTGGGAAATAGCAAATATCTTGAGCACTTGACACAATCCTCAGAGGAAATCTGCAAAATGAACAATTGTTCTTGTAACTCCCCAGGAAAAAGCCACGCATGCAGAGGTGAAATTAGAGATGAGAAAATGAAATCTTTGTCCCAAGAAATAAAACTAACAATTCTCAATAAAATCATTGAAGTATCCCTCTTCCTCATTCTTTCAGATTGTTCTGGTAAGTAGACCCATAGGGCATATCTTACGCTGGCAGGTAGCTAGATTAAGAGGCCTAAGACTCCTTTGAAATTTCTACTTCCTTGGACTTATAACATGATTAAGTAATGTACAATGTGATAACTAGTATGCCTACTTCGGGACTTTTTTTCCTTGAGACGTAGTCTCATGTAGCCTAGGCTAGTCTTGAACTTCTGATCCTCCTCCCTCCAGCTCTCAAACGCTGGGATTGCAAGCATTCCCTGCCACATCTCCTGAAGAATAGAATTACCTTGGAGGACTGCTTCTCACATTTGCATCTGATTCAGACTCGGCCTATCTATTCTGAAAAGTTCTAGGCTCAATCGTATCTGTTCAGTCTGATATGCTTATATTTGGACTATTATTATCATTATTATTTAAACATACTTAGCCATAACTACTGTGGCTTCCCCTAATGTCTGCAATGACAAGATACAGGGAGGTCAACACTTTAGCTGAAGTTGGGTGACACACTTTTCCACTGGGTAATAAAGTGTGTCAGTGAAGTGCTGGTTTGGGTAAGCAGAGCCTAATGATGGATGCATTGCAGATTGCATCATTTGATGGAAAATCTGAAGCGTTGAATAGCAATTACTCCCTACAGCCAAGGGCAAATGGCATCTGCTGGCCTTGGCCTTTTTACATTTTCTTCTTTCCTGAGGCCAGAGTTCTCTACAATGACAAAACTCTTTGCTCTGGTTCATTTGAAAACCCCTGTCATTTTAAAGGTTACTGGGGGATGGTGGATCTAACAATCTGTAGGACTAGACTTCAAAAACCTTTAATAGGAGGAATTATAAAGGCAAGCATCCTACTGAAAGGGGAAAAAATAGTTGTGGTTCTTTCTGATCTCTTTTGCCAAAATCCGAGAGCCAGAGAAGGAACAGAGACCCCCTCCCCCCTCATCGATTGCCCCTGAGTTCATCTTTTCTTGCCTCTCTGCATACATAACTGTCTTTCCCCTCTCTTTATCAGTGCTCAGAGCTGGTGAGTAGCCTGGTACCCATGCCCCACCCTTCCCTCTTACCTACCCCAAGACAGTACTGGCTAAAGTTATAAAAGGAATGGTGGCTTTAAGAACAAATCTCTCGAGCCACCCTCCTTTCAAATGTTCCCACTATCACTGCCTGGCACCGTGCTCTTTCAGCCTCATTGTTTTCTTTATCTCTTCACTCTAGACACCTCAGGTTCACTTGAGAACCCACCAGTCTCCAGATCCTAGCAAAAGAACCTCTGGCTTCAGGTGGAAAGGATGCCCTACTTACCTATACCGCTTCTTCAACTTTCCAAGCCAGACCTTATCGCTATAGTGAACTTAGTTGTGTGACTACAGTACTTACAGTACCTACAGTACCAACGTGTGGCCTGATCATCAGCCAGAGCCATCAGGAGTACTCTCCCATCACCCCAGGCTTTCTGATTCAGAACATCCAGGCAATTCTAATGCTTGCTACTTTTTAAAAGCAATAGCATATGCTGTAGACTCTCATGGCTTATGCAAAGTAGTTCCATCAGAAGCACTTGATGGTTTTAGTATATTTGAAAAACCTATATAAGGAAACAGCCATCAAGCTCCTCTTGAGAAGAGACCAATCTTCATGGCTGTGTCTCTAGCTTCTTGCCCAAAGTCTGGCAACATATTTTTGAGTTGAAATAGAGACAGGTAGTTTTTTTTTTCTACTGTGACCTTTATAGTTAGACATTAAAAAAATACCAAGTCAAAATGGAAATTGCCTAGAGAAGAAGTTTGCAACATTATGTCAGTGTCATGTGGGCAATTCATGAATAATTAATACTAGTTTCTTCTATTTATGTAACCCTCGGTGGTTCAAAACTCTACATTAGGTAACCAATAAGGTTGCTCATTCCCTGGAGACAGTAATTTTCCTTCTCCCTGGAATCAATTGTTTCCTGTAATTCTTTATCCATGAGGGGGCCCTGCAAAATTTCTTTGTCTTCCATATTACCTTGTCCATTGATATTGCCAATGTTCTGGTCTTGTTCATGCAGCCATTCTGAGGAGAGACAGTTTCACAGCAGACTTCCCTGGAGTCTGACTCTTACAAAGCCTTTTCACCCTTTTTCTGCAATGTTTCCTGTGTCTGACAAGGAAGCTGTGGTGTAGATGGATCTGTTGGGGATGGGCTCTCAATGATCCACTGATCTCTGCATTGTATCCATTTGTGGTTTTCTGTCATGGTCTCCATTTGCTGCAAAGAGAAGATTCTTTGATGAGAGTTGGTAGTTACAATTGCTAGTGGGTATAAGGATAGGATTTAGAATGTTGGAAGGAATTGGATTGCTTTAGCAAAGCGGTGATAGTAAATTCTTTTCTGAAGCCCATGACCTCACCAGCGCTAAAAATCTGGCTAGGTTTCCAGAACCAATCACAATTTCCTTCCTGTTGAGCAGGTGTTAAGTCCAACCAGACAGACATCCTAAACATCATTCAACAGACTAATGGACAATGAAAATGTGGTCCATATACACAAATGTAATACTACTCGGCTGGAAACAAAAATAAAATTTGTAGGTAAATGGATAGACCTAGAAAAGATTCTATTGAGTCAGATAACCTAGATCCAGAAAGATAAAGGCTTCAAGTTCTTTCTCATCTCTGGTTCCCAGTTCCAAATCCTCAGACATGAGTATACAACCAAGACTGACCACCTAAACCAGGAGAATATAAAGAGTGCGTATGTTCTTGGGTGGGATTATCTTGGGAGGGGACTAGAAGGATACAGGTGATATCAAGTGGAAAATGCAATAACAGGAAGGGGCTCCAACTGCACAGGAAGGGGAAAGAAATCACCAGGGTTATTTGGTAGTTCCTCAAAGAGTCTTATCATTTTATACTTACCTAAAATTTTAATAACTGGAGTTATTAAAGAATCTTAAGCCATTTATGCTGACTGTACACCCACAGGAACCTATAGACTAAAAAACAACCCCAGTACCAGACACAAGAAACCTCCTTTCTAAGGGTTGGACAAGGTAATCCAAGTGACTATGAAAATGAAATTGGTTATCTGTGAAACCTGTGGTTGCAGTTCAGGGCTTGAGGGTGGCCCTTTATTGCTGAAGACACCGTACACTTGGGACACAGGACTCAGATGACTTGAGGTCAAGGCTTCTTTCTTCAGCCCAGCTTTCATGGTTCCAGAAAATACTAGGCAAGCTGTCAAGAGAGAGAGAGTTCATATGTTAAATATCTAATTATCTTTTCTTTTTTTTTAATTATTTTATTGGATGTTCTCTGTATTTACATTTCAAATATTACCCCTTTCCCCCCATTTCCCCCCCTCCTCCAGTTGCTTCTATGAAGGTGCTCCTCTCCCAACAGATTATCTTTTCATAACAACAGCAACAAAATGGTTTCAGGAGACATCTCCACAGGTCTGGATACGAACAATGGAAATCAACAATTCCTTCCAGCTACAATGCCTGTGAACCACAACAGTTATTAGCAGGCCACAGTATGCACAAAGTTGTAGTAAGTGCATTCTTCACACACCAGTGGCAATTAAGAGTTGTGCAATTGGACTTCATGCCTTTTCTCACTTCACATTGATTGCGTTGAGCATTTTGTCACAGTAGCAGAACACAGCAAGTAGCACATCATCTCCATCATCTCCGTACATTCTCCTTTACCTGAAGCTCCCATGGCAAAGCCTTACAAACTGACTGGTATCTCACTTCTTCTCCTTGGATGAGCTTCTTTCGGAGAAGAGGAAGTTCTCTTCTCCTTGGCTTTATCTTACTATCTTTCTGCCTCGGTGTCCGGGGTCAGATGTATGTATATTAAGTATACCCATAAGTAGTGTAGAAGTTGACAGGAACGTTCTAGCACCCAGCTGAGGGCAGGACAGGTTCTCAGCTCAGATTTTCCCTTTAGTGAGCCCTGACCTTTAGCCTTCAAAGCAAGCACATCTTGTCAAAGACCGTTTATTCTTTCCAGGACACCATGATATTGAAAGCCTATGAATCTGGTATTTTTAACATGACTTTGTCCTTGTTGCATGCAAAAAAAAAAAAAAAAAAAAAAAAAGCCAGACTTTTTTCTACTGACAAATATCTTCCTTGGTCATACTGCCTTAGGTCCAGCTTCCATTCCTGTCTTTGTTGTCCAAAAGGACAACCTTTGCTACACAGAGTTATTTCTATTTCTCTCCTAGGAAAGAAATGTTCAATTTTCGCACTATACATATTATTTTAAAAATAGACTTTGACATTTTATGAGATCAAGATAAGGTCAGAAGGCTGGGATGTGGTCGACTTGATTGAGGGTTTGCCTGGCATGCAGGGAGGCATTGGTTTGATTCCTAGCACTGCATGAAAAAACACACAAAAAAGAGGACGAACAGAAAGTCAAGCTCCTTCTTTGCTACACAGTGAGCTCTAGACTATCTTGGGGTCATAAGACTCTGCTCCCAACAGGGGAAAACAAAAACTCATAAAACCAAAATTGATAAGGCAGACATTGTGAGAAAGCTTAAAAAAAAAAAAAAAAAAAAGCATGCAGAAGAGAGCCAAAGGCTACATTTAGATTACAAAATTTAGACTATCAGATAGGCTGAACTGCATCCCAGTATCAGCTTTCAGTAGCAGAATTGTGGCAGATAAACAGGTCAGACATAGCTATTCAGGCACATCCAATTCTGTTCAGTTCTACACCCAAATGCAGAACACTCTTGTTTGTTCAGAGATCCAGGGATGTGGGGATATCTCCAGGAAACGTTCTGTTTCTGTTGTTGCTATAAAAAGATAATCAGATAGTTCGCATATGGATTTTTTCCCTCCATGATGGAAGCAGTCTTCCAAGAGAATTCTTGGGAGACTTGTGTTATAAACCACAGCGGGCCCTGAGCAGCTGTACCACTTTGGTCAAGTTACTTCACATCTGTAGTCTTAGCTTTATCTCTAAACTGAAGAAGATGGACTAGGGCCCAATGAATCCATAGTTTGAAGTAGTCCCTGACGTGGCCCTGACTATTAGTTCTGAGTCAGAAAGGAAATGTGTCCCTTCCCAGACTAGAATAAAAAGCTAATCAAGTCTGAAAGGGGCCAGCACTAGCCTTCTAGTACCATGAGCCTCACAGGATTTAACAAGCTATAAAAGAACTCTGTCCACTATGCATCCTAAAATGGATGAAGTAGGCACTTATCACAGGAAATGATGATTTCCTTCCTGTTTCTGCTGGCTTTGCGCTTATATTTGAAATCCCAGACTTCTTAGGCATACTCCATACTCAGACTGTTTGCTCATTCCTTCCATCACTAATTTGCCTTTACTGTTTGAGCTCCTTGTCTGTGTTAGAAAGATGGTTGAATGCAGAGTCATGGCAGTGAATATTCAGTGGGGGATCTTTCGCCTCTCTAACAGTGGCTACAACATACAGTCATGTACATAAGTGACAGTTATGGTGAGTGATATCCAGGGCTTCTATGTGCCCTCATTATAGCACCAGACCCAAGGAGATATAAGTAATAAGACTGTATGCAAGACAGTGAGAGGGACTGACAGATGATAAATTCATTTAAGAGAGGTGGTGGCAAACAGCTTTCTTACTAATAAAGTCAAAACTCAATGATAACCTGAAACTGAATCCTTCAGAAATGGGAAGCAGTTAGCAGCCATTACTTTGAAGGCTGCAGCATTAGTCAGGCTGAAGAAAACAGTTTAAGGGAGGATGGATTTATCTCTGCTCACAGTTTCAATGGCACCAGTGCTGCTGGGCCCATGAGCGTCATGCTGGGAATTGTACGGAAGATGGCAATGGTTCACATCGTGTTGAACAGGACACAAAGACACGGGAGGCAAAACAAGACACAGGGAAGGAAAGAAGGCATATCTTCCCTGTGATGTTATCTACAATAGGTTTCTCCTTCTGCATCTTCACCACCTCCTAAAAATGATATTAAATAATGAATGCACCACTACCTTAATCATTGCTTTTATCAGCATCTTTTTGATTTGAACATTTCCCAAAAGCCCCTCAAAGGGAGTCTTAGTAATTTGTAGTTACTTGGTTGCTGTAATAAAGAGCCAATGACCAAAGCAACTTTTAGAACGGAGGGTGTCTTCGGGGCCTATGGTTCCAGAAAGATAAGCATCCATCACTGGAAAAATAGGGAAGAGTGGTCGCAAGCAGGCAGTGTGGGAGGAACAGCTGCGAGTTTAAAACAAGCCAGCAGAAAAGCAGAAAACTGGGTATGGCTGAGGTTTTTTTGAAAACTCAAAGCCCATCCTCTAGCGAGACAACACCTCCTAGTCCCCCTCATCAAAATAGTACTACCAACTAGATATCAAGTGTTCAAATGCCCCACTATGGGAGACATCTCATTCAAGCCACCCTTATCACCTAATAAAACCTTTAACACTCACGGGCACATTTACCCCTTCATCTCTAAACCCTACTTCCAGCACTGTCAACTTCAGAACAGTTTGAAACTTTTGGGCCTTTTTCTAGAAGGAATACTCTTAGCATGCCTTTGTGGGATTTCCTCAGAATCAGGGTGTAAGGTAGAAGTTTTAAGACAGAAATTTCCAAATTAGTACGTTTGGAAACACCTAACAGTGCTGGAGAAGTGAGCCGCGAAGGGGGCAGGACCAACAGATGGTATGTTTTCAAGCCAGCAACTGTTATGGGTGTCTAGAGCTTTTCCTGTTTACAAATTTGGGAATAAGAATGGTAGCAATCTGGGGAGAAAGGGAGCTTGGATATTAGACAGCAATTCCTATCAGTCTTTGGCTGAGGTCTGCTCCTGGTGTGTTATTTCCTTGTTATTTATTTATTTATTTATTTATTTATTTAGCCTTCTCTGCTGGGCAAAATGCCCTTCTGTTGCCTTATAGGAAACTGTAAAGGAAAGAGAAGCAGATACAGGCAGCTGGAAGTCAGCCAGCAAGCACCAAAGCTATGGGTCCTAGGGGAGAGGGACAGAGTACTGAGAACATCTGCTACAAAATGCCCTGTATCTAATGCGATGCTTGCAATCCACATTTTGTCTTAAATGAGCTCTTGGTCCTGTGTTAATTTTAAGCAACACAAACCTGAAACTTCCCAGAGTGGCCATAGTTTTCAGTTGCTTAGAATGCGGCATGTGTGGGCACATGAAAACATATTAACGTGTTCCTGCTGGAGACGGAAGGAAGGGAGATGGCAAAGGGTAAGGAAAGGCACTCAAGGCCACAGAAGGATGCTGAGTGAAAGTGGGGACACTAGTCAGAATGTCCGTTGCAGTGATAAATACCTGATGCACATGACTTAAGGGGGAAAAGGCTGTACTTCTCTCTAATGGTTTCACAGGTCCTAGTTCACGATTCCCTGAACCTTTGGGCCCAACACTGCGGGAGCGCATGACAGAGGATAACATCTACCTCCTGGTGACCAGGAACTAAAGAGGGTAAATGACAGACAGTGCATGAAAAATTTTGAAACAAATTATCACCTCAAAGTGACATACTTTCCCGAACGAGGTCCCACTTCCTACTTTTCAACACTACCCAATGACAAAATCATATGACAGATCCATCAATGGATTCATCTATTGATTAAGTCAGAGCTCAGAGAACCAGTCACTTCTGCCGAAGTTCATCAGTTGGAAGCCACACCACCAAACCAGAAGCCTGTGAGGGACATTTCACATTCAAACTGTGACAGTGGATGAAGATGTGTTGATGTCTGAGCTCAGTGGGCTGCTTATGCGTCACATCCTGGGACTGTGTAAGGCACAGTGGGCTGGTTCCAGGAAGAACATACTACTGGCCTCTGGAGAGATGGCTCAGCCCTTTAGATCACTGACTGCTTCCAGAAGCCTTGGGCTTGATTCCCAGCATCTGTGCAGTGGCTGATAACTGTTTATAAATCCAGTTCCAGCAGCTCCAGCACCCTCCTCTGGCCTCTGTGACTACCAGGCTTGCACACTAAATACACTCAAATAATTTATACACATAAAATAATAAAATATTATTTCTTTTAAAAACCACACTGATGGAACCAAAGCATGCCTCCTTTTGACTGTCTACAGGGGCATGAAATGAATAATCACCACTGGCCAAAGTGACTCACTTATTCAGTTGTACTGCCTTCTGGACAGAGAAACCCAATCTGCCGACACAGGAGGAAGAAATGAAAAGTGAGAAATATCTCTGTGACTGTGTCATCACCAGAGAGCTCAGTGTGAAGATGAAAGCTAAGGATGGGATTTTTAACAGCAGCTACTTTACTTTTATCTAACATCTCACGCTAATATACCAATTTCACCATGTAAAACCAGTTCATTCAGCAATAGTAAGTGATATCAGCATCACAAGGCAGTAATTTAATACTGTGATTTTTCTTTGAAATCTTCCTAAAGAACGTGTTATTATGTTTATAAAAGGCCCATCTCCTCACCTTCATAAACCATTTTCATATTTATCCCCCACATCAACAATATTCTGTTATCTCCATATTTCTGTTCCCTTACTAAGATTCTCTCAATTGCAGAGTTTCTTTGTTTTATGCACATCTGTGTGAGCCACCTATAAATGAACAGTGGTATTGTATGTGAAATAAGTAAATCAGTCATTTATAAACAAACAGAAAAGTGTAAGTAAAAAAAAAAATTCCATAAATTCCCTGTCCTTAGTACATAACTAAATAATAAGTATTCTAATAGTTCATCCGGTGCTAATAATGTCTGACTTTACTGGTCTTAAAAAAATCTGGAGAAATGTTTTTTAATATGTCTGATGAAGTCCCTGAAGGTCCTACATTATTTTATTACCGTTTTTCAGGTGTGTGTGTGTGTGTGCCAGTGTGGATGTTGGAAGACAACTTGCAAGAGTCAGTCTTTTCCTTCACCTGTGAGTTTTCAAATCAACCTTGAACCATCTTGCCAGCCTAAAATTCTGATTTCATTGTTCTGAGTTGGAACAAGGTTCCAGGGCGCTCCAAAAGTTTAAATAAATAATCAAATAAATAAATAAGAATAAATGGGATGAAAGAAACCAATAACAGGGCTGTCTTCCCCTCGTGGCACACACTAGTAGTGAGGGTGTTTCTCCCTGACAATAAGCTGGTCCTGGCTGATGCTGAACAGAGTAATAGTTACACCTGAGAGCTCCCCAGATTAAGCACGGTGTGAGAGAACTATCTGCCTGAGCTCTACTGACCAAGGAGTAGCAGAGTAACATTCTCTGTGTCCCTTATTTTCCTACTACAGTCCTAATCACTTATAGTCACTTGGGACACCTATTGTCCATTGTTTTTTTTTTTTTTTTTTTTTTAAATCTTGAATAGCAAGAACCAGTAATTCTTCAAAAGAAGACAAGGACTCCACAAGAAATCAGTGTGATACACAGAAGATTATCAAAGAATCAATACTGTAGGAATCTGCTGTTCTTCATTTGTAAATTATTTTATTCTGCCCAGAGTTCACCTGTACCTAAAATGTTATAAAATATCAAAGACTCTTTGCTCTTAGCTTTCTAGAAGCTCACTTTTTCTTTTTTCTTTTCTCTTACATTTTGGTAAGACCTGAAAGGAAGGAAGTATGTCCCAACCAATGTTGTGTAAATGTGTGGAAGGGAGGTTTGAAGTGCTTCTCTTCTGTTCTTGCTGAATGGTAGATTAGAGTTTTTGTTCTAATTGTTTCATCCTGTGCTGGTAAGGTCCCAGTTAACTGAACTTGGAAGAGTAACCATGGCGACTAGCATATGGTTTCTGATTCCATTAATCTTGTTGAGATTAACAGAAAATCCCCCCGGGGAACATTTGCAGGGATTCGGAAATAAATCATCTTTTCATGTGTATATTGTTTGGTGACAGCTATTCTCTTTAAATATGCATCTTCCCAACAAAGGAACTGCACAGGTCTTCTAATTCCGTGATTAGAAATTTATTCCACAAATTGAAAATTTTACAAAATATAGCAAGTAACCAAAACCTGTAAGTAAATCCCGCGAAAAACAGACACACTAGAGGAAGCTTATTTACTCTCGGGTAAAATTTTACCAGTGGGGAGTCTGGGCGTGGTTCTGTGATAGACTGTGCCTAGTGTGTATAAACCTCTCAGTTCAATCCTCAGAGATACCCCCAGGAGAAATTACTCATGTGGGACCTCAGCATGTAGAGGGGAACTAAAAATAAAATTTGAGGTTTTTCCATGAAAAACTCTAATTATCATTTAAATGATAGAATGAAATGGATGAGTTGAGTGGGGTTTAAGAAGGGGACACTGCTCTGATCACTTCCTGCCTCCAAAGCTGTGGCCTTTATACACTGGTGGCAGGGAGAAAGAGCAAAGGCAACCAGAGGCATCTATGGGACATTTACAACCTGGTTGTAGGTGTAAAATCATCCAATTCTACTGGCTTAGCCAACATTTGCTCTCCTTGGCACAAATGCCACAGATTACTATTTTTATTTCCTTTTAAAGGATACCATATGCTTCCAATATTTTTAAGTTAATCATCTTTTCTAATTATAGAATAATTACAGAAAATATTCATTTCATACCTCTTTTGAGTATTGTAGAGCACATAAAAATTTTAAAAATTATTACAAAACAACCCATAGGAATGAGGATAGTTCTGATAACCAGACACAAAATATGTTCTTGTTTTAGCATTGTTACAAAATGAGAACTGTTAGAGTGTATATAAATGGATAATCTAAAGTGGTTTTTTGTGATCCTGCAGGATACTCAGTAGCAGAAGAAAGGTACTCAGGTGTGTTTAATTATAGAAACGAGCATTCTGTCGCCTGACTGAAAAAGATCAGTGGGTACTGAGCTCAATACTTCATGACCTAGTCAAGATCTCAACCCCAACCTCAGCTGAATTTACACAGTTAACACTGTGGCCTATGAGTGCCCAAGGCACAGGAGTGAAGCTCAGCTCACATGGTTCACACTGTGGAATGATTACTCAGAGCAGACTTCAAGTAGAGACTGGTTCTCAACAAACTCAAGTCATGCTGTTGACCATCCTGGCCCTCAGCCCTTTCCAACACAGTCATGACAATCTCTGATGAGCCTCAAGCACCTAATCGCCCCCCTTCAGTGTCTGATTTTTAACTATACTATCAGGATTAGACCATGCCCTATTAAGGTGAAGACTCAAACTAGAGCCTTTCCAGGTATTGGCTCATGTTGGTTTTCAATACATTAAAAAAAAAAAAAAAAAATCAGATTAAGTCTCTAAAAATACCTCAGGAAGTTGGTCATATTTTAGGTTCTCTGAAAGAAAATATTAACTCTCTTAGCAAAAATATGTCAATGAGGTGAGCAAGGTGATGCCATCTTGTCCTGACCTTCCCCTCATTCCAGGTCCTGTTTGCTAAAGGCACTTTTCAACCCATATCCCAATGAACAGCCTCTTTCTTGGTAACATATCCTGGACTCTCCATGATCCAGACCATGATGCAGCTATATAACCAAAATGTATAATTAAAACAAATGTTACCAGGTTCCCTGACCTATACTAGACAATGATATTACTGTAATTATTATATGATATTTTATTTATAAATGCTGCATCCCTAAGCTTCACTTCCAAGAGATCTTTGTGGCAGGAGCCACCAGCTTAAATAAAAGACTCTTATTTGATCTTATATGCACAGGGATCTGTAAGTTCTCTTTTGAACAATAACATTAGTACCTGAGTTATGACATGTGTTCACATGTGTGAGGTTTTTAAACTTTAGTACATGCTGAGGATGTCAGTTTTCAAATTTTCTGTACATAATACAGTGAAGGAAAAAGCATAGTATTTAGAGCTTATGTCTTTATATACGCAGTACATTGGGTGTTTTAATCACCCTTCAGTTGCTGTAAAGAAACACTAAACACCAACACAACACTTAGAAAAGAAAGCATTTAACTTGGGATTGGCTTGCCGGTTCAGACTTTAGTCCTCTATTGTCATGGTGGAATGGTGGAAGCATGGAGCAGTAGCTGAGAGCTGCATTCTAGTCTACAGGCAGAGAGAGAGAGAGAGAGAGAGAGAGAGAGAGAGAGAAGAGCTGACTTCCAGTGACACACTTCCTTCAGCAAGTCCACATCTCCCCATCCTTCTAATTCTCAAACAATGTCATCCTCCTCAGTGATCAAACATTCAAAAAAAAAAATGGTCCTATGGAGGTCATCTTTATCAAACCTTATTGTGGAAATGTACTTCTAACATGTCAGGATTTAAGTGGTCATTCCCAGCCACATTTTTCGGATAATCTACACTATGCCTCTATGCTGTCTGGGTGAAATCAAAATTGTATTAATCTCACTTGAAAACTTGAGCTTGAACCAGAAGAATTCTGAAATGAAACCCCATTGGCCTCTGCGCCTCTTCCTAGGAAGGGGAAAGCTGGATCATGGCTCATAGAAAGCTCCTTCTCCCCTCTCCTCCAGCTGAGAACAGCTCATCTCTGTATTGTATTCAATCACTCCAAAGGATTTAACAATTGTCAGCAAAAGCACCAGTGCTCTCCTGGCACTTCACAAAATCTATCCTCTAGGAGTTTAATTATTTATTGAGCTTTTCAGGATCCTGGCGTCTCTCCCCTGCTACCTGCTAGAGACAGGTATCCCACAGATTTTATCTTTCTATTCTTACATAGAAGAAACGAAGAAAATTAAAGGCCATGGATTACTTCTCAAACTTTTAATGAATACCTGGAAGTGAAGACATCTTTAGGGTCCCAGTGTTGAGACTATGCCACTTTAGAAGCTGTGTGATCTAAAACAAATTATTTAACCTCTCTGTGCCTCATTTTCTTCCACTGTGAACTAATACAACAGCTTCTCCTTAAACTAATTTATGAATTAAATGTGTTGGGTATAAGCAAAGCACTTAGACTTACCATGCTGCAAATGTCAACTACCACAATTATTATCTAAGCTACAAAACCAAGAGTTGTTTGTTCTGTGACATATACTGAGGCCTGATCTGAATTCAAGAAGTTTGTTCAAAGCGAATGAAAGTGCCAGCTTGCTATATTGTTGTTTTATAGGAACATGTGACATGTTTAACAATGAGGTGTGAGCATAATAGTTTTATGACTCTTATTTAAAAATGATGGTTTCCTCTGTGTGTGACCAAGGGAAGTGATGTTTTTATTTCCCCTTGTAAGACTGTCTGTCAGTGAGGCAGCTGTCATTAGAAAAACCATCCAAAACAGTGTCTGGATCTGAGAGGGTTCTAGAGACACAGGACTTTTATTGCTCAAGCTAAGAAGGTCCTTGCCAGCTCAGCTTCCCAGATGTTTCATAGCCAATGAAGATCTGCGAGAAAGGGGTGTGATAGGGCTCATCTCAAGAATACAGAATAGATCCTGATGCAACACGTATTGCCTTGACTCTCCCTCTCCAGAGCTGGGGTCAAACACAAAGCCTAGCACGTGCTATAGCCTCATGTGTCCTGCCACTGACAGACACACTGAGCTCTGACTTTTTACCCTATCAATTCGTTGTAAGAATCTAAGGATTGCCACTGCACTGGAATAATTAATTCTAAATGTCAAGTGTCTGCTGTCTGGGATTCGTTTTTACTGTGCTTGTGCATTCTGAGGGATTTTTTTTTTCTTTTTGATTCCCTCTGATCATTTTTGTACTTGTTGTTGTTTTTCCTTTAGGTCAACTCAAATCAAAACATACTCTTGGGATAATGCCCAGGTTATCCTGGCTGGAAACAAATGTGACATGGAAGACGAACGGGTTGTCTCAACCGAGAGAGGCCAGCGCTTAGGAGAACAGCTTGGTAAGACACAAGTCAAAAAGCAAAAACGCTTGGTGGCTGTCATACTGATCAAAGTCACAGGGATGTGTGTGTGTGTGAGTGTGTGTGTACATGTGTGGTGTGTGGGTTGTACAGTGTGTGTATAGTATATGAGGAAGGATATGTATGACTGTAGTGTATGTAGTGTATGAGGGATGGTAAGCATGTGTGTGTGGGGTGTGTATGTGTGCATGTGTGTGGTGAGTACTGGGTATGTGTGTACATGTGTGTGGTGTCTGGGTTGTGTGCATGTGTGTGGTATGTCCGATGTGTATTGTATGTGTGTACCCGTGTATGGTGTTGTGGTGTATGTATGTGTATGCATGTGTGTGGTATGGGTGTAGTATGTGTGGTGTGTGTATGCATATGTGTCTGTATGTGTGTATGTGCATGTGTGGTGTCCTGTATATAGAGTGTGTGTGTGTGTATATACCTGTGTGTGATATGTGTGTGGTCTGTGTGTGTTTCAAGAGATATTGACAAATGACAGGCCTTCAACAAGCCCTGAATGTATTCACTTTCATTTACTGTGGCACTGTCTGAGTTCAGACAATTAGAAACAAAGGTGATGGCAAGACCTTTGGTGTGAGCTCAAAAACATCCCAATTATTATTTCATTATGACCCCAGTCCTGCTGTCCTTGTTCCCTTATTGTGATATGTGTTTGTCCACACATATCATTCTGCATGGAGCTGAGTACTCCATTGTGATCATGATTGTTCTCAGGTTCCTGTTAAGGACGGTAATGGCAAAGAACAGGTTCTGTTCTAGATTCTCGACTTCAGAACATCAGTGATGAGCCATGGTACAGTGAAAGAAAAGTTCTTAGGGGCCAAACTCCTTCTGAGAATGTACCTTAAACAAAGAGCCCTTCGAGATAACATCCAATGAGATGACATAGCGGAGCACTAGAAATAGCATGGCCATCTCAAACACAAAACCTCCCTGAAGGTAAAAATATCACAGTGAGATGGGGGAGTTTCAGGAGAGACCAGTGTCTGATTCAAGACAATTCTACTCAACACGTCTTAGGTGGCTTGTGTCAAACATTATAGAGGAAGCAAATAACAGTGATAACTCGTAATCATATGGAAATATCAAGGGTGCATATAATACAGAAAAAATAAGGAAACAAAAATGGGCTGCTGAGGAGCTGATGATGGAGATGGTAGAGACAATAGGTGAGCATGGGGGGTGGGTGCAGAGACGGGTACAGGGAGAAGGCTGCCAGGAGGGACTAAGAGAGCGAGAGTGGGTGGGAGCAGGATACCCAAGGAGAGACTGTGCCTGCAGGAATGATGGGTAGGGTTGGGAGAGAGAGAGTGGGTGGGAGCAGAGGATACCCAAGGAGAGACTGTTCCTGCAGGAATGATGGGTAGGGTTGGGAGAGAGAGAGTGGGTGGGAGCAGAGGATACCCAAGGAGAGACTGTGCCTGCAGGAATGATGGGTAGGGTTGGGAGAGAGAGAGTGGGGTGGGAGCAGAGGATACCCAAGGAGAGACTGTGCCTGCAGGAATGATGGGTAGGGTTGGACAGTGCTACTTGGAGGAGGCAGTTGATGCGAGAAGATGGGTTAAGTAGCAAGATACATTTTCCTAGAGAAGGAAAAACATTAAAACCAGTAAAACAGGATGGGGTGCTTGGGTGAGGGCCACAGCAGAGCACAGACACTGGAAACAGGGAAGATGAGTGGACGGTGAGCAGAAAACATACAATCTGGGGCCAATATGTGAATTGATTTGGAGGACAATTCCAGTCCCGCCACATAGTGTAGACACACATAGGGGGAAGATGAACAAGAGGGTTGCAAAGCAGCTTGGCCCCAGAAGACACCTCACTCTGATCAGCTTCTCACCTCTTACCCTGGCTATGATGATGGCCTCAGCTAACAGTTGATCCTAATAATGAGGCAAAACCCAAAATCTAATGGGTAGTGGGTAATCTGAGCTTCACTATATTATTGGAAGCAAGGGCTGTCAGCCCAGCCCTTCCCCATGGGTCAGTCTGCCATTGGAAAAATCTCAATAGCTGAGCAGAGCCCGTTCCCCAAACTTTATTATTTCCTTGTGAGATCAACTAGCTCATTACACTGAAGCTTGTCACTGAATGACCATTGAAACCATGGAAACCAGTCCATGAGCCCTCCCTGCAACCAGTGATGAAAACATTACCGGGGGGATCTGATGCCCACTGTGCCTGAAGACAGAGAGAGTGCATTCACATACATAAAATAAGTAAATAAATCTTAAAAAAACAAAACATTACTAGTTTTGCTAGTAATTATTACTAGTTAAATAACAAACTAATATTTAACCTTGATATTTAACTCATAAATGCTCCTTAGCCTCTGTATTCTCCGTCATGGAACCGCCCCCATTCCATCAGCACAGAAGAGTCTTAGGAGATGGATGACATTTCCTAGTACCTCAGGAAGATAGAAGTGGAGACAAGTAGGTCCTCTGTGTAAAAGCAAAGAGGAACCTTGGAGGGTGTTCCATAAGGCTTCCCCTGGCTCCTTTCCCTGTCCCTGGATTTAGCATCTAGCTAGACATATCCACCTGAGAGGAGAAAGTCTCCACAGAAGCAGGCTGTCTTTATAAGGAAAGCTAAAAATATTGTTTGGCTCCATGAACAATAGAGTAACATCAAGAAAAAGTCAATGTCATTGTCAAAAAGAGACAGGTGATAGCTTTATCTTTTAACAATTTAATAAACGACTTGGCTGTTGATAGGATCAGATTTGGATGAGAAGCTAGAATAATCAAAGTATTTCTACAGATATTCTCTCTCGCCCTTTCCCTCTTTCCCTCCTCCCCTCCCCTCGCCCCTTTTGAGTGTGTGCACATACACACACAGAGAGATGCACATGCAAATGAGAACACATTATCCTGACGCACACACCCTCTCAATTCACTGCACACAAGTGGGATTGCTTCTCAATTTGAGAGACAGACCGATTTAATGCTCCTCTGCAGTCTCTTCCAATAGTCTCTAATTGTTTTTTTTTTTTTCTTTTTGCTATTTAGTCAATAAGACTCAGCAGTTGTCATAGCAACCAACAAATGTGCCTACTTGGAGATCATTGACCTCCCATGTGATTCATTCTCCTCATGACTACACACCCTCTACAAATGATCAGGCGAGAAAATTCTAAAAGCTAATAACTCTCCATCTAAATTACAAGATTTTTGAGAGGTTTTACTTTTTAAAACAATTAGCAGTAAAATTCATTTCTGGGAGATTAGGCATTCCTTTTCTAAAGGTTATTACCACATCTTGGAAGATGGCTCAAAACAACTGCTTTATTATCTGTTTATGATTAACTCTCCATTCTTGATAGTTATTTCTATATATCATTTGCTCATTCAAATAAGGGGACTGGAGGAAACCATACAATAGCTGACGAAAGCTGAGGCTGAGGATTTGGAATTCCTGTAGGGATGGTGTTCTTGTCAATCTGATTTATTCCTTAGGCCACAAAGCAAATGTTTATTAAGCATTTACAGTATTCTGAGTACTTGGCATGCAGTTTGACAGTTGACTTTACCTTATAAATACAACAACCACAAAGCCTGTGAGTGCTGAAATTGACAAGGGACATGTCCCTGCCAGCCCTCTCCTGGATGTTATATTCCATCTGGCCCTGAGAAGCGGTTCCTCATGATTACTCATTCCTCCAGCCTGTTCACCACCTTACTGTGTTCTATCTCCCACGTAGACACCAACGTCCTCTTCCCACTGTTTCTTACATGCCTAGCTTACCACACTCCTCCCTACATACTTTCTTAGAAGTGCACATTTGCCCTGAAGTTTTAACTCTATCGAATAACAGAAAAATCATGTCTTCTGTGAACTCTGGTACTGATTTCCAGTTGACTTAGCTGGGCTTTCAGATGAATTTATCAACACCAGCACAGACTGGCTGCCAACCCTCAAGTGTTCAGAGTTAAACCCTAGGAAGCTATATTATACGCAAAAACATTTGTAGTATCATACAATACTAACATTTAGTATTACACCATGCTAATTTCCATGAGCAGAGTGTCTGAAGAGAGTGAATTACTGCTAAAGCTGAACATGACCCTGTGGCTAACATTATCAACAGTTTAACACTTAGTCTGCTACAGCACAGCCTATAGCAACATAGGAAATGCTTTGCCTTTTTAATTTACATAGTTAAGTTTTGTCAATTATAAAAAGACTCTGACAAAAGGTCAACTTGTGTATCTGTGATTTCTAAGCCACGTATATTTAGTCAATAATTCCTGATTTAGACAATTTGCTTAAGGCAATCATCTCTTAAAACAGGGAAAGGTAAAGCCATAGAATGGGAGACTGTTTCACACAGTGGAATTTCTGGATGTGTGAGGTGCCACAGAAAGAGCATGTCATTGTTTTCCAGAAGATATAGATAAATCAGTGTAAGCAGATCCAAAGGCTGAAAGTTGGGGCTTGCCTCTATGAACTGTTTCTCTAACATCAAAAACAAGAGTTAGTCACACTGGCCATGGGGCTCGAGTGTTTTTGGAGAAAGAGAACTACAGAATATGAAGCATCATTAACACCCCGATGAGAAAATCTACCTCTGGACTTCAGCAACCCTGATTCTGGCTGTAGCTAAGCTGGGATGACCCCCATGGTTCTGATTTTGACTTTAGCATCCTCAAATATGTTCCTGAAAACCTGGGCTCCCATCACTAGCCGAGGTAGGAAAGAGAAGGAAGGAGCTAAATATGTGTTGAACCTGTGGGTTCTCTGAGCTTTGGGGATCCCTTGGCTAACCCCATGGAACCCCCACCAGGGAAAACTATCACAGAAATCTATCCGTAGGGCTGTTCTCCTCCAGACAATGACCTTGAAATAACCTTGAATTATCGAATAGCTTTTTACTGAACTTAGTTTTATCTTAAAATCCAGGAGGGAATTCAGGTGTGTGTGGCTGGTAAGCCTCCGTAAACTCTCCTGGGTTCTGTGATCTTCCAGTGATCCCATAATCCCAGGAAAGAAGCCAGGTTTTGCTGTTGCTAAGAAAGAATTCTCCTAAATACAATCTCATTCATGCCCAATTTTTTTTCCTTCAAATTGGTGCAGACATTTTCAAGGAGACTTGGGAGATCCAAAAATGAGATTGCGGACAGAGATTTGTCTGGTAAGGATGCAGAGAAATCCACTGGGACTTGGTTAAAATCCATCAAACAAGAATCAGTAAGCAAGGGTTCTTTCTACACTGCCATTAGAGTCACACTATAAGGCTGATTCTTGATGAGCACAGGAGATAGATGCTTCTCAATGAAATCTAGGAACGTGATACAGAATTATTCTCATTTATTCATTCATTCAACCTTTCGGTCTTCCATTCAGTGTTGCCAAACACTCATCATTAGAAGATTCTAGACTCTAAGAGGACACACACACAATCACTTTACTTTTTTTTTTATTTATTCACTTTGCATCCTGTTCCCTGCCTCCTCCCAGTCACCCCCTCCCACAATCATTTCCCCACACTCCCAAACCTCCCCTTCTCTTCTAAGAGGGCGGAAGCACCCCTGGATATCAAGTCTCTGACACATCAAGTCTCTGCAGGACTAGGCGCATCCTCTCCCACTGAGACCAGACAAGGCAGCCCAGTAGAAGAACACATCCCAAAGACCAGCCACAGCTTTTGAGATAGCCTCAACTCCAATACACAGTGATAATTTTTATTAGATAGTTTATGTATTTGCATTTCAAATGTTATCCCCTTTCCCACTTCCTCCCCCAACCATCCCCTTTCCTCTGCTTCTATGAGGATGTTCCCCCTTCCACTTCAACACCGTGGCATTTCCCTTCGCTGGGGAAGCTAGCCTTCACAGGACCAAGGACTTTTCCTCCTACTGATGCCAGACAATGCCATCCTCTGCTACATATTCAGCTGAATCCGTGGGTCCCCGCCCCCCGACATGTATACTTTTTGGTTGGTGGTTTAGTTCCTGGGAGCTCTGGGGAGGTCTGTTTGGTTGATATTGTTGTTCTTCCTATGAGGTTGCCAATCCCTTCAGCTCCTTCATTCCTTTCTCTGACTCCTGCATTGGGGACGCCATGCTCAGTCTGATAAGCCAGTCTAGGGGTCTCCAGCAGAATTGAAGACTAGCTTTAGAGTTGATCAGGAGATTGACAACGGAGGTGTGGAGGAAGGCCACATGGACAACACTTACAGCAGGCTTGAAGAAAGAAAATAGAACTTTTATGGGTAGGCAAAGAGGGGGCAGCACCTTTGTGAAGAAGAACCTGTGTGCTGAAGAGGTCTAAACTCACAAAACATAAGAAATGACACATCACTGAGAGGCCATTTACCACACTGAAGAGACTGGGATTGGCTCTACTTCTCAAGAGCCAGTGACAAAATATAAAGAATAAAGTGGCAAGACTTGACTTCATTTCAGAGGAAGTACAGAGGTCCTAAAAATGGGGTGTGTAAAATCAGGCAGCGGATAGGAAGAGAGCATTATACACACTCCCTTGTACCTCAGCATCAACTTTTCAGTGCCTCGATATGTTGTTCCAACAGTATACTATATAAAACTAAGAAAACTAATCTTCGTGTATTAGAATAGTGCTGAATCTTCTAAAACCTGGGTTATATAATAGTAAATACTCTGCTGAAGCCACTAGTTTAAAAACAGATTGGAAGTGATGGACTGGAAGCCTGGGGTCCAACAGGAGTGGCTTATGGAACAGGAACATGGCCAGGGCAGAAATCAGGACAACAGCATTACTCCAGGGACATTAAAGAATCAGGCCAGCTCTCTCCCTCTGTCCTCCCTTTCTTTCCCTCCCTACCCCCCCCCCCACACACACACCAGAATAATCAGAGTCTCTGAAAATGGAGAATATTCTGGTTTGCTTTCTGTTGCTGTGATAAACCCCATGACCTAAAGCAGCTTGAGGAAGAGTTTATTTGGCTTTGCAGTTACAGTCAAGGGAAGCAGAGGCAGAAACCTAAGGCAGGAACTGAAGCAGAGGCCATGTCGGCTGACACACTGCCATGCTTCCTCTGGCTTGTTCAGATACCTCTTGCGTTCAACCCACACCAGCCTACCTAGTGGAGTACTGGCCACCACCTTGGGCTGGGTCTTCCAGGTCACTTAACAATCAAGAAGATGTTCCCATGCCATACCCAGAGACCAGTCTGATGGAAGGAATTGTTCAAATGAGATTCTCCTTTATCAAGTGCACCTACATTTCTGTCCAGTTGACAACAGCTGTGAGATACCATTCCTTGTAAACTGAACACACAAACACATCTCTAAAGCTAGAGAAATGTATGCAGCCCTGATGCTGTACTCCCTCCAAGAGAATAGTCAGGTGGGGTCTAGAGGTTTTATGGCTTTGAGAGTTTCAGGATGATGGTCGCTTTAGCAGGATGAGGACCTTGTGTATTGCATGGTGTAAGTAGCCACCCAGTTCTTTCCTATTAAATTCAACTAACCTTTAAAAAGTTGACTCCATTAAATCTATTTTTGTATGACATATGAAATGTATATGAAAAAGTAAAGCAAATATTAAGAATTAGTCACCAAGTCTTTCTGTACTCACATTGTTAACTTTTTCTACACACACACACACACACACACACACACACACACACACACACACTCGAATTTCACAGGCATCAGCTTCTCATTACAGTGTAAGTTCTACATGCCAAAGGCCATTTAGTAACCCCAGCACCAAAACCAACGGAGCATAAGATGCCTATGACAGCCTTGTTCCTCATTGGTCATTTTTCAGGCCTGAACCATACCATTGCCTCCAGGCACTCCAGCTTCCTGAAGGATGATTAGATTTTTTTCTTCATTTAAAAAAAATTATTTTCTCCTTGCCCCTGCAAAAAACAACCCAGTGCGAAAACAGGTCGAATTGTCAGCAACTCTAATGAGAATACAGCATCACCCCAATGCCTATATTTAAAACTCAAACCACCTGCTCCACATTTGCACTGACTGCTCTTCAGCAGTTTTTAAAGATTTATTTAAATCTTAATTGCGGTGTTTATGAAAGAACAGGGATTGCCAACTTCTGGATTTGGCAAGAAGTTGCAGCAATGCTATTTAAATGCTCTAAGTACCTGGCTGCACAGAGCTTCTGTGAGAACTTGCAGACAGCCTACCATTATTTCCCCTGGCTCACATTCCTTCTGGCTAAGATTTTCCCAGGAGGTAGAAAACAGATCAAGGGTATCCTAATGTGTTTGGTATATTTAGATGTTCTTACATCCGTGGATTAAAAAGGGATGGTGCCTCCATCCACCTTATCCTAGTCCTTTGAGTTTGCTCTATCTCACTAGCTCCTGGTCTATGTTTTATAACTCTCTGTCCTTTTTATTGGTGCTGGGATTTATTCCTCAGAAAACACTCATTATAAATGGAGAGGCCATATGTCCCGTGCATCCCATGTTGCTTGGGATGGTCCAATGGATGCTCACTCATTTCCCAGTAGACATCGAGAGCACTCAGTTCAAGCTCCAAGTGACTCACTCCGAATGAAAGACGCTATGGTAGCTTGGCTGAGGACACCACACCCTGTAATACCCAATCAGCTTTTTTCTGTCAGGCCTCAAGCACTTACACTCCCCACTGAATGCCCAAGACTTTGGCAAGTCCCTGTTCTAATGGTCATTGATTTACTCAACAAAATCAACCTGGAAGCCTTTTCTGGGGAAAAAGAATCTCACTACAGAACTCTACCAATATTTGACCCCTAGAAAGCCACCATTCCCTCCAAGAACCACAGAGTAGAAAACTGTACTTTTGCTTAAAAGATTCCAGTCTCTCACCCCACTTAGCCCAGCTCACAAAACTTCCAATTCTCTTGTTTTCTTACTTGAAACTCACTCAGGGCCCACCTTTGCTCCTTATCTTGGGGTAATCTGACGGCTGTGCATTTCTCAACCCTATGCAGTCTCATATCTAACCTGGGCAGCACTTAACATGTGAATGAATGAATCCAGTTCCAGGTTGTAAAGGTCTGTGTAAACTACCGATCTGATGTTTCTTTTTTCTAACCACACAAAAGTGTTAAGAACGATGTTAAAATTTTAAAGTTGAACATAAGAATTGTAAACTGCCTCATTTTAATTACCAGCACCAAAAAAAAAAAAAAAAGAAAAGAAAAGAAAAGCAAAGAAATATACAAGCAAGACTCATCTAAATCAGTTTGACGTGTTCACTGTTTCTGTTCTGGAACTTGTAAGGGCTCAAATCCACAAAGGGTTGAGAGAGCAAGCAGCCGTCCAGATCTGTTTATTAGCTTTGCACACTTGCCGGTATGATTTTCCTTTCCTCGTGGTAAAGCTCTCATAAATGAGAGCAGCAGATAATAAACCCCACCAACTAAACTCACAGGGGACTGATTTCTAATTTAAAACGCTTATTATTATTTGCACCCAAGAAATGTAAATGGCTGACACTTGTAAATACAGATGTCTTTGACTTAACCATGGTATTAAGTCCCCAGTAAACCTACCAGTAATTTGAAAACATCGGAGGCTACAAATGCATTCAATATACTTAGCCTACAAACATCACACCTCCTCCTTCGATATATTTAGTGCCCTTAAATCAGCCTGCATCCAACATAAATCCTAGTCTATATTAATCTTGGATCTCACATGTAATTTACTGACTACTGTTCTGACATTTAAAAATAGCACCAATTTTTTACAAATGTTTAAACAAATTGTCAACCAAGCCATCCCAGTGATGGCTTCTCACATATTTCTTATTCTAGTGCTTGCTTTTAGTGACAGGTTCATGACATTGGGAGAATGCTGTCAAGCAGGACGAGCTCATTCGTCCTCTCAAGCACAGAGACAAAGCTGAGTGTCCATCCATGTAGTTTCATCCAGCCCCCATCTCCACTCCTCTTTACTCCCTTTTCCCCCTTCCCCTTTGGCAGTTCAGCTCCATTATCCTCTGATGGTCTCACCTTGGAAAGTCGTGGCTTGTTAGATGTTGGGAACTTAAGAGATGCATCATTCCTTTATGGACCCGTGAAAGGGCCCCGGTCTCAGCAGAAGTTGTGTGTTAATGTTGTATGGGGAGAGGTGCTGTGTGCAGAACGTTAACCCTGTGCCATTTATTAACTTTGTTCCCAACAGGGGACTTTCTCTGGTCTCTCAAACCCAAGTGCCAGCACTAAGCTCTGTTTGAAGTTGCCATAGGCTTCATCCCCTATGCACACAGAAGCCATGGTATTTCATCTGTGAAAGCCATTCAAGCAACCTCCTCACTCCATAGACAGCACACCCTATCCTGGCTTGCTCTTCTGCCCTTAACTGTAGTTAGTTTCCAATCACCTGAATTGTCTTTCTCTAACAAGAAAGCAATTGTTTGTTTAAAAGAAGAATTCTAAAGACTGCAGATTTTTATTAACATCTCCTCTGCTCTTTAAGACCAAAGACCAAATCATTTGCTTCTGGATAAAAAAAAAAAGAAAATCCTAAAGACAAACCATCAAGAGAACATATGAATTAATAGCAATTTTCAGGATTTATCATCATAAAAAATTTATTTAATTTACACTTCATGTGACTTTCTGTATCTGCTCAGGACAGGTGAAACTGCCTGTAAATGGAGCTAGATTCAGACTTTCTGAGGAATTTTCTGACTTTTAGGAATTGCAATTATGGTAAATTTGGTTAAAATACCAGATACGGTTGCACCACAAATGTCTTTATGGAAGACATTACTTTGTAAAATAAATTTATACGAAATAGTAATTATTGATCATTAACGCTAACAGTCACCACAACTATTTTTATGAAGCCAACAGAGATTACCAGTCATCTTCGGGCCTAAGCCTGCCAGAAGACATAAGGTAGACATTAGGAACGTCCTGGAGGAAAGAGCATGGGGTGGAGCCAGACTCTAATCTTGGCCTTGGTTTTCTATATGTGCAAAATATCTACTTTTCACTAGCATAAAAATGGATATTTTAAAGGTGCTAATTCACAATGCAGTCTGGATCCAAAGCAAAGGAAACCAATGTAAACAGCACAGCACAGTAACCTTTACAATGGTGCTCCACGGAGATGGTCCATCTGTGGATGTCATGATGAAACTTCATTTGTTTGGGCCCTGATACTTGAAAATGTATTTCAATAGCTGCTCTGTTTCATAGACATCTCTCACAGCAAATGTAACCTGCTGGTTGATTATGCACATGCAATTAAAATTGAAAATCTTATACAAAGAACAGTTATTAATGTTTACGTTGACAATTCATTAACAGGCAATGGTGGAAATTATCTCCTTTATCATTTAATGCCTAATGCAATGATAAGAAGTTACAAAGGAAATGTCTCCTGGATTTAAAGGAACTAACTCCCCTTGGAAAATACTTGTCACTTTTGTGCACACATTGGCTCTTGCATTGAGAGTGACACTTATCTCTCTGAAATCTCAGAACATCTTGACTTTCCTACCCTTTCAGAGTTTTTAAATTTTGAAGCAAAGTAAAAGTTATTAGTGGGAGTTGAACAATTCTATACTTCTTCATTGTTCAGAAATGCCTTTCCTCATGGGTAAATAGGACTGCTTTGATTTGGTTTCGATATGACAAATTTCCCACAGGGCAAATCTGAAATGCTATGATATGGAATTCCATGCTTGGTAAACTCCATCTAGAGATGATGCAGCTGACAGATGACTTGTAAGTTCAGTCACTTCATAACCAAGAACAAAGGGATAAGTGAGTCTCCTCCCCCTTGCATTTTCATCTATCAGCTTCTCCCAACCAATTAATAGCAATCAATCCTGTAATTAGCCAACATCTGCTGGGCACCTGCTTCTACTAGATGCTGTTTCCGGGATAGGGGGAAGCCCATATGGGATGCACAATTTAACTGGAGAGCAAAATGGACCTAGTAGAAGGGACTGGCAGAAATAGAGAGTGGTTGGATCTATGGAGAAAGACTTTGCTTCTGGGAATCATGAAGATGTTTCAGAATTGGGTTCTAGTTTTCATACAGCATGTTATCCAATGGTCTGTGAATTATATGCTTCAAAATAGCTAGAATGCTGAATTTTACATTTGTAGCTGCCGTAAAATTGTAACAAATCCAAAATATATACTTGAAAATAATCACTAGAGAACTGGAAATGTTCAGGCTGGGAAGTTAAGCATGCAAGAACTTAGAGATATTTTTTTCTGAAAGACTTCAAACTAAAATAGCCATAAGAGATGAGCAGGTGATATAAATAATTTAAAAAATAAAGCAGCCAGGTGTGAAATTTAAATATGTTTTGTTTGTTTATTGGATACCTAGGGAATAATGGTTTTACAAATTTTAGTGGATGCTTTTGCCTTTCTCTTAACAACTCCCACCTACTCACTAATGGTACAGATGTGGATGCCAAGGATAACAGACAATGCAAACATGGATCTCATGTCAGGGACAAAAAGAAGGGCAGAGAGAGCAGTCTGTCTCCAGAGAGCAGCTCCATCAAGTATGTCAGAAACAGGCTCACTGGGTTGAAAACTTCAAGTTTTATGATATTCCCCAAGCTTAAATATATATAGTATTGAAGACCAACACTTGCAATATGTTCAGCAATCCAATAGTAAGATGTGGGGTCAGCAGCAATATAAAGCAGGCAATATAAAGCAAGCTCCAACAAGGTCCAGCAAGCAATCCCCAGCAACTTCACACATACACATAAACACATACTTACATACATACATACTTACACACACACACACACACACACACACACACACACACACACACACACACGGAGCAAAGCTCCAACCACTTCACATACATACACATTCATGTTTTTGGTGAATGGAGTAAAATTCAATGAGATGCTTTCAACCACTTTACATACATACATATATACACACTTACATATTGAGTGGATGAAGCAAATGCCAATGAGTAGGCTCCAGCAACTTTATTTTGTCTCCCACATGTATATATCCCAACAAAATCTTTCAAGCAGTATAAAAAGTACAGTATAATTACATTCTAGTTTCTTTTAGTGAATGGTTGTGAAAAAAAATCATTTCTTAGTACAAGTAAAGAAAACAAATTTGTAGGGGTCCAGGAGTCACCTCACAAACCAGAGGAACACCGATCTCAGTCAGACAGGGACAGTTATTGAGCATGCTCACCAGGACTGATTGATCAGCGATATAGACCAGACGTGGGAGCTGTGACATTGAGTTCAGATCCTACAGGGATTTTAAGTCTGAAATCTACAAACACCTGTGCCAGGTTATTCAACCAATCAGGATTCAGGGATAGAGTATTTTCTTGAGAACTTGTCTTTGTTGTATACTTGTCCTGCCCCAATTAGTTGGGGTATTCGGCTGTGGCAGGAGACTTACGTGGCCTAACCTTCATGTCTTAACTTCCCAATCAAACTGTCACTTACTCATGTGCATGTGTCCTCCTGCCAAGCAGAATGTAAGTTCTCAGGAGGCCTTGGGAAATTAAACTTACTCCATTCCTACTCAAACTGGAAGTCTTATTCCAAAGAGATCCTTATATTGTAGCAGGTGTCTCTCTTATGCTTTATAAAGGCAAAAACTATACAAGCTTAGACATAACATCCTAGTAACAACAGTAACAACACATGAGAAAGTTTCCTTGTTACATTAGTAACAGAACAAAATGCCAGGATAGAAAGGTAACAGTTACCTAGGCCTTAACAAAATTATTCCCAAAAATCTACATACATTCCTAACTTAGCAACTTGTTATAAATTAACAAAATGTGAGCAAGCCAGGTAATTTTCTTAGCCAGTTTCTCCTACTGGCAGGCAACAATGTCTAGTTACAAAAAAAAATGATCAATTGTTTTCTTATTTACCGTAAACAACAATCTTACAAAATTTTAATAATCACAAATATAAACTTTTATAGAAAAACAATGAGCTGTTTCTACTTTAAATCCTCAGATTTCACATCTACTCACCAGAAATGTTTTTATTAAATCATATCAGGAAGCTAAGGGCAAGGATGGATACAAGAAATGAGTTATCACCTAACTCAGTCTAGCCTTAGTAAGAGTCACATCAGCCAGTGCTAGTTAGACTGCCATTGTTCCTGTTCCTTGACCTCAAAAAGTCCCTGGCACAATTAATTAGAGCATATTTTTCTGGTTCCCTAAGATTTTCTGTGTCAAAGCCACTAACAAAAAAAGTCTTAACCTAGCTTCACTAACAATTTGCTTTTCCAAATGTTTCCTAAGTGTGTTAGTCTTTACTGATGATCAAAATGTCTAAGTTCCTTCCTAGAGTGGTGATTGAATTATTAATCTGCTCCAGC
The DNA here is from genome assembly GCF_963924665.1 of Micromys minutus. Lineage (NCBI taxonomy): Eukaryota > Metazoa > Chordata > Mammalia > Rodentia > Muridae > Micromys > Micromys minutus. The sequence goes on along the minus strand of NC_137955.1, from coordinate 11,501,492 downwards.
AGCTATGTCTGGAAGAGATCAAGAACTATTACTGTGAGTGCCAATGGGACTGCCCAGTGAGGGGCTGGAAGCTCCTTTAGAGTTTTCGTCCACGTCTTAGATTAAGAGGGATGTGAAGGCAATAAGCAGAGCAGAGCTCCACAGCAGTACAAAGTCCTTGGAGCACGTAGCCCTCAGGGATCTCTGCCTCTTCAAGGCACACCCATCTTGCTTGTGCTAACTGGTGGGCCACATCCCATAACTCCTAAAGCTTTGTTTTACCTCCCGCATGGTCTTCGACAATACAGAGAAAATCCTGATTAAGAGTTCGGCCATCTTGGGAGTAGATGTAACACTCAGCAAACACTATTTTGACTGGGAAGAGAAGATATAGGGTGGGGTTCCTTGGGGAGACTGATGGGAAGAGCTGCAGTGGGGGGTGCCCTTCATGTCACTTAGCAGATGTTGAAGAGGCAAGCATGGTAGACTAGAGGACTGAATGTGTAGGTACAAGTCTAAAAGCTTGGGGAAGTCTAAGAGTTGGGGACTGAATGCCAAGCTATGTAACTTGAATTTCACTCAGTGGAGAGGGAAGACTTCCTGTAGCCTCAACTCCAGTAAACTCAGGCACCCTCCTCTTTGTGGTAAGACTAAACTAGGGTCTGTAAGTCTATGGGCAGGGTGAAGGCTCCCTGTGTGGGGACCAGCGTTCACCAACGCTCTAAGATGACTCTTAAACAAGTTCTTAATCCTGCCATCAGCTTAAGCCTGGCTGACACAAGGAACTTGGAGCCTGAAAGACTTGTCCTTTCTATTGTCTATTTATATCAACTTTAGCCTTGGGCTGAGCCCCTGGTCCAGCTTCCGGCTGCTTTCTTTGGCCATTCTTCAGGGAAGTGGGTCAAATCCTCATCCCTCCCACTCCTAAAATCTGTTTCATGGCTGGGTCCCCAACATGGGACTAGCTATAGTGACAGTTGGTCCTGCTGCTTGGAAGTCCTTACTTCTAGCCCAACTGTCACCTGCTTGGCACCATGATGACCTTTCCCCCACAGCTCTGGTTCATCTGTTTCCACTGGGAAATTGAAGAGGGAACTCTGTAGTCAAAACTCAAATGAAGAAAGAGGCCACTTGAAATACAAAAGACAGCAAGAAAGTAAACGATTAACAGCTAGGAATGAAATGGCGTACTAAAATAGTTTGGGGAGTTCTGGGGGATGGGGGCACACTTATTTCAAATTTAAAAGGTCAGAGAGCCCAAACAGTGCCCAAGACTTCTTTCCTGGGGTGAATACAAAGATTAAAAAAAAAAAAAAAAACTACTGTAGTAAAGAACTTTACTATATAATATAAACATTAGCATGTAGGAAGAAATTTAGTATCATTACAAAACTGAAGAAGTTCACTGGATAAAGGGGCTGAGAAAGAGATTTTTCAGTACTCAATATTGAAGCCGTAATTATTATTGCTAACACAAGATAATCATGAGTGGGGTGCTGTGACATTTCAGTACTCCTCGTGACAAAGTGACAGCCTAGAGCCTTCTACCTTCAGTGAGCAGCATGCTTTTTGGCTCATGGCCTCGCTTGCTTCCCTGTGTGGAAGAGTCTGGAAAGGTTCCAGGCTTCTGTGGGCTTTGTTCTGAGGACATTTAAGGAACAGGTAAAGAGCCATGCCAGCAAGCCAGACCTGTGTCACTCCACACAAGACCCAGGGTTTGGGATGTCCCTGCTAACCAGTGGAAGTCCTTCCAGGTAGTCAGCAGCTCTTCTACTTCTACAGAGGCCACACAAATAGTTGAACCTAAACCGTGTCTGCGTATGCTTGCCGTGGGTTTTCGAAAGGGCAGGAGTTGCTCTTTCTAGGTCATGTCTGGAGAACCCCAAGGCAGGAATGCGATGGCTGGGGCATGTGTTCTTGGAACAGGGCTGCTTCTGCCAGAGAGCAGTTGGAAAGAATGAGAAAGGAGAGCTGGATCATTCATGTTTTACTGAGCATGTCCATCGCTCACCTGATAAAGACACATGCGTGTTGACGCTCCTAATTACAGATCATGCAGCAGAAGGGGCAGGTGTTCAGTGTAAGAAGCTAAAGTGGTAGGTAAGCTGCCAGGGGATCTGTCAGACTCCATAGTCAGCTTGCTCGTGACCTTGGTCCACTTCTTTGATCCTGACAAACTGCCCTCTCCCCTCATTGAATTGCAAACAATCTCCAGGATTTTATAAGACTGGGCGGCTTCTTTGGTGAGACACCTGGCTTCTGATAATGGTGCGCATGGATGTGAGGGTGAGGTTTTCTGAGAACGAGCTGTTAGGTTCAAGTAACTAAGGTCTGAAGAACAAGATACTGAGATGGAGAATAAAGGCTCCAGTGTTTGTATCCATGGCTGTAAGTCAGGCCATGATTTTAAACACGCTTGGACACAGGTATGGGACATGAGTCACTTCAGACTGAGAGGTTTCACCTTTGTGATTCAAATTGACACAGAACTCTGGGGTGCATAATAGGCTCCCATTCCCCAGATCTAAGCAACTCAATGAGACGATACTAAAGGCTGTGACTTTTACCTTGTGTTCCCACTATTCCAATTCCCTCTGTGCTTTATGATAGACAGATTCAGGCTGTTGGTCACTGAAAAACAGTTTCATTTTCAGAACCTCTTATATCTGTGCTTCTCTAGTTCATATGGAGATATGGCTTTTGTAATCCCACTGCGTATTTTAAACTCTTAAACAACTATATTGTTTGGTTGGCCGACAGTCTTACGTCCAATTAATCACCTTTGAATTATTCAAAATAGTGAAAGTTAAGTGTGTGTGAATTAATAATTACTCATTACCCTAGAACTGATCATTTAACTGTGAGAAAAATCATAGTTTCCTTCTTCAGGGTACAAAGGCTTCACCGTCTGTAGGTGGCTAACTCTCCCTCTGCCATTTCCCAGCCAACCAAAGGAAGGTTTAAAAGAAAATCACTCACCCATTTTCTACGTTCATTTCCTTACCTGTAAACTAGACAAATTAATGGCGCCTGCTCATGGACAAAGTGAGTTAAAAGTGCTCCAAGTGCTCTCAATATTCTCTGTGATGTGCTCGGCACTAGACTATGCAAACGCCAGCGTGTGGCCACTAAGGCTGCTGTCCTCACACTTTCCAGTTTGTCTGGCACCTTTGCCCTCGTCTTCCCATTTGAGAGTCAGGATAATGCTGTAAGACAGGCAAAGCAAATTCCAGAAATTACGAAAGTGAGCACGGAAGCCATAAGTTGCTCGTGGCGACAGATCTAGTATGTCAGACCAGGAAGGTAGCTCAGTGCATAAAGGAGCCTGCTGCAAGCCCTATGCCCTGAGTTCAATCCCCACACCCACTCAGTAGGAAAAAAACCCAGATTCTTGCTTACCATTCTGTATCTTCCACACATGTGCTCCATACATGCACACTTACATACATACATGACCACATACAATATAAAAACAATAAACAAGCAAACAAACAAACATAAGGAACCAATGAAGACTTAAAAAAAAAATCTAGCATGTTAACAGCGGGCTGCCAGGGTACTTGGGCCAGTAAGCCTCCGCACTCTTCCCATAACACAGGCTCCTCACCATTCTGGGGAAAGAGTGTTATCACAGTGTGCAGGTCTCCCAGATGCTCTCTCTTCAGTGACCACATATCCCCAGGATCCCACAGTAAGGAATGGAAATTCAGAACACTTTAGATTTTATGGTCAGAGAGTATGTTATTGTTCCCAACCTACGAAGCAGCAGCAGCAGCGTACGGCAACCTAATGCCCAGATAAAGGAGTCACCTTTGATAAAGAGGGACAGAAGCCCGTATAGGTCAGCAATGGCTTAGTGCTTCAAGTTCTGCCTTTTCCCAAATGCTCCCATGTAAAAGAAGCGCTGGGTGAAATGCCAAAAGAACTGGAACTTGTCCCAGCTTCGTCCCAAATGTCATGATTATTTTTCTCCAAAGTTTCATCCAATGGTTTCACATCCCCAGTGTGGCTTTGGAATATTCTAAAATGATGTCCATCCCCATTAATTCTGGGACGTTAACACCAGTACCTAGAAAAGCAAAGAGCTCTGGTAATTAGGTAACAATATCAATCAGAGGGTGCCCGTCCTGCCTTGGTCAGGGTCCATCGGGAAAGTGACTGATCCAGCGTTAGGGATTTCAGCGATGTTAGAAAAATCAGCATTGTCCACACCACCTGGCTTTGCCTATAGAAAAAGAAATGTCTAAGAGAACATCATGATCACCGAGCAGACATAAAACAATAAAGAAGAAATGTAAACCAAAGGTGGACTGAAATACCTTGCACTGTTTCCTAGAACATTAATCTCACGATTAGCCTCCCGAGTCTGGCTGTTACTCAGATCCTGAGAGCAGCAGTCAAAGTGTAACAGGTTTAATCATCCGATCAAATAGTGGTGTCTAGAAATTAGAAATTTTCACATAAAAATCATGTATTTTTTTCCCAATTCTCTTCAAAAAAAACTAGTAATTTTCTTAGTTATTAAAGGGATTTGGACATGGATACAAAATAGTGGGCCTTTCTTTTTATTTTTTGTTTTTTGTTTTTCATTTGGGTCCCAGGAGCTAGGCATTCACTGGATTTAATCATTTTGGATCTTTGTGTCTCCTCTGAGATAGGGCCAGATGTAACCAGAAGGATTTATAGGGTGTAAAATTGAGAATGGATTAGAAAAGGCTCTCTGTGTTCTGCCCAACACATCCTAAATCAACATCCCCCCCCAGTGGACCAGACCAATCTCTGTCTGGCCAAGTGGGGCAGTTGCCATAGCAACTGACTGGCAAGCACAGCTAGTAGAGTGTGAATTCGAACAATGGAATGATAACATTGTGTGCAGAGCTGCATTCTGAGACTGCTTCCAGACAGCCACATCCCGGATGTGGGGTTTGCTCACCCCTTTTCCCCATAGTTCCCACCTTCTTGTAGGAATTAAAACTTATTGTTTCCTTTCTCACTCAGAAACTTTACGGCCATAAACAGTACCGCTGAGAAGGAAATCTACCCCCACCAGATAGTTGAAACGGCATTGCAAAGACTGCAGTTACTGGGTCAAATATCCAGAAGTTGAAAGAGGTTTACGGAAACTCCTGTGATTCTTTAGCGCCACCTTGTGTCATGTTAGATTACTGCTTCGTTCCATGACTGGGCTACCACTGGACCGGGAAAAAGTTACAACAGGATTCTATAGAAGCTTCATAGTCCCTCTTTTGGCAAAATATACACAGGGTCTTTTCTAAATATTTCACTTTAAAAAAGGTAATGACTTTGACATAATACAAGAATGACAGAAGAACAGAGCCGATGTCAGTTTTAGAGATGACTTTAAAGAACACCACATGACCGCCAGACAGAAAATCCTAAGGGATCGCACTTTTCTCTGCAGAGTCAGCCTTGTCCCTGAGCACAGTTCACAGAGGTGGCCAGGAAACGGAACAAGCGATAACTTAGGAAAAGACAGACCCAAGGACAGCTCCAGTAACAGACTCACACCAACTAATCCCCATCCCAACTGCTTGCTGCCTAGCAATAATGTCATCAAGGGCTTGATTTGTGGATTAAGTCGGACTTCACACCATCTAGTTATATCTTGAAAAGCGGTCACAGACACACCCAGTTTTTTGCTCTTAATCCAGCCTAGTCAACAAAGACTTATGGTCACACCAGAGGCAGGAGCTGTTGGTGGAAGAGGACTGGCTGGTGAGGGTTCTTAATGATACTATTGTTAACTCTTGAATTCCTTTCGGAAATTCTCTCTGCCCTTGCAGACCCAGACCAAGTGACTGAGTCAGTAGAGACAAAGTGAGCGTCATCAATTCCTCTTTACAACGCTCTGCTCTGGTCAGTGGGTGGCATTTCTTGTCACCCTGGTCTAAATCATAGTCATTTCCCACCGCCGCCTTCCTCCGTCCCACCAACACTCAAGACCACAACTGAGTCAGTCCATCGGACTTCAGGGGCGCTAAAATGACCGACCTGTTTCTGTGTGTTTCTGTGTCTCCTCCAGGGTTTGAGTTCTTTGAAACCAGTGCCAAGGATAACATCAACGTGAAGCAAACCTTCGAGCGCCTCGTAGATATCATCTGTGACAAAATGTCAGAGAGCTTGGAGACCGACCCAGCCATCACGGCCGCAAAGCAGAGCACGAGGCTCAAGGAAACCCCGCCCCCACCGCAGCCCAACTGTGGCTGCTAATGTCACCCACGCAGGAGCTCCAAGGGGCTTCAGAGCAGCCAAGAAACAGCGTTGATAAATGGTCTATTAGCCTTCAATTATACTGCCTAATAATTATTCGAAGGAAGTCTTTGATGTCAGTGGCTCATATACGCATTCAAAGCGTGAGCAATTTCCTGCATTAATATGTGGCAAATTTGCTCTTATATTTGTAAAGGATCTTTCATCTATAAACACCTGCTACTTGCATGTAACTTATCACTTATTTGTCTTTTATAATTTTTTGCAAGTTTTTTCTCAATTAAGCTATTACAGAATCCCCAGACTATAATCTTACTGAGAACAACTTTTGTGCCACGGATTCAAAACATGCTTCTCACATGTATGGATGATAACCTAGGGACGTGTGTGTGTGTGTGTGTGTGTGTGTGTGTGTGTGTGTGTGTGTGTGTGTGTGCTAAGAGCAAGGGAAGATGTCAGGAAACTTAGTTTTGCCTTCGTCTAAAAAGAAAGCGGGACTTTTGCTCTTGATTGGAGGCCCCATCACAGGTCTGGGCGGTCTACTATTAGGAAATGTATGTGTATTGCACTTTCATTAATAATATCTGAAGGGTGTGTTGACTTTAAAAAACATTGAGGGGTTGGGTGCAGGGTCACTTTAGACTTAGACTGAGGCAGAAGAATAATGAGTAAAGCAGCCTGGGCTATAAATCATAAAACTCTATCATGGGATAAGGAAAAAGAAAAGAAACTGAAATTCAGGCCCTTGCAAGTTTTCTTGAACCACATAAACACTAAGCGAGGTCTGCATACCCTACTGCGTGATTCTTGCCAAGGATTCTTTCTGCGCATCTGGGCAAGCGTAAGAGTGATGACTCAGACGTCTACTTAGCTTCAGCTGCACAACAAGCCAAAGAGTGCTGTGAGTAGCTGAGGAATTCCATGACCGGAGTGGCCTCCATCCCTTGACGATTGTCCCACACCACAAAACACAACCATGGCTCTCTGGAACCAGCACCATTTTTGAACTAGAAATTGACTTGAAGTTTTGTTAATGCCTCTTTTTCCATAAAAGGTAGGCCAGCATCTCAACCGATGCTCTCTGCGCCAACTTCAGCTAAACTTTCCCACCTACCTAAGAGACAATTAGGTAACTTTCCCATGAGTGCTGCATTGAGAAAAAAGATCATTTTTATAACCATAATTTTCAGAGGATTAATAATTCTAAAGCATGCTCTCCTTACATAAGTCTCTAAATATGCTCAAGTTAAACAGAAGATGTCAGAGCCGAACAGTTCAGAAAATTGATGAGCCATGGCAGTTTAAGAGAGGAGTGAGACACTTGAACATCAGTCTTTTCTTCTAGGTTTCCTGATGACCATATAGAAATAATACACAAAAGCCTGGTGGGTGTGGTACCTATTTTTAATCCCAGCAAAGTGGAGGCAGAGGTAGGCAGATCTCTGGGTTTTCTGGCCAGAATGTTCTACAGAGTGAGTTCTAGGATAGTGAAGGCAACCCAACAAAACCTGCTATAGGACAGAAGAGAAAGAAGATGAAGACAAAAAAAGAGAAGAGGATGAGGAAGAAAAGAAAGAAATGATACAGAAGCAACAACTCTTCACCTTTGTGCCAGATGCTGAGAGAAATCTCTCTTCCTTCCAGAAGTCCTGAGACAAGGATCTTATGAAGGCACCAGTTTGAAGAACAAGACAATTTTGTTAGTAGACTTATTTTTTTTTTTTTTTGATGGTTGTGTAAAAGATCCACCCTTCTCTTCAAGTATAGAGAAATATCACCTGAAAGTATTTAGCACAAGCTTTTTGGGCAAGGCTGTTGACAGTATAGTATGTGGATGTTTTCTTCTCCTGTGCTTAGCTTCAAATTTATAAATTAGTGGTAAATTCCCAATTGACACTCAGGGGAGCAAGTATTGGCTCACCAGAGATAAGAAGACTGATCACTTTTTAAATTTTAATTAAGCCTAAATTCAAGAATCATAAAAATTAGCATGAAGGGAAGGAGAGAAGCAAGGGACATAAAGAAGGGTTTCTTTGCAAGTCATGTTCATATGACCTCATCCTATTTCTATGACCTGGGCCATAATGTGGCCATATTTAATACTATAGCTGTCAATTCTAATTAAAAACAATGAAGTTAGGAAGTCTGAGCTTTGTTCCCTGCATGCTTGCAATGAGTGTAAAAGGCCTCATTCAGGTACTTTGAACGGCTTCTTCAGAAGGATGTTGGCATGTGTGTGTTATAAAGAGAGAAAAAGGAAAACAACCATGTTTGCTCATATGAAAATTCCCTGAAGAACTGGTTGCTATTAGTTGACTGAAGCCAAGTGCCCATATATATGCTCTGTCGAGAACTCCAAAGTTAAGACCACGATGTGCTAGTCAGTAGAGAGAGGAGCCACAGTATCCCTAATGTCACTGCCCCAGAACATTCCGTACTTCCTATTTTCCAAACTCCCATGGAAACACAGTTGTCCCAATTGAAAGTTATAAAGTTCCCAACTTGCTATATATTTTATTCCAAATAATTCAGGGAGCATTTCCAGAGAGACATGTCACTCCCAGAAGAGGGAAGAGTTGGTGTTACGAATATCATCAAGATGCCTTGGTTGTAAAATCAAATTTGGCAAATGGAAACGAGCTAATAGAACATCTATAATCCTTGGTGTGTGTAGTTTATAAATTCTGACATTTTAATCCTGATATTTGTCAACCTTGGCCACTATATTACATTTGTACAAATACATACTACCCTTCCTATCATCAACGTAAGTAGGAATATGTCCTTCTGACCAACAACCTGGCTAAATTTGTATCTAAAAGGTATTCAAAAAAAACATATTTTGTCTTTCTAGATCTTAGACATCATTTTTGTCTCTAAAAGAATTTAGAATTTCAAGTGTGCCCTTGCCTTCCCCTGTGGTCGTCTGGGTACCCCTGTCCATCCACTGTTTTAAAAACTGAACCCTAACTGCTTTTGAAAATACTCCCAAGAACTCTGGTGTTGAGTCATCTCTTCCCTTTCTTAATGCAAGTGGAAGGTGTTTCGTCTACACAGCCATCCTGCAGTGTAAACGGGTATAGGAGGTTTACAAGGTGTTCTCGGCTTCCAAGATGGCAAGTTAACCATAAGCATCACATCTATGGCTCAAAGAAAGAACTGGTTTAGAGCAATAGCTCAGCTCCCTGTTGTTAACCCCACCAAACAGCATCTACTGCCATCAGGAGCTTCTAATGACTACAAGGAGTAAAAGATTTATGAAGCTCCTTCCTGGGGCCATTTGATATTGCTGCCAGGTAAATAGGTGTTGAAGGTTGTACTGGAAAAGGACATGTAATGATGCTTCAGGAGTGGTCATAAATGTGAAACAGAAATTCTACAAAATTCCAACAACACACCAATGTGCTCAACTAAAGCTGGATTTATTTTGCTTACTTCGCTCGTATCCAAATTCACGTATTCAGCACATTTATCCCCCTTTTTTCAGGAGCCAATTTGACCTTCTATTTTTAATTACATCCGTGACAACAATAATTTTAAGGTAAAATGCATCCCACTATTAACTGAACATCCATTAAGCAGCATCAGCTCCAGAGTATTGACGTTCATAGTGGCTTATTAACAATCTTTATCCACTGGGTATCTTAGTACGTGGCCAAATATGCCCTTTAGTGCTTTCTTTTGTTTCCTTTTGTTGCTGTTGTGTTATTGCATGGCACCTTCGGAACTATAGTCAAAATGTATCCAAACTCTATTGAGTTTCACCAATAGAAGCTACATGTGAAAAAAAAAGGGGGGGGGGGCACATGAATGATCTTTAAAGTGTGACCAAAACTATTCTAGACAGGCAACGTTGTTTTCTGCTGATCTTCATTGTAATTTGGGAATGTTCAATCAGCTATCCTTTGGTGTGATGTGCTTGCAAGCTAACCCATCTGTCTGGGGAGCTGTTTTGGTCTAGATTTTAGTCTTCAGGACAGACCCTGGCAACCTCCTTTGTGAGTACTCACAGTGTGCTATGTGAGGCTGCCCAAAAGGCCTTTCTGCTCACTCTGAATAGTGCACCATCCACAGTTCTGCCACTTAGTGGATGCTACCTAGGCTTTAGTTGTCTGAATGGAGACTCTCCTTTGGCATGCTAAACCCCTAAACAGTAAGATAAGCTTTGAGGTCCTTTATATTTTATGTGATTTCTTTTTATAAAAATCAGATCATACATAAGCCTATTTTATACCCTGGAGTTTAATTAGAACACTATAGTTTAGTGACATATTTACAGCTGAAACATGCTCATACCCCTGTTCCCACCCTAACACACACTTACAAAAACACAATTTTTTTGGTGAAGAGAAAACCCTCATTGTTGCTACTTTCTCTGTGCCTAGAAAAGTGGGCATTTTTTGCTATGTGCCATTTATAATCACTACTTACTTAAAAGTTCAATGCAATGAATGTTTTCACGTGAATTGGCTTATCCGTGGCCATGACTTCTAACACAGAAAGGGTGGAGAGAAAGAGCATCTTGCAAACATTGAAATGAGTTATCTCACAATGACATCTGGGTCAGGAGTATTCAGTAACGTGTAGCTAAGGATGTACTGGGCTTTGTATTCATGTGGTCCTTTCATACTGCCAAATTTTTAAAAACTCATTAAGGATATTGTAAAAATACTATCCTCACAGAATGATATTGCCTCACCATTCAGTTCCCCTCAGCAACTGTGACTGATAGACTTTCCATTGGTCATTCTTGCTGGAATGAGGCTGGGGACTACCTGGCTTTTTCATTCACCCGTGTTCCTCTTTGCTTCATTGTGGACAACTGAGAGTTGCTGTGTCTTTTTTGTGTAGTGGAAATATAACCATGTCCCTGTCACTTGTGGCTCAGGATTGCTTAGGTTCGTGAATGACACATGAGCCACATGTCTACCTGGCCTGTCAGGGATGTGAGCATGACCTGTGTCTTACTAGTGAGTCCATACTCTGTCAAAGTGAAGTCTAGGGGTTGTCTATTGTGTCAATATGATGCCTTCTATGCAGCTTTCATCCTCCCTAGAAAGCATGATGGACAGGAACTGTCCTGTAATCCCTGTTAATATGTTGTTAATGTCAGATGTGACGTGATGCCATTGGACTGTCCAAATGTACAACTGCTTAACGGTGTTCGTAGAACTGAAATGTCGTAAATGTTGCATGAAATATGTTCTAAAAATAGATTTGTTTTCTATTTCTCGACACCTCAGAATTGAGGGTTCATGGGCCAATAAGTGCAATATTTAATGACTTACTCAGTGTATATAAACTAGTGTGGGAGCGACTGGTGAGGGATGTGTGAGATGCTTTGGTAGCCATGTGCTTACTCAAATGATTTCTTGTAGAAGGGTTTGTCCGGTAGTACCATTCATACAGTAAACATTTTACCAGGCATCATGGGAAACTCCTCTGAGCCTACTTAAACATACCTTTGTTTCTCATTTATAAATCATGTAATATCTGAAAACACATGTCTGCTTTGCCTTTTAGAATTGTGGGGTTTGTTTCTAAGAAAGAATGACTGTGAGTTTGCTTTTATAAAAGTATTCACTTCTTTAGTTCAGAATTTTTCCTAATAGCCTTATGAGAGTGTATTAAGCAGCTAATTTAGATACCTAAGAAAAATGTGTGTATCCAGAAGTCACCTTTTCTCCTCAGAAAAGTTGATCGTGTGCTCTGTCTTTGGAGACTCTCCACTCTTATATTGTATGTATATTTTATTGATACTTATATTTGTTCTTTGTTTGCAAGCTCAGCAATGTCAGCCTTAGATTCTCTTAACATTATTGGTGGCATTTTAGTTTGTATATAATGTTATATCTGCTTTCAACTCTCAATTGTCCACACTGCTGATAGGAAGGAAGAAAACCCAGTAAAAATCCCCAATCCATTTTGAAATGCTAACACCTAAACACACACACATGCACAAACACACACACTCACTATGCTCTGAACCACACTCACTATCCTGAAACATCACAAGGTTGTCCCCAGGCTAGTAGTTGGGTTATTGAAAGTCAAACATATTTCTGGATATAAAAATTAAGCTGAATCACCAACTTTAATCTCCAATATGCTATGTCAACTATTAAGGTAAAACCCTGTTTTCATATTGTCCTCATCTTTCCATGTATTCAACAAGCCATTATTCCCTTAGGAAGTAGGAGTACTGAAATCAATGGAGTGCAGTGGGTTCTAGGTGCCATTCTCCCTGCACACAGTACACATCTCTTTATTCTATGTCACTAGACCGGAAGCTAACATTTGAAATGTGCAAATCATATTAAGTGATGTTGGGTTATGTGGCCCAAATGTAGCCATGCCAGGCTGGGAATTGTACACATCTCTCAAAATCCACTGAAGAAGTGGGGTGGAAATGGTGGCTCACGGGGAGAGAGCAAAGAAGCAGTGCCAAATTCAAAGGGAGATAAAAGTGGAGGCAGGTAGCTGGCCACAGAACCATAATGTAAGAGGATAGTCAAATGTTTCATTAGTTGTTATGCGCTCAGTGATTGTCACGTTCTCTGCCCTGTGCCAATCCAACATGGGGGGACTATGGCCAAAGGACATGACATGGTCTAAATGACTCATTATGGTAGATACAGGAACAAAAAGAATGAGACTTATAAGAACTAGAAAAGTCAAGGTTGGCACCTGTGTAGGGGTCAGGCATGATCCCAGGAAGAGACGGTGCCAAGCATATAAAGGCAAAAGCTCCCCACCCCCGCCCAGGTGTTCTCTGTGAATGGAAGGAAGAGCAAGAGAATTAGCAACTATGGAGACCGAAACCCACAGCTTGCCCAACTTAGCTCTCTGCATTCTGATCTACATGGGGAAGGCAAGCTGCTACATCCTTGTATTCCCCTGGACTGAGCAGCCTCAGCTCAGCCACAAAACAGGAATCACTTTCAAGCAGTTAATTTAGACATTTGTCAATGAACCAAACCACAAGACATTGCCTAATCCAACATCACCAGGCTGATATGTACTCAGATTTTTCTGTGGCTCTGGGTTTTGTTTAAGAGCACTGGACAATGCACAAAGAAAGTCTCTACGTTATGCGGAGGTACTTTGGGCTCCTTCTTAGCAATGGCACTGTAGAACTCTCCTTGAGATAATATTTAATGCTTTCTTATTGTGATTGTGATGTTTAGTTGAAAACTACTGCTGCATAGCAAGTCTTGTGACTCTTCCTGTGTCCACAGAAGCTCTTGTCTGAGTTTGAAGCTATAAAGCATATTCACATTGTGAAATCATTATTATTATTATTATTGTTATTATTATTATTATTATTGAAATTAATTGTGTATAAATGGTATGTGCTCTGTTAGGTATTTAGTTTGTGTGTGAATTCTGTATGGAAAGTGGTTTTGTTCTCTGAGTTTATCTTGTTTTATTTTTTGAAGATTACAATAAATATCTAAGAAACTATATTCCTGAAATTCTTAGTCTAATGAATATTATGTTTGGTTTAGTGTGTCTGTCTTTACTTCTTATAACATTTAATACTCCTCACTAGTAATCCCACACATAACATCAAGAATCTGAAATGAGGGTGGAGAGTGAATATGTATTTATATAGGGCTATTTATATCCAATGTGTGAATATAGACCTAAGTACAGGAGTGAGTTCCAATAATTAAGGTAGAAAACATTTTGTCCAACTTGACTATTCTTGAGTTGCCAAAGCTTTTGTACTCTGTGCTATATGCTACATACTATATACTACTATAGGATAAAGATCTGCCAAGACAAAAACTCACCTCTGCTATCTAAAATACACATGTTCCTATGTCAGAACTCTGAAGACCTCATGACAATTTTAACAACTGTTGCTACATTCCACAAGCAATGGCATGTAGATGGAATGTGTTCTAGTTTGCTTCTTCTACTGTGACAAAAATCCATGATCAAAAGCAGCTTGAAAAGGAAAGATTTATTTCAGTTTATAACTTAGTCATAAAGGGAATCTGCACAGAAATTCAAGACATGAACTACAGCAAGGCCATGAAGGGATGCTGCTTACTGGCTTGCTCTCATGGCTTGATCAGCCTGATTCCTTATACAAATATCTGCCCCAGACCATCTTGCCCAGGTGTGGCACCAGCCTCAGTGAGGTTGGCCCTCCACAGCAATCATTAATCAAGAAAATCAATCAAGACATGCAGACTTGCCTACATGCATTCTGCTAGAGGCGTTTCTCAACTGACCTTCCTTTCTCTGGATTATTATAACTTAACCAAAAGCTAGCTAGGAAAAGATGTGAGAGTAAATCACATATCATCTGATCCCAAGATTAATGGTAAGTGGCCATCATCCGATTCCAAAAAGTTTCAGACATTCAGAGTGCACCTCATCTGTAAGCCTTGGGGCATGACACAATTGCTGTACTACTTTACCTGTAGCCCAGCAATCAGTGATGCCTAGATTGATCAGGGATCTTTTGTCATGAGTTGGAGTTAGTTCTACAGATCTACTTCCAACCAGGCCTCTCAGGACCATTTTCAGGACCTCTGCATGGAAAACCAATTGACTGGGTCACAGGAAGATCCACAAGGTCAAATTGACATCCTGTGTTGAACTGGGTGTTGGAGGGACAAACAGAGGTAACAGAAAAGTGTAGGTAAAGTAATAGCATAGGAGAAGTTGAAAGGAAGAATAAGACTAAACTGAGGAATTTGCAATTATATTTTGAATAAATTTTTACAGCATTCTTTCTCTGGTAATTTCTTGCTAGTTATAAAAATATATATGGTAGAATCCTGTCCCTCCATAAGCTTATGAAATTGTAAGGAAGAATATGCTCTTACTATGACTAATATACCATAGTTTGTAAGCTTCATATTCCTAATATAATAGAAATTGAAGTGAATTTCAGAAAACTTTATGTCAGCAGAACTTACAAGGATTCCCTTTGAAATATTGTAAAATATTTGGTTTTATATTCTAATCCAGTGGTTCTTAATTTGTAAATTGCAACTCCTTAGGGGGCCAAACAACCATTCCACAGGGGTTGCTTATCAGATAGTTTACATTATGATTAATAACAGTAGCAAAATTGCAGTTATGAAGTAGCAATGACCATAATTTATGTTTGGGTGTCATCTCAACATGAGAAACTTTATTAAAGGGTCACAGCATTAAAAAAGTTGAGAACCACCGCTCAAGTCCCCTATGTGTCATGAAACTGATACAAACTCTAATAATGGTAAGAATCCAGAAGGACTATATATATTTCTGAGTCATTCTGACATTTTGTTGAATTGAACACAACTGGTTTTAGCAGTGATCCATCTTTATCCTCAAGCCCAGTAATGGCATCCTGGTCTTGACTTTGCTTTAGAAAATGAAGTCATTGCAACATGTTTTTCTCTCAATCACACACAGACATAAGTGTGAAATTGAACAAGTTTATCCCCTACAAAGATGCTCACTCATTCTCTCCTTTGTTTCCTATTGGGCTGGAAAAGAACATTCTAAATAAAATCCATGACTGGACTCTGGCCCTTGAACTCTTCTAGAGGATGCTCCTTCTCTTATTGCTTCTTTAACTTATTTCCTCTTAACCAGGTAATCTAAGGGCTCCTTAGATGACAGAGGAAACTTATAATCTTGTCCCCCTAACCTATTGTCTTGGAGCTTATATTGCTGTGACTAAACACTATGACCAAGACAACGCTTACAAAGGAAGACATTTAATCGGGACTTGCTTACAGGTTCAGTCCATTATCATCATGCTAAGAAGCATGGTAGCATGCACTCATACATGGTACTGGTGGGAGCTGAGAATTCTAAATCTTGATCAGCAGGCATCAAGATACTGTCCCATTGGGAATGACTTGAGCATATATGAGACTCCAAAGACCACCCCAACAGTGACACACTTTTTCCAATAAGGCCACACCTCCTAATAGTGTCAATTCCTATGGGCCAAACACTCAAACACATGAGTCTGTTGGAAGCCAAACCTATTCAAACCACCACACCTATTGATTACTTTTTACTCCCTACCTCTAACCCCCCAACCTATTTGTTAATTCTTAAGTCCCTAAGAGCTATAGTTTCTTACCTGCCTAATAATTCTAAATTTAAACAATTTTGTACTCTATTTTAAGGTACCCCTTCTTAAAGCTGACTTCTGATTAATGAAAAGCAATAGCTATAAAATATAGAAAATGAGAGTATTAGAGGAAAATATGTATTAATATTGCAAAGCAATATCCTCCTAAGTAGAGATTATAATCTAATATGGTAGTATTGATAGGATGTTAAACACAAGCTCCAGTGTTCATAATGATAACCAAAGCCTCCTAAATGGAGATAATGAGATTCACAGGAGTGTCTCACGTGATAGAATAGTTGTCTGGGAACTAGGGTACACCATACTTGTAAGTAAATAAGAAAGGGAGACTCAAAAAAGGGGCGATGCTCTGATTGGAATATAGCTTTCTCCTCCTAAACCCATGTTGAAATTTAATGTTCACTGTGAGATACTAAAAGCATAGAAACCTAACCTCATATCTTGAAGGCAGGCATTTGGTGGTGACTGGGGCTGAATAAAGACAGCAATGTGTAGCCCATGGTTGGATACTAGTGGCTTTATGAAAAGAGATGAAAGATGTGTGTGCTCCCAGCTTCTTCACATTTGATATTTGTCATCCCAAGACTCTCACAATAAACAATCATCAGAAATGGGTTCCCAGTGGTGAAATCAAAGCATCTCTTTATAACTTGTCCAGTCTGTGGTTATTGTCCTATTAGCAAGAGAAAAACAGGCTGAGACAAATGGCCAAAGAAGTGGATGGAGACTCAAGTAAGAGTGGTACAAAGGAAACCAAGAGATGTGAACATCTTGGGGATGTCAAGATTTCTCGGTGGTCAAAGATGCTTGCTACTAAGCCTGATGATGATCTAAGTTCGGCCCCTGTAGTCTATGAGAAAGGAGAGAATCAACTGCCACCTGTTGTCTTCTGACTTTCATTTGCATGATATGGCATGTGCCTTATCCCATACCCCAACATACACACAATATACAAAAATTAAAAATTAAAAATAAAAGTAAACAGGAGAGGTAAAAGCTTTGTAAAGGGAATGATCTACATTTTCATTTAATAAAAAGTGTAAACAGTAGGCATGGTGACACATACCTTAAGTCTCAGCAGAGCCCTCTAGATCTCTGTGAGTTCAAGGCTGGGCTGGTCTACATAGCAAGTCTTATGGTCCTATACTGAACAGTTCTGGTTTAAAAACAAAAAGGCCAATCAATTTGGCAAGAGAGTTTTCGGGTAAGGTAGGTAGGGGAGACAGGCTGCATAAGGTGGGACAGTATATTGGACTGAGAGAAACACTGTAGGGCTTGGAATGGATATTAAATGGTCCTGAGACATCTACACAGTGAAAGCCTAGTCCCAATTGGTCAGTCTGTTAAGAGGGAGGTTAGGGCTGATGGAAATGGGTCATGTAATTGATGTTGATCTCAAAGTAGATTTAGGGAATCCCAGCTCTTCCTTGGTCTCTGCTTCCCTTTGTTACAAAGTGAGCTGCTTTCCTTTGACACAGGCTTGTGTCAAGTGACTGTGGCCCAAAGTGTAGAAATCAATCGGGAGCCAAATCAAATCTTAAGTTCACTTTCCCAGGCATTTTATCATGCTAATGGTAAAGCTAATGAGCATATTGGGTTTTTGTTTGTTTGTTTGTTTGTTTTGTTTTTCAGGTGGTTTGAAAGAAAAGTAAGGGAAGCAGATTGAATGAAATAAGACAGAGTTTTACTGTCAAATGAAAGTCTTATATTCCATTATATGCTAAAGAAAAGGTTAATAAAAAAATTCAAGAAATATAGAAAAACAGTAATAATTTCCATCTGAGTCTCACCCTCCCATTCCTCCCCGTGTCTCCTCTACTTCCTTACCGAACACCAAACAATTTCTGTGCAACTATTTCAAGCTGATTGATTTAGGTTCCTTTGCCTCTCTTTCTTTTTTCACTGGTGCATTTGGCACAGGCACTTTAACAACTATTAACAGTGAAATCACCACTTCCCTTTTTGAGGTTTATATTATAGATATTAAAATTACAGGGTTTTTAAAAATAATGTCCAAGCCAACCCAGACAAGAAATAGCTCAACCCCACAGTGATGCTATATATAGCTGACTCACTAGTAGTCAGGAAGTAGGTTCATCCAGTCAGATGAAGGGCAAACCTAAAACCCAAGGCTACTGATGCCTGGCCCATCATAAATCTGCTTAGAGAAGGGGGCAGGCTGGCCCACGTCTGAAGAGTTGGCAGCTGACCCTTTATCCTCCCCCCCACTGAATTCCACCAGGTGTGATGCAGTCCCTGTGGCCTTTTAAGCACCATAGAGCAAGTATCATTAGCATATCCTTCAGCACCTTTCTGCCCTTGCCTCTATATATAGAACAGAAAGTCAAACGACAAGAGTCACCTAATGAAACAAGCCAAAATTAAAAGGACAGTGAAAATAAACTTTGGAGGGGAAAATGATAGAGACTAATGCAGTTGATGCAGTCATGACAAGAAAAATACAGCAGTTACAGAAGACAGGGGCTAAATAGAAAAGTGGGGCTCACTATGGACGGTGAGAAGGGAGAGGAAATTTTTTTTCTTTTTATGATTTATTTTTATTTGATGTGCAGATTCCCTGGAACTGGAGTTACAGACAGTTGTAACCTACCATATGGGTGCTTGGAATTGAATGTAAGTCCTCTGTAAGGATATCCAATGATATTAACCACTGACTCATCATGTCTCCAGCCCCTGGGAGTCTGGGAATAGGTATTTCATTGTGATAAAGATATGAGAGATGATCAACAAGGCAAAGGTCTGTCTTCCAAAGGATAATAGTAGAGTCACTTATAGGCAGGGATGATGATTTAAGTTCAATCATCAGACCCCATAAGGTAGTAGGAAAGAACTAACTCCTGAATATTGACCTCTAAGTAATTTACATCCAACATTCTCCCCCTCTCTCCTCTTCCTCTGTCTGTCTGTCTGTCTGTCTCTCTGTGTGTGTGTCTCTGTCTCTGTGTCTCTGTCTCTGTGTCTCTGTCTCTGTGTCTCTGTCTCTGTCTCTCTCTCTTTCTCTCTCTCTCTCTCTCTCTCTCTCTCTCTCTCTCACACACACACACACACACACACACTCCATTTAAATGAATGAATGAATAAGTGAATGAATATTTTAGAGGATGGAGAAATGCCTTTAAAAAATACATCTTAGATTTGAGTGTCATGGATTCAAATAATAGAACTAATACAGTTTTAATTAAAGCACTGCTAAAATTTTTGTTTATGAAAAGCTGAATAAAGCATGAAGAAATAAAGAAGATAGTTATAATATTTCTCCTCTTTGATTTCAAATTCAGCCACTCTTGGGGCATCTTTCCATACTTGTTTGCCACACTTCCATGTACACTTTACACTCTCCCAAGATTACTGATGCTCTGTAAAAACATGTCCATTACTCTAAAGTCTAGAAGTGTTTCTCTTAAATGACTGACAAATTAAGTCCACAAGAAAGTACTGCAGAGACTATATAATTTAAACAGTTCAGGTTTACGTGGCTTGTTTTTTCTAGCCCTGTTGGGGCTAGAAAGAGGCTCTTCCAAGGACATTGTGATATTAAAAAGGGTAACAATTCATTGAGATTCATGATCCCTCATTTCCATTTGATCTTCAGGTCAAGGCTATAAATAAAATGATTTTAGTCCAAAGGACATTAACTTTGGATTTGAAATGTAAATTGTTTAAGTCACTCCATGATTCGACTGCTAAAACCAAGAACAGTTAAATGGTATCTCCCATCGTTTCTTCTGGGGAGTCATTGCCTATTATTTCTTTCATCTACTTACTTGGTCGGGAGTAGAGTTTGAAACTGTTCTTGTGTTAGACACATAGTTGATGCCTTGTCATCCTTCCAGTAGGAAGGTTAGCAGATGGTCAGCTTGGTCACTGTAGGGTTAATCATGACCCAACCTGGACCATTCTAAACTTGACCTCCTCTATCTACTTGGAACAAGGATATCAGAGTCTCTGGGTGTGAGAAGTAGTTTTAACATCTTATCAGGTCTTGGTTTTACATTGCTGTAAAAATATAACAGAAAATGTAGCATATTTTAAAATATTCAAAATTGTTTATTGTATGCACATACACAATCAATGAAACAATTCTATCGATAAATATTAACTGTGGGAGGATTTTAATTTCTTGTGAAATGAATAGCGTGCTCCAGCTCTCTGCTTCCTTTCACACAGGAACTAGTCTTCACTCCTATAGAATCTCAGCACCTTACCCACAGTCTGCACTCCTATAGAATCTCTGCACCCTACCCACAGTCTGCACTCCTATAGAATCTCAGCACCTTACCCACACACAGTCTGCACTCCTATAGAATCTCTGCACCCTACCCACAGTCTGCACTCCTATAGAATCTCAGCACCTTACCCACAGTCTGCACTCCTATAGAATCTCTGTGCCTTACCCACAGTCTGCACTCCTATAGAATCTCTGTGCCTTACCCACAGTCTGCACTCCTATAGAATCTCAGCACCTTACCCACAGTCTGCACTCCTATAGAATCTCTGCACCTTACCCACAGTCTGCACTCCTATAGAATCTCTGTGCCTTAACCACAGTCTGCACTCCTATAGAATCTCTGTGCCTTACCCACAGTCTGCACTCCTATAGAATCTCTGTGCCTTACCCACAGTCTGCACTCCTATAGAATCTCTGCACCCTACCCACAGTCTGCACTCCTATAGAATCTCTGCACCCTACCCACAGTCTGCACTCCTATAGAATCTCTGCACCTTACCCACAGTCTGCACTCCTATAGAATCTCTGTGCCTTACCCACAGTCTGCACAGCCCCAAAGGCCTCTCTTCAGGTCTTCAGTATAGTCCTGAGATGTCAGAGTCTAGGGCAGTACCACACTTGGACCCTCACAGCCTTCCCCTTAGGTCACTTGCTACCTACTTTTCATTTCTGACTTCAGCATCTTTTAAGAACCCATGCATTTACTTAATAATTTAAACTAACCTTGCATATTTTACTATAGGTTGAGGTCCATATCTTAGAGGCATTTGTCATGTGATGCAACATTTTACAGGAAACATCTCTGAAGGCATTATTATCACATAGACCTTAAACAGTCACAACTGAATAGAGAACGAACTTATCACATAGAAAGCAACAAGTGTATGGAAACACAAATTGGACCTGGTGATTTTGTTTTGTTTTGTTTTTTAAGGGGGCACAAGGATAAGAGAGTAGACCTGGGAGGAATCGGAAGCAGATGTAATCAGGGTACATTGTGTGAAATTCACAAATAATTAATAAAAATATTATGTTGAGGGAAAAATGATGTCACTTTCCTGATTAACTCATGTCAAGATAGCAACATGCATTGTGGGCACTTTGTCTCCTGCCCTTGCCACTCATGCTGGTGAGGCTGGTGGCCACATGTACTGGGAGACAGGAGGTCAATGGAGGAGATCTTAGACATGACCCAATCAGATAAATGCATTTACAAGTAAATCTATATTGAGTGTATCCTAATTGTATCTGTGTTAGAGATCCTAAGCCTGAAATCCTGAACGAAGTCACAACTAGATTCCTAGCATGAAGAAACCATGAAATAAAGCTTGCCTTTTCAAGCCTGATAAACTGTAGAGCCATTCATTATATAATGATATACATGATCTCCATCTATTATGATAGTGACTCCCGAACTAGCATTTCCTAAAACTAGGACTACCTCGTTCCTCATTATCTGTACAAAGCAATATATGACTGGGTGTTTCTAAAATCTCTCATTGTGAACATTACATACATACTTATTAAACTATAGGACACTGGGCCTATGAGACAGCTCATTAGATAAAGCACAAGTCCCATGTAAATGGGAAAGGAGGGTTCGTAAGTTGCCCTCTTACTCCATAAAGTGAGAAACATCTTGCATACCAGAGCACATACATGCTCCTACACCCACCACACACACATACATATAAATTAAATAAAACAATAAATAACAATAAATGTTATAAATTAAAATATGGACTTATTTAGATGCAACAAAAGTATCTATATTCCATTATTTCCGCATTTCATTCAGAGTACTACATTTTCAAAATAAAGAGAAGAATCTAGATCAAAGGCACCTAGTAAGTCAAAACTTGGGGCACATAAACCCTAGATTTCAGCAAACTGGCTTTTTGCCCATTGAGTAAGGAGGAAAGAGCCGAGGACATAGCATGATTTTGCACAGCAAGGTCGACAGCTCCTCTCTGTTGGTGGTGAAAGCAGGGACCTAAGGAAGATTACGCGGTGTGGTAGCAGAACATTTATTTTAGAATCATCTGGAGTTGGGTAAATTGCAGAGTCCTGTGTCTTCCATGGTAAGAACTCCAGGTAGTAAATATGGCATTCTAATGGGTGTTTTAGCTATTTCTCCTTATGAAAGGTCTGGGAATCGTGGATACAGTAGCTGGGGAAGCCGACTTTGAACAAGGGTGTTTAGGCCTCACTTCTTTCTAACTGAAGACAGGAAACCGAGCAGCTTGTGGAGATGAACCCCCATTGCTTAGAGCTCTGCCTAGCACACCAAAGCTCAGAAAAAAAGGTTGCACAACAAGTGAGTGTCAAGGAAACTGTTTGGATCGCACCCTGATTCTTTGCAGAACAAAATAAAAGCCTGGAGAGCGATTTCTCCTTTTCAGTGCTATTGGCATAACCGAGCAAGTACATGATGCGGTCCAGTGCCTGAAACGCAAACAGGGCTGCCACAACAGGGCCTGGGAACCTCTTTTCCATGGTTGTTATACAGAGGCTTTTGACATGAAAGGACGGAAGAAACCAGTTTTCCTCAGAGATGCCAGAAGTTGAACAATGTGCTCTCCGGGTGCAGAGCATACCAAGAGAGATAAAGTGTGCGAGCTTGAATGAGAAATGGCCCCAGAACCTCATGTAGTAGTCCACTTGGTGCTCAGGTGATGGCGCTGTTTGAGGAAGGCAATGGTACCTTGAGGAAGCATGTGCTTCTTGGAGAAAGTGAGTGCTAATGGACTCCTTAGGGGCTAATGGACTCACCCCACTTCCTGTTCTCTCTAATTCTGATTCCTGGGCATGAATGGAGACGTGATCAGTCAGTTCCCGCCTTCATGATTTCCCCACCTACCGTCATGCCTTATCCTGCATCATGGGCTCTATGATTTGGAACCCTAAGCTAAATTAGCCCCTCATTTCTTTTCATTGCTTTTGGTCATGGCATTTTACCACAGCGACGTAAAATAACTGACACCTTGGGGTAATCAGTCTTAGCTGAGAATGCCTTTTCAGTATTTATGAGAAAGCTGCCTTTCCTTATAAAGTTCAAATGTTCAAGTGTGGCAGTGAAAAGGACCAAAGTGTGACGTCAGGAAACATTGTAGATGCTTTTATCCATCATCTCCCACATCCTTTCCTTTCTTTCCCCTGAATAAGGTATTTTGACATTTCTAGCCAGAGATTTCTAAATGTTTGGGTAGCTTTGTCCATATGTAATTTGTCCAATATTCAACTGTAATTTTGTAAGCACTGTAACATAATTTTAAGTAACTCAACCGAAAAAGCTAATTTCTCTAAAAGACGTTCAGACTTAAAGATATTCCATAGTTGAAAGATTGCACTGGTATTTGGAAAGTTTTTTGTTTGTTTTTGTTTTTGCAAAATTTCTTGACATCTCCATAATTAAACTGTTAGAGACAATGCCATTTAATTTACCCTAGATTTTAATATACAATATGATTGTTTTTAGACATATGTAATTTACTTTTGTATATGAATGCACTGTCGCTGTCTTCAGACACACTAGAAGAGGGCATCAGATCCCATTACAGGTGGTTGAAAGCCTCCCTATGGTTACTGGGAATTGAACTCAGGACCTCTGGAAAAGCCATCAGTGCTTTTAACTGCTGAGACATCTCTCCAGCCCCCAACACTGTAAGTTTTTTTTTAATCTAAGTAGTATAATTTATTGACATAATTGCCTTATTGTACTTAGGTTGTTTCCAACTTTTAAGTCATCAGTACTGCTATGCTAAGTCTCTCAGTCAAAGCTTCGCTTGCCTCTCTCCCTCCACCACCCCTCTCTCTCCCTCTCTCTGAGTAGTACAGGCTACAAAACTGCCTTCCAAAACCACTAGAACAACTTAAAACATCAGTGGCATTATGTTAAGATTTCCCACCACCACTGCAGACCTCTTTTAATTGAACAATTGGTTTTTTTTTGTGAAATTCTAAAGCATTTGCAAGCAAACAGAAGGAAAGAAGTCTCTAGAGACATCTCATTGAGATGCTCGAAGACTGCAAGCCTCCCTTCCACCAGGAAAAAAAAAAATGTATTTAAAAATTGTGGCAAGTCAGCCAAAAGACAAGAAGCAAAAGAATAAACCTGTGGTGCAGGTGGTATTTCAGGATCACGGTCACTGAGTGCATCATCTCCCTGCTTCAACACAGTTACAAAGCACTGTGCAGAGTTCTCTTGAATAGGTTTCTTTGTTGGAGATGCTGAGTCTAAGACAGTGTGCCATAGAGAAGTATATGCATTAGATATGAATAATATTAAACTTGAACCTTGATTTTGTGGTCCAGATTATAGCATTTTTGCTCTCAGGTGTTTTTCTTCAGAACTGTGCAACAAAATGTTGGGAGAATAAAATGATACAGTGCCCAGCATGGTGCCCAGTGAGACACTCAATATGTGTTAGATTTTATCATACTTTCTATAATGTGAGGACAAATCTGAAAGAAAGCATGTGTGGCCCAGTTCCACCAGCAGAGGGCAGAGTAAGAATGACTATGACTTTTTCTGTTTCAAATCTGACAGGGGAAATACAATGTCATTTGAATTAAATTAAATATCACTTCGTTACCTTTAAATCTTAAGAGGGGACTCTGAGAGACTTATCATTAGAAAAAAGAAAAGTGAATAATATGTAAAGATGATCACAACATAATTTGAAAATATAGTACTGCTATACACACTTACATGTGCACTTACTCAATTACATGTTTTATTTTAAACTACATTCATTTACTTAGATGCACACATGTGTGTGCACATGTGTGAGTGAATATGTGTGCATTCATTAGTGTGCATGCTTGTGAGTGAGTGTGTGTAAGTGTGTGTGTTACTGTGTACATACAGAGATCAAAATTCAACTTACAAGACTCAGTCCTCTCCTTCCAGTATGTGGGGTTGAGGAATAAACACAAACTCTCAGGGTTGACTGCAAGAGTCCTTAACTGCTGAGGCACACACACATAGGCACACTGGTGCACATAAATATGGTCAATCTTGGAAGGGAAATATAAAGTGATCATGAGGACTGTTTCCATTGAAAAAGACTCAGCCATACCTCACAGTTGTTCTAAACTGTGGTGCAATGAAGAAAAATGTGGAAGAATTGTATCACCAACACAAGTTTCTCTTTTAAGTGAGCAACAAGATCTTCTCTAGAAACAAGACATTAAAGCAGAGTTTTGGTTTTTTAATGAGAATGTGAGACAGATGTAGAGAGGGAAAAAAATTAAAGACAGTGAGTTCTGAGTCATCAAAGGCTGCCTGAGAAACATATCAGCCCAGAGAAGGAGAAACAGACATGCCCAAGCAAGGGAGAGCGGACAGTTTCATTTCCTGCCAGTCTCTTCAAGTGGCGACTATTTGATACTACATTCTCCTGCAAAGCGGTGGTGTGCACTGTACAGATTTATTCTCTACCAGTGTAGGACAGATGGTAAATATCTCTCAGAAATATCAGCCCTGTGATTGGTAAAAACCAACTAGTGACCTGGTGGCCAACTGTTAGCAAATAACCTTGTTTCTAATGGTGTTCGTCAGGTGGATTGGTTTAGATGACATCCTAAAATAAAATTAAATTCTGATCAATGGATAACTATTAGGTTATTACCTTGGCTTTGCTGGTCAATAAGCCAAGACCCTCATATCCTCTAAACTCCAGATGGCAAAAGTAGAAAACATCCATGGAGACAGTGCTCCCTGGAGGTAGTCTGTTCTGGCTCCTCCCAGGGTTCCTTTCTGCTGTGCAGGCACTTGGCCACCTTCCAAAGCATGTAGACCACACTGTTGTTCACTAGGAAGCTTTTGTTATACCTTATTCTCCAAGTGCATCTGTCTCTCTAGAGCTCTTTTTAATGAACTCCGGTGCCTGTAAGTAACCCATTCCACCTATCAAAATGATATGTAAGGGTGGAAGGGCAGAAAAACTATGGCAATGTCACATTCTCACATCTGCCCCGGACACACTCAATAGAATCACCCAAACTGTATAGGTTGAACAATTAGAGTAAATGAATCTCATAAACACCACATTTGAAAACTGCTGAGCTACAGGGGTGCTAGGAAACACAGGATAATAATTGCAGTGCATAATTCAATGATGACATTACATTTTTCACAGGATTTACTGTGTGCGAAGTGATTTCATAGACATTGTTGCACTGAACTATATATAATAGCCCTCATGAGACAACTGTAATGTAAAACAAAGATATGGTGAACATTTTACAAGCATCATATTGCCATAGCCTACGAGTTAAACTCTGTTGGGATCCAATGTGTTAAGCAATGTGTGTGGCTTAACTAAATCAAACTTATCAACATCTAGCTCATGAATGAATAAGATTTAAAACTATTGTTATTTTATTTGACTTTGACAGTTACTGGGGGAGTAACCCCTAATCTACTTTTCTAGCTGATGGCCTGGCTACTTCCCCAGTGGCGTGCCCCATATACCTGCTATTTCTCATCTTCCGCCTCCTCATGGTAGTCTCTTCCCTCTGCCCACCTCTAGTCCCTCCAGTAATTGGCTGTAATTTTTATTTAATCAATGGCTTTAAAATTAAGGAACAGGTTTGCCCAACAAAAGCTGGTAATCATGAGAATTCACTTGCAGGCAACTAGACCTACCCAGACAGAATTTAGCATTATAATACATAGATGACAATATACCAAACCTCAACAGGTAATTTGTGAGTGTTAGAGTGCTGTGAAGGAGACACCAAGACCACAGCAATTCTTATAAAGAAAGCATTTTGTTGGGATTTGACTATTGTTTCAGAACCATTGTCATCATGCCCAGAAGCGTGGTATCAGGTAGACAGACATGGCCCCGAAGAGGTAGCTGTGAGTTCTATATCAGGATCTGCAAATAGGAAGATAGCTACTGAGCCTGGCTTGGGTTCTTGGAGCTTCAAAGTGGCCTGTCTATTGCTCAAATGGTAAGGAAAAGTCAAATGAAAGGAAAGGAGCCATTGAATGATTTCTGAATTCAGAATCCACCTGTGTTGCCTACATATGCTTTTGGCCAAGGCAACCCTGGAACAACCTCAAGACCTAATTTATATAAATAAATAAATAAATAAATAAATAAATAAATAAATAAATAAATAAATAAACAAACAAACAAAGAAAGAAAGAAAGAAGGAAAGAAAGAAAGAAAGTGGCTGCAACCCCCAAAACACTCTGTGACTGACATCCCCTAACCTATAAAACAGCAGCCTAGTGTTCATGGCTCAAGAGTTCTCCTGGGCTGCTTTCCAGTGCTGCATAATTTCACTTTCTCTTCTAATTAACACAGTGCTTCCTGTTCTACTGTGTCTGCCTGTATATTCTTTTGTTAATAAGACCAAGAACCTGGACAGAGAACACTCTGACTTCCAGACTCAGATAATATACAAAAACAAAGAGCATTTATTCTGTAGAAACAGCCATCATGTGGTGGGTGAGAAAGGGGCCGGGGGCGTCAAATAGTCTCTAAAATGGTGACCTCAGACAAAGGCAAAGACCCCCTGGCCTTCTTATAGGAAACGAGGGGTGGGGTGGGAGGACTCTCTGGAATGATTAGGTAATCTAAAATTTCATTGGTAGGTGCTAGGGGTCTATAGGTGTCAGTGGTTTGCATTCTTATGACCTGAACATTTAACCACAGGATGAGATTGGGCTGCCCAGCACAGATGGCCCATTCTGAGATAAGGTATTTCCCCATCTTTGTGATTTTCCCCAAGCTGTTCTTTGGGAGGGGGTTTATGATCTGTTCTTAGAGCGGGTGCCTTATGAACTACTTTCTGGAACTTAGGGTCTATTCCTGGAGCTGGTGCTTTATGGCCTTTTCCTGAAATCAGGCCTGGTTCTTAAATGGAGACAAATGGGGTTTATGTTGTTGTTGGGATTCTGTAAACCACACCCCTCAATTACCTGGCAGTAGCCAGGTATGCGCCATCCCAGTGACCTGACACTATAAAAGGGGCTGCTTGCCCCCTCCTCTCTCTCTTGTCTCTCTTTCTCTTGCTCTCTTGAGGCCTTGCTCTCCACCCTATCCCTCCTCTTCCCCTTCCCTTCCTCCCTCTCCCTTGTGTCTGGCCTCTACTCCTCTATTCTCCCTCTCTCTCTCTCTCTTTCTCTCTCTCTCTCTGCCTCTACCACCCTCTTAACTCTCCCATGACCTGAATAAACTCTATTCTGTACTATACCATCATGTGTCTGGTCCCTCAGGGGGAAGGGATTCCCAAGATCCCCCCAGAGGCATCTCCCTTGCCTCCCACTCTTCATTTTTCCCCTAACAGTTGTCCTTTCAGAAGAGGAAGAGGAGGAGAAGCAGAAGGAGGATAAAGGGGGAGGGAGGAGAAAGGGGGAGGTAGGATTCCTTTAAGTGCTTTCTCTACTCTAGAAACAGCAGACTTCTCACCACCTCTGCACAGATTTGCTCGCCTGCCCCGTCCTGAGCCTGTTGGTGACCTCCCAGTTAGTGTGGACTAAGGCATCCCACACCAGCCTGCTGATCAGGCCACCAGTGCCCTCCTCTGCCTTCTCATAGACAGTGACAGGTGTCCTACAGAGAGCACTGTCTGTGACTCTCTAGCTATAGTGACAGGCACCCCGCCGAGAGCACTGTCTGTGACTCTAACTAACAGACATTCAGGTGCTTGAGTTTTTCAAGTGGAGAAGAGAATTTGCAGATTCTGACATATTGAAGAGCCACCAATGGCTACTGTTGCCCCACAAGCTCTTCCCCCAAACTCTCCTTTCTGCCCACCGAGGAATCAGAGAGCCTGGTCACAGTAAAACCCACTTCTGGGACATCTAGGGAGGGGATCCTCCACCACTGTCACACAGACATCATTCCTCCTCAGTGCCCCTACATGCTGCTGTCTGTCTGTCCGTACTATTAGCAAAGTATTATATCAACAAACTATATATATAACATAGTAGTCTCAGCACCAACAATCTTCCCAGTGTCCCCTCTGAACCCCACATCCAAGACCTTTCCACTGTCTTCTCCTGAGGTTTCTTCTTCATAGATCACGTTCCCTACTCCAGCTCTGCCTGCACCTCCTCCGTAAGAAATGGCTGCCAACCCTTCCTTTTCTCTCAAGGGACTGCTGATCTGATAGACTGTCATCCTGTGAGTCCTAATCTCAGGTCGGCATAAGAATCACCTCTGCGCCAGCAGCCGAGCCGATTATCTTGGTTTTCCCAGGACTATAAAAAGTGAAGGATTAAACCAAATATCCTGATGCTGGCTCGGTGTTCCATCTGCTGACGACTCAACCTTTCACCCCAGTAATTCTTCACGGATTGAAGAATTGAGGAGGGAAAGGAGATTTGACTTCGATTCTAAAGCAGTCTTACTATGAGAGCCACAGAAAAAGCTCAAGTTTACTCAGCATCTTCCTCTCTTAACATTTTAGAAATGTAACTTTAGAAGTAGCTGAAGAAACTCGCCCACTTAGCTGTTTGCATAGCTGCCTGATGTGTCTCTGGGGTACGTGCATTTTTTACAACATGCACTAGAGAAAAAAAAAATCATGTTTTGACGTATTGTGTTTCGTATGTATGAATTACTTTGCTGCCAAACATTGTTGTTTTTAAAAGAACTCGTTCCTTAATGTGTTTTAAAGGAGTCTGAGTGGTATTCTTACATTTTAAATCCCAGCCACACAGCCCTCCCTGGAAGTCTTCAGAAAAAGAGTCAAGGGCAGCAGGCGTGGGGGCAATCATTTGAAATTTTGGTTTCATTCAGAAGTCAAAGATGAGTTTTTAAAACTCCAAAGACAAAGATGTTCTGATCACAGCATCCTACATTTTTAACGCGTTTTAGCTAACTCTGTATCATATTTCTCCTCAAAGAAGTAGCTTACATGACAGGAAAAAAGGTTGTGTGGGGGGTATGGAGGGTTCAATACTTCTAAATGAGGTCAGAAGGGCTGGGCCAAATTAGGAGGCCGATATCCATCAAATGGAAATAAACTAGAGGTAAAGTGGACCTATTTCCTCCATCTAAAATAATCCACCACGCCAAGAGCCCCCTCTGTTAGTAGATGGGGTTGTAAAAGGAAGGAGAAATCCTTCCCCGGGCTGGCTTGCCCACAGTGAGGTGGGAGGAAATAGTACACTTACGCAAAGAGCCTGTTAAATATTTAATGCTTCAAGTTCCCACAGCCGCTTTGATATTTACTGCTTTTAGTGCTTCCTGCGTTTGCTCTTCTCCTTTCTTACCTGCGCACTGGGCTTTCGCTCTCATCTGAAAATGACCCGTCCTCGGCTGCATGGCGGCTGCCCCTCCCACCCGTTAGAGCTTGTCATCTCAGCGCAGAACTCCATCCACCTCTTCTCCCTGCTACAATCCCTGTGAGTGATGACGCGTCCTCTGGTCACCCAAACTTTTGAAGCTACCGATTCCTCAAGCCCCTTTCTCCTTAGCTCTATTGCCGGGATCTCTTCGCTTCTACTTAACCTGCACTCTGGGGGCGTGTGCTCTGTGGTCCTCTGTCTGGGCTCAGATGTTTGTGAGCATGGGAAGGTAGTGACCTCTCTGCCCCTCGCTTTCCTTGAGGAAAAGTTAGTCATACTGCCTCCATGGTGGTTGTGAAGAAGTGTTGTGGACACAAATCTGGATGCACACACTGACAGATACCGGCACTTGCTACGCGCTTCCTCCTAGTTCACACTTAGGGATTTATCCTTCGATATCTTTACTTCTGCTTCGTTCTCCTAGCTGAGCAGAGATAACTCTCCTTAGTGTAACTTCCATACCTCTCCATGAATAAGCTTTGGCGTCTGCGCTACTTCTCCCAAGGCGCCGTGCACTGCCTAAGCCCTGGAGGCAAGCTCTTTCCTTCTGGTCAGAATGGGATCCACATCTGGGTGGGCACGTGTCACTGTTTGCTCAAGAGGTGACCTGCTTACGCTTGCTGGTAGTCTGAGTAAGGGAGTGACTGCCCTTCAGCAAGGCCGATTCGATTCATCAGGCTAAAGAGATGGAAAGGAAACAAAACAAAACAAAACCATCGCGTTAATGAGAAAGCCCCACTGCGTCGCTTCTGAAGCCAGCCACACATGGCTGAGTTAAGCCTGCTCCCTTTTCTGAATTACGCAGGAACATCATTTTCCAATGTCAGCCAGTGCCTAAGTCTATTTTCCCTGGTGCTTTGAGCGTTTTCACTCTTGTCTTGAAACCAACCTTCTCATGCCTTGTTCTGGTGTAAAAAAAAACAAAAAAAAAAAGGCATAGATTTTCCTCCCTCCATCTCCCTTTTCTGAGTAGATGCCAAGAGAGGCAACTTGCCTTGTCCATCCAGGCCTTCTCCTTAAACACTAATAAAATTATTCTCAACCTCCTTTCTGAGTCCATTATTAAATAATTTTATTAATGAGACCAAAAACTTGAAAGGGAACCCCAACCTCCCAGTAATATGGCAACAAAAGAGACACCCCCCCACACACAAAAAAAATTGCTAATAACAACCGACTTAAGATCCACATCCCACTACCAACATTTGGCAAGGGCAGTTGGTTCTACAGGTCATGGCTGGTCTGTCCTTAAACTATCTTCCTTTTCTCTCTTTCCTCATGCTACTCCCTCTGTCCAAGTTCTTGTCAAGATTCTTAACTATCTTAAACAAATCTTATTAACTATCATAATAATAAGACACATAACATTTTCTCAGTTCCAAATTTTGATACTTGTGCTTCAAACATCTGTGGAAATGGACTTTATGACGATACCTGAGATGTCTCTGTCCCCTCCTGAAATCTCATCCACCCTGCAATAGTCCTGGAGGAATATACTGTGCTGGAAGTAGGGGATGTGTATGCATTTTTAAATAATATAATCCGTCAAAACCAAGGAAAATCTAGGAACTAGCCCAACTACAAAGAGCCTCCAGACACCTGGCAACCAGTATAATGTTGCATATTGAAACAGAGAAAGAGTATTAAGTTAGAATTTTTAAAATTTTAATCAGAAACAGCAATTTAGAAATGGAGGCAGATAAATTAGGAGTTCAAGGCCTGCCTCAGCTATATTAGCAAACCTAACTTGAGCTTTAGGAGATCCTGTGTCAAAGAAACAGCAAGCCACAGTCCAGATGTGGCAGTCCAACTCTTGAGAACAGAGGGTTCTCCAGGAGTTTGAATCTAGCCTGAGCTAACTAAGCATGTTAATATCAAAGCATAGCTTTCTTTAAACTAAGGAAAATCTACAGTCGTGTATGTGATATGTTCTGGGAACAGTCAGGTACATGCCCCTGAAAGACTGAAAAGGAACGGCAAGCTCCAGTCTGTAACAAAGAGAAGATGCTAAGATGTGAAGGCAGCACTTCCATGGCAGGATGAGGAAGTCGGAGGGAGATTGTGATCGTTTGTACACGCTTGGCCCAGGAAGTGGCAGTATTAAAAGATGTGGCCCTATCTTTTGGAGTAGGTGTTGCCTTGTTGCAGTGGGTGTGTCACTGTGGGTGTGGGCTTTAAGACCCTCATCCTAGCTGCCTGGAAGCCAGTACTGTGCTAGCAGTTTTCAGATATAAAACTCTCAGCTCTGCCTGCACCATGTCTGCCATGTTCCTGCCTTGATGATAATGGACTGAATCTCTGAACCTGTAAGTCAACCCCAATTAAATGGTGTCCTTTATAAGACTTGCCTTGGTCATGGTGTCTTCACAGCTATAAAGCTTTAACCAAGATAGAGATGTAGGGGGTAGTTTATTTTTAAAATGGGGTCCTTTGAAAATGTTGTAAAATTTCAAAGGCCCAACAGGAGCCTCTTACAGACAAATTTCATAGCCAGGGTAAAGCAAAGGCAGGGAGGAAGGGTGGGGTTTGTGTGTAGAGGGAAGACTTCCTCAGAGTAGAGGATTCCAGGAGGGTGAGGTAAAGTCTAGCTCTGGCTGTCCTAGAGAGCACACTACAGAGCTCTGGGAGCAGTTCTGCACCTTGCATGCCTATCAAGAACTAGCATTTAGATATATAAGCAGATGTGCTCCCAGAATGTTTCTACATGGAGGTAGCAGCAGAGTAAAGATGGAGTCAGCACCACCATTCCAGAAGTTCACATAAATGATCTAGATCAAAGGATCGACAAATGAAGGGCAGTGGAGGGTTGCATGAAAAAGTTAGGGATTCACAGCTACCAACCAACATTGACACAAGTCCCCAGTAAATGACAGGCTTCTCAAGAGAGCCAGAAGACAATGAACAATGCTAGAGTACTCATTGCTGTGAAGAGACACCATGACCAATGCAAGTCTTATAAAGGACAACATTTAATTGGGGCTGGCTTACAGTTTCATAAGTTCAGTCCATTATCATAAAGGTAGGAGCATGGCAGTGTCCAGATAGGCATGGTGCAGGTGCTAAGAGTTCTACATCTTCATCTGAAGGCCAGTATACTAGCTAGTTTTATGTCAACTTGACACAAGTTGGAGTCATCACAAAGAAAGAAGCCTCAGTTGAGGAAATGCCTCCATGAGATCCAGCTGTAAGGCATTTTCTCAACTAGTGGTCAAGTGGAGAGGGTACAGCCCATTGTGGGTGGAGCCATCCCTGGGCTGGTAGACCTGGGTTCTATAAGAAAGCAAGCTGAGCAAGCCAGGGGAAGCAAGCCAGTAAGTATCATCCCTCCATGGCCTCTGCATCAGCTCCTGCTTCCTGACCTGCTTGAGTTCCAGTCCTGACTTCCTTTGGTGATGAACAGCAATGTAGAAATTAATAAGCTGAATAAACCCTTTCCTCCCCAACTTGCCTCTTGGTCATGATATTTTGTGCAGGAATAGAAACCCTGACTAAGACAGCTGAGGTAGAAGACTGACTCCCAGGCAGCTAAGAGGAGGGTTCCAAACCTCAAGTGACACATGTTCTCCAACAAAGCAATACATACTCCAACAAGGCCACACCTCTTAATAGTGACATTCCCTGGGCCTTGAATAGTTAACCCACCACAGGTGGGTTAAGTAGGAATGGCCCCGTAGACTCATATGTTTGAATGCTTGGCCATAGAGATTGTCACTATTAGGAGACGTTGACTTGTTGGAGTAGGTGTGCCTGTGTTGGAAGCAGTATGTCACAATTTGGGTGGGGGCTGTGAGGTCTCAAAAAGGTCAAGCCAGTTTTCTCCTTGTTGCCTGCCAATCCAGATGCAGAACTCTCAGCTCCTTCTCCAGCACCATGTCTGCCTGCATGCCACCATGCTTCCTGCCATGATGATAATGGACTAAACCGTGAATCTGCAAGCCAGTCCCAATTAAATGTTGTTCTTTATAAGAATTGCCTTGGTCATGGTGTCTCCTCACAGCAAGAGAAATCCTAACTAAGCCAAGGATGAAAGGGAAAATAAAACACATGAAAGTTTATACCCTCCCAGGGCCCACACACACTTCCCTTAGAAATGGTCCCGGCCTGTGGTCCCAACACACTCTCACAGGGCTGATGACTCTATTGACATGATGCCCAGCACCTGGAGCCGCCCCATGGCACTAACCTCAATGACAAATGCCCCATGATTTGATCATTTTCATCATGGCTGTCTTCCTCAGCTCACCAAGAAGGTTCTTAACTACCAGGTCATCATGTTTTCTCCTCTGTCCCACACACTCTGCACACTAACCAGGCAGACAGTGAGTCTTTGGAAAAATCCTCAAGTATGTGAATAGAATAGTCAATTTAAGCCCCTCACTCTGTAGATGATGAAACAGTGGTTGTGGGTTCAGAGAGGGCAGGAGGTGAGTCCAGGATGGGACATTGCTACATGACTCCTAATCCAGCTCACCTCTCTCTTTAGTATGACCGAAATGCACAAAGTTAAGTCGAGGATCTGGGGAAGAATGTGGAGCAAAAGTGAAAGAAGAAAGAAAACATCTGTTGGGAAAAGGAGGGGAACCCGTCTTTTATGAACCAAATTTGAAAAGAAAAAGCAAACAGAAGACAAGTCAGTTGAAGAGGCAGCCTCCTGGGAACCTCCTACGGAAGCATCCAGAAGGCATTGTTTCTACCCACTGTTTCCCATAGCTGTGTCGTGCACATGTCTCCTACTGAAAGGGATTCAGTACCTATCACCTTAGACCAGAGACTCGGGCTCCATTTCTCCCCCACTTCTTCGAACTCTCTGCAACTGGGGAAGTAAGTATTCCTGCACACATCAGCTTCATCCTGGTCCTGTATCTCCCTTAGTGATGGACAATCCCTACCGACCTTTCAGTTACTCTGCCTTTCTCCATCCTGTTCCATACATGAAAGCCTTTGGGATATCTCAGTGGGACAAGGGTGCCTGCTACCCAGCCTTACCACCTGAGCTCTCTCCCCGGGCCCTACATGAGGAAAAGAGAAATCTAACATCTACACAGGTTCTAGAGCATACCTGCTGCTGCACACACAAATAAATACATCAATATATTTTAATAGAAAAAAAATGACCTCTAAGAACTGTGAAAAGAAGGAAGGACAAGAATATATATCAACCGGGCTCCTCTGCTACCAGTCCCAAGTTCAAAGTGGCCACCTTGCTCCAATTAAGGCTGTGGCTCACAGATTTCACATCTCACCAGAAATTTCCTTTCCTTTCAGATCCAGGAATTGTTCACTAGATGTGATCTTTGTGGAATTTCCCCTTTCCTTTCTGGCTTCCCCATTTTAGCCACATCTTTATTTCATCCGTACGTGCTCAGAGACTGGATGAGAACACACTGGAGAGTCTATTTGTCCCTGTGTGTGTGACTCTTCATTGTGGATTCTAAGTCCATCCGTCCTTTTCCCTTGGGACCTAAGGGACAACAAACCTCACTGGGACACTGTTTTGTTTGCTTCCAATCACAAGCTTATTTTTCCCGTAGATTTGATTTTTAAATTAGTAATGGTAAAGCAGAACCTTTGCGTATTAGAATTCATGGCTCAGTATGTGGTGTTCAGGAAGCCATGATTCCTTCAGCCCTCCTTCCCTTGCACTGACCCCGCCCCAACACTGCTCGTTAACAACCTCAGGAAAAATGCTAGATCTGATTTCTAGCCCTCATCATCTATGAAGGTTAACTATGAAGAGTTGTACAGACAGAAAGAATGTGCTATAAGTTAGGGATTTGCTCTTTTTCCGAGCAAGCCGAGTACTCGCATTGAAAGAAAAGAAGAAAGTTCATTTTAAAGCAGCATTCCTAAGATGCTGAAGAGCCTCCACGGCACACACCCATACCCCCTGTGTACATGCAGCCCCTGAGACAGGAAGGCACACCCCAACGCTTTTTCATCTGAAGAGCTTATCGACTGGACGGAGACACAAGGGAGATTTCATTTTCATGGTTGGGTTCCAAGCACGGTATCTCATTTCACACGGGATCTGACAAATGGTGAGACCAAAGATCCCACATCTAGAAAGTAGAGAGTCTGTTGTTCGACTGTCGGAGAGAAGTTATGACACCTGCTCATCATTATTACATTGTTCATATTCAGCCTCACCAACCACAGAATTTAATATTCTAGCTAGTAGGGGGCATAAAAGTCATCTGGTTAAATCTTCTCTTTTATAGATAAGAAAACTGGAATCCAGAAACATGAACTGCTTGCCCAGGTCAGACAGCTGCTGGAGGCAGAGCCAGATGCAAGCTTGATTCATTTTTGGCTCCCCAAGCAGTATACTTTCAAACCCCAGGAAGTTAGTGTTCCACATTATAAGAAGGGAGGACAGAAACCTGCCCCACCTTTAAGAAAACTTTCAAAGGCCCCAGAACCCAGTAAGTTTGTCGAAAAACTTCATCCAGCGGAGGTAAAAGAAACAGTAATGCAATCTTTACATTTTAATATAAGGAAACTTCTATAAAAGTGTGTGTGAATAGATACAATCCTATTGGCTTATATTTTTGGCAATAGCAGAAAATTGCAGCTGAAAACCTTTCTAAAGGCCCGCCTTTGACAGCAGATGTGGCTACATTGATCTAAAATACTGATTTGGGAGGAAATCTAAGTGTTTCATGGTGATCCATGGAGTGCCCTGTGCCCCATGTTGACTGGCTGATGAAAACACTGGCAGATAACAGCTCTGTGCACAGCCCAAGGGCATGGCTGAATCACAGCTTGGATGCCACTGTCCAATCACAACTCACTGTCTAGCTGATCTTGGTTCACTAGGGAACTTCATTGCCTCGTGGTTCCTGGAAAAATCAATGCACTTAGGGTTTTGAAAGCACTAAAGGTCAGTACAACCAGCGCTGAGAGAGGGAGAAAGAGAGGGAGGGAGGGAGGGAGAGAAAGGGAGGGATAGGAGGGAGGGAGGGAGGGAGGGGAGAGAGAGAGAGAGAGAGAGAGAGAGAGAGAGAGAGAGAGAGAGAGAGAGAGAGAGAGAGAGAGAGTGAGATTACTTCATTTCAAATTTTGGAAAATGGGAGCATGCACCGAAGAGCCACCAGAGGGAGCTCTTTGGTCAGTCTAGAATGTTGAACTGTCCTGGTGGCTCAGGGGGATACTGAGCCTTCGATCTGTGCTCTTCTTTTGAGTTGAGGCAGCAAGAGTTGGTCTCTAAATGTCTTTTCTTGAATTCCAGGGAATCCAAAAGCTGCAGCTCTTCATAGTGGGCATGGCCAAAGAATGCTCCTGAAAATGATGTCACTGAGATGCTTTCACATAAAGGGTACTGCAAGTGTGCATATTCTAGTGGATAATGGACAGATAGATGACAGACAGATAGATGGACAGATGCATGAATGGATGGATGGATGGATGGATAGATAGATGATAGATAGACAGATAGATAGATAGATAGATAGATAGACAGACAGACAGATAGACAGATAGATTGGATGAATGGATGGACAGACAGAGAAACAGTCCATAGATGAATGTACAGACAGACAGAAAGACTGTAGTTAATAAATTATACATACGGTCACAGTTGCTCCTTGAGGCAGTTCTGGTTAGGAAATACGAGAGAGAGAGAGAGAGAGAGAGGAGGGGGGGGGGAGGGAGAAGGAGAGAAGGAGAGAGGGAGAGAGAGAGAGAGATCCATGTCAGGCAGTGGTAATGCATGCCTTTAATGTGAACACCCAGGAATCAGAGAGGGAAATCTCTGTGAGTTCAAGGCCAGCCTACCTGGTCTACGGAGTGAATTCCAGGACATTCAAAGCTATACAGAGTAACCCTGTCTCAAAAAAAAAAAAGAAAGAAAAGAAAGAAAAAATACAAAGAAAAAAATCACAGGGAGAAAGAGACAGAGAGAAAGAGACAAAGAGAGCGGGGGGGGGGGGGGGCACGGGGAACCAATCCAAGGATTGTGCTTTGGGGGATGATCTGGAATTGTAGACCGTAGGCTGGGCAAGCCATCAGTGTTTTTCAGATCACACAGCACACAAGTCTGTGGCCAGCCCAGGTTCATTTTCGACATGTGTAAAGCTCCAGGACAAGTCTAGAGCTCTATCCAGGACTGCTAACCCAGTCTCAGCCTGGAATGTTCTCTGTCATTGCACCTTAGCCGTGCTTCTAACCCTCCTTAAGCCCCAGTCTCTGGCTTTGTAATTCCTCTTTACCCGCCGCCATACCCAAAGTGTTCAGAAAGAGGCAGATGTTGCTCTCAGCCAACATGGATGGCAGGAGACCACTGGCTTTTCCAGAAGTATCTTTATGTTTTAAAACTCATCTAAAATTTGGGTCGTGGGCTCTTTTCCCTGCCTCTTTTTAACTTGACCCTTTCTATACTTTGCATGTGTGTATGTCTGTATATGCATGTATGTATGTCTATGTGAGCATGTGTACATGTGTGTATATGTATGTATGCACGCGTGCTTATTTTTGTGTGTATCTTGCTGTGGAAAGGTACATCACTCCACAGGCCAAACCATGTTTTTCTATCCAGTACCATAAGCCAGACCTTGTCTCCTGCTGTTGGGGCAGCCCCGCTAAGCTCCTGACATTGCAGCTCAGATGTGGCTCTCACAGAAGAGTCTGCCTCCTTCTCAGTGTGCCCTTCATGCAGCTTCCAGCTCCTCTCCCTTGCTCTCCTGGGCTCCTCACTCTGATCACTCTTTACCTCATGGAGGAAAAAATAGAAACTCATTAATACCTTAACAGAAATTCCTTCCAAGTCACTAGCATTCTTGACTAGGACGCCTTCTCACAGATGTAAAGCCTCCTCCCCACATCCCTTTGTCTGCATTCTAAATCTTTGAGAACCTATGTGGATGACATCACCTTTCCGTGGGAAGTGAGTCCTGGTGGTCTCACCTTAATGCTTAAGTGTATTGGAACCTACGATTGCTTCTTGATCTGAGGGTCCTGTGGCTAGTTATGTTTTTAACCGCATGTCTCTTTAGCCTCTTTTCAAATTATATGATAAAAAAGAAAGGGAAAAGGGATAAAAAAAGTGAAGAGAGGAAGGAAGGGAGGGAGGGAAGGAAGGAAGGAAGGAAGGAAGGAAGGAAGGAAGCAAAGAAAGAAATGGTGCCACACAGGTCAGTATGCCTACAACCCTTCCATCAACTCTGAGTTCTCACCTCCTTTCTCTGACCTCCTCATATCTATCCTGAAATTACCAGAGGCTGGGCTACAGGAATATAGTCTCTTTCCAAAGGATATTTGCCTACCTCTGAACCAAAAAGAAGCAGGACAAAGGGGCCCCACCATCCTTACCATGAGCCTCAGAGTCAGAATAATGTCATTTGTCCCAGGACACCCGGGTATGGTTTCCTTGGTTCTTTGGCTGCAGTTTTATAGACTTGGGTAAATTTGAGAATCATTTTTACAACGGCAACAGTTTTTCCCAAACCACCCCCCCCCATTAATCCAGTTTCCTGTATTGTTTTCTTATCACTACAAACATATTCGGGTACCCGCCATGGCTTCGACTGCTCCTGGGGGGGGGGGCAGGTGCACGGTTCTCCCCAAGACTGAGTGACAGGAAATTGTAGGGAATTTCTGAGTCCTCCACTGCATGCAGGAGCACACAGCCTGGACATTCGCAAGTGAGGTTAGCCCTGATGGACATCATTGTCCCAGGAGACTGTGTGGCGGGCTCCTCAAATCCCACCTCAAATCCTCGGAGAACGCAGAGTGTAGCACTTCCATTTTCCAATCAAAAGAGTGGCCTGTGCACACCTGAGGGGGCGCCGGACAGAGGGTGGGAGCTTGGGGCTGGCTACCATAGTTCCTGACCAGCTCCTCCAGTTCCTACCTTCTGTGTGTCCTCCGGCACTGGCACTGCCGCGCTCATCTTTTCTACGTGTGACATGGTGACAGCACTGTCGTCCGAGTGATGTGACACACTTACAGTGCTTGCAGCAGCGAGCCATGTGGCTGTCACTCAGTAAAGGCAGTGTGAGAACCGAGCTCTTCTGTGCCCAGACAGAAACGGGGCCAGAGAAGTTACAAGTCTCACCCAAGACCACAAATCCCATGAGGGGCCGCAAGGGGCCTTGAAGGCAAATCCAGCTCTCTCCTACACAGCACTGGCTCCCACAGCCTGAGACCTGCTGAGGCTAAACAGTGGAAACCATAGGTTGCCTCAGCCTTCTTCCCACCCACTCCTGGCAGGAAAAGGTCTATCGACCTGTCTTCCAGCGGCAAACCGGAGGATATCTATAAATCCTCTTCTCGGGGGCCCCGCCCCAGCCCCCACACAATCCCGCATGGCCGTTCATTGTTACTGTTCTTTGAAATGTGGACAGGAGCCTGACATCTGCTCAGGACGACCTCCTCCAGCTGTCAGCGCACTCCTACGGTGCTGTCACAGAACCTGGAAGATATTAGCATCTTCGCTCCTTTGCTCTGAAGGTGACTGCTGGGGCCCTCCTTCCAGCCCTCTCCTCTGCCCACTCCTACTTGTTATTCTGAAGAGGCGCCTGTCTCTCTAGGAGGCCTCCAGCTGCCAAGCCTTGAGGGGTAGGACCGCCTCTCTCTAACCTCCCTCCTCTTTCTCAGCATCACATCTTTGTCTCCTCTCCCCAGCTCTGAGAGATGAATCTTGTCTCCTGCGTGCTTCCCTGCAAGGGGGTGGACTGTGTTGTCTCTACAACTCCCAGTGCCCCAGTGCATCCCAATCAAAGTTCAGACACCTCATCCCAGGGCGGAAAAGGGTGGGCAACCTTATAGTTTCGTTCACCAGGCACATTAGGGACACAGATAACCTACTGGGACACATGATCGTCATTGTTCATTTCTCAGAGCCCAGGGAACTGCAACCTCTAACGGTACAGTGAGTGACCTTGAGCTGACCAAGAGAAAAGCTGCTCTCCTCTAACATCCTTGGCCGCCGGAATTCCCCCAGGGGAGCTGTTGTCTCAAGGATGAGCAAGATCAAGACAGGAAAATCACATCACTGTCTGCGGAGAGGGGGAGTCTCGGGCTGTTTTATGTGGTTAGGACACAAGACATTCCCATACCGGGAGAAAGAAGGTTAGCCATAAGGAACCATTCTCTGTTACATCCCCACCCTAGCTCCAGACAAAGGAATGCAGACGAGGAGAGGAGCCGCCCCTCTGGCCCCTGGAGCCCTGACTTTTCTGTTTGCAATGGTGAACGCGCACTCAGCTCTTTCCGGAGCCATGGTGATTTCTTTTGCAAAAACACTGTGCCTTCTTATAGGGTTTCTTATTTCACTCTCCCTCTGTGCCTACGTGGTTCGCATCTCCCTCTGGTTCCCTCCCGGTCTTTTGCTTCCTCTGAATCAGTGGAGTTTCCTTCCCTCCTTCATCCACCCGCACAAGCAGCTTACTTTTTCTCTCCCTCAGCGCTTTGCACTCAGCTGCCAGAGAACGGCGCGGTTAACGTGGAAGGTGAACAGAGTCGCCAGCAGATGGCACTCTACAGAATGCTCCGAACCTGGCAGAACCGAATGGTTAAAAAAAAAAAAAAAAGTCACTCAAAAAGAAGGAAGGCCAAAATGGGGAGGCCTCAGTCCTTTTTAGAAAAGAGAACACAACTCTCATGAGAGG
The DNA here is from genome assembly GCF_963924665.1 of Micromys minutus. Taxonomy (NCBI): domain Eukaryota; kingdom Metazoa; phylum Chordata; class Mammalia; order Rodentia; family Muridae; genus Micromys; species Micromys minutus. The sequence continues at coordinate 11,458,998 of NC_137955.1, read as the reverse complement.
AAATGAAAGGTCAAATAGAGGAACAGGGATTGAAGAAAAGATCACTCAGAAGCCGCCTCATCTTGGGATCCACCACATATGCAGTCACTGAATCCAAGCACTTTAGCTTGCTCCATAAAGTACTTACTGGCAGGAACCAGACAGAGATGCCCCCTCAAGGACTATGCTAGAGTCATATAGATACAGTTGAGTATGTTTGCAGCCAACCATCGGTCTGAACTTGGGGACCCCAATGAGGTTGCTAAAGAAAGGACCTAAGGAGCTGAAAGGGGTTGCAACCTCATGGGAAGAACATTATCAGCCAACCAAACCCTCTAAAACTACCATGGAGTAAAACACCAACCTTTGTGCACACATTGAGAGACCTGTTGATCCAGTTGTATATGTAGCTGAAGATAGCAGTGTCTGGCATCAATGTGAGAAGAGGCTTTTGTTCCATGGAGCACATGTTTTCCCAATGTAGGGGAATGCCAAGGCAATGGGGTGGAGAGGGGGATCAGGAGAGAGTGCACCTCTGTGAAGGTAAATGGAAGGGGAGGTGGGATAGGAGAAGGGAGAGGTTAAGGGATAACTTCTCAAATGTAAATACAGAGTATTTAGTAATTTTTTTTAAGTCACTGAAAAGCATCAAGGGTTCACTGAAACCAAAGATCTCCAACATTATTTTTATTTATTATACACAGCAATGGAACATTTGGTTACATACAAACACCCTTAAACACTGTAATCATATCTATCTTAAATGTTAATACACATAAACATGTCTAGATAAATATCTTAACACAAGTGTCCTAACAGTTTCTCCCTCACTAGAATGAAAATTATAAATATTCCAGAGAAATCGTTGATTTATATTATCTCAGTTTTTTTTTAACCAGAATTAGAAAATTTTTTACTTAATTAGAAAAAGGTTGTTAATTTATTGGGTTTTTCTTTGTGTTTGTGTTTTTGTTTTGTTTTGTTTCTTGAGACACAAACCCACATGCCTGTGTTGAGTTAAATACTTAGTTGTAAGCAAAATAACCAACTCATACTACTTTAAGCAATAAAGACATGTTTGAAATGGCTTCTAGAAAAGCCCATTAAGACAAGGTTAGATGTAGGAGCCAAGAAAACCTATCTGCCATGCAAAAGCTGTTCCAGTATAAATTATTGGTTCAGTTGCATGTTGTTTTCTATTAATAACTCTGGGGACAAGTTAAAAACACTGTCACCAATACAAGGGGTAAAGAGGCTTCAGCCTAGATAGCAAAGAAAGCCCAGCTCCCTGGCCTCAGATTTACGCAGTTCACTCCCTTCACAGAAGTGTGTGTTCAACCAGGTTCCAAGGTAACTCTCTAAATCCCCTGCCTCTGCAATAGAGAAAGAAACAAGTTGCCGGAAGGAGCATTGTAGAAGCCACTGTACAGGATCTGCAACATTAAAAAGTGTTTATTTGAGAAGAACGTTTGATGAGCAGATGCTGTGAGCTGCTAATGGACAATTCTAGGGCTCTGAGTTTTATCATGAACTGGGAGAAGGAAGGGTAGAGTGAGAAACTGTACTAGGACACAATGCCGTGTTGCAAAGGAAATAACCATGGCTCCCTCTGGATAGAGAGCCACCCACGAATTCACCATTAAGACCACGATAGGTGCTCTTTGCCTGCTTGCCTTGTGGGACTGAGCAATTACTAGATCCTTGGATTTCCACTCACAGCTGCTGCTGACCATTGTTGGGGAGTTGGATGACAAACATCAAGAGTCCCAGTTCGAGGTCCCTGGGAGCTCGGAAGAGCGGCAGGAACTCTTTCCATCCTAAGCCAGGAAGGATCTACAGAAGAAACAGGCTCCACACAGAGACAACAAGATCACCTATAATCACAAATAACAAGATGGCAAGAAGAAAGTGAAATAACCTAAGCAATAGAAACCAAGACAACCTGGCAACATCAGAACACAGCTCTCCCACCACAGCAAGTAGTGGATTGCCAAACATCAGAAAAACAAGACTCAGACTTGAAATCATACTTCATGATGATGATGGAGATGTTAGAGAACCAAACAGATAAAGAAATTGAAAACAGAAAACAGAAATAGAGACAACCCTGGAGATGGAAAATCAAAAAAAGAAATCAGAAGTTACTGATGCAAGCATCACCAACAGACTACAAGAGATGGAAGAGAGAATATCAGGGGCCAAAGACAGCATAGAAAACAGACAAAGCAGTCAGAGAAGAGGCAAAAGCCAAAAATCTCCTAACCTAAAATGTCCAGAAGATCCAGGAAACAATGAGAAGACCAAACCTAAGGATAATAGGTGTAGAAGAGGGTGAAGAATATCAACTAAAAGGCACAGTAAATATCTTCAACAAAATCATAGAAGAAAACTTTCCTGCCCTTATGAACAAGATGAACATACAGGAAGCCTACAGAACTCCAAATAAATTAGATCAGAAAAGAAACTCCTCCTGGCACATAATAGTCAAAACACAGAATATTCAAAATAAAGAAAGAACCCTAAAAGCTGTAAAGGAAAAAGAACAAGTAAAATTTAAAGGCAGACCAATCAGGATTACTCCAGACTTCTCAACTCAGACTATGAAAGCTAGAAGATCCTAGACAGATGTCATACAGACCCTAAGAGAACACAAATGCCAGCCCAGGTTACTATATCCAGCAAAACTCTCAATCATCATAGATGAAGAAATCAAGATATTCCAGGACAAAACCAAATTTATACAACATCTGTCCACAAATCTAGCCCTACAAAGGATGATAAATGGAAAAATCCAATACAAGGAAAGGAAACTACATCCATGGAAAAGCAAAAAAATAATCACGCAAAAAAATCAGAAGAAGAAAAGCACACAAGCATAAGTCTACCTCTAATAACAAAGATAACAGGAAACAAAAATCACTATTCCATAATTTCTCTTAACATCAATGAACTCAGTCCCCAATAAAGAGACATAGACTATCAGACTGGATATGTAAACAGAATCCAGCATTTTGCTGCATACAGAAAACTCATCTCAGAAACAAAGAGAGACACCACCTCAGAGTAAAAGGCATCCTATCAGATCACCATGGACTACAGCTGGTCTTTAATAACAAAAAACAAACAAACAAAAAAAAAAAAACCCACATACACATGGAAGCTGAACACTGCTCTGGTCAATGATAGCTTATTCAAGGAAGAAATAAAGAAAGAAATTAAGGATCTTTTAGAATTTAATGAAAATGATAGCACTATATACCCAAACTTATGGGATGCAATGAAAGCAGTACTAAGAGAAAAACACTTAACTCTGAGTGCCTCCAAAGAGAAACTGGAGAGAGCATACACTAGCAGCTTGACAGCACAGCTGAAAGCTCTAGAACAAAAAGAAGGAAATACACCCAAAAGGAGTAGACAGCTGGAAATAATCAAACTCAGAGCAGAATTCAACCAAATAGAGACAAAACCCACACAAAGAATCAACAAAACCAAGAGCTGGTTTATTGTATTTTACTTTATTTTTTGAGAAAATCAATAAGATTGATAAGCCCTTAGCCAGACTAACTAGAGGGCAAAAAGAGATTATTCAAATTAACAAAATCAGAAATGAAAAGGAAGACATAACAACAGAAACTGAGGAAATTTGAGAAATCATCAGGTCCTATTACAAAAGCCTATAATCAATAAAACTGGAAAATCTGGAGGGAATGGATACATTTCTAGACAGATACCAGATACCAAAGTTAAATGAGGATCAGATAAACCACCTAAACAGTCCCATAACACCTAAAGAAATAGAAGCAGTCATCAAAAGCCTCCCAATCAAAAAAAGCCCAGGACCAGATGGGTTTAGTGCAGAATTCCATCAGACCTTCACAGAAGACTTAATACCAATACGCTCCAAAATATTCCACAAAATAGAAACAGAAGGAACACTATCCAACTTGTTCTTCAAGGCCACAATTACTCTCATACCTAAACCACACAAAAACACTACAAAGAAAGAGAACTTCAGACCAATTTCTCTCATGAATAGCAATGCAAAAATACTCAATAAAATTCTTGCAAACTGAACCCAAGAACACATCAAAACAATCATCCACCATGATCAAGTAGGCTTTATATTAGGGATGGTTCAACATACGGAAATCCATTAACATAATTCACCATATAAACAAACTAAAAAAAAAAATCACATGATTCTCACCCCTTCATGATAAAAGTCTTGGAAAGAACAGGAATCTAAGGCCCAACCTAAACATAATAAAAGCAATATACAGCAAACCAATAGCCAACATCAAACTAAATGGAGAGAAACTTGAAGCAATCCCACTAAAATCAGAGACTGGACAAGGCTGCCCATTGTCCCCCTACCTACCTATTCAATATAGTATTGGAAGATCTGGCCAGAGCAATTAGACAACAAAAAGAAATCAAAGGAATTCACATTGGAAAGGAAGAAGTCAAAATATCACTATTTGCAGATGATATGATATTATATTTAAGTGACCTCACAAATTCCATCAGAGAACTTTTACAACTAATAAACAACTTCAGCAAGGTGGCTGGCTATAAAATTAACTCAAACAAATCAGTAGCCTTCTTCTTCTCAAAGGATAAACAGGCTGAGAAAAAAAAAATAGAGAATCGACACCCTTCACAATAGACTATGAAATACCTTGGGATGTCCCTAACCAAGCAAGTGAAGGATCTGTATGACAAGAACTTCAAGACTCTGAAGAAGGAAGTTAAAGAAGATTTCAGAAGATGGAAAGATCTCCCATGCTCATAGATGAGCAGAATCAATATTGTAAAAATGGCCATCTTGCCAAATTAATCTACAAATTTAATGCAATCCCCCATCAAATTTCTATCTCAATTCTTTATAGAGTTGGAAAAAGCAATTTTCAAATTCTTCCGGAATAACAAAAAATCTAGAATAGCAAAATCTATTCTCAAGAACAAAAACACTTCGGGGGTATACTTTCCGTGATCTCAAATGATATTACAAAGCATTTGTGATAAAAACTGCATGGTATTGGTACAGAGATAGGCAAGTAGATCAACGGAACAGAAATGAGGACCCAGAAATGAACCCACACACCTATGGTCACTTGATCTTTGACAAAGGAGCTAAAAACATTCAATGGAAAAAGAACAGCCTCTTCAACAAACAGTATTGGTTCAACTGGCAGTCAGCATGCAGAATGCAAATCGATCCTATCCTATTCCCTTGTACAAAGCTCAAGGTCAAGCTCAAGATCTCCACATAAAACCAGGCACACTGAAACTATTAGAAGAGAAAGTGGGGGAAAACCTTAGAACACATAGGGACAGGGGAAATTTTCCTGAACAGAACACCAGTGGCTTGTGCTCTAAGATCAAGAATCAGCAAATGGGACCTCATGTAATTGCAAAGATTCTGTAAGGCTAAGGACACTGTTAAGAAGACCAAACAGCAGCCTACAGGTTAGGAAAGAATCTTTACCAATTCTACATTTGATAGAGGGCTAGTATCCAATATATACAAAGAACTCAGAAAGCTAGACTATAGAAAATTAAATAATCCTATTTAAAAAATGGAGTAACAGAGCTAAACTAAGAATTATCAACTGAGGAATAAGGAATGGCAGAAAAGCACCTAAGGAAATGCTCAACATCCCTAGTCATCAGGAAAATGCAAATCAAAACAACCCTGAGATTCCACCTCACACCAGTCAGAATGGCTAAGATCAAAAACTCAGGTGACAGCAGATGCTGGCAAAGATGTGGAGAAAGAGGAACCCTCCTCCACTGTTGGTGTGTAAGCTGGTATAACCACCCTGGAAATCAATCTGGTGGTTCCTCAGAAAATTAAACATATAGTATTACCTGAAAACCTAGCCACTCCACTCCCTGGCATATACCACAAAGATGCCCCAACATATAACAAGGACACATGCTCCACCATGTTTATAGCAGCCTTATTTATAATAGCCAGAAGCTGGGAAGAACCCAGATGTCTATCAACAGATAAATAGATACAGAAAGTGTGGTACATTTACACAATGTACTCAGCTATTAGTAACAATGGCTTCATGAAATTCGTAGGCAAATGGATGGAACTAGAGACTATCATCCTAAGTGAGGTAACCCTCACAAAAGAACATATGGTATGCACTCACTGATAAGCAGATAAGCTTGGAATACCCAATACCCAAGAAACAATTCACTGACATTATGAAGCTCAAAAAGAAGAAAGGCCAGAATGTAGATGCCTCAATCCTTCTTAGAAAAGAGAACAAAACTCTCATGGAGGGAAATGCAAGGTCAAATAGAGGAGCGGAGATTGAAGGAAAGATCATCCAAAAGCTGCCTCATTTGGGGATCCACCACATATACAGTCACCAAATCCAAGCACTTTAGTTGGCTCCAAAAAGTACTTACTGGCAGGAACCAGACAGAGATGCCCCCTCAAGTACTATGCTAGACTATGAATAGGGTTGCAACCTCATGGGAAGATAACATTATCAACCAACCAAACCTTCCAAAACTCCCATGGAGTGAAACACCAACCTCTGTGTGTACTTTGAGAGACCTATTGATACAGTTATGTATGTAGCTGAAGACAGCAGTGTTTGGCATCAAAGTGAGAAAAGGCTTTTGTTCCAGAGAGGGCATGTTGTCCCAATGCAGGAGATTGCCAAGGCAATGGGGTGGAGAGGGGGATCAGAAGGGAGTGCACCTTTGTGAAGGCAACTTGAGGGGGTAGAGGATGGGATCAGGGCGGGGCAAAGGAATAACATCTCAAATGTAAATAGAGTATCTACTCATACTATTAATTAAAAAAAAACAATAGGTAGCACATGAGTGGTTTTGTTACTAATGGAGGGAAATGTCCCCAATTTTGTAGGAACAGATATGTAGAACATTCCTCTCTTAACCGCTGAGCCATCTCTGCAGCCTGGTATCTCCAGACAGATGTTCTATGGCTGGTCTGGAATCAAAGCCATAGAGATATTCTATGGCTGCTCTAGCCTTGTTCTACCCAAAGCTGAGGGTACCTTGTTGATTGGTTATACGTGTGTGTCAGTCTACAGAACACCAAAATAAAAGTGACTGAAACACACTAAATGTTTGTTCCTTTTCTGCAAAATTCAAGATAATGTTCTTGCAGTGTTCTTTACAGTTGTCAGGAGTAAGAGTTCAATGCATGTCTCCAAACTTACAACTATACCATCTGTCCCAAGAAAGTGACAGGTGGGATGTTTTTCTTTTTAAAAAAAGGATTGTATGAGTAGTTTGCTTACACCACACTTCCGAATGCCTGCACCCCTCAGAGGACAGAAGAAGGCATCAGATCCCTCAGAACTAGAGCTACAGATGGTTGTGAGTTCCCATGTGGGTACTGGGAACAGAACCCAGGTCCTCTGGTAGAGCATTCTGCTCTTAACCGTTGAGCCATCTCTCCAGCCTTTGTGAAGCATAACCCCCAAAACTGCACTTGTCACTTCTCATACCCATTGGAAAGTAGCTCCTTGGCCACATCAAGCTGAAAGAGAAGCTATGAAATAGTGTTTTTGCTGACGTTGTCTTCAGAACTACTGTTATTGTGGGAAATTGGGAGAAGGGTGTTGGTAGATAACCAATGTCCTGTGCCACGTGTGGTGTGGAATAATTGGGTTACAAGAACAGGTCTTAGGGAGCAATTTGCAAAGGCGGGGCAGTCTCTTTGGGATCTCGAGGCAACTGAAGACTAACACCTCCCTAGAAAAACCTTCAGTTCATGATGCACATAGCCCTTTCATGGAGAAGTAAAGGCAGAGGAAAGATGTCAGAATGAACTTGTACCACCACTTACCACAACTCTTCTCAATCCATAGCCTGCAATGAGACTCTAGTGACACTCTTTAGTCCCCTACATCTTGTCACATCAAGCTGGATGAAATCACAGGCTTCTTTTAAGCATCTGCATGATCTTTGTGATTTATCTTCCGTCTCTCCCTATAATTCCATTAAAATAAAATGTTGTTATAGAATCTACCCCATAAGACAGATCTAAGGATTGAATGAGCTAATTTACATGTTTGCAGGAAAATAATAAGAATGATAACTTTAGATTGTTCAATTCATGTTTCTTCTGTAAGTGCTGATCTAATGTAAAACCACATGAAAATTATATTCTGACATCTTTTCCACTCATTACATTCAACATCTTCTGACCTCTGGCACTTGGATAAAAGCTTCACAACAGATGCCCCCAAGCTGCCACCACAACTCCCAATAATTTGTCATAACTGATGTCATTACCAAGGTACTCTCAGTGATAGGGGAGATGGTTAGAAGCCCCCCAAAAGAAATTTCTGAACGTCTAAGAAGCTTTGCAAACACACACATACACTGTCCTAGAGATAAACATCCCAGGTACTTAACTAATGATATTGCTGAACCAGTTCCTACAAGTTCACAAGAGCAAACTGCATCTATACCTCTTGCTGATTTTATGCTCAGTGGCATCTCATTGGTAGCTTGGAATCAGGTATGGTGGGAACATCCACAGCATGGAAATCCCTGTAAAGCAAGAATCCCTCACACCCTCTTAAAAGAGATGCTCACCAAATATTTAACCACAGACCACTGTCATGCACCATCAAGACAGACTCACTGAAGGAAGCAATTCTATTACCAAGAGTCACCCACAGTGACTTTCTGATACAGTGTTTTAGTACAGCACCTAATGCAGTGTTATGCAGTATGTAGAGAAAGGCATGCGAGTTCTGCAGTATGTGGTTTCCAGGATGGCCAAGCCTGCTGTTTTACAAGGTATAGGGAGACTTCTGTTAGTCTGAAGGGGCGTGGTGAGAAGTCCTGTTGTGTGGGGACAGTAGGCTCATTGAACACAGCTTATGTCTCCATGATGCTTTGGGTTTAGGCCATTGACAAAACTGAGGGATGCACCCTACTCCACAATAAAGAGAGAAGCATAAACAACTGTGCAGAAAAAAATAACTGTTCAAGAACCAGAGGACAACAGAGTGGGCGCCTACTATGAAGTAGACATAGTTCTGGGTTCTGAGGACTAAAACAAGGAAAATAGACCTAATCACTCACCATGCCTCTTCACCCACTATGTTCCAGCCAGTGAGACAAGTTATATGAATTATAGTATCACCATCAGACCACCCCTATGTTTTATCTATTATCATTTTATAGCTGGGAGAAAGGGAGACAAATGAGACTAATTTCCTTTAGCTTAAACCACGAGAAAATGGCAGAAACATGATTCAAACCTGACGGTCTGACTTGAGTGTCCATGTCCTTTCTAGTAAACAAGCAAAATGCAGAACAAAGACCATCCTTAGGGTCTACAGTAACTGAAGGACAAGCTCTGGGACTGGAGCCTCAAGTCCTTACATTTTATCCTGGTTCCTAAGTGAGTCTGATTTCATCACATGTTGAGATGCAGTTCTTGAGAGGTGATTTCTGATGATTCTGTAAAGAAATCGAATAAAATAACGTTGAGTAAGTTATCACAGAAGCAGGGAAGAAAGGATGTGAAGTGGGTGTTTTAACTTGGAAGTGGTCACAGAAGGTTCTTTAAGGCAGTTTCTCAACACCTGCAGCAAAGATAGAGAGCTTCCAGGTATAGACGGGTTGCTGCGCAGACCATGGGAAGGAGCGCTGTCTGGCACCCAGGGAAGTGGGAGGCGTTCACCTTGGCTAGAGGCTGGGAAGGAGGATCTCCTGTGAAGGAGAACAGACAAGAATAAGCTGTGTGTGATGCATGTGCCCTGCCTGAAGCTGATGCACCAAGCAAGAAAAGAACTGTCCTTGCACAACGATGTGTGTGGGTTGGCAGTGGCCCTGGTCAGATCTGGAAGGCATGTACTTGTAATTCCCATGTTGCAATGTGGTGATGTGGAGATGCTGAAAGAACGATTTTATAAAGGGATTGGCGTGGTCAGCTTTAGATGACTGAGAGATAAGTCTGGCTGTGAAATCCGGTTGTGTCTGTAGATTGTTTCCCATGAGCATGGAGTTATAGGATATAGACTGAAGCTGTCATAGTGGTTCTTCCTAACCTATGTGGCTTCAGGTTAATTGGGATACTGAGTCACGGTGTCTGTCTGTCTCTGTCTTTGCCCCCCACCACCACACACATACACCCAGCCCCTCTGAGTCAATGTCTCACTTTGTATTCCTGTAAGGCCTGTAATTCACAGAGGAAGGTATTCCTGCCTGCCTCTGCTTTCTGAGTTCTGGGACTAAAGGTGAGTTCCACCACGTCTGTCATGAGTTCTCTGTTAATAGCTGCCACCTACCATCCATTCTCAACCTGTGTTTCCACACTACATGTCGCCTTAATATTCCACTTCAGCCTTACAGCTACATTTACTCAGAAAGAAACCAGAAAATAAAGACCAGAGATATCAAATTGTATACTCAACTCAGCAATAGCAGTAGCCTAGAAGTGGAATTTGGAGACATGTAAGCTATTGTAGTTTTGTTCCAAAGCTGTTCTTACACACTGCACTGAATCGTCTACAAGTCTAGATACACAGGGCAGAGATTGGCATTCCTAGAGTCCAGCAAAATAATATCCACATGGTGAATTCAAAGGCATTCATTTTCCTCCTTAGCATTCATGCCACAAACAGCTCAGAATGAATCAAAGTCCCCTGCATCACACAGGGGCAGTTCAGCTTACAATGACAAAACACAACTGCGGGTGTTTTAAGCCAGGGACAAAAATAGTCTGTGTGATCACAAACCTTCCTTGAGCCCAAAGGGCCATCAGCCCCTGGTCATCCATCCTTTCCATAGAAGCTTTGCGTCTCCTAGTGACCTCATCTGTACAAGAGTTTTCCCCTGACAGCTGGGGAAGACAGTAGCTTCCCAGCTTCCATCTGACTGGATTCACTCCCAAGGAGATTCAGTTGAACGTCTGGATGCAAGGACCCCAAAAGGGCTGTTCTGGACCAAGTGTCAACCCCACTGGACTGGCAAAATGAACTTCAACTGGTTATTGTGTCTCAAAATGGAAAGCTTCCCAGAAAGTACCCCCAAATTAAAGAAATGTTACCAACAGAACTATTTAATAGATGGGGAATATCTTGATTACAAGAATCTAAAGGATTCTAGTCCTTGACGAAACCTATGAAGAATGCTGGCCTTCACTTTTCATAGAAACTCATGGGCCTTTTTCACGACAGGGACATTTTGGGACTCTATTTTGATGAGAGAGTCCCCCTTTCAGTTTCATATTATTTAACACAAAACATTGGAAAGAGGCGGGGAAGCAGAATCACTGATCTCACAAAGCTCTTGAGTGATACACTTAAATAGTTGCAGATTTAATAAGAAAATAGTAAGTAAAGGGACAAGAGGAGATTTAGAAGGCTGACAAAAATGAGCAAAATTTGAAGAGAGAAGAGGAAACTCATTCCAAAAATTAAGATGTCAGGGAGGGTGGTGCCAAGAAGCACCAATCCGCCCCCTCAGTCAAGATCTCCATGTCAAACTGCTGGAGTAATAACTACGGGGTGTGTTCTGTTATGACAGACAGAAGAAGGCAAGAAAAAAAGAAAAAGATGTTGCTATGTTAACCGATGTCTATCACCATGACAACATCAAGAGTGGAAGCTAGTGATGCTAATAACTCTCACTCCCCTGCCCTCACCATTTTTTGTGTTTGGGATGATGGCAATGAATGTTGCTTACTTATTTGCTTCCATGCAGATTTGATTCACTTTGAGGTCCCTGGAACTGTAGTTGTATTTTACTGAATATTCAAAAATAGCAAAGTATTCGGGGAACTCTTTAAAGGAAACGGGGGAGACAAGGCTGTGTAGCTTAACAGCACTGAGTGAGGAATGACAGGGCCAGAGAGAAAAGCAGTTTGTTTGGAGAGGAAGTAATCAGATTATTAAGACAGCCATGCTTCATAGGCTGTGTAAAGCCAGCTGTGCAAGGTGTCCCAGAGTCACCTAGACCTCTTGTTAAGCTCCAGCTTCCAGCCTTCAGGCTAAGTTCCCATGTCAGGCTAAGGCTGCTGGTCCATAGACGACAGTGTAACTAGCCATGGGTGTCCTTAGAAGAGCTGAGCGACAGGAAAGGGTTACAATTCCAGCTTTACAAAGCCCCTATCGCTTTTAGAGTTTTTCATGACAGGGTTTGTCCATAAGGCCCTGGCTATTCTGGAACTCTGTAGACCAGGCTGGCCTCGAACTCACATAGAACCACCTGCTTCTGCCTGCTGAGTGCTGGGGTTAAAGGTGTGCACCACCATACCGGGTTTTCAAGGCCCCTTTGAAACCGACTTTCTCTACTGATTCCTTCCCATTAAACCAATGCATTTCACAAGACACCCTTGAGCACTCCCATCTTTGTTATTCCAAGCCAGTACTTCACCCACATACTTCATTCTCTTAGATTTTTTTCAATGACAAGAAAGAAGTTTCCACTTGCATTTTCCCAATTTTAATCCCCGAACTATAGCGCTATAGCATTAAGGTATAGGAAGGAGCAGACAGTAAATGAGGTCACTAAAGCAATTTGTGCTTTTAGCCGAAGTTAGTGCTATCTAGAAGGGGAGCAGAAAACATGTGGATATATAAATAGAGGTGTAGAACACAAGTTCACAGAAATGCATTCTCTCACTGTATAAGGATGAGCTCACATTTAGAATGCAAGACTCACAGTCGGTTGCCTTGGTGAGGAAGTGGGATGCTGGATGCAACAGAGGACAACATGAGCAGTTTAGGTCTTTCCCGTCAGTTGCGGAGGACCAGATGCTCTGGCTTTAGCCTCTAAAGCAAATTAAGCTGAAGGAATTTAGTAGCAACCTAAATCTTAAAGGCTGATTCAGGAAATGTGGCAGAGGACTCCAAATTGGGTCAAGGAGGAAACTCTTGAAAACTTCAGTCACTGTAAACATCATCCTTGGGATTTATCATTTTGAAAAGGAAAGGATATGTTCCCAAAGGATATGTTCCTGGACCCTTAAAGGGACAGGAAAGCAGGCGCACATCAATAGGTAAAGGAACATAACCTCAGGCATCTATGGCTTTCGTCTTTGCTGCCCAGCCTTGCGGTTGTTCTTCCCACTCATACCGTATCCTGGATCTGTCGATGATAGTGGGGGAGGGACCCACTGCAGGAAAGTGAGCAATTCTGTTTGCAGCCATAGTTTGTAACATGCTATCCAGATCATTTGGCTGATCTAATGGACTGAAGAGGAGGTAGCAGTGTCCAGGCATAAACCCTGGTCAGTAACTGGTCCACTTACACAAGTTAGTGAGAAACAAATCTAGAGCAAAATCACAGAGGTTTCTTCTACACTTTCTAAAACCACATTGGCTTTTCCTCTCTTCTCATCACGCTCCATTGTAGGTAAGAAATAAAACCTGTCTTTTCCACCACCATGCTTCCTGTAAGGAAACTGACCAATCACAGAAAGGAAATATCATGATGTGAAGAAGCAATCATTCCTGCGTCAGATTAGAGCAAGACATTCTGGAGGGACCCGGGCCTTTTATTAAGAACTGTGTTGATAGCAGGCATTGTGTAAAATTCAGACCATTCAAGAACAACTACTCCAATAAAAAAGAAGCTATCCACCAGCAGTTCTAGCGGAAGCTGTGAAGATCAACATACCTGGTTCCATTAATGTCAGTCCCTGGAGTCAGGGGAAGTCAGAGAAAAGAGATGATGTCATTAGAACTCAAACCAAGGACAAAGGATCAAAACATAGAGCAGATTCACAGGTGGAATAAAAGCAAGAAGACAGACAAGAGGAATCTCTAAGTGATAATATCACAGGGAGAGTGAGAAGCCAGGCACCAGTCTCACTGTGGAGAGTTCAGGTGCCTGGAGACTCCCAGTCCTTGTACCATCCCTGCCTCTGAAAGGTCTAGTTTACCTGTCTTCCTGCCCTCCTAAAGAACCAGTTGTTCCATCCATTATAAAATGTTCTAAGAAACACCTAGAGGATCTTCTTGAGTCTCCACTTCCTAGTTCTTATTATGGACAATGATCAGATGTTTAGCCAAGTCAATTATGAGAAGAAAGGAAAGACTAGAAGGAGAGAAAAAGAAAAACAAACAAAACCCTGGCCCTGGAAGAATTGTAGCACTTAGAAACTGTTCACAGGCAGATCTTCCACCAAAGTCTATCAAGAAAAACAATGGCTTCTGAGAGAGGGTATCCCCAGGATTTAAGACCTTTTTGCCATAACTAATCAATGATGATTAAAGATAAAGGCAAGTAGGTGATAGATCTAAATTATTCTAAATTGGACTCATGAGATGGCTCAGCAGATAAAGGTGCTTGCCACCAATCCTAAGAACCTGACTTCAATCTGCAGAACCAAAGTGGTAGAGAATAGTGACTTCTGCTAGTTGTCATCTGATTTCACCACACACACACACACACACACACACACACACACACACACACACACACACACATGCACTTTTTGCTAAGAAAGAATATAAATTTCCATTGTAGTCAAAGAAAAGAGATTCTTTCTAAACCCCTTTGCTAATTTCCTCTTGGTCACTCTATGAGAGCTGCCTCTGCTATTCAGAGTCCTAAACCATCACTTAGGATGCTGCATGCATCACAGCATGGTTACTTCAAATCTCTCCAGTGGGTTGTCATAGGGGAAGATTCTCGGAGAGTTTCAGCACAGCTATGTCAGGCTGCACTGAGTATAGAGATCACCATGGCAACAGAAGCAGGGTGAAGGAGGATGGCATTGTTGTTTCCTTATAAGAGATGCTACAGCCTCTCACCATCCCTTATTGTTAGAAGCGACTTTCTTCCTTTTGGTGCTTAGACTGAATTAAGTACACAGGGTAATGCTAAATACAAAATGCATTTGCCTGTGAGTCTGTAGTTATTCAGCTGAGGATGCTGAAAATATGAGGTTGACTAAAACAGAGCCTTAAGGCTAAAGGAGATCCTGAGACTTTAAATTATTTTTCCAAATAAAAACCCTTCAACCACTAAAACAAAGTATGAACTGTGATTTGATGAAGGAAAATACTGCCTTTGGAAACCCATCATTGGTTTCTGTCATGATTTCTGCTCTAGTGTTTGCTCAGAAAAAAAAAATCCCCAAATAGACAAATTTAACTGAAAATGGATAATTAGCTCCTCTTAATCTTGTAGTCTGCCATCAGATGTAGGATGGTATAACTGCATGCCTGTATAAGCATGGTCAATAGCCTAACTATCATAGAAGAGCCTTTAAATCTCATTCAAATAACCAAAGTCCCTATCTGGAAGAATTGGGCACAGAAGAACTGCAGTGGTCCAGGGTTGTAACTCAGCCAGTGAGCAAGAGCAGTCCTAGCTCATCTCCTCCTCACTGTAGGGCAGTAGTCCTCAGAGTTGGATCTTTAGGGCTAACGGAGACAAGTCAAACCTGGATACATCCCCACATGACTCTGAGATGTAACATCACAGAGGCAAGTTGGGTTCCAGGTGAGACTCAATTGTCTCGAAGGCCACTAACACTTCTCTTACTGGTGTCAGAGTTGCCATTGTATTATGTATCCTTACAATGGTCCCCACTGCTCCTTACTTCCTGATGGTCACATCATCACAGTGTTTTCCCTACGCTATGGCCTAGTCTGGTTGACTCTCTTCTAATAACAGGAACACAGCAAAGCAGATGGAGAACACCTAGAACCCATCTCTGAAAGGCCATGACTGAATGCAATGCCTGGTTTTATGTGTCAACTTGACACAAACTAGAATCATCAGAGAGGAAGAAGACTTAGTGGAGAAAATGCCTCCGTGAGATGCAGCTGTAAGGTATTTTCTCAATTAGTAATCAACAGGGGAGGGCCCAGCCCATGGTAGGTGGTGCCATCCCTGGGCTGGTAGTTCTGGGTTCTATAAGAAGTCAGGCTGACAAAGCCATGTGAAGTAAGCTAGTGAGCAGCACCTTTTAATGACCACCTGCTTTAATTCTTGCCTCCAGTTTCCAGCTCTGCCTCAGTTCCTGTCCTGACTTCCTCTAGTGATAGATAGTGATCGGGAAGTGTAAGCTGAATAACCTCTTTCCTCCCTAACTTGCTTTTGGGTCATGGTGTTTCACTGCAGCAATAGGAACCCTAACTTATCCTCTCTTACTCTCTGCTCTCTGTCCTGTTGCTAGCTGCCTGGTGGAGAGGTCTATGTAGGTGCAAACTGAGGAAGACCTCTAGGTCATGGAAAGTGAAGACACCTTTGAAGTCCTTTGCAGCTGAATCCTGCCAGTAAGCATGTGAGTTGAGTATCTGGGGCTAGACTGAGCCAAAGTCCATTTGGAGTCTGTGGGTGAAGCAAGGAGTGTTGAGCTTTTGTTTCCTGCCACAAAAGTGCTTGGCAAGACCAGGGCTCTGAGGTGGGGTTGGGGAGACTAGGCCTGGGCCTGAGGCTTAGTGGCTGCTTTGTAAAGCTGTGGTCAGATGTTCAGATACTGAGAAGTGAGATGCTTGGCTTACTGTAGCAGCACGGACCTTGCTAGAGAGGAATTAGAGGCATCTCTCAGGTTCACAGTGACGTTGCCATCTGCTCTTCCCTGCCTAGCTTTTCGATTCTTCTTTTGAGGTATATATGAGGAGTTGAGATACTCCCGTTGGCTTGGGTCTTCAGTCCTCACAGCCTTCTTAATCCCAGCTTCTGGGTCTTCTTTTCTCATCCCGGGTCCTTTCCCTTAGAGTTCCAGGGTCAACTCAGGAAGAAGCACTGATCCGGCTCCAATGAGCTTGGGTGTGAAGCCTGCTCCATCCTTCAGGGTCAAACACCATGACTGCAGCCTTCTGAGAGACCTGGAGGCAGATGGGGTCAGTGAGTGAAAACATTGCTGGGTTCTGGGACCACGGAGACTGAGTTTCGTTTTTACACAATTACACACACACACACACACACACACACACACACACACACAGCGATAAATAACTAATACCACATTTGTCCCAAGACTATGCTCTCTAGTATTTTAGCATTTTTTTTGAAAAGTTATTCTAATGAATGGTTATAACTCAATTTTGAGGGCCTCAACCAGAACTTTTAATAAAATAGAATAGAATGGAATAAAATAGACCTAAACAATAAAAGATGAACAAATATCATTTATTTTTTTATTGTTTATATCAGTATATATTTCAAATGTTAGGTTGTGATGTTAAGTGTATTATGTGGGGGTTATCAAAAATGTTTGGAAGCAACATTCCTTGATGAAAATCTGGGGGAAAATTGTATCAGAAAAAAAAACAAACTCTCCTCCCTCTAGGCAAATGGAACTAAAATTTAAAGCTTGGTTCTTAAGCACTGCAGCACGCTGATTTTCTCTGTCCCGTTAAAAGAAAGCGGTCAGCCATACTGCCTCATGATAGTCCCTCTATTTGGTTAAGCAGACACTGTGCATTTCTCTTAAGAGAGAAGCAAGACCTTGGAGTCCTGGTGATACAAGAACCCATGAGTCCTTGGGTCTGTCATCCACTGATAGTAGTCCAATATGAAGCATGCAAAGAGAAGTCCTGGACTTCTGGTTTTGGTGATGGGGATTTTCAGCAACGCCAAGGACTGTAATGAACTCTTTGTGGTAGTTAGGAACAGCTGCTTCCTTCCAAGAGACTGCTCTCCTAATCCCTGGAACCTGTGACTACTACTTTATATAGAAATGGTGTCATTTCCTCTGTAATCAGAGTAATGATTTCAAGATGGGGAGATTTTCCTGGCTTATCAAAGTGGAGCTCTGTTACACAGTTATCACAGTTCCATGCTCTGATGTGAGCTCAGCAGAGGGGGGACTATGACAGGCGGGAGAGCAAGAAGCCATGTGGCCTCACGGTAGAGGTCAGAGCAATGCTGTCACAAACTTAGGATGGTTTTGGCCCCAGAGGCTGGAGAGGTAAGAGATGGATTTGCTCTTAGGAGCTCTGCAAGAACACAGCTCTCCTGACACCGTTGTCTCAGCCTAGTGATAATGACTTTGGCATTCTCCAGTCTAGAACTTCAGAGAACAAATTTTTACATCTTTCTACCACCAAGCTTGTGGTGATCTATATCAAAGGCAGCAGCTGTCATAACTGAATATGCCTCTCAATACAATCTGCACCTTGGAGTCCTGTAGTAGTGAACATAATAATGAGCTATGTATTGTATTGACATTTTAAAAGGCTTCTTTTATGAAACGTTTTATGCACCTTATATGAAAATAACCTGAAATTCTGCAGCTGACTTTATCCTGAAGCTGGTCTAATTAGTTCTGTGTACTAGCTAATATTACTAACACAGCCATTTTGATGAGTAATTTTGGTAGCCACTGACTCTCATGTTCATACCATTGGTGGTGACCTTGGTATCATGTTAATCTTGACTAGATCCCTTAGATACAGAGCCTGGGACAGGATCCTTGCTCAGATAACTGATAATCTGATCTGGTTCCATGGAAAGGCTTTGCATCACAAAGTTAGTCCCATATGAAGAGGGGCCAGGCTCTGATGTGCTCACTCTGTAAGAAGCTGGGTGACTGAGGTAAGGGTGAATAAAGAACTGGGAATGGGAAGCTATTGTCTGCTAGGACAAGGATAACTAGTTTTATGGATGTTTGTGAAGAGTGGCCAATGGTGCTTTAATAGACCTGACAGTGTAGACATTTTGCTCTTTTCTCTCCCTTGCTAAAACCATTGCATTCCTAAAGTTAGCACCCAAGGTCTATTTCCTTATTTGGTCATTGACTAATTCCTGAGACTAAACACCAGGGTCTAACAATCAAAATTCATTATTTGGCTAATAGTGACCAATCAAATAAAGTCACATACAACATCTTAAACGTATTAAAACTACTGTTACAGAATGCAAAGCCCTAAATGGAACATGTACACTGTACCTTCTCCTGTCATAGTTCAGGGATCATTGCAGAAACAGCAACAATGGACAGAAAGTACACCATTCCTAAATGGGGAGCTATTTCCAGTTAGCTACTACAGGTAGCTGGAAGAGTGGGAGGAGAGAGAAAGGGGGGAGAGAAGAAAGAGAGGGAAGGAAAGGGAAGGAGAGGGAGAGAGTTCCAAGTGTGTAGACCCTAGTAAGCTGACCATGTTCTCCAAAGGAAGCCCATACACCCAATGATATCTGGGCAGCATACATTGGTCTTGATGGATCTATAAAGAAAGAATATAACACAAAGCTGAGTGGGTAGGAGAAGGGGATGTGGGGGATGGATATGGTGGGATGGATGTGGGGGATGGTTGTGGGGGATGGATCTGGGGGATGGATGAGTGGGATGGATGTGGTGGGATGGATGAGGGGCATGGATCTTGGAAGTATTGGAGAAAGGCTTGAATATGATCAAAGTATGTGATATTCTCAGAGAAAATAATATGATGTTTAACAATTGATATTTATCAGATTAAGGAACACCTTTATAAATTCTTTCATTGGTAGAAGTTTTGAAGTTGTGTGTGTTCAATCTGATCGAATGTATTTGCTGTTTGTCTTGGGGATGGTTAAACTGCTTTAATTTATATATGCTGACGAGTTATGACACTAGGTTTTCTTAAGTTGATGTAATCACACGTTTAAAAAATGAAGTCAGCTTTTGCATATAAAAATTTTGTTTTTCAAAGTGTTTCCATGGATAAATATGATCTTTTTCTTTACTTGCCTCAAGCTATTTTTATTTAGTTTGAATATCTGGTTATATAAGATTCATAAGTTATGAAGTCTTTCTTTTTTTCTAGCTCTTTGAGAGAACTTAACCATGAAAAAAAACAATCTGTTCTTTTGAGTGTTTAAGTAGAATTTTCATTAAACTGTCAAAAAAATAAACACAATTGCTGTTAGTTACTAAAGCTTATACAAACATTACATAACCATTAACCATATTGCACAGTTATATTTAAATCATTCCTAACATATTAACCAAATGAATATATGTGAGGATTCTGTGTCATACCATTGCATCTTTGAAAGTCTCAATGGTTTACAGAAACAAGCATGACTTTTTCTACAGGGCATCCATGGAATGATACTGTTCTCACACAAAGCCTTCAGGACCTACTACATAAAGGAGGTGGCCACATGTCCCTGTAGATCCTTTCAACAATCTTTGTAGGCAAGGAAAGGCCAGAAGCCAAGCAAAGCAGGGGCCTATGGCTGTATCACAATCCTGATTGGAGCAGGAGACTAAGGCATGGCCCAAATATAACCTAGATAGAACTGAGGCTTTTCTGTTTGCTCTTGGGCAGGAAAGATGAAGCAACAGTGAATCAAACCGGGTGTAAATTCCAAATTCCATGTGGAAAAATGTGTGACCTTCAAACCCCAGACTTTGATCATTTAAATCCAACATTTCTTAGCAAGTCTTTAAAGCTCAGTAAATGCCTGCTAAGTTTCAAAACATCCCTCAAACATGCTAAGCTGTTGCATTTGCTGAAGTAAGCTGGGAGCTAAAGCCTGGAACATCTGATGGAGAGTGGAAACCACATGGTCACAGAGAAGTTGCCCTTGCATGCCAAGCTTCCTATGGCCTCCTAGTATCCCAACATGCAACACACTGGGGACTGTTGATAACTGGGATTTTACAGGTTCTTGAATTATTTCCAAGCCTGAAAAAAGATTAATACATCTAAAAGGTATAGACACAGATTCAGAGAATGAGTTTATCAACCATATCAGCACTGAAGATCATTTAAAATCAAAATATGCATAGGAAAAAATATGCCTTGTGAGTTTGGAGGAATGTCTTTCATAGGCTTCTGTGTTTGCAGACTTGGTCCCTAGCTGTTGGCATTGTTAGGGAAGTTCTAAGACCTTGGGAAATAGCTTGTTAGGGGTTGTAGGATTTGAACATGCTATAGAGTATTGGTTCAGACCAGGGCTCTCTACTTTCCTAGTGCTTAAGATGTGAGGGCTCCATGGTTCATGCTTTGATTGCCCTTATCTCTGAGCCAAAATAAACCTCTCCTCCCATAAGATACTTGCCAGGTATTTTGTCATGGTGATGAAGAAATTATCTCACTATTTATTTCATAGATAAAGGCCACCTGGGTACCAAATTGTAGAATACATATAGTAACGAGAAGTGGCAATCTTTTAAGTTTTTGAATTTTTAAAAAATTGTATTACATTTTATTTGTTCTTCATTGAATCTCAACATTTTAAATGCTTTGATAATCACAACTTGTGACTTTAGATTCCCTTTCCTCTTTGCTTCTTACACAAATTGAAATGTGCTGGACTTCCTCCAGCATAGCTTCAGTAAAGAACAGATCACTCTCCTTTACAAAGGCTACCAAGTGTCATAGACTCTCAGAAATCATTCTCAAGGACATTTTTGAGTATCCTAGAGAATTTCTGTTTACTGATGGGGCTGCTAAGAAAATTTTAGAAGTCCAAAATCCAGTTGCATTCTAAACTTTATTACAAATAGCTATGTGAATATCACTTATTTAACATTCTCTTGAAATTAGGATGAAAAAGGTAATTTTTTCAAAATGTGTGGGAGATCCAGAAAAGTTAGATATCTCCTGTGAGCCTATGTCTCCTGTGATACTATGTCGTCTCGAAATGACAAGGCCCTTGTGCCCTTAATACTGCAACAAAATGGCTGCCCAAACAGAATCCAGATAATGACAACAAGAATAAATATGCTATAGTGGAGGGAAGTCTCATGGGACTCTACCCCTAGACAAGGAGCTATAGACAACCAACCAACAATTTCGGGGACCGGGGTTGGGGGGGGAGAGAATCTTAAATCATTGTCAAGATAGAACCTCATAATTGGTTATCCAATTCCAAGTGGTCAGTTCTGAAATTCTTTATTTATATAAAAGCAACACTAAGTGGAGAAAAAAATCTTGTTTTCATTTAATATGGAAAATATTTAGCTGGGTGTGGTGGTGCACACCTTTAATTCCAGCACTTGGGAGTCAGAGGCAGGTGGATCTCTGTGAGTTCGAGGCCAGGCTGAGGTACAGAAAGAGTTCCAGGACAGCCAGGGCCGTTACACAGAGAAATTCTATCTTGAAAAGTCGTATACAAAAACAGGAAGAAAATATTTTAAAATTGTATTTCTTTACATATACTCAGGACACCTGTCATGGTCATAGATTCCATAAACACATTGTTACCTGTATAAAAGCTGTGTTGGAAGTCTGGCTCTATGTGTGAGGATACACACATATATTTCTTTCCATTTAAAAAGTCACTGTGTTATTTACATGTGTAATGTATCCCTTTTTACTGCAAAATTCTAGCAGTTTCTTTGGGCAACATTGCCATGGAAATTCCATTAGTTCAGACGCCAGCACCATTTTCTGACAAGCCCTAACCCTACCTTTGGCTCCTTTAGCCACTTCTTTTCTTTTCTATCCCCATCATCTTTCCTATCTCACTGATATGGCCTGATCATTTCCAGATTCTCAGAGCAGTGGAACCAGATGTCAGACAGCTTGTGTTCCACCCCTTTCCCTTCTCAGGGAACAATAGCTGCTCCTTCCTCACCCCCTGCACACCACAGTTTGTTCTTTCTTCTCTGCCTGAGGGTCACTTGATGGGTTCCACTAAAGAGCAAAGAGGTCATCAACGGAACTAATAAACATTCACATAGAATTCTTAATGTGGACATCAGTTTTGTTTGTTCCTGAGTCAGTGTCTGAGTCTTGTGGTCAGCGTTTACCTCTGTAAGAAAGTGACAGATTTCTTTCCCAGTGACCACATTACTTACAGTTTACCAGCAGCACTAGGACAAAGTTATAGTTTGTAACTCTGTCATCACCGGGCATGGCAACTTGTGAATTTCTGGGATGGTGGTGGTGTGTGTGGTGTGTGTGTGTGTCTCTCTGTGTAGTGTGTGTATATCTGTGTCTTTGATGTCGCTGGGTGTGGTATGTGTGTGTATGTGAAACACACGTTTGATGTATAGTGTATGTATAGTGTGTTTGGGTATGTGTATGTATAATATGTTTGAGTGTGTATCTATTTCTGTGGTGTGTCTGTGGTGTGTGTATGAGAGAGAGAGAGAGAGAGTGTGTGTGTTTGTGTATGGTGTGTGTGTGTGATATGTAAGTGAAGAGGAGTGAGTGAGTGAATGGGGAGACTGGTTACCTTTTAAGTATTCACTTCTCATATCACAACAATCCCAATCTTCTAAACCTGGCCAGCCACCCATCTCCTGTTAGTATTTGTATGGGTTTATCTACTCTAGATATCTCACCAGAAAGGCTTTGTGAATTGACTTCACTTAGCATGATGATTTTGAGATTCATATGTGTCATAGCATATATCAATCATCGCTTACATATAAAAATTGCTTTTTATATATAAGTATATTAATGCATTGTTTGGTGTGTGTATAGGTCTGAGGCTGACCTGAGGGGGTTAGTTCTCTTCTTTGATACTGAGGGTCCAGGGACTGAACTCCAAAGGAAAGGCTATCCACAGACTGCCCAACCTGGGGATCCATCCCATATACAGTCACCAAACCCAGACACTGTTGTTGATTCCAAGAAGTGCATGCTGACAGGAGCCTGATATAGCTGTCTCCTGAGAGGCTCTGTCATACATAGGTAGATGCTCTCAACCAACCATTGGGCTTAGAACCGTGTTCCCAATGGAGGAGTTAGGAAAAAGACAGAAGGAGCTGAAGGAGTTTGCTACCCCATAGGAAGAACAACATCAACAACCAACCAGACCCCCCAGAGCTCCCAGAGACTAAACCACCAACCACACAGTGCACATGGAGGGACACATGGCTCCAGTCACATATGTAGCAGAGGATAACCTTGTCGGGCATCAATGGGAGGAGAGGCCCTTAGCCCTGTCTGTGAAGGTCCAATGCCCCAGTGTAGGGGAATGCCAGAGTGGGGAGGTGGGAGGGAGTGTGTGGGTGGGGGAGCACCCTCATAAAGGCAGGGGAAACAGGGATGGAATAGGGGGATTCCAGAGGGGAAACCAGGAAAGGGGATAACATTTGAAATGTAAAGAAAATATGCAATAAGAGAGAGGGAGAGAGATAGAGGGAGAGGGAAGAAAGGGAGGGAGTAGCGGCAAGTGTCTTAACCTGTGGAGCCAGTGCCCAGCCAGCACCTTCATTCCTTTCTATGACAGACTTCTATCTTCTTGCATGAAGATGCCACAATTTGTTTCCCCCATCCATATGCTGATGCATATTTAGATTGTTCTCATCTTTGGGCTATTATGACGAATGTTGCAGTGACCCTTCTGGTACAGGTTTCTGTTTGAACACCTATTCTCGGTCATCAGTGGAAATTTTACATTGCAGGAAGATTGCTTATCATTGTGAGGAACTGTCAAGCCGTTTTCCACTATAGAAGTAGAACCATTTCCTATTCCCCACAAGCCATGTGTTGATAGAAATTTCCTTCCCCTTTTATCCTCTTCCTTTTTTTTTTGTTTTCTTTTTTTTTTTTTTTTTTTTTTTTTGCCCCTGAGACAGCATTCGTGAATTCATTTAGCCCAGGCTAGCCTTAAACTAACTATATAACTGAAGCTGGCTTTGAGTTCTTGATCCTTCTACCTCTAGCTCCTCATTGCTGGGATTACAGGAACATGCCATTATAGTTAACTTCCCACCCTAAATATTTGTTATTCTTAGTTTCTATTTTCAAATTATTTTATTGCATTTATTTATTCACAGGGGCATGGGGCACACATCACCCATCCCTAGAACATGTATGGGAAAAGCCAGATGACAACTTGCAAGTTAGTTCTTTCACTTCTCCATGTGTGTCACAGGGATTGAACTGGTATCCAAGCCTTGAAAGCAAATGCTTTTGCCCACTGAGTCAATTCATTGGCACTTTTTAACTAAATCCCAACCATCCCAGTGTGTGGAGGCTATTCTTGGTTGCCAACCTGACCAGGTTTGGAATGAACTAAAACCTAAAGAGCTGAGTAACTCACACAGGTTTTTTCTTAATTAAATCATTTCATGTGGAATATCCACCCTTAATCTCGGCCACATCTTCCCCTGACATCCTTCATAAAGAACATGGAGGAAGAAAACCACTCTTTGCCTGCTTGCCCTTACTCTGTCTCACAAGTTCATTCTGACATTAGAGCCTCCTCCTTCAGAATTCTAATGAACAATGTAGCCCAGCTGAGGGAGACACTCAGCCTCCTGGGCAAAACAACTGCTAGATTCTTGGTCTTTCTGTTCGTAGATGACCATTGTTGTACTAGCTGGGAATGGCCTGAAAGCCACTCTGATAAATTCCATATTCTCCCTGTTCTGTTCCTGACTAAATACACAGAGGGTGTGATGTCGCATCTCACTGTTTTGGTTTTCAGTTCCTTCATAACTGATGTCTTTGCATGTGTTTGTTGGGCAGTTGTTTACCTTTATTGTAGATATTTTGGAAACCTTTTAAAGGCCCCTAGAAGTACAAAGTGGACTCAAATACATGTATGGATCTGGAAATATTTGGAAAGGTCAGAAGAAGACATGTAAAATAATGGAAACATGGTTTAGAGGATTAAACGTTTCTAGGTACAAGAACTGCACCTGCATAATCAAGAGTTTATAGACTCACAAATCTACAAGAGTCATTTATAAAATAAAATCAAGGCCAAGAAGACTTAAGTACAGACTAAAGCCAGACCAGGGCTATGGTATAATTTCATGCGACCACATCTCCCATCAAACAGGGGCAAGATTTACTCAAAATCATAGCATGAATGTGAATATTCAGAACTCATGATATGAAGTTTTTCATTGTGCCTTACTCTGTAATAAACCCCTAGTGACTGTAATTGAATGAATATGCATGTGCCAGGCATGTGTGCATAAAGATGGGTATTGAGAAAGACAAGGGTCTGCTTGGAACGGTTAAAAAAAAAAAATAGAGCAAGATCAATTGAATCTTCCCCAAAGCAGAAGAGAACAGAGAGCAGAGAAGGGGAAGCCACACTAGACACATAGTGTACAAAACATCCCTTAAGATCTGGAGTCAGAAAACACACCCAGTAAGGAGCATCACAATTTACTCTAAGTCCCTAGGACTGTGGATGCCCTGGAAGCATTGGTCACAGTGCTAGACTTGAGCAAGATGCTCTGGGGCGAGGTGGGGGGGGGGGACACAGCAAGCCAGAGAACAAAGAGCAATTTGCCTTGGAAGGTGCTTGTTAGGAAAGAAAGTAAATTATCTGCTCTATATGAGATAGCAAAGGTTGGAAAAACAAATAGTCTCTCCCCCTCCTCAGCATGAGGGTGGGGGAGGAGGAAAAGGAGGAATCAGAGAGAGGAAAGGAGCAGGGACTAATTTCCCAGAGGAAGTAGAAGTGAAGGGCTTAATTACTCTCAAAGGAAGAGACTTCTAAACAGAGAGGAGCTCCAAACTCTGAGAAAGTAGTAACGTTTCAAAAGGAAGTTTCAGAGAGAAGAGGGCATATGCAAATGAATTTCATCTCAAATACGTGGCAATGCTTAGCACCAAAAGGATTTCTTCAAGTGAACTTGAGCTTCCACGCCACAAACTCCAGATAATTAAAATGTACTGCACAGCATCCCAAAGGGACGACCCTCAACAACTGGTCCTCTGTCTTTGCCTGGTTCAGAAAGCACTGGGGTTTCACGGAAGCTGCAAAGAATAAGAAATTTGTTAGAGGATGTTTCCATAAGAGGTTTTATTTTGGAATTTTAACTCATAAAATGGAGATTTGAGTTTAGATTTAAAAACCACCTTGAATTTGATATTTCCCTATAATTGTTAGACTTAAACTTATCAAGATTTACTATTTGATGAAATTTATGTTCAAAATCAACCCATATCTACCTTAAATTTTATCAGTTTGTGCATTTTATATCAACATTTCCTTATTGTGTATTGGTTGCTCTTCTGAGGTCACTGGGCAAAGCAACCAGGAGGCATAATGATTTGGGAAAGAGAATTGTGGATTCCACTGTAGACACAATATGGCCTTGCTTTTGACTCAATTAACAGACAGGCCTGTTTATAACAATCTTCTACAGTAAAACTTTATCTACCCTGCTCAGAAATAGTCTCAGGAGAGTCCCAGCAGTTGAAAAGCTACTGCTGGGGGTCAATGTCCAAAGGTGTGAGTAGCATTTCAAAACACACCTCTGATCACCTGCCTGAAAGAAAACTACACTTCAACAGTTCAGGGGCTGGGATCAAGTCCAATAGGGAAAATAGGAAGGAAGGAAAGAAGGAAGGAGAAGGAGAGAAAGGGGAAAGGGGAGAAGGGGAGAGAGAGAGAAGGTGGAGAGAGAAGAAGGAAAGAGAGAAAACAATGGCATTGGCAGGTTGTTATGAGATGGAACTAATACCGTAGTTCTTTCCTAACTATTTCTTAGTTGAACCTAACAATTTCTTTCAAGTGGGGAAAAAAAATTATTAGACTCATAATTGTCCTCTCCAGTCATCTTTAGTTCTTTTTCTTTTCCAAAAAAAAAAAAAAAACCCAAAAAACAGATTATCTGGATAGCAGGTTTTATTAAAGAAAAGAGAAGAAATAAAGCTGGGCTCCTACCAGCCACACCAGTCTTTGTTGGAAGGAAGCGGGACACTTCTTTTTCAGCCCTCTAGACAATAAGTCAGATTTTTCCAGCAGTGGTTCTCAACTTATGAGTCATGACCTTTTGGGAGGTCAAACTGTCTTTTCATAAGGGTGGTCTAAGATGACTGGAAAACACAGATTTACATTACAACTTATACCAGTAGCAAAATTATAGTTATAAAGTAGCAATAAAAATAAGTTTATCGTTGGGTGTTGTATAACAGACTCTTTTTCTTCCCATCCCAAAGATTCCAGAATAACAACTTAGACTCAAAATATATTTATAAATAACTAGGCCTTATAGCTAGGCTCATTCCATGACTAGTAATTTAAAATAACCCATTTATACTACTCCATATTCTGCTACATGGCTGGCTGTTACCCTTGATCAGGTACCATCAAGAGAGCCTTCCCAAGTCTGGCTCTTTCAGAGCTCTCTCTGCCTACTGGATGTCCCACCATCTACTCTACCCTTTCCTATTGGCCATAGGGGTTTTTTAATTGACAGGTGATGCATCCATACAACACACAAGATATTCTCTTTACAGGTCGGGGTCACGACTACATGAGGAACATGAGAACCACTGTTCTACAGAAAGCCTCTTCAGTGACTGATCTGTTTGGTCACCATGTGAAGATGCCTCAGAGGTCCCAAGTAGAATAATCCAACAGGCTCCATTTAGATTGTGTAAGGCTAGGGGAGGAGCTAAAGTCTGGCTCTCTGAGCCTGAACATTGCAAATGATGATGTTTAGTCTCCCACGGCCTGAATGGCCGCTGCCAGGGTAGATGAAGTTTTGTCCAGTGCTGTCTGTTTGTGGTCCTGGGGTTTTCAGATAGACCTTCTCACTTTGTCTCTTGATCTTGAAAACCATTGTAGGTCTTCTTGTTGTTTCCTTCCTCTTGTAACAGGAAAGGAATCACGATGGGCAAATCAACCAAGTGCTTTGACTGGAGGATGTTTTGATAGGTTACAGAGCCTAAACGCTGGCCCCTCTGCCAAACCAGATTTAGTTGTTGTGCATACTTCTCCATAATAGATTTGAACACGTGAGCTTTCCAGTGAAGAAAGCATAATAGGTCTATTGCTTTTCTTTTGCCCAACAGTCTGTGAACCGGGGTGAAGAGATGTCCGACAAGCTAGATCCCCTTCTGACCTTTGGTCAGGTGCCTCTGCTGAAAGTCTGTGGGAAGAGCATTTCCTGTTTTATTGTGTTTTTCCACTTCTGTATAACACAACTTTCTTAATGAAGACCTTCAGTCTTCTGGTTTCGATGACAATATGTTTACTGTCAAAATGAGATTGCTGCACATGACAGGAAGCAGTGGATGGCAACCAGGCCTCCTGAGTCAACCTGGTCACCATATGTTAGACATCTCCCTCAGCGACCTTGCTGCGTTTATGGTTTGTTTTATGAGCATCATGCATTCTTAATTCTCCTTTCAAGTCTAAGCTCTGAGTCAAGAAGTTCTATCTGAAAATAACTGCAACAACTTAAGCAAGCTTAAGTCAAAAGAGCAAAATCCAGGAAGGAAATTCTAAATAAAGGCTCAAGCAATCTTTGAAATCCAGGAGCAGAGAGCACGACATGATCTCAGAAGACTCATGGAGCCAGGGGATCGGCAAACGTTTATTACCAAAGACCTATATCAGCCAGCACATGCATTTTTTCCATTTGCCTTCTCTGTCTTTTCTTCCTCTGAGGACACAAATAAGGAGCAGGTTGGGAAACTGTGTGGTGCGAAATGCCTAGGTTTCTAATGATGCTTTCTTAGCAATGCCTTGCTCTAACTGAATTTTAAGGTGTTCCCTCTTCAAATTATGTTTATTTTTGTTTATTGTGTTTGCATGTAGACACACATGTAGAGGTAAGAGGATAATCCTTACAAGTTGCTTATCTATCACAATCTTGTGAGATCTAGAAATTGAGCTCAGTGTATTGGACTTGTGTAAAAGTGCCACTGGGCTATCTTACCAACCCTAACTCTAACTCTTCATAGTGAACGTCTTGAGAGGTTTGTGTTTTTGTTATCCATTGACTTTATATATACACTCTTTCTTCCCCAAAGGGGCATCTAGAATTGTAGGGTAAATAGGCAAACAGCCTAAAATCATTCATTGCAAGGGAAGACATCTCATACAAGAAACTGATCATTCCTGACTTTTTTTCCAGTGCTAATAAGTAAGTATTCCACTCATAGCTAAGAGGACCTAAGGCACTGCCTACACAGATGCTGACTATGAAATATGCAGATGTCTCAGTGGAGAAGCAGTCTATTTCTTCTCTATCATTTAAGTGTGAACATACAAAGGTGCCTTTCGTGGCCTTGGAGAGGAAAATGAAAAGTCTATGAGAACACTGAGTTCTGCTGTTGCATGCCTTTATCTCCTAGTTAACCCAGATGTCATTAATAAACATTTGTGGTTCTGGCCACATTAAATGTGGGCCAATGTAACAAAACTTAGAATAACAGTGCTAAACAGATGTTACTCATGTGCCCTCAGGGAAACCATCTTTGTCAGAAAGTAAATGTTAACCTTTCCCAGGCTAAGGTGAGTGCCCTAGACATGCTGACAAGGTGCCTAATGGGGTGGGGGGATCTCTTTTGATCCTTTGACGTATTCTAACCAGTTTTAACAAAACATTTTTCAAGTGCCAGACCCTTCTACCACCTGCTTTCTGTCAGCTGACCAGTCTGTTTTCTACACTGATTTTAAGGGGTTATTTATCTTTAAATTGTAAGTCTTGAATCCCAGGACAGACTAAACATGCAGATTGGTGGGTAACAATTTCTTGGTGAGTGATATTTTGAGTTATGGGGTTCTATACTCTTAGTCTAGATCCCAAATAAGACCCTAATGATTTTCTGCTAGCTTCTTTTGCTACTTCCGGACACTTCAGCCTTTCCTTCCCCCATTACTCAGTTGAGTGGGTCTTGAGTTGACTGAAAACTTGACTCTTTGCCCTAGTACTTCAAACTGTACCTGTCTAGGATCAGAAGACAAGAAGGGGTTTCCATTGACATATGCTGGTTATCTAATAGCTTTCCTGAATGGCAGGGGAATAAGAAATCCCAAACTGCAAAAATAAACTCATTAGCATCATCACATTCCACGGTAGATAGCTTCACTTTCTCTCTTCATTATTAATGGAGTCAAAAGTGAGTCTGGGAGTTTGATCCAGGAAGTACCAAGGATAGCTGAGGTAAACCACCTTTGCCTCTCTGAACCAGGGCTGGCAATTTCTGTAGTAAATGTGTTTACTGCCCTGTGATGAGTATGTAACTGGCTTGCCGTGAGGACAGGCAGGGACCAGCCAGATATGGAACAAGGATAGGCCATGGCACACTTTTATAGGCAGAGTTAAGAGCAGGATGCAAATAGATCTGCCTAGTCATAGATTTCTTTTTCCAAAATATAATTGTTAATGTCTTCCTTCTACCCAGCAGTCTAGCACTCCCATGTTGCTAGAAATTTCTATGTTAATCATTTTATAATCAAATATTTCTTATCATTTGATATTTGGTTGGTATGTTTTTATCATTATCCTGAAGATCCATGCTATTTGGGGAATTGCATTTTGGGGCTTAAGACATGACACTTGAATGTAAAGAGTTCACTGGGTATTCAGATTGATTTGCACTCAAGTTGTACCTTGCTTTGGTCTTCTATTCTTGTTTTCAGTCGGACATTGTGCAGAGAACATCTTGTGTGGATGCCTCATCTGTCAATTAGAAAGCCTATGGCCTATGACCTATGGCTTAAGCAGGAAATTAGAATATGGGATATTGGGGGGAAAGAGAACTCTGGGAGAGAAGGAGTTGGGGAGATTTGCCAGGAAGATGTGATGAGACAGACACATGGTTTCTGAGCACAGTATCCAGCCATGGGGCAGACTGTAGGCTAAAAAATATGGGATACTTTAAGTTATATCTGGTCAGAGGAGGTTAGCTATATGGCCAAGGTATTTGTAAATATATTTTGAATCTGAGTCTTATTTCTGGAGCATGGGGCTGGGAGGAATAACTAGGGCCTAACCTCAACAAGAGGTTTAAAATATCTATTAAAAGACCATGTGTTAATTGTCAAATCCATAAAGAAAAACTTTATAGTAGCGGCCCAGATGGCTGATGATATGTCATTCTGCTTAGAGGTTAAGACCTTTTGCTGATTTTCTAGAGAGTTCCCAGTACCCATGATGGTTGCTCCCAACTGCCTCTATTCCTAGGAAACCAATTGCAGTCATATGGCCTCCACAGACAGACAGACAGACAGACACACACACACACACAAATAAAAATAAAAACAAATCCACATATCTTTTTAGACAAACTTGCATTTTAAAAGACAAATATATTTATAATGGAAATCTATTATAGCTCCATCTCAGCCCAGAGCCACAGGCAGATCAGACACACTGCCATTAAGACTCGTGACCTGCCCATGTAACTGAGGGAAGACACAGGAGCGCTCTCCCTATGGAGCCCTTGGGCCTCCATCTGCACCCAGAGCTAGAGCCCACCCATTGCCATCGGAACTCACAGCCTGCCCATAGAGAGCTGAACACTGATCGGGAGGGCTGGTGGCCTGCCTGCAGGTTGCTAGGCACTTTGAAAAGCTAAAGGAGGGCTCTCACTCCTGAGCACAGGGGTGAATTCATGTTCCCTTCCCACTGTCTATCCCAGGAGAGGCTGCCCAGAACTCTCAGGGTGCAGGTAGAGGTGTTGCCTGAAAACAGACACTTCTGCCCAAGGTCAGAGCCAGCCCAGTTGCATCCTGACTGGGCTCTGCCTTCAGAACTCAGCCTACCCAGAGAGACGAACACCCAGAAACAATCACCCTCTGGAGTTCACAGGCCCACAGACCCACAGGGAGACAAGCTCCAGAAAGAACAAGATCATGTAGCATCACTGATAAAAAGATGGCAAGAGGCAAGGGCAAGAATCTAAGAAACTAAAATCAAGACAACCTGGTAATATCAGAACCCAGTTGTCCTACCACAACAAATAGTGGCTATCCCAACTCACCAGAAAAAGAAGATTTAGACTTAAAATCATACTTCATGATGATGATGGAGGTCCTCAAGAAGCACATAAATAACACACTTAAAGAAGTACAAGAAATCCAGGAGAACACACAAAAACAAGTTGAAGCCCTTAAAGAGGAAACATACCCACACACACACACAAAACACAAAAATCACATAAAGAACTACAGGAAAGAACAAACAGGTGAAGAAACTGAAGACAGAAATAGAAACAATGAAAAAAAAAAAAAAAAAAACAAAAAGAGACAACCCTGAAGTTGGAAAATCTGAGAAAGACATCGAGAGCCATAGATGCTACACATCACCAACAGAATAAAAGAGACGGAGGAGAGAATCTCAGGAGCAGAAGACACCATAGAAATAATTGACACAACAGTCAGAGAGAAATGAAAAAACAAAAAAGATTCTAACCCAAAATATCCAAAATCCAGGACACAGTGGGAAGACCAAGCCTAAAGATAATAGGTGTGGAAGAGGGCAAAGACTCCCAACTAAAAGGCACAGTAAATGTATTCAATATTCAAAAAAAAAAAAAAAAAACTTCCCTAACCTTAAAAAAAAACAGTTGACCACAAACATACAAAAAGCCTACAGAACCCCAAATTGATTGGACCAGAAAAAAAAAATCTTACGGACACATACTAGTCAAAACAACAAATGTTCAAAACAAAGATGACTAAAAGCAGTAAGGGGGAAAGGACATGTAACATGTAAAGGCAGACCAATCATAATTATACCACACTTTTCAACAGAGACTATAAAATCTAGAAGATTCTATACTGGCATCATACAGACTCTAAGAGAACACAAATGCCAGTCCAGGTTACTATATCCAGCAAAACTCTCAGTTACACAATATCTGTTCACAAATACAGCACTACAAAGAATGATAGATTGGAAAACCAAGAAACCAATGTTCTTGCAATAAACACCAAAGAAGAAAAACATAATTCTACCTCTAACAACAAAAATAGCAAGAAACAACAATCACTACTCCTTAATATTTCTTAACATCAATGGACTCAATTCCCCAATAAAAAGACATAGGCTATCAGACTGGATACATAAACAGAATCCAGCATTTTGCTGCATACAGGAAACTCATCTCAGAGTAAAAGGTTGGGAAAAAATCTTCCAAGCAAACAGCCCCAAGAAGCAAGCTGGAGTGGCCATTCTAATATGAAATAAAACATATTTTCAACCAACAGTTATTTTAAAAAAAGATAAGGAAGGACACTTTTTACTCATTACAGAGAAAATTTGTCAGGGGGAACTCTCAATTCTTAACATATATACTCCAAATACAAGAGCAGACATATTCATAAAAGAAAACCTACTAAAGCTCAAAAAATACATTGTACCCACACAATAATAGTGGGAGACCTGAACACCCCACTCTCACCAATTGACAGATCATGGAAACAGAAACTGAACAAGGACACAGTAAAACTAGCAGAGGTTATGAACCAACGGGAATTAATAGACATCTACAGAACATATCATCCTAAAACAAAAGAATACACCTTCTTCTCAGCACCTCATGGCACCTTCTCCAAAATTGACCATATAATCAGTCACAAAACAAGCCTCAATAGCTATAAGGAGATTGAAATACTCTCATGCATGCTATCAGATCACCATGGTCTAAGGCTGGTCTTTAATAACAGAGACACAAAAAGCCCATATACAACTGAAAACTAAACAATGCTCTATTAAGCGATACCATGGTCAAAGAAGAAATAAAGAAAGCAGCACTGAGAGGAAAACTCATATCTGTGAGTGCTTCCAAAAAGAAACTGGAGAGAACATACACTAGCAACTTGATAGCACAGTTGAAAGCTCTAGAACAAAAGGAAGCAGATACACCCAAGAGGGGTAGACGGCAAGAAATAATCAAACTCAGAGAAGAAATTGACCAAATAGAAACAAAAAGAACCATTCAAAGAATCAACAAAACCAAGAGCAGGTTCTTTGAGAAAATTAACAAGATTGATAAACCCTTAGCCAGACTAACTAGAGGGCAAAGAGGGAGCATCCAAATTAACAAAATCAGAAAGTGGAGACATAACAACTGAAACTGAGGAAATTCATGAAATCATCAGATCCTACTACAAAAGCCTATACTCAACAAAGCTAGAAAATCTTGAGAATATGAATAAATTCCTAGACAGATACCAGATACTAAAGTTAAACCAGGACCACATAAACCATCTAAATAATCCCATAACACCTAAAGAAATAGAAGCAGTCATCAAAAATCTGCCAGCCAAAAAAAGCCCAGGTCCAGATGGGTTCAGTGCAGAATTTTATCAGACATTTATTGACGACATAATACCAATACTCTCCAAACTATTTCCACAAAATAGTCAGATGGAGCATTAACTCATTTCTCGAGGCCACAATAACCCTCATTCCTAAACCACACAAAGACCCTACAAGAAAAGAGAACTTCAGACCAAACTCACTTATGAACATTGATGTAAAAATACTCAACAAAATCCTTGCAAACCAAATCCAAGAACACATCGAAATGATCATTCACCACAATCAAGTAGGCTTCATCCCTGGGATGCAGGGATGGTTTAATATATGTAAATACATCAACATAATCCACCATATAAACAAACTCAAAGAGAAAAACCACATGGTCATCTCACTAGATTCTGAGAAAGCATTTGACAAAATTCAATACCCCTTCATGTTAAAAGTCCTAGAAAGAACAGAAATCCAAGGCCCATACCTAAACATAATAAAAAGCAATATACAGCAAACCAATAGCCAACATCAAACTTAATGTGAGAAACTTGAAGCAATCTCATTAAAATAAGGGACTTGACAAGGCTGCCTACTCGCCCCCTACCTATTCAACATAATACTGGAAGTCCTGGCTGGAGCAATTAGACAGCAAAAGAAAATCAAAGGGATACAAATTGGAAAGGAAGATATAAAAACATCACTGTTTGCAGATGACATGATACTGTACATTAGTGACCCCAAAAATTCCACCAGAGAACATCTACAGCTGATAAAAAGTTCAGCAAAGTGGCTGGATATAAAATTAACTCAAATCAGTAGCCTTCCTCTACTCAAAGAACAAACATTCGGGGAAAGAAATTAGGGAAGAGATACCCTTCACAATAGTCACAAACAATATGAAATACCTTGGTGTGACTCTAACAAAGCAAGAGAAGAACCAGTATGGCAAGAACTTCAAATCTCTAAAGAAGGAAATCGAGGAAGATCTCAGAAAATGGAAAGATCTCTCATGCTCATGGATTGGAAGGATCAACATTTTAAAAATGGCCATCTTACAAAAAGCAATCTACAGAATCAATGCAACCCCCCCCCCATCAAAATTCCAACCCAATTCTTCATAGAGTTGGAAAGAACAATGTGCAATTTCATCTAGAATAACAAAAGACCTAGAATAGCGAAATCCATCCTCAACAAGAAAACATCTGGGGGAATCACTATCCCTGACCTCAAGCTATATTACAAAGCAATTGTGTTAAAAACTGCATGGTACTGATACAAATATAGGTGTGTGGATCAATGGAATAGAATAGAAGATCCAGAAATAAGCCCTCACATATATGGTCACTTGATTTTTGACAAAGGTGCTGTAAACATTCAATGGAAAAAGGACAGCCTCTTCAATAAATGGTGCTGGTCTAACTGGCACTCAGTATGCAGAAGAATAAAAATAGACCCTTTCTTATCTCCTTGTACAAAGCTCAAGTGCAAGTGGATCAAAGATCTCCACATTAAATCAGGTACACTGAAACTATTAGAAGAGAAAGTAAGGAAAACCTTAGAACACATAGGCACAGGAGAAAATGTCCTGAACAGAACACCAATGGCTCGTGCTCTAAGATCAAATATGGACAAATGGGACTTAATGGGATTGCAAGGTTTCTGTAAGGCTAAGGACACTGTCAAGAAAACAAAATGGCAGCCAACAGATTGGGAAAAGTTCTTTCCCAACCCCACATCTGATAGAGGCCTAATATCCAAGGTATACAAAGAACTCAAGAAGTTAGACACCAGAGAATCAAACAACCCTATTAAAAAATGGGGTACAGAGCTAAACAGATTTTCTCAATTGAGGTATATCGAATGGCAGAGAAGCATCTAAGGAAGTGCTTGACATCCTTAGCCATCAGGGAAATGCAAATCAAAACAACCCTGAGATTCTACCTCACACCAGTAATAATGGCTAAGATCAAAAATTCAGATGACAGCAGATGCTGGCTAGGATGTGGAGAAAGAGGAACACTTCTCTACTGTTGGTGGGGTTGGAAACTGATACAACCACTCTGGAAATCAATCTGGCAGTTCCTCAGAAAATTGGACATAGTACTACCTAAAAACCCAGTTATTCCACTTCCAGGCATATACCCCAGAGAAGCTCCAACATACAACAAAGACACATGAACCACAATGTTTATAGCAGCCCTATTTATAATAGTCAGAAGCGGGAAAGAACCCAGATGTTCTTCAGTAGATGAATGGAGACAAAAATTGTGGTACATTTACATAATGGATAAGTACTCAGTTATCAGAGACAATGACTTTATGAAATTCTTAAGAAAATGGATGCATCTAGAGAATATCATCCTTAGTGAATTAGCAAAAGAACAGACATAATATGCAGTCACTGATAATTGGATACTAAGTCCAGGAAGCTCTGAACACCCCAGAAACAACTTACAGACTATATGAAGTTCAAAAAAAAAAATAAATAAATAAATAAAGGCCAAAAAAAAGAAAAGAAAAAATATAATTATGCTTAATCTTTACACACCAAGAATAGTTTGAATATTTCCAGGTTACATCTTGTTTTACATGTACTTTATGCTCATTGTAACTAGTAAGATTTTAAGGCATACTATCAAACCTTTAAAAAAAAATCAAGTACTGACAAAACTGTATTTATATACTGTTGTGCAAGAAATGCTTTTAAAATCTGTACATTTATTTTTGTTTTTTTAAATAAAGTTGTTCAATTAAAAAAATTCAATGGAAAAAAGGACGTATGTCCAGGAGTGGTATAGTTGGGTCCTCAGGTAGTATTATGTTCAGTTTTCTGACAAACTGTCAGACTGATTTCCAGAGTGGTTGTACTAGCTTACAACCCCACCAACAGTAGAGAAGTTTTCCTCTTTCTTCACATCCTTGCCAGCATCTGCTGTCACTTGAGTTTTTGATCTTAGCCATTATTACTGGTGGGAGCTAGAAAATCAGGGTTGTTTTAATTTGCATTTCCTTGATGACTAGGGATGTTTAGTATTTCTTTAGGTGCTTCTCAGCCATTCTCTATAATTCAGTTGAGAATTATTTATTTAGCTCTGTACCCCATTTTTAACAGGATTGTTAGATTCTTTAGAATCTAACATCTTTAATTCTTTTTATAATTGAATACTAGCCTTTATCAGATGTAGGATTGGTAAAGATCTTTTCCTGTCCTGTTGGTTGCTGGTTTTTGTTTGTTTGTTTGTTTGTTTGTTTGTTTGTTTTGACAGTGTTCTTGGCCTTACAGAAGCTTTGCAATTTCATGAGGTACCATTTGTCCATTTGGATCTTAGAGCATTTCCATTCAGGAAAATTTTCCTTGTGCCTAGGTGTCCTAAGCTCTTCTCCACTTTCTGTTTTAGTTTCAGTGTACCTGGTTTTATGTGGAGATCTTTGATCCACTTGCACTGGAGCTTTGTACAAGGAAATAAGAAAGGATCAATTTACATTCTTCTGCATGCTGATTGCCAGTTGAACCAGCACCATTTGTTGAAGAGACTGTTCTTTTTCCTTTGAATGTTTTGTAGCTCCATTGTCAAAGATCAATGGGCCATAGGTGTGTGGGTCCATTTCTGGGTCTTCAATTTGGTTCCATTGACCTACTCACCTGTCTTTGTACCAATACCATGCAATTTTTGTTAACAGATATTAAGGAATAGTGGTTGCTGTTTTCTGCTATTTTTGCTTTTAGAGGTAGTATTGTGTCTGTGTGTTTTTCTTTTCATTTTCTTGCTTAGGTATTTTCTTGTTTTTACTAGGATGTAGTTTCCCTCCTTGTATTGGATTTTTCACCTAAAATTTGTTGTATTGCTGGGTTTGTGGTCAGATATTGTGTAAATTTAGTTTTGTCTTGGAATATCTTGGTCTCTCCCTCTATGGTGATTGAGAGTTTTTCTGGGTATAGCAGCTTGGGCTGACACTTGTGTTCTCTTAGGGTCTGTATGATGTCTGTCCAGGATCTTCTAGCTTTCATAGTCTCTGTTGAGAAGTCGGGTTTGATTCTGATTGGTCTGCCTTTATATGTCACATGACCTTTTTCCCTTACTGCTTTTACTATTCTTTCTTTGCTTTGGGCACTTGGTGATTTGACTATTATGTGTCGGAAAGAATTTCTTTTCTGTGCCACTCTATTTGGAGTTCTGTAGGCTTCTTTTATGCTCATGGTCATCTTATTCTTAAGGGTAGGGAAGTTTTCTTCTACAGTTTTGTTGAAGATATTTACTGTGCCTCTTAGTTGATATTCCTCGCCCTCTTCTATTCCTATTATCCTTAGGTTTGGCCTTCTCATTGTGTCCTGGATCTCCTGGACATTTTGGGTTAGGAGATTTTTGGCTTTTGCATCTTCTCTGACTGTTTTGTCTATGTTTTCAATATTGTCTTCAGCCCCTGAGATTCTCTCTTCTATCTCTTGTAGCCTGTTGGAGATGCTTGCATCTGTGACTCCTGATTTCTTTTTTAGGTTTTTCTATGTCTAGGGTTGTCTTTTTTAGTGTTTTCTTTATTGTTTCCATTTCCATTTTAAATTCCTTCTTCAATTCCTTCATCTCTTTGGTTCTGTTTTCCTCTAGTTCTTTGATTTCTTTGAGTGTTTTTCTTGTTTCCTCTTTAAAAGCTTCTATTTCTTTATGCTTTTCCTCCCGTTCTTGTTTAAGGATCTCTATCATCATCTTGAGGTATGATTTTAGGTCTGAGTCTTCTTTTTCTGGAGTGTTTGGCATTCTGCTGTTAGCTGTGATAGGAGACTGGGTTCTGGTGTTGCCAGGTTGTCTTGGTTTCCATTGGGTAAGTTCTTTTGCTTTCCTCCTGCCATCTTGTTGTCTGTGATTTTATGTGGTCTTGTTCTCCCACCTTTTACCTTGCCTGTGTCCCTGGATCTCCACTGTTCCTGGTGGCAGATGGCCTGAACGTTTGGTCGGCATGCATGTGCCCTCCGGGTGGAAACCGAGTCCGTACGGCAGAGTTCCTTCTCCCCTGAACCAATGGGGGGGGGGTGTGCTTTCCACACACTCGGCCCAGACCTCTGTGCCCTGGCTACTAGCAGAGAAGTCTCACCAGGCCTGTGTGTCCCTCCCATTGAATGTTTTTAGCTCCTTTGTCAAAGAACAAATGATCATAGGTGTAGATTGTCCTGAAGCTATTTGTATTTTAATGTTAATTCCTCTTCCCCAAGAAGGGCTGCCTGGTCACTAGATTCTAAGTGAACCTTCCCATTTTAATTAGTAAAATAAATGGGGTTGGTGATGCTTGCATCTATGCTTACTTTTCTTAGATTTTCTATCTCTAGAGTTGTCTCCCTGTGTGATTTCTTTATTGTTTCTATTTCCATTTTTAGATTCTGGATGGTTTTGTTCAATTCCTTCACATGTTTGGTTGATTTTTGTGTTTCCTCTTTAAGGGTTTCTACCTGTTTACCTGTATTTTCAAGGGAGGTATTTATGACCATCTTAAAGTCCTCTAACATCATCATGAGTTGTGGTTTTTAAATCAAAATCTTGCTTTCCAGGTGTGTTGGGGTAGCCAGGACTTGCTGTGGTGAGGGAACTGGGTTCTGATGATACCAAGTGACCTTGGTTTCTGTTGCTTAGGTTCTTGGACTTACCTTTTGCCATCTGCTTATCTCCATGTTAGCTGGTCTTGTTGACTTTTTACAGTTGTTTGACCTTCCTATACTCTCAGGTATGTCAGCATTTCTGGGGGACCAGCCTTTTCCCAGCAGGGTCTGAGTACCCAGTGCTCTTGGCACTGAGTCAGCTCCAGGCTCAGAAGAAAACTATAAGGATTCTGTCCCAGACAGCTCCTCAGTTCCTGTGTACTAAGGAGTCCGGGCAGGTTCCTCTTGGGCTAAGAATTTGAGCATAGATGGTGGTCTCATATGTGCTCTCAGATGTGCTAACACTGCTGTTAGACTGGTTCTCTTCCAGCAGGGTCTGGATACAGAGCGCTCTGGCACAGGGTCAGCTCCAGGATGTTCTTTGAAATTTCGAAACAACACATTATGGAATATGGAAAATCACCTTACTTGGTTGATCACACTCCAATAAACTTCAAAGGTAACTGGTTGTTTCCCTCTCTGACCGTTGTAACCTATGCTTAGATTGGTCTCCTATAATCTGCCCCAGCAAACACCAGAATGAAGTTTTTCATGCCAGCTACATGAATGGAGCTGAAATTGGATAGGCTCCTGAAAAACCAAGCATGTTTATGACACCCAGTCAAAGGTGATCTACTTCACACTGAAGCCACACACTTGTTGCCATTAGAGATGTCAACCTGAAACAAAACTTCCTTTTGGGTTCTGTTTTTGCCTATCTTGTTCTTTTCTGATCCGGAAAACCAATTTCTTCTCCTCAACTCATCACAACAATCATTCTTTCTAGAAGGCATTATCTCTGTGATACATGGATCATAGTATAAGCCTAATTATATCCAAAACTAAAGACACACACACACACACATATCTTTTGACATAATAAAGGGAATGTCTTCCATTTATGTTTGTCTCCCTTACATACTTGTATGTTATATGTATTTACATGAGTGGCAAGTGCTTTACCCACTGAAACATTTTCCTATTCAGAACTGTAAGAGATAACCAAGTCAGAGCAATATTTGCTAAAATGAACTGAACTAAGAAATGTCCAAAGGGAGGCATATTTAGTCTGGCACCCCTGACACAATTTACCTTTCTATGGTTCTACCCTGAGTTACCTCTCTGGTCTTGTTTTTGGCATTCTCGGTACCCTTGCTTTGTCAAAGGAGTGCCCAAATTACTGTCACCAGGAAGAGGAGGCACAGCTGGCCTGTGCAGAAATCCAGCTGCTCTCAGGTGCTAACTCTGGCCCTGCTCACCTTCTAGCCTACTAAAAAGTCAAGAATAGACACCCTCCTTCTACACCAGCCCTACTAATGTCTGAGAGATGCCCTTGGAGTAAGGTCACCAGCCAGAAACATGATGCTAGTTTTCCCCTTGAAGCAATCTTTGCTCTCCTGGATTAACAACCCTGGGCTAAGAAGAATGGGTAGAAGAAGCGCGTACTCACTTATAAGTTGGGATCCCCAGACGAGGTTTACACTAAAGGATTCACTGCCTCTATGGGCTGTTTCTGGCTTAACAGAAGAAACCCTTGGATCTACACATCATTCATGCTCCTAGCAGATCAAGTATTTGGTTTTTATTTATTTTTTTTTTGTTTTAATAATACAAACATATCTCTGACTCGAGAATGACAAAGATATGTGTTCCTTGCAGCAGCTACAAAACTGCCCATTCAGTATTAAATGCTTCTCCCTATATAAGGACACCTGCAAAACATTAAGCTAAATTGACCTCAAGAGGTACCATGTAATAAAGCTCTCTAAAGATATGTTAAAGTCCTAAACCCAGCATGCTAAAAATATGATCCTGTGTTTGGCTGGGTTTGTATAGGGGAATTGATTATTTTGTTTTGGTTTTATTTATTTGTTTGTTTTTGCTTTGTTTTTGAGACAGGGTAACACTATTTTGCTCTGTTTGGTCTGGAACTCATAGACCAGGCTGGTGTCCAACTCACAGCGTTCCTCCTGCCTCTGCCTTCCCTGTGCTGGAATTAACGGTATGCTCCACCAATGGAGTAGTGTGGACCATTTGAAAGCACTGTTCGCTTTAGTAGAGACTGCCACAGGAAGAAATAAGTATTACAGGAAAAAAATGCCTCATCCCAAACCAGAGATGACAGTGATGCAGGTTCTATTCAAGCGATGTCACAGAACAGTAAGAACAACTAGAAGCTGCCCAAAGACTCTGCTGTAGAGCCTCAGAAAGAACACTTCTGGCCTGATCACAGATTTCTAGAACACAGACCTGGAGAGGCCAGACAGACACTTCCTAAGCCTCTCAGTTCTTGGTGTCTCATTACAGTTCTAGGAAGCAGACATACCAGCTGTGTAAATTGTCACCCAAGAATGTAGAGATAAACGCTGTGACAATCAGACTTGCCACTAGATCCACTTTCTATGGCCCCTGCCTCTGTAGTACAGAAGCTTCTGCCTGGAAAGCCTATGCATTGCTTTAAGGAGGATTGGGAGATTACAGCTTTTCAGGTCCAACAATCCACATGTGCTAATAATGTTTGTCATCTCTGCCACTGACAAATGTGCTAACTCCCCGTTCTGACTTAGCTTTGTGAGATGAGAAAACAGTTTGGGGGAATAAAACGTCAGTAGTTTCTATTTTGTCTTGAGAGGGAAATTGCTAACTGTTTCTAAGAAAAAAAAAAATCTGGTAAGGCTGTAGAAACTGGTCACAGCAATCTCAGGCCACATTTATCTACTTCCGATGACTCCTCCTCAGAGCAGACAGGGAAAAACCTTAGCTTTCAGTCATGGAAGTAAATGGCCGAAGAGACCTTGAATTGTCTCAAAAGATCGACATCAATTTGAGAGGAAAAATTGGCTGGTGAGGGTGGCAGGGAGAAGGCTCTGTGAACCAAGCCCGACAACGTTATTGTTGGAGCCAGAACAGAATGGTAAAGGTAAAAAGGGCGGAGGATGCTGCAGATGAAGAAACTATCGAGGGGGGAAGGGGGAGAGAGAGAGAGACATGGAGAGACAGAGGGAGACAGGAAGAGATGGGGAGAGACAGGGAGAGACAGAGAGAGACAGAGGGTTCTGCCCACAGCTGTGCTAAATGCCTGACAGGAAAGGGGGCTACATAAGGGCACCTGCGCTGCTTTGTCCAAGGAAGGGACACACTTAGTATTCTTTCAAGTATTTCCTAAAATTGAACATTATGTAAAACAGGACAATTAAGGAACAGAAAAAATGATTATATAAGAGACAAAGAGGTAGGTGTGTCCAGGCTCCTGCGGAGAAAGTACTGAGAAAGTTTAGATGCCACGGTATGAAAAGGAAGTCATCTATTTTAGTTGTCACTGTATATGGAGTTATATGGAGATAGACTCTTTCCTGGAAATGACTGGGAGAATATATTCTCTTTATTATTATTCTTTTGTGAGATAATGATGG
Source organism: Micromys minutus (assembly GCF_963924665.1). Classification (NCBI taxonomy): domain Eukaryota; kingdom Metazoa; phylum Chordata; class Mammalia; order Rodentia; family Muridae; genus Micromys; species Micromys minutus. The sequence continues at coordinate 11,415,155 of NC_137955.1, read as the reverse complement.
TATATACTTATGGATAAACATCTTGACTGGGTAACTGGGTATATGTATATATACATATGCATATTTATATATACATATTCATATATATATATATATATATATATATATATATATATATATAGAGAGAGAGAGAGAGAGAGAGAGAGAGAGAATGGCAAAGCGTATAAAATTTCTTTGAAACTTCACTAGACTGGAATAAGGTTTAATTAAAAGTTTGTGAGTAGGTTATCCTGGTTCTGTGACTACTGACGTATCCTCAATAAATAGAAGCTGTATGACTAGCCAGATACAATTCATAGGCACTTTACATGCAACCACTTCTCAGCCATCAGCAAGCCTTCCAGCTCAGGAGGTTGCTATGGGAGGTGATAAAGGACATCCCGCTCCACAGTCTTACACAGCCAGCAACTGCAATGGTACCTCTAATAATCCAGGGCTGTAATTATGCTGTGAAAACCCCAGCTAGTGGAGAAGTCTCTTGCTATTATTAGCTTTCTTTCGGTTTAGAAAGTAAGGTTATGGTGAAAGTCATTCAATGAAAATTACTGGTTTCTCTGCCTTTATGTTTGAAATGTGATCTCTGTGGGGCTTCTCTTTGGCTCAGATTCATGGCAAAGCTTGATGCTGAATGGGCTGGCACATGACCCCTGCTTTTCCATGTGTTCCCATTAAGCAGCAAGGGTGTGCTTTCAGACTGCAGAAATTCCTGTGGCCAAGGAATTCGTCCCAGTGTATTAGTCAGGGTTCTCTAGAGTCACAGAACTTATGGGTACTCTTTATATAGTGAGAAAATTTAAATAGTAAGAGAATTTGCTAGTGACTTACACTCTGTAGTCCAACTACCCCAACAATGGTCAGCAGCAGCTGTGAATGGAAGTCCAAGGATCTAGCTGATGCTCAGTCCCACAAGGCAAGCAGGCTAAGAGAGAGAGCCTTACTTCTTTCAATGTCCTTATTTAGGTCTCCAACAGAAGGTGTGTCCCAGATTAAAGGTGTGTACCACCACACCTGGATCTGGGACTTGCTTTGTTCCAGATGACCTTGATTTTAGAGATCTCCTTGCCTTAGTGTCCTAAGATTCATAGCCTCTATGCCTCAAGATCAGGATCAAAGGTGGGCCTCCCAATTCTGGATTGTGGTTCATTCCAGAAGTTAACAACCAGGAATAGCCACTACACCCAATGAGCTTTTTTCTGAGCATTATCTATCATAACCTAAGCACCTCTGCTAAGCAACTACTTCTGTGTTGATAGAGCAGTGCGTAAGAAGACATTGTGGAAGGTTAGATGACACCCATGTTTGTACATTTATAGTACTAAGGCAGGGATGTAAGCTCACATCTACATAATTTCTAAGCCACTCTCTTCTTCCTGCATAAACATTGACAGCAGTCAGCTAAATCCAAAGTAACTCAGTGCTGTGACAGATTTGTTAGTCAGGAAGTTAATGGCATTTGCTCTAGTTATTTTCAAGTTAACTGTAGAATAATTGTTACTGAGTCATTTGTTCTTTAAGTCAAGTAAGATACATACCATCCCTAGCCTAATTAGTCCCTTCCAAAGTCTCCTTTCTAGCCTATGAAACCTACTTTTTCTTCCTTCCTTCCCTTCTTCCTTCCTTCCCTCCTTTTATCTTTCCTTCCTTCCCTTCCTTCTTTTTTCCTTCCTTCCCTTCTTCCTTCTCTTCTTCATTCCTTTCTTCCTTCCTTTCTTCTTCCTTCCTTCCTTCCTTTCTTCCTTCCCTTCTTCCTTTCTTCCTTCCTTCCTTCCTTCCTTTTTTCTTCCTTTCTCCTTTCTTTTCCAGAGCATGGCAACGTCAAGGCTTGTTTAACTAGCTGTTCTTCTATATTTTCTGATATTTGTAAAGCAGTGTTTAGGGAGCTTACCATTCCATAAACTGCAGACCAAAAAAAAATTGGTTGTTTTATATTTAAGAAAATGAAATTTTTAGCAATTAGAATTAGTGATCAAATTTCATGCATATGATATATAATATCACAAGTATATATAATTATATTCCAGACCTGACAGAAAATATAATATTTATCTTCTTGAGTCTGCCTTTATTTTTATTAACTAGCAAATTAATGTTCCTGAAAGTGACATGATTTCATTCCTTATGGCTACTTGAAACTCTTTTATCTTCCTTATCAATGAACCTGTTAGGAGCCATCTAGATTGATTCTGTTAACTTGAATATTGAAGTAGAAATCCAGTGACTGTGGACTTACAGGTATCTCTAGTGTACAGTTTTCTAGTCTGCATTATGTTGTTGTGGTAAAACATCATCTTAGTCCAGCTTGTGGGGGAAATGGCTTATTTCAATTTGCAAGTTATAATCTTTCTCTGAGATAAGCCAAAGCAGAAATTCATCAGGAGCCAAGATCCAGGAACTACAACAGAGAGTCATGGAGAGCTGTGGCTTATTAGCTTGCTGACAGGTTCACAGTTGTCTACCTTTCTTATATAGCCAAGGCTTACCTGCCCAGGAATGACATTGCCTACAAAGGGCTGGGCCTTCCTACATCAGTTATCAATGGAGACAATGCCTTGTACACATGCCAGGAGGTCGATCTGATAAAGGCCAAGTTTCAGCTGAGGTACCCTCTTTCCAAGTGTGTCAGGTCTCCCCTGTCAAACCCAACACACAAGCTAATCACTTTAAACCACAACCTTTCCTTATGTATTTGTCCCCAAAAATCTCATGTCAATATCATAGAATAAAATACAGTGCAATTGTAAAAATCCCAGTTTTTAAAGATTTTAAAGTCTGTTTTCAAATATATTTTAAACTATAATAGAATTGTTTCACTTTCCCCTTCTTTAACTTTGATTAATATTATATATATATATATATATATATATATATATATATATATATATATATATATATATGCACACAAATCTATAAATACAACCAGCTAAGTAATTTTGTTGCCTGTGTATGTAGCTGTATCTTCATGGCTGACAACTTTCTACTGGAAAATCATAGGTGGAATCACCCCTGAGAGAGGCTAATTCTGCTCTCCCAGCACCTATTATTTGCTTATGGATTTTTGTCTAAATAAGAAACCCAATGAAAACTTCCCCCACCCACATTAGCATGTCACTGACATGGCCGTTATTTCAGTCTTGCTTATTCAGCCATTTCTAGTAAGTTTCACATCAGATTTCTTGGCATTCAGGCTTGTATTCTGGCTCTTAGGATCTTCCCATGCTCTTCTCTATAATATGATATGAGCCATAGATACAGGAGCTATATACATACATGACCATCCATACATGACCTGTTTATCTCTGTGTCCAGTTATGTGTTTATACTGTGTCCAGTTATGGTTCTCAGTGATGGTCTCCCTCTGCTGTGGAGAGAATCTTCTTGGATGAAGGATGGCATCTCAGTGGACATATCTGGTTTCTCTGATTGCTGCCTGTTATTTAACCACACCTGAGAATCTGGAGCTAGGAACTTCAGAAGAGGAAGAACATGTGCCACTTGCCTTTCTGAGACTGGGTTTTCTTGTTCAATGTAATATTTTCTAGGTACATCCATTTACCTACAAATGTCATAATTTAAGTTTTCTTTATAGCCAAATTGTATTCCGTTTATACATGTCCCACAGTTTCATTATCTATTTAATAGTGCAGCAAGGAACAAGGCCAAACACTTATTTGCAGAATAGTATATCAAGACTTTGGGCATAGGCCAAGGAATAGTAGAGCTGAGTCATATATTAGATTTATTTTTAGTTTTTGGAGAGTTTTATGATTTCCAGATTGGATGTGCCAGTATACATTCCCTCCAAGGTGAACTGGGGTTCCTCTTACCACACAATGTTGCCAGTATTTATCGCCAGTTGTTTTGTTTGTGTTAGTAATTCTGTAAAAGTCAAAGTTCTATTTAAAATCTCATAGACTTCCAACTGTGGGCTCCTTTTAAAAAAAAGAAAATAAGCTATATATTTGTTTTATTCTGAAAAAGAAGAACAGTTTACAGTGGTAATAAGATCAATACAAACCCAAATTCAAGAGTGAAAATAGTTCAACATCTGACATCTGGAACTCATCTGGATCCTCTTTGCTTCAGCAGTCTTGGGTAGCCCTTCTTGTCCTTCCCCACAGGATATGCAACTAGTCTCATGGGCTCAGGCTGGGCTACTCTATTTGTCTTTGGTGAGCACTCCACAGTACTATCATCTCCAATGTGCTAGTGTCTCTCTCCACTACACCTGACACTGCATCTTTAACAATGACATCTTCTGTCATCCCCAGGGATTTTGACCTTGCCACATGGTGCCAGTCTCACTTTCTACTCATGATCCTTTCAAATAGCCTATTACATGGGCTATACCCTCACCAATGGCCTTTCTGGGCTTCTACTAAAAGGACTTCAATCCTACCACACACTGCCAAATCTCAACCATTCTCTATGACCTCATATGCCCTCAAAACAAGTACCATATGAGAGATGCTTCCACATTCTTTGACAAGTTTTTTTCTTACTGTGAGTTTTCAACCTTGGGTCCCTGACCTGGACAGTGGGCTTCTTAATGATAGTCTTTAAATGACTTTCAACCTTTGCTCTGAAACTCCACAAGAACTTTCTGTTGTCTGCATTTCATTCAGGATCCATACTTTTTCAATCTACCACATAGTAGGTACATTGGAAAATCAATTTTTTTCCAGACCAGGCTCGCAAATACTTCTATAATCTTCCCACAAAATAACATGTCAGGTTCTTCACAGCAATACTCTTTCTAGGTGCCAGGCTCTCTCTTAATTTGCTTTTTGTTGCTATGATAAAACACTGGCCAGCATCAGCTTGAAGAGGAAAGGGTTTATTTAGGTTAATGGGTTAGCAGTCCATCATTAAAGGAGGACAAACCAGGAACTGAATCAGAGACCATGGAGTAACACTGATGCCTGTCTTCCTTCCAGAATCATATTCTCATACAGCCCCATCTCACTTGCCCAGGATTGGTACCTCTCAGTGGACTGGGCCCTACCAAATCAATTAGCAATCTATAAAATGCCCCCAAGGCATACCAATCAGCCCATACAATGGAGAAAATTGATTAGCTGAGGTCACCTCTTCCCGTGTGTGTGTCAAGTTGACAAGATGTCAAGTTAACTATGACATATGCTTAGATCCACCTGGGCTAGCAACCAGGAGTTACAGGCTTTTGAAAACATTTAAATAGATCTCTGTATCCCACACTGATTTCTAGTGTGCTCATGTGTTCATATCATGTTCCTCTATTCTATCCTAGAGGCTTCCACTGACACCTCATCTATTGCCTCAAATTTTCTTTAGGTACAAAGCTGGAAAAAATGTTCAATGCCAAAAAAAATCCCAATCAAGAACACAGGAAACCTCTTAAGGAGTACCAGCAGTGAGCAAAGCCAGTACGGAATGAATAAGCAAGTTGTCAGTCTTGGACTATTAAGAGAAAGGGAGTGTACTACTGCTGAGGGACCTGATATTGCCTAAGATACAAAGAGAAGATTTTATGATCCTCTCGTAGCTGTCACTTCTGACTCTAATCATGACTCAATGCTTAAACTATTATGCCCACGCAATGATCCATTTTACTTACTTTTTTATTTATTTTGCTACTCTTGTTGATGAAATCTTCAATCCTGAATTATGGCAGCCATGCCCATTCCCTGCTCCCACATAAGAAGTCCTGATGAGTTCTTAGAAAGGTCATAGCATGGTATTGGTGAAGGCTCTTGGTAAATCCTGTTTAGGACCTCAATGGGACCTTCAGTATTTAGCAATCTCCTCAGGGTCTATAGATAGTACCTAGCCACCAGTGGAACTCTTTTTGTCCCCTTCACTTATCTTACAATCTCCAAGGATATGTAGCTTCCTTTAAAAACATCTTAAACTCCTATTTGACAGAAAACACCAGAAAGAATAACAAAACTCTGCACCCTTTTCTTCTACTTACTGCAGCCCATCCATCTTTACAGCACTCTTTATGATGCTGTTTGCTTCCATCTTCGTTCATGATCAGGCTTAGCGATCTTTGACTATTAAAAAACCAACAAAAACAATGCACATGCTATCGAGCTCTCTCTCTCTCTCTCTTCCCTTCTCTCGCTGCAAGTGTGTCCTTTCTCTTTTTACTTCCCTCCTTTCCCCATCACCATGGCAACTTCCCTGACCTCAGTTCTTGGGGCCAGTGAACAGCTTCCCATTAAACCTGCCTTTAATATAATCTAAAAACCAAACAACAAACACAACAACCACAACAAAGCCTCTCTTTTCTCCTTTACTGTTATAATGAACCCAGCCCATCTGAATGTATGCTCCAAAGTTGAGATGATAGAAATCAAACATACTATAATTGAAAGTTGGGCATTTAAAGACTCCCAATGGCATACTTAATTTGAAAGTGAATTGCTAGTAAAGGCTGACTTGGTTTCCTTCTTCTTCTGTCTCCCTCAGCTCCTGTTGTTCCATCTCTCTTCTTTGTTTCTTCTGTTTTAGGTTCATTTTTTATTTGAGTGCACACGTGTGTGTGTGTGTGTGTGTGTGTGTGTGTGTCTGTCTGTGTGTGTGTCTGTGTGTGTGTGTGTATATGTGTGTGTGTGTGTGTGTGTGTGTGTGTCTGTCTGTGTGTGTGTCTGTGTGTGTGTGTGTATGTGTGTGTGTGTGTGTGTGTGTGTGTTTCTGGGCTCAAGTGTGAGTGCAAGTTCCCAGGGAGGCAAGGATAAGGTGTCAATTCCTCAGAGCTGGAGTTACTTGTGTTGTAAGCCTCCTGACATAGGCCCCAGGAGCCAACCTCTCCAGCCCTCTTACTACTTTTGGATAGTATGGTGTGGCAAGGATGTCAACCCATATGCCCTGGAGACCTTCATCTAGGGCTTCTTCATCTCCGAAACAACAAGAAGAGAATATCTGGAAGTTTTTTTTTTTTTTTTTTTTTTTTTCCAGAAGGTTGGGAATTTCATAAAATTACTTTGTCCATATTCAACACCCCCTCTTGTCTTCCCAAGTCCATCTCCACCTCCTCCCTATACCTATACATATCCTGTGTCTTGAATTTTTTTAAAAACACGTCCAGTTTATGCTCCCAAATACTTTTGGATGTATGACTTTCCACTTGAATGAGACAGACTTACCAGGGGCTATACTTTTACAGACCATTATTTCTCCATCTTCCAGCATCTATCAGTAGCCAGTATCTTCTTAGTGGGGTTTGGGACTTGACTCATCTCCACTCTCTCCACTGGGCTTTTGACTAGCTTAGGCTCGCACAGACCAGGATCATGCTGTCATAAACACCGTGAATGTGTATGTACAACTACCCTGTGTGTCTCTAATAGTCATCTACTACCTCAGAGTCTTAGAATCTCTTTGTTCGCCTTCTGAATTGTTTTCGGAACCATCTGAAGCTTGGGTATGGTATAGATGTCCCATTTCTGCTTTTTATAAATTACCCAGGCTTCGGTAATCTATTATAGCACCACAAAACAGACTAACACATTAATCACATCTTAATTTAATGCTGTAATTATAAAATAATAAGGCAATTAACGTGTATACAAACATGCAAATCCTTAGGCATGACTATATTAGAATGCAAATGCGCATGCAAATGTTTAAGGTGCTGTGGAATCAGTGGATGTTATGCATATGCAAACCGGTACAGGTGTTCAATACAGCAACTCAGACATCAGTGAAAACGTCATGCTAAACTAATGCAACCACACAAAAATACTAGTCCACAAAAATACTAGTTTTTTTTAATGTATATTATAGTTGCAGCCTTGGTAACTTTAGTTTCTATTGAATAGCTGTATAAAAACAGGTTTTTGCTTATATAAAAACACATACATATTAGACTTTGGTAATCCTTAATAGTGTCTTACTTTCCTATTTATTGTGTTAGTTGAGAGCTACTTGAGATGTAGATCCATTTTCATGATGCTCCCCTTGCAGAAAAAAAAGTACTCCCTTGGTCACCATAGACAGCGGCAGGCTTTTACTCTGTGTAGCCACATCCTGGGAAACCCACTGTATTCATATTGAGAATTACTGGTCTATGCTGTGAAGCTCTCTGTGGCCTTGGTTTAACTAATGTTGTGATTTCCCTATGTCCGAGCCTTGGGTAGCTTGATTTAGACTCTACAACATAAAAACAACCATTTATGACTCAGTTACACATGACCTACTGACTTCTGGTTTTCATTTTTCTAGCTAGCTATTTATTATGTTATGATCCTGCTTGGTTCCCTCTAACCGTTTCTTATGTTGACTTCCCTATCAGTTTAACTTCTCTTCATACATACCATCATTACTCATGCAACTGGCCAGCTGTGAGCATCTAAAACTTCTTCCTTAGCATCTCTCAACAACTTTGTCTTTCGTTCATCTCTGTGGGGCCTGTATTTTTGTCTCACTTTTTTCTTTTCTTCTTTAAACTATGCATTTTCCTTTGCCCTTACCATTGAAAGAAACTTGAAAAGCCATCAGAAACTTCAGGAAAACATTCTAAATCTTCAGGCCAAGAAGAATAAAATGTGACATCAACCTTTCTTACTCAGTGTCCTTGTTCTTCATTTACTGTATAGTTCACCCAACTGCAAAGAACATCTGGTTGTCAGAGTTCATTGGTATTTATTGTTCCTTTTTCAACTACTACACAACTTTCTGATATTCTTAATTCTTGCTTCAAGACAAGCTTGAATAGACATTCTTCCCCCTGGGAAACTCCATTGAGCTACCCGTCCCCAGATCCCATGACATCTTTTTGTTATCTACTGGTCTCCACCAGCAAGAATCAAGCACACTGCATTGTAACTGTCTCTCTGAAATCTCCTGTCTTTTAAGAGTGAATTTCTCTACTGTTTCTTAATTCTTGATTCTAGTGTCTGACAAGGTGACTCATTCTCATTAAGGGTTCTGACAGGGAAAGAAACCCTCAAAAAACAAATGTCTCTGAAGAGAGGTTGCTATGGTGATATTATGGCTAAGTTGGTATGCTTGTCCAGCTTTGGGTTCAATCCCCAATACTGCCTAAACTGGGTGTGATGATACATTTCTGTTGTCCTTGTTACAAAATAAAACTAAAACTAAAACTAAAACTGAGACCTCGTGGTTCAAATAAACAACTGAAAAAGCAAAATGAATAGATAAAATGTGACTGCTATTAGTTCGACATGTCCAAGGATTGAAGGGTATTTATGTTAATGTAAGAACTAGTCCAGTAATTTTATGGCTTCACACACACACACACACACACACACACACACACACACACACACACACACAGACTATTCCTCTACTTATGAGCCAAGGACTCTGTTATAAATCCTTGTTAGTCTTGCTAACAAGGTAATAGTTGTTCAGCTATAGAATGAACATTCCCATCAGCTTCAGGTGTAACCCTTTTGTGCCTCAGATCAAAGAACTCTCTATAGTGCACGAAACAAACAAAAGCCAAGGAAAGCCTCGTACACAAGAAAAATGTCAGCTAACTCAGATTAGTAAACACATTCTACAATAAAGGTCCAGAAACTTCTCAAACAACATCTCCATGTTTATTCCTGGTGTACTCAAGGTCTGCTAAATGCAAAAGGAAGTATGTTAGCATTTGGGTGAAGAACAGATAAGGAAAGGTACATGCTTATCACAGGAACAGGTCCTTGTTTCTTCAACTCTGATTGTGACTGGGCTGTTGTATTTGTTGGACTAGGAGTTTAGCCCTTCACTGCTGAGGCAGACCTTCCAAAGGTTGGCTGTAGGTGTACTACTCACTCTGTCGCTCTGTGTGGGTCTGTCTCTTCCCTCTCATCTTTTATATATTTATACTCTTGGTTGCACACAAGCTTTCCACAGTTCACATGGCCTCCCTTTTGTTATTACTCTTCTCATCAGGAGGGTTTCGGGAAAGTGGAAGGAAGTGTCTGTGTTATGTAGTCATACAGCAGAGTGTGTGGTAGGGGTGTTCTACTTCCCACCCACCATTGCATTTGAATCCTTTTGTGAAGCTGTGTGCTTCACCATGACAGTGAAGGGTGGGAGGCCACTGTAGAACCCAAACAATGTGTTACATGTTCTCTCTTCTCCCTTTTTCTTATTTCTTTCCTGTCTTCCACTCTGCGGTGTCTTTTGTACAGAGAGCAAAGAATAGTGTGGGCTGGATGTGAAGAAGACACAGAGACAGGAAAATGATAGGGGTTTTCCATGCATTCTGAAAACTGTGTGAGAATTGGTGGTTTTCAAGTTAAATGAAAAGCTAATTAAAACCCAAGACCTATTATGAGTGGAACATTGGGGTGTGTCTTTTAGGGTATTCCTAGTCTGTCTAAATCAAATGCTCCCAATGAGTTCCTTTGCAGCAACACATGAATTAGATTCAACTCACTTTAAAGGCCAATGAGCTCTCCTTTGTTCACCAATCTCCTATAAACCATATCACCAAACACAATTGCAGATCCTGAAGCATCATTGAGGGGAATTAACCAAAATCAAGAGCAAATGGGTTATCAAATAGAAGGGCAAATAGATAACTAAAGAAGACAGAGAGAAAAACACACAGAGAACAAGGGGGAGGAGGGAGAGAAGAACTCACCCTGTATATACTTGGGGATATGCTTATTCCTCGTAGAAAGCTAACTAGAACAAAAGCATTTTTCAAAGCAAGGCATTCAGGAGGCAGAAAGAGAATGCCCAGCATTCCTCTGTCTACAGGTTCCTACTGTTTTCCAGGCACTAGCCCACTAGCCCAACTGTCTAAGCCATGTTTGCTACTTTTAAGCCATTCTTGATATCAGTCTCCAGGAAATCTTTGGCATAATTGACAAGTTATTTTTTTATCATTAAATTTTTATTTAATTAATATAAATTAAAATGTGTACAGTTTTTAACATCTGCATTTGAAAAAGCAGCTGGTCATATTATGAAAACCAAACCGATTTCCTCCCACTCATCTTCTTGGTTTCTGCTTCAGTTTTTTTTTTTGGATAGCAATTCTGACCTCAACTTAATTGACTTGATGCAGAAGTTTGAAAACTGCTTCTTGATTGATCTTTCCCTATTCATTCCTGGTATCTTCCCCTTCCTCAAACATACAATGTCCTAAATATCATAGCTATTATGGTGTGGATTCTCTACTCACTTATGAAAATGCCTAACTGGCTTATCATTTCACTCCGGAATGGCAGGGATCCTTCCCTCACTGTTCTACTCCTCAGGTACACTAGTGGTCAAGAGTGGAAAGGCAATAGGAAATATTGTCTCTTCATGGGAGGTGACTCGGGGACCATATTTCCTATTGCCTTTCCACTCTATTTAGAGCACATGGCTTCTTTTTAAAAGCTTATGTTTTATCCACTTTCAATAGGAAGAAATATGTTTGCCCAGTAGCAATGTTCATATTTGATCAAAGAGGTAGAAAAGTAATGGACATTACCATATATTCATTTTAAGTCCATCTTAAAGGATGGGGGCCAGGGAATGGAGGAGTGGATTTCAGTGGTCCTGATGATGAGTTTGCTATGTACTTTGAAGCCATCCCTTGGCTGCTTGATACTGGATGGTCTGTAGTGAATTTTGATACTTATCTTACTATCCCTCAAATCCACTGATGCTCACGCCTCAAATTTTTAATTCATATTTTCCCTAACCAGTGAAATCTTCCTGTCAGACTCTGTTTTTTTTTTTTTTTTTTTTTTTTTTTTTTTTTTTTTTTTTTGATCCATAAAGTTTGATTCTGAGTCCTCTCCGTTCCCCATATCTCTGTTGAGCACATCCAACATTCCTATTGATATTTTATCAGATGGAATACAATTTTAATTCCTACAATATCCTTGTCTGCTCATTCAATCACCACCATTCTAGGTCCATTTTACATGGCCACATCTTCTGGTCATATGAGTTGCATGATTGTGGATATCCTGTACATGTATTATCTGTGATTTCAGCTTTAGGGAAGGAATCAATAGCCTTACAAATGCCAGACAAGTAACTCCACTGCTGACTTCTCCACTACATCCTATCGTGCAGTTTACCTTTCCACATCTAGACAGGATGTCACTCAGTTGCCCAGGCTGACTTTGAGCTTGTAATTCCCACGTCTCAGTCTCTAAGTCAGCTGAGACTTTGATCCTGTATTACCAAGACACGATTTGACATATTCTTGACCTTGGTTTTGGAGCATCCTGAAAAATATTTGTAAATAATTAGAAATTTTAATCTTATTTGAACTTTGTTATGTTTAGTCTAATTCCAGTTTTGCTGTCCTGAAATCCCTATGAGGGCTCAGTGTCCTGTGAATTCTTTCATGTTTGACTGGTAGAAACAGAAACTGTGGTAAGCTTTGTGAAGGTTTGGGTCATGCTCTTCCTGATCAACTCAGATGATTCTCTAATCTTGTTTAGTTTCCTGAACAAGCATATGCCAGTCTATGATTAGCTGAAACTCCTAGAGATTTTTTTTTGTCTGCA